>NC_067401.1:470731448-471331448 GCF_016432865.1 Antechinus flavipes | reverse complement strand
ATATCTTTCTCGACTCTTATTGCCGAGGCTAGTGTTTCTAATACGATATTAAATAATAATGGTGATAGTGGGCAACCTTGCTTCACTCCAGATCTCACTGGGAAAGGTTCCAGTTTTTCCCCATTGCATATGATGCTTACTGATGGTTTTAAATATATGCTCCTGACTATTTTAAGGAAAAGTCCATTTATTCCTATGCTCTCAAGTGTTTTTATTAGGAATGGATGTTGGATTTTATCAAATGCTTTTTCTGCATCTATTGAGATGATCATGTGGTTTTTGTTTGTTTGGTTATTGATATAGTCAATTATGCTAATAGTTTTCCTAATATTGAACCAGCCCTGCATTCCTGGTATAAATCCTACTTGGTCATAGTGTATTATCCTGGTGACAATTTTCTGTAGTCTTTTTGCTAATATTTTATTTAAGATTTTAGCATCAATATTCATTAGGGAGATTGGTCTATAATTTTCTTTCTCTGTTTTCAGCCTACCTGGTTTAGGTATCAGTACCATATCTGTGTCATAAAAGGAGTTTGGTAGGACTCCTTCAATCCCTATTTTTTCAAATAGTTTATATAACATTGGAGTTAATTGTTCTTTAAATGTTTGGTAGAATTCACATGTAAATCCATCTGGTCCTGGGGATTTTTTCTTAGGGAGTTGATTGATAGTTTGTTCTATTTCTTTTTCTGAGATGGGACTGTTTAGGATATTTACTTCTTCCTCTGTTAGTTTGGGCAAGCTGTATTTTTGGAGGTATTTTTCTATTTCATTTAAGTTGTCGAATTTATTGGCATAAAGTTGGGCAAAGTAACTCCTAATTATTGCTCTAATTTCCTCTTCGTTAGTGGTGAGTTCTCCCTTTTCATTTTTAAGACTAACAATTTGATTTTCCTCTTTCCTTTTTTTAATCAGATTTACTAAGGGTTTGTCTATTTTGTTGGTTTTTTCATAGAACCAACTCTTAGTTTTATTAATCAATTCAATAGTTTTTTTACTTTCAATTTTATTGATCTCACCTTTTACTTTTAGAATTTCAAGTTTAGTGTTTGACTGGGGGTTTTTAATTTGTTCCTTTTCTAGCATTTTTAATTGCAAACCCAATTCATTGACCTTCTCTTTCTCTATTTTATACAAATAGGCCTCTAGAGATATGAAATTTCCCCTTATTACCGCTTTGGCTGCATCCCATACATTTTGGTATGATGTCTCATTATTATCGTTTTCTTGGGTGAAGTTATTAATTATGTCTATGATTTGCTGTTTTACCCAATCATTCTTTAGTATGAGATTATTTAGTTTCCAATTATTTTTTGGTCTACTTCCCCCTGCTTTTTTGTTGAATGTAATTTTCATTGCATCGTGGTCTGAAAAGGATGCATTTACTATTTCTGCCTTACTACATTTGAGTTTGAGGTTTTTATGTCCTAATATATGGTCGATTTTTGTATAGGTTCCATGAACTGCTGAAAAGAAAGTGTATTCCTTTCTGTCTCCATTACATTTTCTCCAGAGATCTATCATATCTAGCTTTTCTAGTATTCTGTTTACTTCTTTGACTTCTTTCTTATTTATTTTCTGGTTTGATTTATCTAATTCTGAGAGTGCAAGGTTAAGATCTCCCACTATTATAGTTTTACTGTCTATTTCTTCTTGCAGCTCTCTTAGTTTCTCTTTTAAGAATTTAGATGCTACCCCACTTGGTGCATATATGTTTAATATAGATAGTGCTTCATTATCCATGCTACCCTTTAGCAAGATATAGTGTCCTTCCTTATCTCTTTTAATTAGGTCAATTTTTGCTTTAGCTTGATCTGAGATCAGGATGGCTACCCCTGCTTTTTTGACTTCACCTGAAGCATAGTAGATTTTGCTCCAACCTTTTACCTTTAACCTGCATGTATCTCCCCGCTTCAGGTGTGTTTCCTGTAAACAACATATTGTAGGATTCTGGCTTTTAATCCATTCTGCTAACCGCTTCCTCTTTATGGGGGAGTTTACCCCGTTCACGTTTATGGTTAGAATGACCAATTCTGTATTACTTGCCATCTTGTTAACCCGGTTTATGCTTTCCTCCCTTCTTTCCCCTTTCTCCCCCTTCCAAGTATTAAGCTTGTGAGCACCCTTGCTTCTCACAGCCCTCCCTTTTTAGTGTCCCTCCCCCCACCTTAGAGTTCCTCCCCCTATCTTACCCCTTTCCCTCCCAGTTCCCGTATTCCCTTCCGCTTAGCTTATTCCTTCCCTTTCCACTTTTCCCTTCTCACTTTTCAATGAGATGGGAGAAGTTTCACCATAGATTGAATATGTCTTAAGATTTTTCACTTAAAGCCAATTCTGAAGGCAGTAAGATACCCACTATATTCATCCCCCTCCATTCTTTCTCTCAGATATAATAGGTTTCCTATGCCTCTTCATGAGATGTACTACCCCCACTTTACCCTTTTTCTGGTACAATGTCCTTTCCACATCAATTTCTAGATCAAGGTATACATGTATTCTTTATACATTTATATAGTCAAAATATAGTTCCCAAGATTAATCTTTACCTTTTTAGATTTCTCTTGAGTTCTATATTTGTAGATCAAACTTTTTGTTAAGTTCTGGTTTTTTCATCAGAAATAGATGAAATTCGCTTACTTCGTTGAATGTCCATCTTCTTCCCTGGAAAAAGATGCTCATTCTCGCTGGGTAAGTTATTTTTGGTTGCATACCAAGTTCCTTAGCCTTTCGGAATATCATATTCCAGGCCCTTCGATCTTTTAATGTGGATGCTGCCAGATCCTGGGTGATCCTTATTGTGGCTCCTTGATACTTGAATTGGGTTTTTCTAGCCGCTTGCAATATTTTTTCTTTCACCTGAGGGTTCTGGCATTTGGCCACTATATTCCTTGGTGTTTTGATTTTAGGATCCCTTTCAGTGGGTGATCGATGAATCCTTTCAATGTTTATTTTTTCCTCTGTTCCTATGACTTCTGGGCAGTTCTCTTTGATAATTTCCTGGAAGACAGTGTCCAGGCTCTTTTTTTCATCATGTTTTTCTGGGAGTCCAATGATTCTCAGATTGTCTCTCCTGGATCTGTTTTCCAGGTCTGTTGTCTTCCCCAGAAGGTATTTCACATTTTTCTCCATTGTTTGATTTTTTTGGATTTGCTTGACTGATTCTTCTTGTCTCCTCGAGTCATTCAATTCCACTTGTTCAATTCTGATTTTCAGTGAAGTATTCTCTTCACTCACTTTTTTAAAATCTTTCTCTAATTGTCCAATTGAGTTCTTTTGTTCTGTGGAATTTTTTTCCATTTCGCCAATTTTGTTTTTTAGAGAGCTGTTTTCTGTTTCCAGTTCACTAATCCTATTTTTCAAGGATTTTACTTCTTTATCCACTCTCTCTTTAACTGACTTCTCCAGGCTCTTTTCCCATTTTTCTTCTAGCTCCCTTGTGAGAGCCTTTTTAATCACTTCTATGAGGTTCATCTGTGCTGAGGAACAGACGATCTCCTCCTTTGGGGAATCACCTGGGGACTGCCTGTTTTTAGTCTCCTCAGGATTTAGAGTCTGCTCTCTATCTGTGTAGAAGCTGTCAAGGGTTAAAGTCCTCTTCAGCTTCTTGCTCATTCTGTCTATTAATCAGAGACAAACTACCAAAGAAAAAGAGAAAAAACTGGAGTCTTTCTTTGGGGGGGGCTGGGTGTGTTATCGAGCTTCCTCTACAGACTGCAGGGGGCAGCAGTGAGGCGCTAGCAGGACTGTGCTGCGCCTGCGCTCTGAGATCCCAGAGCATGCTGAGTCACTGAGGGGGGGGAAGGGGGGGGGGGCCAGGTCCTGAGAGACTCCAGCTGTTTGGGGTTGTATTCTTCAGCCCCGGTGTTTTTAGCTTCTCTGCTGGGCTGTTGACTTGCTGCAGGTTCCAAACCTGTAGCGAAGCTCTCCCCGCAGAGACGGCTGTGATCACTCCCCACCCCCTCTCCAGTCTGCTCCGTGCTCTCACTGCCGCTGCCCGCCGCCTGCGCCCGATCTAAAACCGCCCCAGCCCTCCAGTAAAGACAGACCTTTCTTGGCGGATCTCAAGGATGGCTTCTCTTGGTAACTATTTGTGGGTTTTTTTCAGTCAAGCATTGATTCAGAGGCTTGTAATGAAGTGGATAGTGAGAGAAAGCGCGGAGCTTATGCAACTGTGAGCCTCCTCTCCGCCATCTTAACCGGAAGTCCTCCCTCTTCATTTCTCAATAAGAACTTCACGAGCTTTGGGGGACTATAAAAATGGAAGGGGGCTCTGTGACTGCTGCACTTGTTCTCAGATACCTCATGGTGGTGGGGAGGAGACCAACCTTGGGGCTCAAGCTTCATGTGGTCCCACCAAACTTGGGCTGAGGGATTACTGTCTGAGGACCAGCCTCGCCATTTCTGGAGAGTATCTACCTAGTGCCAGAAGCGTGACAATCTGTGCAAGTGGAAACTTGGCCCCCATCAAAAAGAAGAGCAGAATCTTGAGATAATATAAAATTGATTTATATATATATTTATTTTTATAATATATAATATATATATAAATATAATTAATATAATATATTTATATAAAAATGGCAATATAAAAAATGAGGATGACTAGGAGTATTTTAATGAAGGGGCTTCAGGAGGCAGGGTAGCATAGTTGATAGAGCCAATTTTGAAGATAAGTAGTCTCGCCTGTCATATACCTGATTGTCAGCTAACTTCTCAATGGCCTAAGAGTACAGACAAGGTGACAGCCTGTCTCACCAAAGGGACTTTCCTCATCTGGGAGTTTCCCTTGCCAAAGATATCACAGATATAGACTTCCTATTAAGAAAGCAATCTAATATAGAGGAAATATTCCTGGATCTGTGTCTAGCTTGTGGCTAGGTTACTTAGTACATTCTGTGACTTAACAATAAAATTTCTTAACATCTGAAGCTTGTTCTCACTTGTAAAGTGGATTTAAGCCTGTAATGTTTGCCCTGGGCTTGTTGGGAGGATCAAATTAGATGACTCATGTAAAGTATTATTAAAAAAATAGGTCTGCAATGATCATTTTTACAAAATTTTTAAATTAAAATTTTTTTTGTCATTATCATTTAACAAACATATCAAGAGGAAATGACTTGAGCCAGACTCAGCTCACTTGGTTAAGTGGGTATCTCTATTTCTATATGAGGACATATTTTATACACACACACGCACACACACACACATATATAAATATAATTCAATTCTGGGCAATATTTCTCAGAGAGGACGATCGTTGACTGGAGGGGATCCCCAGGAGAGCATCCAGGGAGGGGAGGCCCATGTCCCCGAGTCCATGAAGGAGCACTGGCTGAAGGAACTGGGAATGTTTGGCCGGGAGAAGAGAAGATTGAAGGTTGACGGTCTTTGGCTTTGTTTCTCTTGGAACCAGGATGGCCACAGCAGGATTGGGAAGGAGAAGGAGGCAGATTTAAGCTCCATCCTTGAGCTCTTTGGAAGCACGATGGTTTTGTCCAAGCTCCCCTTCCCTGAGCTCTTCAGGTAGAGCTGTTTGACGGCTTGTCAGGACTGGGGGCAGGCTGTTGGACGGACTCGGTGACCTCACCAGGGCGAGGAGTCGCAGATCCAACACTGTCAGTGCCATGAGAAAACAGACTTCCGTGCAGCCCCTCGGGGGGGAAGGCCTCCTGGCTCAGGGGCCGGAGGGCCGGACGGGGAGCCGGGATCCCCAAGGTTCAGGTCCTCCCCTGGCACCCGGTGGTTTCCTGGTGGAAACCTCCCCTGCCCCAGGAAACTCATTCACGGCCAACTTCCCGGGGAGTTATGACCTGTGCCAGTGGAGGGACTTTTGACCCAAAGGGGGGAAAGACCTGACATTCTAGGTCTACACACACTAACACAAGGCGCTCTCTGCTGAGTGCTGAGCCTGGAAGGACACATAAAGCAAGGACCCCGCGCCCAAGGAGAGCAACAATGATAGTAACAGCAGGAAACGAAGTCGGCTCTTTCGGTTTTCAGTGTTCTATGTGCGTGTGGGTATAACTATATGCATTTATATATGTACAGACACATCAGTATATTTTTACACATGTATATGTGTGTACATTTCCATTACGTCCGTCTCTTTGTAACCTCGGCTGGAACGTTCTTGGCAAAGACACGGGTGGCTTTGCCATTTCCTTCTCCAGTTCATTTTACAGACGAGGAAGCTGAGGCAACAAGTTAAGTGACTTGCTTAGGGTCACAGTTATGCACCGAGCCCCCGAGCTGCCTGTGTCCGCCTTTATAGAAATATAACAATGTGTGTAGCCCCTCTGGGGCGGCTCCCGGCTTCTGCCGCTGCCTCTGTAACGTGGCCATGGAGGAAGAGTCAGGAGCTTCCTTTTCAGCCTGGGAGAGGGCGCTTGGCCGGGGAGCCCGGGCCTTGGATGTCGGATCGGCCGCAGAGCCAGGCCCGGGAAGGAGGAGGCCCCCTCGTCCTGCAGGGATGTTCCTCATTACCGGATCCCAGTGTCATCAGGCCTCCAGGAGCCAGATTTACTGGGTGCACTCTGTTCTGTCTGGCCCTGCGCTCGCCAAGGCTGGGGGGCCGAGTCCTCTGGGGGCCTGCCTGCCTTTAGGGCCGGGATTCAAGGACAGGCCCTCTCAGGTCCGGCTGGGGAAGGCTAGCCGCGGGCTGTGTGTACATGGGAACCGAAGATCGCCACCGAAGGGAGGGCTTCTCTTGGTCCTGCTGGGCCCCAGAACCACGGGGGGAATTAGAGAGAAGCCCCGAGCCAACCAGAGCCATCTCCAGGTGGAAAAGGGAGCGCGCTCCCCCCCTCGGGGCCCTGGAGCAGGCCTGGCGGACCACTGGCCACAGGTGGTAACAGGGAGCTTCCTAGGGCCGGAGTAGGGAGCCCCGAGGTCTCTTCTATGCTGAAATTCTACACTTCTGTGAAGGCCTTTAAAGTGACTTTGTCCACATTTATTAAGCCCCTGATGTATGCGGAACAATTAAGTAAGATACTACGTGAGGATTGGATACATTATGGTGGGTATTTATATAACATACACACATATAAAATCACATCTATGTTATATATATTTACATTTACATTTACATATATATTCACGTTTCTATTATGCCTTTAAGGCTGGAAAGCTCTGGTGCTGCAGACAGTACGATATCACCCGTCTTTTCAGGAAGGATCAGTGACCCGCCCGGGGTCACACAGTGTGCAATATTGGGGAGCAGAGAAAACCCGACTCTCCCCCTCCTCCTCCCTCCTGCTCCCAGCTTGGAGTCTAATTGGACAGGAAGAAAAAGTCAGCCCAGAGAATGGGAACCTGGAGAGCGGAGGAGGTGGCCCTGGCTGGGGAGTCCCAGGCCCCGGGTGATTCTGGGTAAGGGACTTGGTCTTGTTATGGACGGGGTGAGCTCAATGGCCTCCGAGGAGCCTCTGTGCTCTAAAACTCCCCCTCAGCAGCTCTCGGGCCCAAATAATCCTCATCACTAAGTTACCATCAGCTAAGGCATATTATATTGGGAGGCCCAAGTGACTGGGTGAAGTCAAGGCAGGCTTCAAGGAGGAGGCAGCATCTTTTACTTTACGAGGCTCATTTACTATTGGACCATGAGAGATGATCCAACAATAGAGATAGAGAGGGGCAGCCCGGTGGGGCAGTGGATAGAGCGCCTGAAGTCAGGAGGACCCGGGTTCAAATCTGGCCTCAGACACTTCCCACTTCCTGGTGACCCTGGGCAAGTCCCTGCACCCCAATTGTCTCAGCAAAAATAAATAAACAGAAATAAAGACATATATGAAAGGGATTTTTGTGACTCGCCCTGGCTAACCCCTGAATCTTACAGAAGAGGAAACGGAGACACAGAATGCAGAGCAGAGCCAGGATTCAGAACCAAGTCCTAGGAGATCCAGATCAACATTCTTTCCACTCCACTTTACTGTGCCCCAGACCTCACTTTACTCATCTCTACAAAGGGTCGAGAGGAAATGATTTTCTTCTCCTTCCAGCTCTCAGTCCTTTGACTTAAACTTTTTTTTCCCCATTTTTTATGATTTCTTCTTATTTAACTGTTAAGCTTTCCCATATGTTCCTAGGAAAAAAAAGGTAGAGGATGACAAGAGTGGAGGCTGCAGCCTCAGCCCCGGGCTGCAGCGAGTCCAGCTCCGGCTTAGTTGGCCATTTGAGACCAAGGGAGGCTCCTCGTCGGAGCCTCCCCCATAAGCCCCAGTCTGCTGGTAACCTCAGGAGCAGCCGAGCTGTTCGTGTGATGTCATTATGCATCCTTCCCTCCTCATGGTGGCAGATTTATGGCTTTTTCCCCTCATAAAACCCTTGCTATTCTGCCAAAATGGGGCCAGCTGGAGCTTGGGGCAAAAAAGGGAAAAGAATTAAAGAAAGCCTCGCCCTTCGGGAGCCTTTGATTTCATTGGTCCAGGGGAAAGGGGCCTAGGATTCGGGAGCCGCCGGCCAGTGACACAACGTGTGACCGTGGACAAGTCCCTTGCCAGCCCTGGGGCCACCGGAGGGCTGATCGAGTGGTGAACGGTGGGATTCTGAGGTCCTTCCCACGGCAGCTCACACAACGTGGAGCTGCATCTCCTCGGCCGTGGGAGGCCCTTTCCTGCCCTCCTTCCTCCTTTTCTAAAAGCTCCAGTTTTTGGGTCCGTTAAGGCTTAAATGACCTTCCCCAGAAAAAGATCCTACAAGTTGTCAGGACCCTTAGAGAAAACCTGCTTGACATTCAAGGCCCTCCGTAACCTATCTTTTCAGCTCCATCTTATATTGTGTGAACCACCGGTTAATATGTTCCTCCCAGGCATCGGTAGCCTGCAATCTCACTCCCAGTCAGTCAGCCAACAAGCATTTATTAAGCACCTATTTTGTGCTGGACCCTGGACATACAAAGCCAGTCAAAAACAGCCCCATCCCTCAAGAAAGTCACATTTTAATTGAGTCGATAATATGTTAACAATTCGGTGCATGAAAATAGAGGGGGCAGCTAGGAGACGACCTCGGTTTGAGGATGTGGAAGACCCCTCGCAGAAAGAAGCTGTGTTCTGACGGCTTGAAGGAAAAATAAGAAGAACGTTCCAGATTTTGGGGAGGGGGATATTCACGGGAAGGCCTGGGGACCAGAGAAATGCGTGTGGAAAACAACGAGTGTAACCAGATCTCAGAGTAGACGGGAAGCGATGAGGTGCAAGAGCGCTGGAAAGTGCAGGAGCCATGTTTTGAAGGGTTTTAAAAGCTCGAGAAGGCTTTTATATTTGATCCTGGAGGAGATAAGGAATCAGTGGGGTTTATGGAGTGGGGGGAGCACTGATGTGATCAGATGGGCATTTGGGGAGGATCCCTTTGGCAACTGATGGGAGGATGGACTGGAGTGAGGGGACGTGACTTTTTAAGCCATGTTTTAGAGAGCTTACCGTTACCGCAAAGGATTATGGTGTACTGCTAGCCTGAAGGATTATGAGAGATTTTTCATGGGAAACTGGTCTTGCTCCCTTGCTGTAACCGTGCCCTGTCCATACTGACTCGTGACTGGTTGCTCCAACTGGGCCTAATTCAGTCTTGACCTCCCTTCTGCCCTGAAGCTTGAGCCACGTCACTTGTAGTTTTTATTTTGTTTGTTTTATAAAAAGACATTCTCTTCTCTCAGCTGGGGCAGACAGTGTGGCTTTGGCAAACCTTAGTGTTCCCGTGGTAGGAAATAAAAATGTCTTCATGGAACAAGCAGATGCGAGGTAATTAATCCAAGTTTTAATAAGAATTCTTTGTGTGGTGGCAGATAATTGGAATGGAGGGGATCCCATCCATTGGGGAACGGCTAAATAAATTGTGGCAAATGATATAATGGAATACTATTTTCCATAAGAAATGAGGAGTGGGCTGACTTCAGAAAAACCTGAAAAGACTTATATGAACTGATGCTGATGAGGTGGCAGAACCAGGAGAACGCTCACTGTATACAGTAACAGTGTTGCGGGATGATCCATTTTGCTAGATTTAGCCCCCTTCAGCAATCGGGTAATCCAAGACAGCTCCAAGACTCGTGATAGAAAATGCCGTCCACATCCCGAGAAAGAACTCTGGAGTCTGAATGAAGAGTGGAGCATTTTTTTTTTTCTTTCTTCTGTTTTCCCCAGTTTGTTCTGATTCTGTTTTCACCATAAGACTAATGCGAAAACAAGTTTAACACGATTGTACATGTATAACCTATATCAGACTGTTTTCCATCTTGGGGAATGGGAAGGGAGAAAATAATTGGAACTCAAAATCCTATAAAAGTGAATGTGACGTGTAATTGGAAAAAATAAAATAGTATTAAATGGGGGGAAAAAAAGAGAAACGAAAAAGGAAGTTACCATAAAAAGCCCTTTGTTCAGTCCTGTTCATATCTGGGGACTTACTGGGCTGGCCCATGATTTGCATTGCCCAATGGGACCCAAGTGTTAAATGTAGTGTTCTTTTATGGTGCTCAGAGAGTCAGCAAATCCGTTATCCCTCACCTCCGCCTCTCTGGGCAGGGCAGTGCCAGGTTATTGGCGAGTGTATGGATCTGTGGATTTATTCAGTCAAAAATCAGCTCTGATCCCCCACCTCCTGAGCAACTCCCTTTTCTTCCGCTATTTAATTATTTAATTAGTTTCTTTAATTATTTAATTTCCTTGAATTAATTTCCTCCATTATTTAATTCTCGGGCATGGGGACCTTAGCTGACACCATCCTCATCCTCATCAAATAACTACTATTTAAATGGCAATTTAAGGTTGTGAATTGTTTTACAAATATGATCTCATTTTATAAATGAATTGATTCTCTACAAAACAGGAATATTCAAACACTGTGTGCCCCATGTTTAGCCAATGTAGACTCTTCTTTAAATAAATAGTGCACAATAATAATGAAACAGTGCATAATAAAACATCAGCTAAGTGGCTGTGAGCCTTCCACCATTCTAGGCAGCTCCTAGGTAAAAGTCAGCATTTCATTTGGAGGGTCTGGTCACTGGCTGGGGGCCTATGATCACTTCCTGTATTCTTTAAATGCTACCCCTTATAGAAAATCTTCCCTAATTACTCCTGATTTACCCCCAATACAGTAAAGGTCTCACACTCATATCTTACACGGTATTTTCTTGGTCCCTCTCTAATGGAGTTTTCACGGACCATTGTTACAATAAACACCAGTGATCTCTCATTATCTCCAGTATCAAATATAAAATCTTCTCACAATCAGACCCTTTCTTCTATTCCAGGCTCTTCTAGTGATACTGTCATCCTTGCTATTTCTTGAATGACAATATCTCTCAGATCTATGAATTTTCACTGGTTACACCCCTGCTGTCACCCATACTCTGTCCTTGTCTCTCCCCTCTGGCTCCCTTCAAGTCCCAACTAAAATCCCATTTTGTATTTTTGTACCTGGTATATAGGAGGTGCTTAATAAATGCTTCTTAACTCGACTGCTTGGTTGGTGTTTTGTCCATATCTAGCTTACAAACTATGTGAGGACAGGGATTATCTTATATAAACTTTGTAGACTTCTGAACTTAGCATAGTGTTTAGTACAGAGTGAGTGCTTAATAAATGTTTGCTGAATCATTGATTGCTCATCAAAGTTAACTTCCTCATTTGACAGTGGAGAAAAGACAGGCCTAGAAAGTAAAAGTGAGCACATGGGAATGGAGGGTCAGTAGAGGTCTAGAAAAGGAAGCAGTTATCACCAAGAGTCAGAATGATTTTGGCAAGAACAGTTCATTCTGAACTAAAATGTTTTTCTTTTTTCTTTTTTTTTTTTCTTTTTCTACTTGGATACTTAACTGGATAAATTGACAAAAGAGGGAACTCTGTAGATCTAGCTTATTTAGATTTTGGTTGAGGGTTTTATAAAGTGTTA
Source organism: Antechinus flavipes (assembly GCF_016432865.1). Lineage (NCBI taxonomy): Eukaryota > Metazoa > Chordata > Mammalia > Dasyuromorphia > Dasyuridae > Antechinus > Antechinus flavipes. Next base: position 471,319,557 of record NC_067401.1, on the reverse strand, counting down.
TTTTCATGAACAAGATTGAAAGGCAGGGGCTGGTGATAATACAGTGAATTGAATTTGAGATGGGGGAATGGCTATTCCAAAGAGTGGCCATGGATGGTCTAAGTTCAACTTAAAAGAAATTTCTCTTGGAGTGAGCCAGGAATCTAAGTTGAGACTACAGTATTTAACTTCTACTCAGTGATGAGGTAAGACACACAGATGATGTATATCAATCTGCAAATGACATAAATTTGAGAAGAATAGGGATCATGTTTGGAGACAGAATTCAAAAAAAAAATCTTGGTAGATTGGAACACCTGGCAGGACATGCAAAAATGGCCAGAGTCATCATGGGACTCCCCAATATCTGGATCTGAAGAGGAATGGACAAAGGATTATTTTAATTTTTTTCCCAAAGGACTATTTTTAAAGAATACATTCATTACCCTGCATTTTCTTGTTTTATCAAGACATTCTCTATTACTACTATAAGGGAGAACAAAGATGTTCCAAATTGAGATGGAAATTAATAGTGAAGAAAGTAAAAGTTTGCATAATTAAAAATTAATTTCCCAAACGTGAGATGAGGGAATCATGATAACATAATATGGTAAAACAAATTTTTGTGGACAATAAGTGAATTATGAAAGGAGGAGGGGAGAAGGAGAAGGAAAAAAAGGAAGGAAGAAGGAGGAAAAGGAGAAAATGGCAGTCAGCAAACAGAATAGAGTAGGTCAAATCTATCATGTTGATCCATGGAGAATGAGTATGTGAATAGCCCCTGTACTTTTAGCCTGGGTGAGCTAGGGAGACACAATCTCAACCCCCTCCCCAAACCCCCAAATCTCAACAGTACAGTGTAAGCAGGTTAAGGTGCACCCCCAGTGATGACTTGTACATTGTAAATAGCATGAAGGACAGCAGTGAGGACTGGAAAAGAAGGCGAGTTGGCCATGCTGGGAAAGTGAGTGATGATATATGACTTGAATGTCACCTAGATATCCACAAGATGGCCAAGCACTAGAGCCAGCCTCCAGGATGTAGTAGATATCCTCTTGAGAACTGACAGAAAACTATATGGACATAATCCAACCATTCTGGAAAGCAAACTGGAATTACACTAAGGAAGGGACTAAAATATCATCCTTTCTGAGCCAGAGAATCCATAGTGTGTCATGTGCCTCAAGGGCATCAATGACCAAAAAGAAAGGTCTTTAAGTATTTATAGCAGTGCTTTTTGTAGCAGCAAAAAACTGGAAACCAAGTAGTTGCCCAGTGATTGGAGAACAACTGAACAAGTTGTGTTGTTACATGAATGCAATTATTGAGCTGCCCAAAAACCGTGACCAAGAAGAGGGGAAAAAATGTGAACTGATGCAAAATAAATGGAACAACTTGTAATGAGAGCACAAAAGCAAAGGGAAAAATTCTAAGGAACATCTCTAACTAGAATACTGTGCAATGATAATGATGGCTAAACTTTTGCCAAAGCACCAGGGACTTTATTTTCTGAGATGGGAAAATGCATTTCTCTTCATCTTTTGAGACCATAGAAGGGAAGCTGGTGTGCCACGTCATATATGGAGTCACTCTCAGCTGAGGGATTGGTTAAGTTTTCTAAATTTACTTTTTCCCTTCTTTGTTACAAAGAGGTGCTTTCTGGGAAAGGGAGGAGGAGGGACACACTTGGAAATGAAAGTGATTCAAACCCCATAGGACTTCAATATGAATTTTAAAAAGAGAAAGTCAAGGACAAAAGTCACAGATTGGGAAAGCATGAAAAGGTTAGGAGCTCCATGGGTAGATCCAGTTTATCCATAATGATGAGATCATGGATCCCTTGGGATTCTGAAGTAAGTCATGAAGATCCATGTATTAAGGCAGGGAGGAGCAGAAATTCTTATTGGAAGATAGAGGAAACACTTGTGTGGATGAAATCATGGATTTGGGTATAAATTAGAATATAAATTATTTTATTTTTTTACTTTTTGATTATCTTCCATTTGTTGCTCCTTTTTACCCATTTAAAAATGTTGCCTGTATTTAAAATTTTAAGAAAATGAAATTTCATGATTTAAAAAAAATCAAAACTAGGAGGCAGTTCCAGTGTAAGTACATCACCCACACCCACACCCACACCCACTTACTCACTATCATTCCTTGAGAGATAAGGTCAGTTAGTTTCTTGAGGGCTCCATTCACTATCCCCGTGACTTCTCAGATGCAATACTAAGACCTTTGGAATACTGTGTGTGTGTGTGTGTGTGTGCTTGTGTGTGAGACCTTTGCTTTGGAGTGTAGAGAAAGTGATTACTGACAATGGAGAGAAGGCAGGGTACCCCCATTCTCATTTCTCTTCTGTCTCCTCCCCCCCCCAAAAAAAATAACTGGCCTTTGTTCTGAGATGACAGAACAAAAATGACTATCAGGGAGTTGGTGCCCAAGGTCAGTAAGGAGATTTTAATTAAGCACCTAACTGTGATTGTTGAATCCAAATCTCCTGGCTCAGATGAATGACATCTTCAGGTCCTGAGAGATCTGGATGATCCAATGGCTGAGCCTTGGACAGAAGCATCACAGGAAAAAGGAGAAATACTGTGAGTATGTAGAAAGGTGAATGGAATAGAGAATGGATGACTCCAGGATACTATGGTGGGCATCTGTTCCAGTTCTCAAATTACTTGATTCTAGGATTTTGGAGACATAGATCTCCTATCATTGATTGCTGGCTAGATATCTCTACATGGTTTTCTCCTACATGTATTGAAAGGGAGCTCACCATCTTCCCCCTTATAATTGCTCTTTCCTCTGACTGTCCCCTGTGCCTGGAAAGCTCTCCCTAACATGGTCTGCCTCCTGGTCTCCCTTTCTTTCCTTTTGAGTCCACAAAATTCATCTTCTACAGGAAATCTTTCCAAAACCTTCCAAATTTTAGCATCCTCTCTCTGCTCTGTTTAGTTTTTTTTTTTTTTTGTTGTTGTTGTGTCCAGCTCTCCCTGACCCCATTTGGAGTTTTCTTGGCAAAGATACTGGAGTCGTTTGCCATTTCCTTCTCCAGCTCAGGAAACTGAGGCAAACAGGGTAGTAAATGTCTGAGGTAGGATTTGAATCCAGATCCTGAACTCTATCTACTATACCACCCAGCTGCCTCTGTTGATGATTTCTTATTAATTCTCTATATAGTTGTCTGCATGTTTTCTCTCTCACTAGATTGTGAGCTCCTTGCTTACAAGAACAGGGACCATCTTTTGCCTTTCTTTGTACCCTGGCATTTAGCATAATGCCTGGCACATAGTAGGTGCTTAAGAAATGCTGACTAACTGTATTATATCTCCAGAGAATAATATAAATTCCTTAGGGTAGGATCTATTTTCTCTTGTCTTTAATGGTATCTAGCACAGAATAAAATGTATTCTTAGTGTCTGGCACACAGTATGTATTTAATACTTGTTAATTAATGAAGAGATTTCTATAATCTAATATGATCTGAAGAGGCTTCATAAGGGAGGAACGATTCCAGTTCGGCATCTGAAGGTGGGTAGAATTTTTCTCAAATGGGTGTCTCTTGTTCTTATGTAGAGTCAAGAGCTTATTCTTGTCATATGGACCTGAATATCTTTCCTCCACAGATTTACCACTAATTTTCCCAACTTCATAAAACAATCACCATTGTAATTAAAAAAAAAAAACAACCTACATTTTCCTAGCCTAATTAAATAATCGGACTATTGGGACATCCCCCAGGAAAATAGGCATTTGCTGTAATAAATTTTTTTATGGGAACAATATTTCTAATGTTGCTATGAGTTAATTATCAGAATTCTTTTAAAAGGCAACTTGCCAGCTTCTGGGATAAGAATTCACTATCTGACAAAACCTCCTGGGAAAACTGAAAAATAGTATGGTAGAAAGGAGGTACCGACGATCAACACCTAACGCCATATACCAAGATAAGGTTGAATTGGGATCGTGATTTTGACATAAAGGATGATAGTATAAGCAAATTAGAAGAACAAGGGATAGACTACCTCTCAGATCTGTGGAGAAGGGAGGAATTTATGACTAAAGAACAACTAGAGAGCATTATGCAATGCAAAATGGATACTCTTGATTGGCTTAATTTTTGCACAAACAAAATCAATGCAGCCAAGATTAAAAGGAAAGAAGAAAGTGTGTGTGTGGGGAAGGGTATAAACAGTGTTTCTGATAAAGGCCCCATTTTTAAAATATAGAAAGAATTTACTCAAATTCATAGGAATTCAAGACATTCCCTAATTTACCAATAGTCAAAGGATATAAACAGACAATTTCCAGATGAAGAAAAAGCTATTTCTAGTTATCTGAGAAAAATGCCTAAGTCACTATTGGAGGAATGGAAATTAAAACAAATCTAAGGTCACACTTCATACCTTTCAGATTGACTAAGATGACAGGAAAAGAATGATAAATGTTGGAAGGGATGTGGGAAAACTGGGACCCTAATACATTGCTATGATATTGTGAACTGATCCATCCATTCTAGAGAGCAATTTGGAACTGTGCCCAAAGGGCTATCAAACTCTGCATACTCTTTGATCTAATAGTTTCTCTTATTGGGTCTATGTCCCAAAAAGATCATAAAAAAGGGGAAAAGAATCTACATGTACAACAAATAGTTGTAGCAACCCTTTTTGTAAGGGCAAAAAACTAGAAATTGAGTGGAAACTCACCAGTTGAGTAACAGCTGAATAAGTTATGGTCTATGAATGTAATGGAATACTGTTGTTTTGTAAGAAATGGTGAACAAGCTGATTTCAGGAAAGCCTGGAAGGACTTACGTGAACTGATGCCAACTGAAGTGAGCAGAACCAGGAGATCATTATATACAGCAATAATAAGATTACATGCAATGAACTTGGCTCTTTTCAACAATGAGGTGATTTAAGGCAATTTCAATAATGATGAAGAATGCCATCTGCATCCAGAGAGAACTATGGAGACTGAATGTCTGTTTGAATGGATCAAAGTATAGTATTTTCACCTTTGTTGTTGTTGTTGTTTTTTCCTTCTTTCTCATGTTTATTTTTCCTTTTTGACCTGATTTTTCTTGTGCAGTATGATGAATATAGAAATATGTATAGAAGAATTGTGAATATTTAACCTATATTGAATTACTTATTTGTGTGGGGTGGGGAGGAAAGGAAGAAGATAAATTTGAAATACAAGGTTTTTGCAAAAGTGAATGTTGAAAACTATTTTTTCATATATTTGGAAAAAGAAAAAGCTATTATAAAAAATAAAATGGAAAAAACACACATTTAAAAATGCAACATGGTTTATTGTTAGGAATATCAGAAACTTGAGCTTCCAATACTAGTTCTGCTACTAGAAAAGTCATATCTCTCCCTGGCTCTTAGTTTTCACATACACAAAATATGGGGGTTGTATTCAATAACCTTTCAAGGATCTTCTTGTGAATCTATAAAAATCATAGGATTTCAGTATCAGTTATGACACAGTTATCAATATGACCTTGGTCAAGTTCCTTCCATTTCCTAGAAATAACTTTCATCATCTGTAAAGTGGGAATAAAAATCCCTGTCCAGCTTTCCTTCTGGGGTGTTGTAAGGAAACACTGAGATCATAATAGTGGGCATTTTGACAAGTAGGTAGGAAGGTCCTTGGTCTGGTGTACAAATGTGAGGGGCTATTAGTCATTTTTTAAAACAATACCATAATATTTGATTTTTAGCATTCATTTTTTAAAAGGCTGAGTTCTGAATTCTCTCCCTCCTTTCCAAGCCTCCTCCACTCATTGAAAAATCAAGCAATGCCACATCAATTATACATGTGAAATCATGCAAAACACATTTCCATATTAGCCACATTGTGAAGCAAAAGTAAAAAAAAAAAAAGTGAAAAAACTATGCTTTGATCTGCGCTCCAATTTCTTCAGTTCACTTCTTGGAAGTGGAAAACATTTTTCATCATGAGTTCTTTGGAATTATCTCAGATCATCCTATTGATCAGAGTGACTAAGTCATTCACAGTTGAACATCATTACAATATCGCTGTTACTGTGAATAATGCTTTCCTGGTTCTGCTCACATAACTTTGCATCAGTTCATTTAATATATATGTATATGTATATATAATTCCTGCTTGTAATTTCTTCACAATCAAATGCCCCTACATGTTCAGCTATTCCACAAATAATAGGTACTTTCTCAATTTTTAATTTTTTTGCCTTCACAAAAAGAGCTACTATAAATATTTTTGTATTTATAGCTAATTTTCCTTCTACTTTGATGTCTCTGGGATAAGACCTAGTAGTGGTATAGGTGGATCAAAGAGTATGCCCAATTTTATAGCTCTTTGGGCATACTTCCAAATTGTTGCAGAATGATTATACCAGTTCACAACTCTAGCAACAGTGCAATAGTGCCCCGATTTTCCCATAGTGAGGGGCTGTTATACTTTAGCACAAAATATGTGTGTGTGTGTGTGTGTGTGTGTGTGTGTGTGTGTTTGATCCAAACAAAAAAATAAAGAGAATTCCAAGGATGACATAGATTGACTGGGAAAAATCCAAAAGAGGGAATTGGCATCTCACATTTAAGCCAACAATCTCTCTCTTTTTTTGTTTATTTGTGCTACAAATTATGTGTTAACTAGAAGAGAGGCATGAAGAAAAAGAATAGAGAAGGAAGGATGAAAAGAATAAAGGAGATGGAATGATGAAAAAGGAAAGGAAAAAAAGTAGGAAGGATTGAGAAAAGGAAGAAAAGAATCAAGAAGATACAAGGTAAGGATTGATGAAAGAAGGATTAGAAAAAGGAAGAAAAGGAGACAGAAAGAAGGAAGAACTATAATGAGAAGAGGGAGAATTGAGGAAGGAAAATAGGAAGAAAGGAAAGAAGCCTTCAAATCTGGGAGAGGCCGCATGGCTTAGTAGAAAGAGGGAAGGGAGTCAGGATAAATGGATCCTAATTCTATCTCTACTAAGTGTGCCTCTGGAGAAGTCCCTTCAATTCTCTGGGCTGAGTAGTTCTATATATAAAATGGAAGTCTGATCTATATCTCTAAGGCTCCTTCCAGTACCAACTTTCTGCAATTTTCTACCTGGCCTTTTCATTCCCCTATTCCCCTTCCCCCAATTAAAAAAAAAAAAAAAAAGCTTGGGGTACTTAAAAGGGGAAATTTAATCAGAATTTTTCTGATTCATGTACACTTAACCAAACAAAATCCTGCTTTCTAAGAGCCCTTTGATGTCTGAGCTGCCTCAAGGAGCTTTTTTATGGGTGTTTGAAAGTCTTTTTTCTTCGAAACAGGAAATCAAGTTTTGGCAAGAGAGAGAGAAAAATTAAAACACCCAGGGGCGGGGGGCTGGTTGGTTTGGAAAATCGGAACCGAGTTTGGACGTCTCTGGATCGGGACCATCTGGAAAGGGGACCTTCGGCTGGATCGCCGGCATTCGCTGCTGGGATTCTGGGCCTGGGTTAAGAGAGAGCAGGAGGCTCCAGGAGGATTTTTGAGCCATTTTAGGGTCAGTCAGAGGGACTGTGCCTCGGCTCCTCGCCTCAGACCTGCCCTGCTCAAGATGGCTGGCAGCCCAGGGCTCCCAGTGATTGCTAATAAAAATATTTTTCACAAGAAGGTTGGCTTTCCCTTGAAGAGTAGGGAACAGGAGGCTAAGGTTTCAGTTCACATTCTGAAAGCATCAAAACCGTTCCCCCACCCAGGTAATTTTAGAAAATAAACAGTCTCCAAAGCTCAGCGACCTCAAGAATGGGGCGGAGGTCACTTGGGCCTTTTGACTCTGGAAGAGGCTGAGAATGGTAGATTGTGTCTGACATTCAAGGCCAGCCGATAACCTGCTGCCATCTTACCATTCCAGCCTTAGCTCGGAGAAGTCCCCAATCAGCTCTCCCCGCCGGCCAAAGGGAAGAAGCCCTTTCTCTGGGCCCAGCCCAAGGGGCCAAGTCTCATGCTTCTAAAAGCAATTCATCCACATAATCAGCCTTTCAGCAATCCATGAGGGAGGTACGATGATGATTCCCATTGTACAGATGAAGTTACACAGCTGGTCCTTGTCAACGACAGGATTCGAACCTAGGGCTTTTTGATTCCAGTTCAAACATTCTGGCCATAGTCCTGATCATTTTTACTTTTGTTTTCTGTTTCTCTGTTAAGCTCTCTAAGCTCGCCTTGAGTCTTGTTTTGTCTTCTTCTGGCTGAGCTAACAGTCATTATTTACCCAGAGCTGGACTCGAACCCGCAACTTCAAAGCCAGCTCTCCAGCTTTAAATATACATTTAAATATTAAAATATACATTGATTCTGCGGGAAATATTTTTAAAACTGCTTCCTGATTAAAGGAAGTCTGTTTCTGGACAAGCTCTCACCTCAAGACAGAGAATTGCTTCTTGTACAGGGCTTGAAAACTGAGAGTGGAGGTGATGGTTTCAGTTAAAAGTTTAGCAACACATGATGGTGGAAAGTGAGAAAGGCTTTATTCTGCTGCTATTTGGTGTAAATGGATCCCATCTGGCGAGCCTGCCCGCCCGCCCGTCCCTCTCAGGGCTCAGCCAGGCCCAGTTTCTAAGGGAGGGGAAATCTAGAACTGTTTCTGCCAAGCCCTGGCCTTGGATCTTTGTCCATCTTACTGCCCTGTGACCTTGGACAAGTCATAGTTACCTTCTCTGAGAACAAAATGGAGGCCTTGGGCTTAATGAGAGCCAAGAAGCATTTATTCAGTACCTGCTTTGTCCAAGACACTGATAGACACCGGTCATACAAAGGAGGAAGATAAGTGGGTCTTGCTTTCAAGGATGGCCCCGTTCCTTCTGAAGAAACAAGATGGACATAAATAGGGATCTGCAACATATACAAAGGACTTTCCAGCTTGGGGGGGCGGGGGGGGGGAGAAGGCACAGGAGGTTTCTTGAAGGCGGTCATGCTTGAGGGGAACTTTGAAAGAAGTGAAGGGTTCCATGATAAGAGAGGGCGTTTGAAGGAACAGAGAGTGTAAGAAGCCTGGAAAACCAGCCAGGAGCCAGATGGTGAAGGACTCTCAGAGCTCCAACTATGAGATCCAAGTTTACCTTTGGGCCAGAGGGCCAGATTAGGGCTGAAAAGGCTTTGGAAACCTCAAAGTGATAGAAAAATGCAAATGCTCCTTCCCAGTGAGCCAGAGTTCAGCCCTCACAGCCCCCGTCCCCCCACTCACATTCATCCTCCTCATCAGGGTGAGGCAGGTGGGCATTCATCAAAAGCCGGCCCCACCCAAGCCCCTCCACACCCACTGTCATCCCCCGCCCTCCAGGGGGCTGAATTCCCTTTGAATTAAGTGGAATGGCAGACATATGGACCAGCCTGAGATGTAACACTTTGAGAACAGCCTTCTTGAACCAAAGCCCCCATCCCCCAGTCTTTCTGGCTCCTGATCGTTGCTGTTTTTGTTCAGTGATTTTGGTCACATATGACTCGCTGAGACCCATTTGGGGTTTTCTAGATGCTGGAGTAATTAGTTCCTTCTCCAGCTCCTTTTATAGATGATAAAACCGAGGCAAGGAGGGAGAAGTCAGTTGCCCGGAGTTACCCAGATTATAAGTAGCTGAGATCAAATTGGAGCTCAGGGCTTCCTGACTCTAAACCCTCTGTTCTGTGCAACGTGGCATCACCCAGGGCTTCCTCCTACTCCCAAAGGATTACTTGCTGCCTAGGGGAGGAGGGTGGAGAGAAGGGAAAGAGAAAATTTGGAGCACAAGGTTTTGGCAAGGATGAAGGCTGAGAACTATCTTTGTGTGTATTTTGAAAGTAAAAAAAAATTATTATTATTATTAAAATAAAGTACTGCTCTGGCCAGGACCTTCCCTTGGACAAAACCGTTGGTGCCTCCTGGCTGAATCAAGTCCAGGCTCCTTCTTGCTATTTATCCTTTGTTCTCCAAGAGGGACCATGACATCCAGAGTGTGCAAGTAAGTTGGACTTAAGTGAGGGAGGGCTGTGCAAGGTCAGCTTCCCCACTGTTTTTCTCTGGAGCCATCTGGGTCCAGTGGCCAGCTATAGATCAGGATGATTTGGAGATGGCCTTTGATGCCTCCTTTCCTTCCTTCCTTCCTTCCTTCCTTCCTTCCTTCCTTCCTTCCTTCCTTCCTTCCTTCCTTCCTTCCTTCCTTCCTTCCTTCCTTCCTTCCTTCCTTCCTTCCTTCTTATATTAATTACATATATCTAGGTTGCAGGATGCTATGTGGGGTACAGGAACTTTAAGTCAGACGTGGTCCCTGCTTTTTTTTTCCTTTTTCTTTCTGCCTACTAACATCATTCTCTAGTGACTCACTGGGCTGTGGAGGTGACCTTACATTCACCAAGGATGTGCCATTGAAGCACAAGCTCTGCCAGACCCTATAAAACTCAAAAGTATTGATATAAACTTTGCCCATTCTCATGAATAGCTGCTCCAAGCTTTCTGGGAAGGCATTGAGGGCTGTGGCTCTATTGGCATCTATGATGTATCTTTTGGAGATGCAGAGCAGGGAGAGTACTTTTTAAAAGTCTTTGCATATCCCTCCATGTTGTTTAGTAAATGTTTATTTAATTGAACAGAATCAGCTTTGGATTTGAGTTGAGATAGAAAATAGCCCTTTCAACAATGAGCAAAACTTTTCTAAGAGTAGGTATGTTCTTTAACATGTTTAACATGTATTGGTCAACCTGCATCAGGAGGGAGAGAATGGAGGGAACAAGGGGAAAGAGTGGAACAAAAGGTTTGGCAATTGTCAATGCTGTAAAGTTACCCATGCATATAACTTGTAAATAAAAAGCTATAAAAAAAAAAAAGTAGGTATGTTGAGAGAAACTTTCAAAGGATTATGGTTGGATCTCTTTGTCTGAATATGGCAATGCTGAAATGATCTCTGATAGTAATACATCTTTAAGAAACAGAAAGGTTTGGGATCCCTGATATGAGGAGACCCACCTGATCATGTGCCAAGAGGGACAAACTGTTAATCTGCAATATCTCTGACTTTTTCTGTACATGTAAGCATTTTCTAACTTGTATCCTAATTATTGCCATACATTTCCCCTTGTACTAGATTGTAAGCTTCCCAAAGTAAAGAAATGAGTCATTTTTCCTCTTTGTATCCTTAGCTGTTCTTCATTTAGGTAAGTATTAAATACTCATGTAAGTACTTAAGTAAATATTCCATACATAAGACAGGATTTAATGAATGCTGGTTAATAGTTTAATCGGCTAGCATATGGAGGACATGGAGTACAACAGTATTAAATTTATTAAATACCAAGTAGGTACTTAAGTGAATATTTTATACATAAGACAGGATTTAATGAATGCTGGTTGATAGTTTAATCAGCTAGCATATGGAGGACATGGAGTGCAACAGTATTAAATTTATTAAATACCAAGTAGGTACTTAAGTAAATATTTTATACATAAGACAGGATTTAATGAATGCTGGTTAATAGTTTAATCGGCTAGCATATGGAGGACATGGAGTGCAACAGTATTAAATTTATTAAATACCAAGTAGGTACTTAAGTAAATATTTTATACATAAGACAGGATTTAATGAATGCTGGTTGATTGGTTAATTGGCTAACATAGGGAGGACATGGAGGGCAACAGTATTAAATTTATTAAATACCCAAGTAAGTAGTCAAGTAAATATTTTATATATAAGATAAAATGTTGGTTGATCGGTAAATTGGCTAGCATATGGAAGACACGGAGGGCAACAGTATTAAATTCGAATACAAATACAAAGATGTAAGTCAGAGCATGAAGGGCTTTAGAAGCTAGATGGAGGAGCCTGTATTTATCTAAGTGGTGGCAGGCAACCATTAAAGCTTACTGTGCAAAGGCGTGACGTACCCTGACTTATGTAAGTATGTAAATAATAAAACGATGTAGCCCAAGTGCTCAATGAGTGACATAGGTAGTTAGGCTTGTAGTGGTTCTGGGGAAAATCTCTGTGACTTGAAGTAGTCAGGGCATGTTTCCTGTAGGAGGTGTGACTTGAGCTGGGCATTGAAGGACAATAGACTGAACTGGATGGGGAGAGAAACAACTAATATGTGTGGGAAGAAAGATATAAGCAAAGATCATGGAGAAAAATATGTGGTCAACAATGGAAATGACCAGCTTGCTTTGCTTGGTCCCAGTGCTTTTCAATCATGTTTGGGGAAGGGGTAGAGAGGAGACATGTTGGATCATATGCGTGATCTCTTTCTCTACGTATAAGATAACCTTTTGAGGTTGGGGGCTGTTTCTTTATTTTTGTCTCTCTAGGTCCTAGAGAGGTCCTAGCACCAATCCTTCCCATCAGCAGGTGGGAAATAAATGCTTGTATAGTCAAAGAGAGGTGGTTGATCCTGGACTTGAAAGCAGGTTTTTTTTTTGTCCCTAAACCTTAGTGCTACTTGGCATCTTTCTCCGCTTAGTAGCTTTATTATTTTTGGCATCTTCATTTTATTTTCTGTGCCCATGGAGCCCCCATTGGCCCATCTATCCTGGGACTACTTGCTGTTCTTGGCCATTAACCCTTGTATTCTGATGATCTAATTGGGGACATGAGAATTGCTATGGGGAATATGAATTTGCCTTGATGTAGCAAGCAGGTGGCAAGGAGCAACTGGATCTCAAGGATGAAAGTGAAAAACACATGTATTGCAAGCTGTTGGATGCCATATAACTCATAAAAGTCCCTATTTCTCTTCTTACTAAGGAAAAAAAGTTTTCCTTAGGACCCAAGGTACCTTCTGGAAGTCTACTTATACTGGCTCCCGAAGCTAACTGAGCATGGTGGCTTGGAGTATTTTTGCCTACTAACTAGGAAGCTATTAAGTGATTTCCTAAGTCACACTTTTTTCTGCAATAAATTCAACCCTAGTCAAAAAGAACGCCTGAGAAGGAAATTCTAGATTTTTATAGGCAACAAAGCCCAGAATCCAACCTTTAACAACTGCAAAAAATATAGCACCGGGAAAGGAGAATAACAAATTAACTCCTCGCCCACCCTGCCAGCCCCCTAAGATGGAACGACATGCTCTGAAGTTGTAGGAATTCGATGAAAGAAAAAAATGCCTTTAGATCAAGAATTCTTAATTCAAGAATGAGCAAGGAAGTGGATGGAATCAGGAAGATCTGATTGTTCATCCTCAGTTTTTTTACAAATAGAAAGGAGAGCTTTAAATTTGGATGGAGAAAACTTGGGTTTGTGTTCTGGCTCCAACATTTATTATATTTGGAACCATGAGTTTGGGCTCCTTATCTGTAAAATGGGATTAATAACTACTATCAAAAAAGCACTTGGAAAGCTAAAAGTACTCTAGAGGTGAACTGTTATTAGTTATTAATATTCCGTCTTATTCTAAAACGCCCATTTCATTGTTTAAGAATGACTTTTCAATTTTTTACATAAGTAAAAATTATTAGTGGATTTTGTTTTTATAATCATCTCTAGCTATATTTCCATCTCCTCCATTCCTTCCTTAATAACAATAAAAAATAATCAATAAAATAAATCAACAGAGTCACTAAATCCCACACCTACTATCCCTCATCTGTTCAGTAAAAGGAGTGTGGTTAAATTTCTTCATTTCTTCTCCAGTGTTGATTGTTATAATGACAGAAAACTTTTCTTCATTTTGTTGCTCTTTTCATTTACATTATTGCTAAGACTATTTGGATATTTTTCCTTGTTCTTATTTCACTTTATATCTGTTAAATCAGATCTGACTTCTTTAGAGGGTGATGGAGAGGAGGCAGCAAGATGCTGCAATTGATAGACTGCTCAACTGGGAGTCAGGAAGACCTGAGTTCCAATCTTCCTCAAGATACTTTTTAGCTAGCTGACACTGAGCAAGCCACTTACCCTTTCTCAGTCACATTTTTTCCTTTAGTTTTGAACTTGATGGCTTTTAAAGTAGAAACACTACTAGATTAAAAGGTATGCACTTTTTTTTTCTGAGGCAATTGAGGGTTAAGTGAATTGCCCAGGGTCACACAGCCAAGAAATATTAAGTGTCTGAAGCCAAATTTGAACTCAGGTCCTCCTGATTTCAGGGCTGGTGCTCTCTCCACTATACCAAATAGGTGCTGTGGTATGCACATTTTGATAGCTCTTTGGATACTGTTCCAAATTGCTCTCCAGAATGGTTGAATCAATTCACAACTCCACCAACAATGTATTAGTGTCCCAACTTTTCCATATCCCCTCCAACTTTAATCATTATCTTTTCCTATCATAAGCAACCTGAGAGGTGTATAACAATACCTCAGAGTTGTCTTAATTGGCATTTCTCTGATCAATAGTGATTTAGAGCATTTTTTTATATGACTAGAAATGGTTTCAATTTCATCATCTGAAAATTGTCTGTTCATATCCTTTGGCCATTTATCAATTGGAGAATGGCTTGAATTTTTATAAGTGTGAGTCAATTCTCTATATATTTTAGAAATGAGGCCTTTAGCAGAACCCTTGAATATAAAACTTTTCCCCCAGTTTATTGCTTCTCTTCTAATGTTGTCTGCATTGGTTTTGTTTGTACAAAATCTTTTTTAACTTAATATGATCAAAATAATCTATTTTGTGATCAATAATGAACTCCAGTTCTTCTTTGGCCACAAATTCCTTCCTTCTCCACAGATCTGAGGGGTAAACAATCCTATGTTCTTCTAATTTGCCTATAATATTACTCTTTATGGCTAAATCACGAACCCATTTTGACCTTATTTTGGCATATTGTGTTAGGTGTGGGTCAATACCTAGTTTCTGCCAAACCGATTTCCAATTTTCCCAGGAGTTTTTGTCAAAAAATGAGTTCTTATCCCCAAAGCTGGGATCTTTGGGTTTGTCAAACACTAGATTATTATAGTTATTGACTATTTTGTCCTGTGGGCCTAACCTATTCAACTGCTCAACTCCTCTATTTCTTAGCCAGTGCCAAATGGTTTTGATGACCACTGCTTTGTTATATAGTTTTAGATCTCAGAGAGGCCACTTTCATTGGCACTTTTTTCATTAATTCCCTTGAATTCTTGATCTTTTTTCTTCCAGATGAATTTTGTTATTATTTTTCTAGCTCTATAAAATAAGTTCTTGGGAGTTTGGAAACTCAATATATGTTAAACATGTGCAATTCTTCTATACATATTTCTGCAATTATCATGTTGCATAAGAAAAATGGGATCAAAATGGAAAAAATGAGAAAGAAAACAAAAAGCAAGCAAGCAACAAAAAAGATGAAAATACCACATTCTGATCCACATTTAGTGCCCATGGTCCTCTCTCTGGATGCAGATTGCTCTCTCCATCACAGGTCTATTGGAATTGCCTAATTATTTTAAGATTGAGGAAACAGACTCAGAAATGAAGTGACTTGCTCAGAATGATGCAGCTAATAAGTATCCGAGGCAGGTACTAGCCTAGGTCTCCCTTCCTCTACACCAAGCATTCTCTCCACCGCATCATCTGGATGTCTATCAATATTTTAATAATAAGCATTTCTCAATTGCCTTCCATGTGCCAGGCACTGGGGAAACAAAGAAAGAAGAAAATAACTTGCACCTCCAGGAGTCTTCCATTCTCACGGGGGAGGCAATTCCTCTACAGATAGAGATGCACAAAACACAAGCAAACCAGGCTAATTTTGTGAGCGGTTTGATGGTGCAGTGATTAGTGTGCCAGGCCTAGAGCCAGAAAGAACAGTTTAAATCTGGTCTCAGACATTTCCTAACTGTGTGACCCTGGGCAAGTCCCGTAACTGATTGCCTCAGTTTCCTGATCTGTAAAACACGCCGGAGAAAGAAATGGCCAGCCGCTCCGTGCCTCTGCCAAGAAAACCCGAATGGAGTCACTCGTTTCCGAAATGAAGGGCCCACAATAAGAACGGGTTGGAAGGGAGGATGCTTGGAAGACTGGTTAGAAGGTTGTTTCAATAGGCCCGGGGAGTGGTGATCTGAGCCAGAGTGGGCTCTGGGAGCGGACATGGGGAGGTAGCGAGGTTGTGAAGGTGGGAACGGCAAGACTGGAGACATGGAGACATGGAGAAGTGAGTGGGAGAGAGGTCTCAGGGAGGATCCCAAGATCAGGAACCTCAGGGAGGATCCCAAGATCAGGAACCTCAGTGAGGGGAAGAACCTCTGACAGAAGTAAGAGAACGGTTGGGGGAACGATGGGGGCTTCTGTTCCGGACATTGAGAAGCCTACAGGGAACTTCCTGTTTGAGATGTTTCCCCACAAACAACTGGATGTTAGGGATGGGAACTTATCAGAGAGGTGGATCTGGGATTGACCTCCAAAGATCGGATAATGGCACCCGTGGGGACTGATGAGGTTATCAAGTGAGCGTATACAGTAGAACAAGAGAAGAGACAAGAGGAAGCGGGAGAGAGGGAAGAACAGCTTGGAAAAGCCTTTGGAGACATCAGGAATTAGGGAACACAAGACTAGATAATAATCCAAAGCAGAGGCATTGAACAGGCTGCCCGCAGGCCAAATGCCCCTGCGGCTCTCCCCAGTGGGGCTTGAACTAGATTAAAATGTGGTTGGGAAATATTTAACAAAATAAATAAAATTGCAATAAAATATAGAAAATGTCATGTTTTAAAACTGAGTCAACATGAAGCCGGCAGGGGTTCTTGTGTATGGATTCCTGTTGAGTTTGACATGACCAATGCAAAGGATACCCATGTCATGTACTATTGCCCTTCTCAGCCCTGTTCCTGGAGTGATGACCTGGGCAAGGTAGTCTTTTCTGAGGCTCATGTGGTGTGTACACACATACTCACACACACTCACACATACTTACACACACACACAGACACACATACACACACTCACACACTCACACACACTCACACATACTCACACTCACACAGACACACACTCACACACATACACACACACAGACACACACTCACACACAGACACACTAACATACACTCACACTCACGTACACACACATGCACACACACAGACACACAGACACACACACTCACACACAGACACACACTCACATACACTCACACTCACATACACACACATGCACACACACACTCACACAGACACACACACTCACACAGACACACACACACACTCACATACACTCACACTCACATACACACACATGCACACACACACTCACACAGACACACACACACTCACATACACTCACACTCACATACACACACACATGCACACACAGACACACACACTCACACACAGGCACACACTCACATACACACACACTCACACACACTCACACACACTCACACACACTCACACACTCACACACACACACACACACTCTCACACACACACACTCTCACACACACACACTCACACACACTCACACACACACATCACACACACACATCACACACAGACACACACACTCACACACAGACATACACACACACACACACACACACACACACACACACACTCACTGGAGGGAGAAGGGTGGAGAACAGATCAGGATCTCGAGAGATTCTTCCTGACTCTGAATTTTCATTTCCATGGACTCCCCCAAGCTAGATGGCATCCATCTGCCCAGTAACCCAGAGGTTAGGAAGCTTTGCAACCATCTCTGAGATAGCGCAATAATAAGGAAGTAGCGTCACTTATTTGTAGAGCAGAGAATGTCAGAGCTGGGAGGGCCCTTAGAACAGAGGATGTCGGGGCTGGAGGGCCTTTAAGGGAGAATAGTGGGACTGGGGGGCACTGTGAAAGTTGAAATGTAAGAGCTGGATGAGATCTTAGATTTCTAGGCTAGATGATGATGACAGAAGGAGCAGGCAGCCGTGAGATCTCATTTAACCCCTTCCATTGTACAAACAAGGAAGGAAATCCTCAAAGGGTGACTTACCTGAGATCCTACAGCCAGTCCTAGACTGAACCTCATTCTTCTAACTCTCAAGCCAGAGGAACAAAAATCAAGCTTCTCTGGGAAGGCTGTTTTTGCTTCTCTCTGTCTCCTTCCCTCCCTCTGTCTCTGTCTCTGCCTCTGTCCCTCTTTCTGTTTCTCTGTGTCTCTCCCTCCTTCCTTCTCTCTCTTGATCTCTGTCTCTCTCTTTTTCTTTCTGTTATTTCTGCTTCTGTCTTTCTCTGTTTCTCTGTTTCTGTCTCTCCCTCCTTCCTTCTCTCTCTTTTTCTTTTTTTAGTTTCTGTTTCTGTCTGTCTCTGTCTCTCATTTTCTTTCTCTGTCTCTCTGTGTCTCTGTCTCTCTTTCCTTCTCTCTCTCTCTTGCTCTCTGTCTCTGTCTTTTGCTCTCTCTGTTTCTCTGTTTCTGCCTTTGTCTCTCTCTGTGTCTGCTTCTCTGGCTCTCTTCTCTTTTTCTTTGCCCGTTTCTCTCTGTCTCTGTTTCTCCCTCCTTTGTTCTCTCTCTTGATCTCTCTCTTTCTTTGTCTGTTTCTCTCTGTCTCTGCCTTTCTCTGTGTCTCTGCCTCTCTTTCCTTCTCTCTCTTGATCTCTGTCTCTGTCTTTTGCTCTCTCTGTTTCTCTGTTTCTGCCTTTGTCTCTCTCTGTGTCTGCTTCTCTGGCTCTCTTCTCTTTTTCTTTGTCTATTTCTCTCTGTTTCTGCTTCTCCCTCCTTTGTTCTCTCTCTCTTTCTTTGTCTGTTTCTCTCTGTCTCTGCCTTTCTCTGTGTCTCTGCCTCTCTCTGTGTCTCTGTCTCTCTTTCCTTCTCTCTCTTGATCTCCCTCTCTTTTTTTTGTCTGTTTCTCTCCATCTCTGCCTCTCTCTGTGTCTCTCCCTTTCACTTTCTTTCCCTCTCCATCCTTCTTAATTGACAATGCCGTCTGTTTTTGAGGTGTTTCCCTTCCCCAGTAACTGTATGCCTGAAAAGACAGAGACAAGAGAACAAGGAAAGTATCTGTCTCCCATCTCTTGTCTTCCCTTGCCTCCCAGGGCCCGGCAGCTGGCCGGCTGCCTCTGGAAATGAATTAGTAACTCCAAGATAGGCAAGCTGGAAAGGGCTCAGGGCCCAGTCGCTGCCAGGTCAGGAGAAAACAATGCTCTCTCCTTGTGGGAACAATTACTTCCCGCAGAATTTCAATTAAAGCGAGCAAAGAGAAGGCCTGGTTTCTGAAAGAGGGCCCTGAACCTTTCTCATCGCTGACGGCTCCTTCTCGGTGCCAGAAGGTAATGGTCCCCATCTGGCGCGGCCTTGCCAGACCTCCGCCAGGCTGAGGTGCGTTCTGGGCCCCGGCAGATTTGCTGATTTGTCTCCTCTGATGGGAAGCCCCCCACAGCTTCCATGAAGGAGCTACGATTGCACAGCACTGGAGAACATGGGGTCTGCAAATGGTGAGGGGATCCAGAGAGGCCCTGCTCTGATATATTATCTTTATTGATGTGTAAGCTCGGCCCGGAGAGGGTGGACAGCAGCCCCGAAGTCACCCAGGGAGTAAGGACTTAAGACAAAGACCCCTGCATTTTCATTACAGCATGTATGGACTGGGGGCCTCTTCTTGTTGAATTGTTTTCCAGTTACATCCAACTCTTTGTGACCCTATTAGAAGTTTTCTGGGCAAAGATACTGGAGTGGTTTGCCATTCCCTTCTCCAGTTCATTTACAGATGAGGAAACTGAGGCAGGCAGATGAAGTGACTTATCCAGGGTCACACGGCTAGTAAGAGGCTGAGGCCAGATTTGGACTCAGCCTTCCTGATCGATGCCCTATCTACCCTGTCTGCTGTCCAGGGGGCTCTTGGGGACATGTAATTCAACCCTCTCGTTATTCAGATAATGATGCTGAGAGAATAGAAGTCACAGGGCTAGTAGGGACAGATCTGAGAGCTGAACCCTGCTTTTCCAACTGAAAGCTTGGTGGGACTCACAGCCCAGGGCTTCAGAAGTTGCCTGTTTCGGGTTATATCCCAAGGAAGATCCTTGTTGGCAACATCTCCAACAAGTGGGAACCATTCAGCCTGTGCTTGGAAATGTTTGGGAATGGGGAGCTCACTACCTGCTGAGGCGGGCGGTTCTGTTTTGGCCAGCTCTTCTTCTTAGAAAGTTTCTAAGACTTTTACCCCCTGATGCTGATTCTGCCTCCTGAAGCCAAGCAGAGCTAATCTAACCTTCGTCCACAGGAGAGTCTCCCACGTAGCCAAAGTCAGCCAGAATTAGCCTGGCTAATTGTTGTTTGTCCTTCATTCTCAAAAAGGACCGACAGCATCAGGAGAGTGATGTCTCTACTTGCAAGTAAGTTGGTTTTAAGTGAGTCAGGGCTGGGCAAAGTCGTCTCTCTCCCGCCAGGTCATCGGAGTCCAGTGGCGAGACATAGATCAGGACAACTAGAAATGACCCCAGAAGCAGGGGGAGACCTGGGCCTTTTTAAGCCAAGATCTTCCCGGCTCTCACTTTGTCTGAGGCAACACCCATTTAGAGGTTTAAGGCTAGGTAAGAAATGGGGCAAAAGTTGGCCTAGTTTGTCTTCTCAGAAAAAAAAAAAAATCAAACTAAGAAAGGAAGAGCCTCAGAGTTTCTGGCCAGATTAGAAAGGATTGCTATTTACATTCACTCTGGGACTTCAAAGCCAAAACAATCAAGGCTTATTAATTAAACTTTTAACGAATAAATAAATGAAGAAATGAGGAAGTATTTAAGGTAAGAAATGAGGCAAAAGTTGGCCTAGTTTGCCTATTCAGAAAAAAAAAATCAAACTGGGAAAGGAAGATGCTCAGAGTTTCTGGCCAGATTAGAAAGGATTGCTGTTTACATTCACTCTGGGACTTCAAAGCCAAAACAATCAAGGCTTATTAATTAAAATTTTAACGAATAAATAAATGAAGAAATGAGGAAGTATTTAAGGTAAGAAATGAGGCAAAAGTTGGCCTAGTTTGCCTACTCAGAAAAAAAAAATCAAACTGGGAAAGGAAGATCCTCAGAGTTTCTGGCCAGATTAGAAAGGATTACTATTTACATTCACTATGGGACTTCAAAACCAAAACAATCAACAAGGCTTATTAATTAAAATTTTAACGAATAAACAAATAAAGAAATGAGGAAGTATTTAAGGTAAGAAATGAGGCAAAAGTTGGCCTAGTTTGCCTATTCAGAAAAAAAAAATCAAACTGGGAAAGGAAGATGCTCAGAGTTTCTGGCCAGATTAGAAAGGATTGCTGTTTACATTCACTCTGGGACTTCAAAGCCAAAACAATCAACATGGCTTATTAATTAAAATTTTAACAAATAAACAAATGAATAAATGAGGAAGCATTTAAGTGCTTAATCAGGTTCTATGCTAAGAGGCATATTTTTAAGAAATTTTCATCCCTGGAATTATACAAAAACATTAATAGTCCCTGTCCTCAAGAAGCTTATAGTCTGTTGGGGTGGTGATGGGAGACAAAAACATAGATAGGTAAAGGCAACCTGTATTACTGGGACTCTTTGTGACCCTGGGCAAACAATAAACTTGTAAATGTTTGTTGCAATCAAGTAACCAACACTTACTACTATGTTAGTAATTAAAGAATTACTCAGTACTTAGTAATTATTTACTAAATATAG
The DNA here is from genome assembly GCF_016432865.1 of Antechinus flavipes. Lineage (NCBI taxonomy): Eukaryota > Metazoa > Chordata > Mammalia > Dasyuromorphia > Dasyuridae > Antechinus > Antechinus flavipes. The sequence goes on along the minus strand of NC_067401.1, from coordinate 471,298,057 downwards.
TAACTAAATGTTAATTGGTTGTTAATTGTAACATATTTATTATTGCTATGCAGTCATGAGAGGCATTTAGAAGGGAAAAATATTCTCTCAGGAGAGAAAGTATTAAAAATAAGTACATCGATTCCCACACATATTATATATAAATATAAGTTTAATGTATAATTATTAAAATTTGGGTAATCTCTTTTAGAGGAAAAGTACTAAAAAGTAAGAGATCCAGAAGGACTCCCTTATAGGAGGCAATGTTCAATCTGAACTTTGAATAGAACTAGAGATCCTAAGTGGGGATCACTTAGAGAACAGGGCACCTGAAGTAGGGAAGACCTGAGTTCAAATCTCCCCTCAGACACTTAACACTTCCTAGCTCTGTGACCCTGGGCAAGTCATTTAATCCCAACTGCGCCAGCAAAAAAACAAAAAACAAAAAAAAGATCAGAGACCTCAGGGGAATGTTGTAAATGAGGTCATTTTGGATGGAACGCAAGAGTGAGAAGGGGGAACGATGTGAAAGGTCTACTCTAGGCAGAGAGAAGTGATGAGACATATATAGGGTCATACTAATGGTAAATAGAAGAACCAGTTTCTCTGGCTCCAAACCTAAAGCTTTTTTCCACTGCAGCTCATCTGCTCTCATTCCTGGGTTAAATTGAATTTAAATGTTTATTTGAGATCTCTTTTTCCAAAGCACTTCATTAAAAAACCAACAAAAACTAAAACAACATTTTTCCTGGCAAATAGTAGGTACTTAATAAGTGCTTGTTAACTTGACTTCCTTCATTTAAATCTAATTTACTTGGGGAGAAGAGAGAACTTTAATTAGGGTCACATGTAACAGCTGGACAAACTAACCTCTGAGGTCAACCACTCAATTCTGTGATTCTGTGAATGAGTGAATGAATGGAAATGCCCCATATTGAAATGCTCTGTCCCTACTTTCATGTTGTTTTCTTGACCATTCTGTGTATATCCTCTCTCACCTTTTGACTTTTGTTGTTGCTGTTCATTGTTTTCAGTCATGTCTGATTCTTTTTGACCCCATTTGGGATTTTCTTGGCAGAGATACTGGCATGGTTTGCCATCTCCTTTTCCAGCTCATTTTCCAGATGAGGAAACTGAGGCAAACAGGGTGAAATGACTTGCAATGTCAGAGCTATGGGGGTAATAGGGAGCCAATGAAGTATTTTGAGCAGAGGAGTGACATGTCTAGACCGTCACATCAATGGGATTGTTCTGTGGCCATTAGACAAATGGTTGGGAGAGAGGAGAGAAAGGAAGCAAGAAGGAGGTCATTGTGACAGTTCAAGCACGTACCAGTAAGGCGAGGTGGATGGAGTGAGGGCTTGAAACTGGGAAGTCCTGAGTTGGATGTGTAACTTAACCTCTGACCCTATTTCCTCATCTGCAAGATGGGGGATTCATCTTGATGATCTGATTTCCTCTAAAGGTTCCTTCCACCTGTAGAGCAATGGTATTTCCTCTCCTACTTTATTCTTATGTCTATGGAAGCATCCTGGCTGGTGAAGGTGAGATGGGAGAGGAGGGGATGCATCCAGAGATAAAATCCAGAGTGAAAATCAATAAATCTGGTACTTGGGAACTTGAACAAATTGATGCAGAATGAAAAAAAAAATAGAACCAGGAAAACAATTCATAAAATACGTGGAAATGAATGGAAATGCCCCACATTGAAACGCTCCGTTCCGACTTCCATGTTGTTTTCTTGGCCATTCCGTGTACATCCTCTCTCGCCTTTTGACTTCTGTTGTTGCTGTTCATTGTTTTCAGCCATGTCTGATTCTTTTTGACCCCATTTGGGGTTTTCTTGGCAGAGATACGGGGATGCTTTGCCATTCAAAATTACATGAAATGACTCCAGTTGTAGGAATGGCAAGAACATTTAAAAGAAGGTGAATGTTATGCAATTATAATGATGTTCACCTTGGAGAAAAGATGAAGAAATGCTCTTCTTTCCTTTCTTTAAAGAGATGGGGGACTGTGGATGCAGGATGTTGCACCCACTGTCAGATATATAATGAACTCGGAAGCGGGAAAACCTGAGTTCAAACCCCACCACAGAAAGTTAATAGCTGTGTGACTTAACCTTTGTGATCCTCAAATGCACATCTCCTTATTCCTATTGGTTTTGCTAAGTGATTTTTCTTTAATCCAAGGGATTCTGGATTTAAAACTGTAGGGAACCTTGGAAATGACCTAATCCGACTCACAGCATTTTATAGAGGAAGAACGTGAGCCTGCCAGAATCGAATGCTTCGGCCCTGGACGGTTCTTGGCCATTGTCAGCCAGGGTGTCCAATGTGGGAAAGAGGTGAGCTTGCATGACTCAGAGATGAACCTTTTAATCTCCTGGGAATCTTTGGAACCCTTTGGCCTCCATGGACTCACTCTACAGCAAAGATGGAAGTAACATTATACTTCTACATATTCCATATTTTTATGTCCAAGTGGCTAATTAGCAGCCCTGAGTGCCGTTGACCTCCTTGGATGTCCAGCAGCATGGACTGTGGACTGAGGTGATTAAGGAAAAATTTATGGAGACTGGAACTGGGCCTGGTGAAGGACAGGTGAGATGGAGATTGGGAAGCAGGTGACCAGAAGCTATTGCAGCAATAATAATAAGGCTATTGACAACATTTTGTATTGATATAGTGATCTCTCATGATTTATCTATATCAAAGAGCTTTCACATATGGGATTTCATTTGATTTATGACTCAGAGATTTAGTTCTACCTATTTCTCCTCTTCTAAAAATTATCAGAGGTTCCCTACTGCTCAGCCAGGGAAGCTCATATTCCTCTGCCTGGTAGTCAATGACCTCCACAATTTGCATGCCCTCACTTTTTCATGAGACTCCTTTCCACAAAAGCTTTTTTTTCTGAGGCAATTAGGGCTAAGTGACTTGCCCAGGGTCACACAGCCAGGAAGTGTGTCTGAGGCTGGATTTGAACTCAGGTCCTCTTGATGTCAAGGCTGGTGCTCTATCCATCGTAGCACCTGAAACTTCATTGTTGCCCAAATAAGCTCAGGACTTTATCTTTTCCAGAGATAAGATCTATATCTTACTCACTCTTCTCTGGGATCTGGAGCCATTAGAGATGAGTAGGAATTAAATAACATTTGGAGCTGGAAGGCCTGAGTTCAAATTCTTCTCCTGCTACTTATTATTTGTGTGACCTTAAGCAAGTTAAACGCTCTGGGCCACTGTTTCCTCTTCCGAAAATGAGGCATTGAACTAGATGACCCTGAGGTCCCAAACTTTCTATTTGGGATGCTGGGCAGCCAGGTCAAGCTCTGTCAGAAGCATCATTCTCCAACATTTCTGAACATTTGCTTATTCTCTCCCCTTTAGATCATGAACTTTAATGAAGGTGGGGGCCATATTTTTGCCTTTCTCTGTGTCCCGGGCACTTAGTAGGTGCTTAATAAATACTTGTTGATTGATTATGATCTCCCCTGTCTAGCCAAACTCTCTTGTGCCCTGTGTTCCCATGCTTTCATACTTTCACTGGGGCTGTTTCCCACTTCTAGGATGTTCTCAATCCCCCCTCTTCACTTGTTAAAATGTCGCCCTCTTTAAAAGCTGGACTCAGATATCATTTCCTCCAGGAAGCCTTTCCCTACGACCCCTGCCCGTCAATAATGGCTCCTCCTCTGTTCTCACACAGCACTTTATGCCTCTCTAATGCATGTGCCATGCAAACCGTGTTGTAGCTGTCTATGTAAGCAGACTGGCCTTATTGGACTGAGAGACCTCAGTGGCAGGCTAGACCACTAACCTCTGCTCCCACATTACAGCTGAAGACATTGAAACCCAGGGAGTCAAGGGTCTTGCGCAAAGAAAGTCAGGAGTGCGGAACTTTGTAGACTTAGATTTGAAAGTTTACAAGCATTTATTAAGCCCCTGCTGTATGCCGGGCACAGGGGATACAAAGAAAAGCAAAAACACATCCCTTTCCCCAAGGACCCTGAGTCTAATGGGAGGAAAAAGCCGAGCCCTAGAGAGATGAAACCGAAATTCACTGCAATGCTCTACTAGCCGTAGCAGGAGGCTTGAGCCCAGATCCCCTGACTCCCAGGCAGGATTTTCTACTCCGTTATCTGTTTCCTTTCTGATGATGCTCTTCCCAGATCCCACATGGGGCCGTCTGGTTCTGACAGAGAGAAGCTGACACAAGAGGTATGGGTCCCATAGGCCGCAGAAGAACGGACCGTGCTCCAGAGGGCCCTCAGACCTAGCCAGGGACGCCCAAACTCCTGTTGATGTCTACCATTGGGCATCCGAGTTTTCCAAATGGCGCAGACCGTGGTCAGGGGAAAGGGAGTGGGCTGTCTGGGGGCAGGGCACCAAGGGAGGGGCTGGGAGAAGGTATTTCGATAACTACCAGCTGCTGCCTTTGATTAATCTTTCCAGTAAGAGCTGACTAGAGACCCAAAGGCCCAGGGGACTCTGGAGCAACATTCGCTCTGACAAATCAGGGAGGGGCGAAGAGATAAATGAAGACAAATTGCAGTCCCCCCCTTTACCCGGCTCTCCTTGCCTCCCCCTCCTCCACAGCAAGCCCCTCCCCTCAGAGCTATAGGCTACAACACCAGGAGTTAACCTTTGTGCGGAGGTGATGGAATCCAGACCTTGGGTGGGAGGGAGCTGTCCGCCCGGGGCGCTGGCCAACTGGAAGCCAGGCAAAGCTCGCTTTTTCCCCCCCTTTTAATTAGTTTTGTTATCTCCTTGTTCTTGCTGTCATCATAAATTACACCCCAATTCCTCCTGCCATGGAAGTTGATGAGAGGCTCTTGTTGCTCTCCCTCGCCCTCACAGTTCAGGCCCCGTTCTCCTCAGAGGCCCTTGTTGCTCTCCCTCGCCCTCACAGTCCAGGCCCTGTTCTCCCCAGAGGCCCTTGTTGCTCTCCCTGGCCCTCACAGTACCGGCCCCGTTTTCCCCAGAGGCCCTTGTTGCTCTCCCTGGCCCTCACGGTCCGGGCCCCATTCTCCCCAAGCAGGTGAGATGCTAGCCTTCCTCAAACCCCACTTTAGAGGGTCCCTTTTCTCCTCCAAAACCATTGGTGACTTTGTACAGCCGGGGCTTTGGTGCCTCCCTCAGACCATCCCTTATCCCCCACCCCCAGCCTCCAGAAGGAAGCCCCAGCCTGGCACTCTAAGGCTTTTTAGAAGGATCCCAAGGCATCTAGTGGGCTACATGCTGGGACTGATGTCGGCAAGATCTCAGTTTGAGTCCCGTCTCTGACCTTTCCAGGCTGACTCTGGACAAATCTCTCAGGCTGCCTGACACTTGAGCAACTCCCTAAAATATATCTATGTACAAAGCTACAGATGGGGTTGCTATTTGAACTCCACCAATAAAATCACAGAACCTTAACTTAATTAGGATGACCTGGCTTCTCTTAGGCCTTATCTCTTAACTCTTGGATTTCACTGGCTGAAGCAGCCCTCCTCCTGTTCCTCTCATTCTCTGGATTTCTTTAAGGTTCAGTTAAAGTTCTGCAAGAAGCCTTTGCTAATCTTCCATAACCTCACTGCCTTCCCTATTTAGTCTCTCTGTGTCTCTCTCTATTTCTTTTTCTCTCAGTATCTCTCTCTGTATCTTTCCTTGTCTGTCTGTCTCTATCTCTGTTTCTCTATCTGCTTCTCTATTATCTCTCCCCCCTTCTCTGTCTCTGTTTCTTTCTCCATCTCTTTCTTTCATCTCTCTCTGTCTCTCTCTCTTATCTCTCTCTCTCGTCTGTCTCTCTTTCCTCTCTCTTTCTGACTCTTTCTGTACACACATCTTGCATGTTGGCTCTGTGGTGAATGTTGGGAGCTTTTTAAGAACTGAAGGGACTAGATTTTAAAAAACCTTTCCTTGTCTCTCTAGTGCTTAGCCAGTGCTTGGAACATAAGAGGAGTTAAATTTTCTGGTGAGAGTGACTAGCTGGCCCTTACACCTGAGTCAAATGGATTTTCTTATATCTCTCAAGTAGGCCATTGGTCACTTATTCCCCTTGCTTGGAGTACCCGTCACCTTCTTCTCTGCCTGTTTGGATCCTTCCAGTCTTCCTGTCTCAATGATGTTCCCCAAACCCGGACCCCTTGGTCCTCAATAGTTACACTTTGTATTTGGCACTTAGACAATATCAGCAGAGCAAGAATTGGAACAGCCCTTACAGATTAGTGTAGCCAGTCCCGTCAATTTTCAGAGGAGGAAACTGAGACTCAGAGAAGTGACTTGTTTAGTTGTACAGACGAATTGTATACAATGACGATGTAGCACATGGAGTGACTCCTACGATGAGTCCACGGAAGGTTGTGGACTAGAGTTGTACAGAGTGAGTGGTCACCAATCTGCATCACTGGAAAAAATGGCCAGATCCATGACATCAGATTCATTTGAATCAATTAAGTATAAAATGATAAAATATTAATAACAATGATTGATTTTATATGACAAATATAAGTTGTTGATTTCTTTTTATACACAGTTATCACGTCTCCTCTGGACTCTCTTGTCCCAAATGAATAACAAAAATAATACTTAACATTTATATAGAATCTTCTTCTCTTCCTCCTCCTGTGTATCAGATACTAACATAAATTCTTTACAAATATTACCTTGTTTGAGCCTCACGACAACCCTACAAACTAGGTATTGCCCTTATTCCCATTTGTTGTTGAAAAAGTTGAGGCAAGTGACTTGTCCAGAGTCACAGTTATAAGTGTCTGGAGCAGGATTTGCTCCTGAGTCTTCCTCATTCCAAATACAGGAAATATGCAAACTTCCTGAGCTTTAATGCTCTTATCAATAAAATGAGAGAAGTTACAAGGAATGGTTTCTGAGGTTCTTTGCAGCTCTAAGTTTGTGATTCTTCCATTCTGTGACATCAGTTTAAATCTTATCTCTTTTACTGATTTCCTATTTGGGTCTAGGCTGCTCATTAAATCTGTCCAGCCTCAGTTTCCTTTCCCCATTTCATAGAGTGGTACAGACTTAGAAATTATTTAATCCAATTCCAACATGCTATGATTCTGTGGAGAGATAATTAATAATGCAGGGATGAGCCTTATCTGCCCAGCTAGATTGTAACCTTCCTGAGGGCAAGAACTTTGTTTTTATAATTCCTACTCTATTGGGAGGAAAGGACCCTTCATCTAATAATATGGTTCAAGAGGCAGCTAAATGGTGCAGTAGATAGAGATGAATTTGGAATTAGGGAGATTCAATTTCAAATTGTGAAAATCAAATAAAATAACATATGTAAAATATCCTGCAAAGCTTAGTATACTAGATAAATACTTCTTGCTTTTCTTTTCTTGTTCTTTTTCTTATTTTCCTTTTCCTCTTTCTTCTTCTCCTCTTCTTTTTTTCTTCTCTTCCCCCTCTTTGTTTTCCTCCCCATCTTCCTCCTTTTTTTCTTTATTTTTTATCCTTCTTCTTTTTCTCCTCCTCTGTTTCCTCTTTCTCCTCATTTTCCTCCTTCTCTTTCCTCTTCCTCCTCCTTCTTCTCCTCCTTCTTATTTCCTTTTCCTTCTTCTCATTTAACTCCTCCTCCTAGTTTTCCTCATCTTCCTCCTTCTTCTCTTCTTCCTCATTCTTCTTCTCCTTCTTCTTTTTCTCCTCATTCTCCTTTTCTTCCTCCTCCTGTTCCCTCTCCTCCTCCTCCTCTTATTCCTTCTCCTGCTCCTCCTCTTCCTCATTTTCTTTGTCATCTTCCTCTTCCTTCTCCTTTTTTTCCTCCTCCTCTCCCTTTCCTCCCTTTTTGCTCCTCCTCTTACCCTTCCTCCTTTTCTTCCTTCTCTTTGTCCTTCTCCTCCTCTTCTTCCACCTCCAAGGTAGAAATCTCTTCCTCAGAATTATCTCTCCCCATCCAATGGACTAATAGAGGTCCAGAAAAGTTCGAGGTCCTAGAGCCAGTCCACGTCAGAGGCTGCCTCCAACCCCATCGGCCCATTCTCCTGCTGCGCTTTGCCCCTTCGCCCCTGCTGTTTGCTCTGTAGCTGAGGAGACCAGTCTGACCCAGACACAAAGGAGTTAACCACCCACTCGCTTACACTGTTATTCCAGTGTCAGAGTGAGGGGCCCAGGCCAGGAGTATGGCCCAGTGCAGAGAAGGGAGGGCGTCCAAATCTTTCTTGCAGAAAGGACAGGAAGTCAAGGTCCCATGCTGCTCACTCCTCTCCTCTTCAAGCCTCAAACACAGCTGACAAACCAATTGGCCCTGAAGGATGGGGGATTTGTGTGTGTATATGAGAGATGGGGGGATGGGGAGGAATGGAAACGGTCCATTTTTCTTTCCTCAGAAGGGGACTTCTGATGTTTGGATCAACCATTGCAGCAATGCTTGTTTGGGATTTGCAAGCTTTAGAAACATGTAAGCCCCCAGGTTAAGCTTTGCATAGACCCCAGAGACTGCAGCTTGCTTGTCAGTTCTGGTTATTCTGCCAAAGTTGGGAGCCCTGACCCTGGAACAAATTGGCCTGAGTTGGAAAGAATCAGAATTCAAAAACAGTTTAAGTTTAGACACTTATTAGACAAGTGACCTTGGACTTCAGTTACTTAACTGTTCTTAGCCTCAGTTTCCCTAACTGTAAAATGAAAAGACTAATATCAGAAACCTAACAGGATAATAATGAAGATAAAAAGAGATCTTCATAAAGTGCTTTAAAAACTATAGTGTGCTCTAGAACCATATTATTATTATTATTATCCATATTCCAACATTTTTGCCATGCTTATTGGATCAATCACTTTACTTCTGGGTCTCAGAATGTTCGCTTGATCTGTTACCATTTGCTTTCTTAGCATCCAAATTTAGAATTGGGGAATACCTTTGGAAATCTTCTTTTCCCTCCCTTCAGAAAGAGGTATTGACTTGCTCAAGGTTAACCACAGCGTCTATTTTTAGAAACTACCAATCTCTGTGCCCATTGTCTTCTCCAGTTGCCCTGCCAGGGATTGTTTTCCCTTTTTATATATTCTTAGCTGCTAGTCCAGTGCCTGGCAATAATAGGTGTTTAATAAATGCTTGTTGATTGATTAATTTAGTATTACAGCAAAACTAGCACTTTTCACCCTCAGACTAAATTACATAAATCATGCCTTCATTTCAGTTTAGTTGGAGGTGGAAAGAGTATATTTTTGTGTGGTGGGGACCATGAGAGAAAGATGAAACATTCTATATTACCTTTTTTTTTAAATTAGGCACTAAGTTGCTAAAAAGGCACCTTATAAATTTAACAGTCTGGACATAGTCCTGCTTGCCTTTCCCTAGGTGTAGCTTTGGAACTGGGTTTCAAACTTATGTTCTCTGACTCCAAACCCAGTGTTATATCACTCTGTGGGGGTCATGTGACAGTTGTAACATAATGGTCTTTTTTACTGTTGGGAGTCTCTCCAATGTCTTTTTCTAACATCTATGCCCCCTGCTTACCCGTCTCCAGTTCCCCTTAACCCCATCCAAGTTACCTTTGCTGGATCTCTAAAATTATTTTCATTTTTCTAACATAATATGCTATTATTCCTGAGACTTTGAGTTCATAAAGAATTCTGAAATCTAAGCCTGGAGCCCAGGTGGTTTCATGAATGCTTCAAATGCTCTATTTACTTTGAAGCAAGGAGATTATTCTCATCTTAAAAACTTGGCCAAGTCCTGGACACACAGTAGAGAACATTCTGAGAGAACCACAAGTGGTTATGGTTTCCATCTTGGACTGAATCACGTCCCTACCGAGAGAGAATAATTCCGAGGAGTCAGGGCTATTTCCGACAAGACAGAGCTCTTGACTATGAACTCAGGCACCTGGGGAGACCACCATAGCCACCTGCTTCCTTGGAAATGCAGGAGGAAAGGCCGTCTCTCCAGAACTAGCCTCTCTGCCATGCCAGCCGCTGCCGACTAACGTGTTTCCAAATGATGTCAGGGCCGATGAGGAATTGCATCCTGAGGATTGCTCCTGGCTTGCAATCAAGGTATGGGGGAAGAGCGGGATGGAAAAAGCCAAGTGCTTTTACCAAGAGGCAGGATTTGCTTGCTGACTGTTCATTGTCCCAAATGAGAAGGGGTTGCCTCAGAAGGTAGTGAGTGTCTAGCCACTGGAAGTCTCTAAGCACAGACTGAATGACCTAGGAGGGATTTCTCCTCAGGTATGTTTGGATGCCCTTCGGCATGTTCAGACTTGGAGATTCTACAATTCTTTCTTCCCATTTCCTAGTCAAGTTTCAGAGCTCATGAGATTTTTCTCTTTTTCTCTTGAAAATACTCAAAACAACAGCATTTTTCATTTCCATATCTATCCCTCCCCCTTCCCTATATAGAGAGTCATTTCCTTGTCACAAAGAAAGAGAGAAACAGAGAGAAGAGAGAGATGTTTTTTACATGTATAATCTCATCAGAACTTTACAACTGCCCTGTGATGTAGGTGATAGTATTATTATCCCCATTTTATAGATGAAAAAACTGAGGTTCATTGAAACTTATCTAGATTACACAATTATTACGTATCAGAGACAGGATTGAAAGCAGGCATCCCATAGATCCCACTGAAAGCCTTTTCCTATATGACATACCATCTCCCTGCCCCATACAAGCACCAAGTTCTGTAGTCCCTTATCTTAGGATTTTCAACCCAAACTTCAATTTCAACTAGGGCTTATCCCACTCTGAGAATGTAATTTGTAAAATGTACTAGTTGGGTGAGATCCAGGTTCCCTAGTATTTCCACTTTGAGGAGATTGGCCATTTCTTATCTTAAACTTGTAATCAGTGGATGGGGAAGTCAATGATCTGGTGGTACCTGGTTTGTGGGGATGAAGCCTCTGATAAATAGTAGGGATCCCAGCCCACTGCCCATTCTACAACTTCTCTACTGCCTCCATTATTTGGACTTCAATCATCCATTCATTCATTCAACAAAGACCAACTATTCAAACACCAAGCACTTCTTAAGTCTCAGTCTCATTTACCTTTTCCGCCTCTGTTTATATTCTTGCATCTCTGTTCACTGCTGTGCTTTGGCCAGGGAAGTCATTGGCTCACCAGCTTTCTGTGCCCTCTCTAACTCCACAGGGGTGGAATATTTTCTATTCTGTTTTATAATTCATAGATATATTATAAAAATCATTGTATCTGAAAAATGTAACCCTGTGCTGCCAACCTAGAGATAAATCTCTCTGAACTCAATGAGCTTGGTCCGGAGACAGTAGCCATTGATTCTTCCCTTTAATGATAAGCTCACTTAGAAGGTCTCATGTGTCGGGACTTACCTCATTCCAAATGCTTACTGAGACTTCATAATACTTAAAAGTTTAATTTAACAAAGATGAATTAGTGGTCTACTATCTGAAAGGCGCTGGACAAGGAGCTGGAAATGCAATCCGAACATCACTAGTTTACACAGAATTTATATTCTAAAGGAGCGAGTGGGAGGAGAGATACAATATGGAGCCTGTGTAATGCTTCCATTCTTGGGGAGTTTCCAAGTGTGGCCTAGGAGCTCTGGCAACTCCAGTCTCTAAGTGATATTTTCTTTGATACAATGATAATTTCCCAATCCAGGTAAAAATGGTTTAGGGCCACCGCTTCTATGTTAGAATATTAGAATTGTGTTAGGAGAATATAGGTTTTTAGTGACCAGAGAGAGGAACTGATTGAGGACCTAAGAGCATAGATTAACAACCAAGAACACAGAATATCTGAAGTGAGAGAACCAGGAATGTCAGAGCTGGGAGGGGGTCTTAGAACAGAGAATGTCAGAGTTGGGAGGGGGTCTTAGAACAGAGAAGGTCAGAGCTGGAGGGGGTCTTAGAACAGAGAATGTCAGAGTTGGGAGGGGGTCTTAGAACAGAGAAGGTCAGAGCTGGAGGGGGTCTTAGAATAGAGAATGTCAGAACTGGGAGGGGGTCTTAGAACAGAGAAAGTCAGAGCTGGAGGGGGTCTTAGAACAGAGAAGGTCAGAGCTGGAGGGGGTCTTAGAACAGAGAAAGTCAGAGCTGGAGGGGGTCTTAGAACAGAGAAGGTCAGAGCTGGAGGGGGTCTTAGAACAGAGAAGGTCAGACCTGGAGGGGGTCTTAGAACAGAGAAGGTCAGACCTGGAGGGGGTCTTAGAGTAGAGAAGATCAGAGCTTGAAGAGGTCTTAGAATAGAGCATGTCAGCAATGGGGAGGACCTTATAACCCAGAAAATATTAGAGTTGGGAGTTACTCTAAAGCATAAAATACAATCTATTTGAAGAAGTTGGTTGGAGACCAATTCAAAGAGAAATAATTCTAAGTCTGTCTAAATGGCTGGTTACAATAGACTATTAAATCATAAATATAAGTGGAAAGTGTATCCTGCACATACTTCTGGACTCTCAATCAATCTTTCCTCAACTATTAGACTAACAAAGAGCTTTGGAGAATATCTCTTTCACTCAATAGAAATGCCTTCATCTAAGACACTGGGCTAGCAAAATGGCAGCTTCGGACCTTGGTCTTTCCGACTTCAAGCTCCTCATCTGATGAGATCTCGTGTAGATGTGGCAGCTCCAAGTCCAAGTCCGGCAGGTAGTAAGTAATCCACTGACTGGCCAAATTTATGAACTTCTGGTCTGGGAGGGACTCAGGCTGAAAGGCAACGGAGAGCCAAGACTTCAACGTTCTTGGGTTTCAGCTCCCCTAAACTTTCTGCTCACACTCAATCATGTCACAAGGAGATCAGTGACTATTAATCCTTGGAAACAATCACTTTTCAGAAAATATAGCTGAATAGGCTCCTCCTTCCCTCCCCTCAGACGCTGTTCTGGTTGTGGAGGGGAGTGGGGAGACGGAGCTGTTCCCCTGCCTCCCTTATCCACCCCACCCCTCTGACTCCATATCACTCTGCTTTCCTCAGCTTTTCCTTCTAATGTCATTGTTCCCCAGCAGGCTTCCCAGGGACCGGGGACAAAGGCTGCTTTGAGGTCTGGTCATTTGGCCTCCCTGCTCTATTGCTTATCAGTGAGTATGTCTCACATTAGCAGCTTCAAGTTTCTCATGGATCCAGTCCCAGTTTGTTCTCAGCTGGAGTCTGTCACCCCTGACAAACCCCCAGCCTTGCTCAGAACTGTCCAGACGGAGAGACTGCAAGTTTTCAAAAGTTTCTGCACCAGATTTGGGAAGGGACATGATGAAATTTGGCCTCTCTTTTAAGGTCCACGTTTAGGTCAACAGAACAGCAAAAAAAGAGACTGGAGAGCAGAAAATGTCAGCGATGGGAGGGATCTGAGGGCAGAGAATGCTAGCACGGGGGAGGGGGCTTAGAATAGAGGTTATCAGAGCTGGGAGGGGGCTTAGAACAGGGGGTGTCAGAGCTGGGAGGGGGCTTAGAACAGAGGATATCAGAACTGGGAGTACTTTGGAATATAGTGTATTAGAACCTAAAATTCCAAGTGTTGGAAGTGAAGAGAGGTTATCTAGTATTTGAAGGCCTTTCATGTGGAATAGGGATTAAACTTGACCACGAAGATCAGCATGAGGACCATGTATTCAAAATTCCAAAAAAATTCTCTTAATCATTAAAAGCCATACCAAGAAAAACCCATTAAAGCTAGACAAAAGGGTTGCCTCGGGAGGGAGTGAACTTCCCATTTTTGGAGGTCTTCATGCACTGGCAGGGTGACCACCCGCTGGTTGTACTGGACAGAAGATTTCTATTTAATGAGGTAACTATTCACTAACCCCCTTCTTCCCACTGGGTATTTTTCAGATCCACTGTATCCTAGCCATTTTAAACTTGTGAATTTGATTTTTCACAGATGACTCTGGCAAGGGTTCCACAACAAGAATAAGAATGGAAAAGACATATTTTTTTTTCAAATAATCTATTTTGATCACCCACTTTATGATTTCTGCGGGATGGTCTTGATTGGAATTTTGGGGAGAGAGTGATCACTTCATCTTAAAATTTCTAATAGAAAAAAGAAAAAGTGAGAAGAATCTACCACTTACCCTAGATTGGAGGGGAAGAGATTTCAAAGAATTTAGGGAGGAAAGGATAAATAAAATGCCATGGACTAAAATTCTAAAAAGAAAGTCAATTTAGGAGGGTTTGAAAGCTCTCAATAAATTCAAAAAGAAACAATTGCTGATGGAAGAAGAAAAGGCTGATGTGGATGCACAAGGAGCTCTCCAACTCTTTTTGACTTTTAAAAGACAGGTACAAAGGATGAAGTCAAGAGAAATTAATAGAGGAAGAATATAAAGTTGTGTCATGATCTTACAAGAATGGCTTCATGACTTCTTGTGTTGGGAGTAGGGAACCAAGATGGCAGAGGAGAGGCAGCAACCCAACAAAACTCTTCCATCCTTGCTCTCAACCAACTTTATAATAATGCATCAAATCAAATTCTGGAGTAGCAGTGCTAACAAAAGGTCAGGATAACAATTTTTTTTTAGCCTTAGATAATTTAGGAAGTCAGAAGGAGAAGTCTGTAAAACTGGGGTTGGGGATGGCCAAGAACACACGGCTTTGACTTAAGGAGCAAGCTTTGGAAGCAACTGCAATAGCAGCAGCTGCATGATCTCTCAGTTTAGAACCAGTACAGGGTTTAGATAACTGGTCAGAAAGAAATTCAAGAGAACTCTGAATTGGAGATGGGTTAAAGACTCTATTGCATTGCCCAGATGCAGTTCCAGCTTTTAGTTCAAGGACCAAGAGGAGTATTAGCATTTTCAGGTGCAGGAGAACAGGATCACTTCCTGGGTAAGAACAAAGTGCAAACTGGAAAAACATCCCTCTCCCCAGATAACATGACCCAAGAAGCACCAAAAACTTTCAAACTCCTAGAACTAGTTCTGAAAAAAGCTGCATGAAAAAGCCGGAAGTTTGGATTAGTATTCTCCACTCCCACCTTAAAACAGAGCTCAACATTAACATGATATTAAAAGTCAAGAAATTGCCTGGAAAAAAATAAAGAAAAACAGAACTTGACCATAAAAAACTAATATGGTGATAGGACAACAATGTGAATATAGCTGTAAGTGAAACCTCAAAGAAGAATGCATATTGGATCTAATCCCAACAGAAATCTCTTCTGGAAGAACTAAAGGAAAAAATAGGAGTGTTTGAGGAAAAACTGAGAAAAAAAGAAAGTGATTTAAGAAAATTATGCAAAGAGAATTAACAGCTTGGTTAAAAAAAGACAAAGAAATATTAAATTAACGCCTTAAAAACTAGAATTGGCTAAATGGTAAAAGAAGCACAAAAATTCTTAGAAGAAAAGAACTCTTTAAAAAGCAGAATAGGCAAAGTAGAAAGAGATACAAAAGGTCACTGATGAAAATAACCCCTTTTTAAATTAAAACTTTATTTTCAAAATAAGTCAGATAATTTTCAACATTCATCTTTGCAAAACATTGCAGTTTTTCTTTCCCTCCCTTCTACCCTCCCCTAGATGGCAAGTAATTCAATGTAAATTAAACATGTGCAATTCTTCTATACATAGTTCTACAATTATCATGCTGCACAAGAAAAATCAGATCAAAAAGGGAAAAAGTGAGGAAAAAAAACAAAATGCAAGTAAACAACCACAAAAAGTGAAAATGTTGTGATCCACACTCAGATCCCACAGTCTTCTCTCTTGGTGCAGATAGCTCTCTCCATCACAAAATCATTGAACTTCCCTGAATCACCTCACTGTTGAAAAGAGCCATATCCATCAAAATTGATCATCACATAATCTTATTGTTGCTGTATACAGTGTTCTCTTGTTTCTTCTCATTTCACTTAGCATTAGTTCATGTGAATCTCTCCAGGTCTCTCTGAAATCATTCTGCTGATTGTTTCTTATAGAATAATACTATTCCATAACCTTCATATACCACAATTTATTCAGTTACTCTCCACTCAGTTTCCAGTGGAAACTAGCTACTACAAAAAGGGATGCTGCAAACATTTTTGCATATGTGGGTGCTTTTCCCTTTTTTATGATCTTTCTGGGATACAGATTCAGTAGAAACACTGCTGGATTAAAGGGTATGCACGTTTGATAGCCCTTTGAATATAGTTCCAAATTGCTCTCCAGAATAGTTGGATCGGTTCACAATTCCACCAACAATCTATTAGTGTCTTAGTTTTGCCACATCCTCTCCTACATTCATCCTTACCCTTTCTTGTCATCTTAGCCAATCTGAGAGGTATGTAGTGATAGCGAAGAATTGTCTTAATTTGCATTTTTCTGATCAATAGTGATTTAGAGTATTTTTTCATATGACTAGAAATGGTTTTAATTTCTTCAGTTGTCTGTTCATACCTTTGACCATTAAGCAATTGGAGAATGGCTTGAATTCTTATAAATTTGAATCAATTCTCTATATATTTTAGAAATAAGACCTTTGTCAGAACCCTTGGATATAAATTCCTGCCCCTCCAAGTTTATTGCTTTTCTTCTAATTTTATCTGTATTGGTTTTATTCGTATGAAAACTTTTAAACTTAATATACTCAAAATTATCCATTTTGCATTCCGTAATACCCCAATTCTTCCTTGGCCATAAATTCCTTCCTTCTCCACAGATCTGAGAGGTAGATTATCCCTTGTTTTTCTAACTTGCTTATAGTATTACTCTTTATGATAAATCATGAACACATTTTGACCTTATCTTGGTATATGGTGTCCAGTTTCTGCCGTACTAGTTTCCAATTTTCCCAGCATTTTTTTTTTCAAATAGTGAGCTCTTATCCCAGAAGCATAAGACTTTGGATTTATCAAACACTAGATGACTGTAGTCAATGACTATTGTGTCTTGTGAACCTAAGCTATTTCACTTATTGACTATTCTATTTGAAAATAATTCCTACAAAATAGAATTAAGCAAGTGGAAACCAATAACTCTGTGAGTAGCTCTTGAAAATGATCTCAAAATGAAAACCCCTAAGAATATTATAGGTAAATTCTAAAACTTCCAAGTCAGGGAGAAAATATTTTAAGCATCCAGAAAGAAACCATTCAGAGATCATAGAACCTTAGCATCATATAATGGAGATGATTATCTTATGTAAAAGAGATATGTAATAAAGAGCTTTTTTTGTATGGACTGCATAATAGAGGTACTTGATTGGAAACATTTTTAACTTCACTCTTATTGGAACTGGTTCAAAGAGGGAAAAGGAAAGAAAATGCGCACAGATACACACATACATACTCAGTTGGGTATAGAAAGCTAACACTGCAATGCGCAAGTAGGAAGAGAAGGAAATAAGAAAAGGTGGAAGAAGAAAGGAAAATAGGTTAAGAGAGACAGCAGATATTCCTTTTGAGGAAAGAGAGAGAGAGAGAGAGAGAAAGAGAGAAAGAGAGAGAGAGCGAGCGAGCACCGAAAGAGACAGAGATGGACAAATCTAAAAAATGAGATGGAGGGAAATACACAAATAGTAATCATAACTGTAAATATGAATGAATAAAATCACTTATAAATAGGATGTAGCAGAATGGATTATAAAGCAGAATCTAACAATATGTTGTTTATAAGAAATACATAATAAGAAAGACATACACAGTAAAATTAAGGGTCTAGAGCAGAATCTATTGGGCTTCAGCTGACATTAAAAGAAAGGCAGGGGCTGCAATCATGCTCTCAGACAAAACAAAAGCAAAATTAGACCTTTATTAATTAAAATAGGTAATCTGAGAAATGACACTTTGCTAAAAGGTACCATAGACAATGAAGTAATAGCAGTACTAAACATATAACAAGTAGTAGAACATCAAAAAACAAAACAAAACTAGATGAGTTACAAGAAAAAACACTAAATTTATATTTAGTGGGGTACCTCAACTTTCCATTCTCAGCAATAACTAAATATAATAATTTATAAATTATTTATAAAATAAATAAAAAAAATTAAGGAGATGAAAATTTTTTTACAAAAGTTAAATATGCTAGACTTCTGGACCATATATTAAGATATAAAAACCTTACAAATAAATACAAAAAAACAGAAATATTAAAGCAATAAAATTGTATTCAACAAATAATCTTGGAAATATAAATAAAAGTTAATTGAAAACTAAATAATCTAATTTAATAAATAAGTGAACAAATCACAGAAACAATAATTTTACTACAAATAATGACAACAATGAGATGACATTCCAATATTTATGAGATTGTAAGTAAAGTAGTTCTTAGGGAAAAATTTATATCTTTAAATGCTTATATCAATAAAAAAAGAGAAAGATTGATGAATTGATCATGCAATTAAAAAACACTAGAAAAAGAACAAACTAAAAATCTCCAATTAAACACCAAAATGGAAATTCTGAATATCAAAAAAGAGAGTAATAAAATTGAAAGCAAAAAGAAATCCATTGAAGTAATAAATAAAACCAGAAAATGGTTTTAGGATAAAAAAAAATCTCACAATAAAATAGACAAACAATTTGCTAACAATTTAAAAAAGAAAGAAATAAAAATGAAATTATTGTTTAAAAATGAAAAGGGTGAATACACCATCCATGAAGATGAAATTAAGGCAATTATTTCACCTAGTTATATGCCATTAAATCTGGCAATTTAAGTGAAATAGATAAATATTAAAAATATGTATAAATTGCTCAGATTAACAGAAAAGGCACAGAATACTTAACTAATTTCATTGTAGAAAAATAAATTGAATATGGTACCAATTAACTCCCTAAGAAAAGAATCCCTATAATCAGGTGTATTTACAAAGTTTAACCAACATTTAAAGTCATTTTATTTCAATATTATGTAAATTTTTGGAAAATGGATTTTTAAAAAAATGTCTTACCAAATTCCTTTTGTGGTACAATTATGGTTTTGATACCTAAACCAGGAAGAGCAAAAACAGAGAAATAAAATTATAGATGAACTTCCCAATTAATATTAATGCAAAAAATTAAATGAAATACTAATAAGGAGATTATATCAATACATCACAAAGGTAATACAGGATATATGGACATATGGGCAGATTTATATCAGGAATTTAGGACTGGTTCCAAATTAGGAAAATTGTAATCAAAATATCAATAACAAAGATGGCCAAAAAAATCATGTCATTATTTCAATATGTGGAGAGAAAGGTTTTGACAAAATACTATACTCTTCAATGAAAAACACTCGGAAATATAGGAATAAGTGAAACTTTTCTTAAAAGGATAAAAAGTATCAATCTAAAATTAAGGGGATGAATTATCTACAATGGAGATAAATCAGAGATGTTTCCAACAAGATCTGGGTGAAGCAAGGATGTTCATTGTCACTGCTATTATTTACTACTATTTATACATACACATATGTATGTGTATATATGTATACACACACATATATAATACACACTATTATTCACTACTACTGTAGCAATGAGAAATAAGATATGAAAAATAAATTACAGGAATTAGAATAGGCAATGATGAAACAAATTTATGTTTCTTTGAAGATGACATAGTGGTATACTTAGACAATCTTAGAAAATCAACTAAAATGTTAGGTGAAACAATTAACAACTTTATCAAAGTTGAAGGATATAAAATAAATCCAAGAAATCACCAGCATTTCTATATATACCAACAAAGTCTAGCAGAAAGATATAGATAGAGAAATTCTATCAAAAATAACTGTAGACATACAAGCTATTTGGGAGTGTACCTTCAAGACACACCCAAGAATCATATGAGGACAATTGCAAAATATTTTTTATACAAATAAAGGCAGATCTAAACAACTGGAGTTTGCCCCCAGTTTATATACTCTATTATAATTAAATCAATTCACCATACTGAGTATAAGCCAATCATTATATCACTAGGAAACCATTATTTGTTGTAAGGTTAAATCAATCATACAGAACTAGAGAACTATTAATCACCATGTTAAACTAGATAACCATTGTCTTATCAATTCCACTCCATTAAGACCTTGTTGTAAGAATCCTTGCCTCAAGTATATTTTTTCAGAGTTCTGGACCATTGCACTGAAGGACCCATGATGAAAAATACTATTCATCAGCAAAGTCTGAGTACAAATTGAAATATAATTCTCCACTTCTCTTTTTTTGCTTCTCTCCCCAAAATATGTTGTGCATGATTTCACATATATAATTGATATTCTATTGCTTGCTGTCTTAATGAATGAGGGAAGCAGAGAATTCAGAACTAAAAAAAATTAATGTTAATAAAAATATATAAAATTTTTCTAGTGCTCAGAATGAGCTTAGCTGATGAAAACTTTAAGGATAAACAACAGGATTTTTAAAAAATCATGTAGTGGTGAAAAGAGGAGGATGAGAGAAGGGGTAGATTTTTAAGAAAAGGCTCAATGATTACTTTTGAGGGATGATGGAAAGAATTCTTATTCAGGTTTGGATCGGACTCCATGTTTCTGTTGGTCTTTCCAATTCTGAGATGCTATAATTCTTTAATTCAGACCTTAACACATTTGACCCTATGTGCTCTAAGAGGAAACTGAAATGGCACCTTGTTAAGATTAAGGCAGGAAGAACAGCTGGACCCAACCAAGTATACGCCCAGGACCTCCATGTTGTAGCTACACCATCTGGAAAGCATTCGGGGGTCAATTCACAAGATATATTTGTCTGGAAAAGGATAATACCAAAGGAAAGGGGGGAAGTCACAGTTGATAGTATTGCATAAAAATGGTAATTGAGGGTATATCAATTTGATATACTTTGAACCATAAACCTTCTTTCTCATGTGTAATTTAAAATGTATTCCAAATGACATGTATTTATTAGTCAGGAAATATGAAAAGGGAATAGACAGACTTATAAACAATTATCTACAGCTGACCATATCTTTCCAATCACATAATTGACTTAGAAAAGGAACAGAAGAAGTGAGGCCCTGTTTTGTTTATTGATTAAAAAGGGGGAAAAATGACTTAGTAGATAAATGTAATCTAGAAAGCTCTTTTCAAACAAAGGGTTTTTCACAAATATTTTAAGATCCTACAAAATAAGTTGTTCAATTTAAGCAGAGGTAACTAAGGTAATTTTTCCCCGAACTTGGCTCTTGTTGGAACTTTATCACAATTGCTCATCTCCAAACACATCTAAATGATGAATCTCTTTCCACTGGTCAAAATATGGCTGTGATTGACACGGGAATTACCAGTATCTCTCTCCTCTCTCCCATTAACACCTTCTATGGTTCTTTGTGGAACATGTGTCTAAAATACATGGGGCATATTGAGAGATGATATATTCCCCCTTTTGGGGGGGATCTTCAAGTAGAAACTAGATGTTCACTTGTCTCCCCTATCCTGAAAAGATTTGATCTTTCACTATTATCCTCTCTCTTCTTCCCTGCAGATAAACTCCTTGAAAATACTGCAGCTGGTGCCTCCACCTTCTCTCCATCTCTCCCTTACAATCCTGCTTCCGACCTCATCATTCCACGAAAGTTCCTTTCTCCAAAGTGACTAATAATCACTCAGTTGCAACTTCTATAACCTTTTTTCATCCTCATTCTCCTCGACTCTCTGCAGCCTTTGTTCACTCTCTTCCATATACTCTTTCCCCTCCAGGTTTCCAGGATCTAATTCTCTCCTCATTCTCCTCCCACCTCTCCGACCTCTCCTGTCTTCTTTGCTGGATCCTTTTCTAGATCACACTCTCTGACTGTAGCTGTCTATCAGGATTCTGTCCTGTATCTGCCTCCCTTCTTCCTCCTTCTCTCTCACCTCCAGCCCCATCCGTACCCAGGCTATTGCCATTTGATGTCACCTTTGCCTATGTCCCTTTCTCTCTTCTGACATCAATCTAATGCAAAGCCTCATCACTTTATACCTGGGCTATTGAGATAACCTTCATGGCCGGTCTTCCTCCCCTACTCCAGTCCATCTTCCATTTAGCCACTTAAATGATTTCCCTAAAGTGTAGATCTGACCATGTTATCCTTAAACTCAATAAATTCCAATGGCTCCTTATTGCCTCCAGGATCGAATACAAAAAATCTCTGTTGGACATTCAAAGCCCTTTTATAACCTGGCCCCCTCTTTCCTGCCTTTCCAGTCTTTTTACACCTTAGAAACCAATTCTTCAATCTAGTGATCCTGATTTCTTAGCTGCTCAGTAAACAAGATACTCCCACGTCTCCACTTTGGGCATTTTCTTTGGCTGGAAGTTTTTTTCTTCTCCTCTACAACTACCGACTTCCTTGGTTTCCTTTAAATCCCAACTAAAATCCCACTTTTTGCAAGAAATCTTCCCCAATTTCTCTTAATTCCAGTATCTTTCTTAATTACCTCCTATTTAACCTGTATATAGCTTGTTTGTAAGTAGCTATTAACAGGTTGTTTTCCCCCATTGGATTTTAAGCTTTTTGAGGAGAGGGACTTTTGACCTTTTTCTGTAGCGATAGTGTAGTGTTTGGCATATAGTAGGTGCTTAACAAATGCTTATTGAGTAATGGGGATATTTTGGTGGGGAATTCCTTTTATATAGAATTTAACCTAGGTTGCTATTGAATTCCCTTCCAATTCCGGACTTTGTTTTAGTCATCTCTACATAGGTAGTAGTCTTGGAGTGATGAAAGTGAAAAAAAATTCTGAATAGGAGTCAGTATTGCTTAGACAGCTAAATGACAGTTATACTAATACAATACAATATGCTAACATAATGTGAACTGTTCTAGCCATTCTAGAAAACAATTTGGAAGTAGGTGAGAAAAGTCCCTAAATGATTTCCACCCTTTGTCCCAGTAATCTCCTGGCTGGACACATATCCTGAGGAGAGAGGAAGGAACTTCCCATAGACAACAAAATGGAAGTGGTGGTTGTTGCAATGCTACTGTATCGTTTTATGGTTGTGTTGAGTCCTCATGATCCCATTTGAAGTTTTTGTCACAAAGATACTAGAGTAGATTGCCATTTCCTTCTCCAACTTGTTTTACAGATTAGGAAACTGAGGCAAACAGGGTGAAGTGATTTGCCCAGAAGGTTTCCAAGGCAAACTTCAAGAAGCCAGGAGTACCTTTGCAAGTGGCTCCACGAGGATTCAGAGGAATCTTTAATCGAGGCAGGAAGCCTACAAACAAGATACTGAAGGTCCACATCAGGTGAGCAGACCTGAGGGCTTCCTGGCGCTTCCCTGGAGACTTCAGAGCCCTGCGCTGGACCAGAAATCCAAGCTTAAGAGTTACTTCTTGATTCTTTCATCCTCTGGGGCTCTCTCTCCTGCTCTCTCTGCAAAGGGCACTGCTGGCTCTGATCTCATATGCTTTTGTCTCCCTGTCCACCTTCTGTCCAAGAGAAACCCTGCCTGATTCTCCACTGACCTGAGCCTTTGGATTTGATCTCTGCTGGTGTTCAAGGAACCAGACCTGCTGCGTAACCTTATCCTTCATTAGAGTCACCCAGCAAGCAGCAGCTCCTGCCATTGGGATGATGATTTATTTTTATTTTTTGGTGCTCTCAGGAAAGTGGATACTGCAAATGCATTTAGGGGAGGAGGGGTCAGGGGCTCTCTCCATACTTCAGACCCTTCCACTCTCTTTCTTAGACAATATTTACCCCAGGGAATTCTTATTATTATCATTAGTTTTTGCAAGAAGAAAGGAGGAGGGGGCTAGCTTTGTGCTAGGGAAGAATCCTCTTTCTCCTCATGTTTTCCAGATCCCTTTGTGCGCATCTCAGCTTGGTCTTCACCACAATTTGGACAAGAGAAACAGGATGTCAGACAAAACCCTCCTAACAATGACAGCTGCCCAAACATGGGCTGCTTTGAGAAGTAGTGGATTTCTCCTCTCTGCAAGTCCTCAAGCAGAAACTGGTTGACTGTTTGTTCAGAATGTTGTAGAGGAGACACTTTTTCATGTACTAAATGATCAGGAAGGTCCTTATAAAACTGAGATCATGTAATGTTTTATTCTGTGATTCCGAGACCATCAAATGGCCCAATTTTCATTAAATTATAAACTTTTTAAAGGCAGAAATTAGAAAAAAATTTAGAAAATTAATTTTATTGATACTATTAATTTTGCTACCATTTAAACTTTTCCAACGTAATTCTCTATTTCTTCTCAGAAAGCTATCACATATAGCAAACAAAAAAGAGGGAAGAATCAGTAAAAAAAAATAATATATCACAAAAGAATAGTGTTATAGACTTTTTTTACACGTCTATAATCCAACAACTAGCAAAAGAAGTTGGGAAAAATGTTCTCATTCTTATATCCTTTCTTTTGGATTAAGCTTAGCCATTTTAATTTTGCAAGATATAGTTTTGATTGTTTTATTCCTGCTATTCTTTCCATTTATATTATGGCATCAATTCATGTCAATCTTCTCCCGCTTCTTCATCTTCATCA
This sequence comes from Antechinus flavipes, assembly GCF_016432865.1. Taxonomy (NCBI): domain Eukaryota; kingdom Metazoa; phylum Chordata; class Mammalia; order Dasyuromorphia; family Dasyuridae; genus Antechinus; species Antechinus flavipes. Next base: position 471,273,742 of record NC_067401.1, on the reverse strand, counting down.
TAGTCATCATTTCTTAAAATATAGTAACATTTCATTCCATTCCTATGCTACAATTTGTAGGACATTCTGTTCTACAAAAGTGCTGATATAAATATTTTGATCTATGTGGGGACCTTTCCTTTTTGTCACTGGTATCCCTAAAGTATATGATGAGCAATACAATACAAAAGTAAAAGGATATGGATATTTCATTCATTCTCTTCTTATAATTTGAGCATGCTTTCCAAAGTGGGCGGACTAATGAACATTGCTACCGACAATGCAATTGTATGTTTAGCTTTCCATGCATGAGCTCTTCAAAATTATTTCCTTTTCTGACAGCAGCCTATTTTGTGTTTGATCCTAAAGACAATGAAGAGCCATTGGAGTGTATTAATTAGGGGGTGACTTGGTGAAACCTGTGCCTTAGAAAAAACAATTTGGTGGCTAAATGGAAATAGATTAAGGTTTTATCCATCCCTTTTGCTATGAGTTGTCTACCTTCTTTTCGTTTACATATCACAGAGATATGTAAATCTCTTATGATCCTTCTCATATAAAAATCATCCTTGAAACTATGCTGTGCTCAATGTACATCTCTTTATTGCTCCCTAGAATAACTATCATTTGAATTTGAGAATTATGATATTCTAAGATTTACAACCATATATCACTGGAAAAATATCTGTATTGTGTACACACATAAATGCATGTGTACACACACACACACACACACACACACACACTTTCTTTTGTGTCTGGCATTATATAAAGCATCGATCCAATCATTTTGGAGAGTTGTATGGAATTATGTCCAAAGTGTTATTAAATTACCTATATCTTTTGACTCAGAAATACCACTACTTAGTCTATTTCCAAAGATGATAAAGGAAAAAGGAAAATAATCTATATATTCTAAAATGTTTATAGCAGCTCTCTTTTTGGGGGAACAAAGACCTGGAGGTTACAGGGATTCCCATAAAATTGGAAAAGGATGAAAAAGGTGTGTGTATAATTGTCATGGAATGTTACTGTGGTATAAGAAATGATGAACTCAATGATCTTAGAAATATACAGAAAGACTTCCATGAAATAATGAAGAACAAAATGAACACAACCAAGAGAACAGCAAATACAGTAACAACAATATTGTTTAAAGAATAACTTTGAGCAAATAAGTCATTTTAATTATTTATAAAAACCTGAATTACTATAAAGAACATATGAACAAAGACACTATCTGCACACAGAGAATTTGACAAATAGAAATATGTATGGAATAATTTTACACATATGTATAAATTTATTTATATGTATGTGTGTATTATGTATATACACACACATAGACACACACCTATTTATGTCTAATGGTAGCCATTTAGAGTAGAGAGGGAAGAAAAATGGGGAAAAAAATGACATGATAATTTTGTTATATAATTGAAAGGAATAGCAAGTTGTACATAGTAGATTTAAGTTTCATATGCAACCATCTTTTTATTGTACTATGTTAAGGAAATATTTGTTTTATTCCATAAATTAAAAATAATGTACTTTAAAAAATAAAACACTGCAAATTTTTCTTTTTTATTGAAGTTTATTTTCAAAACATATGCAAGGATAATTTTCCAACATTTGACCATTGAAAAACCTTGTGTTTCAATTTCTCCCCTTCCCTAGATGGCAAATAATCTAATATATGTCAAACATGGTAAAAATATGTTAAATCCAATATAGACATACATATTTATACAATTATCTTGCTGCACAAGAAAAATCAGATTAAAAAAGGGAAAAAAATGAGAAATAAAATACCATTCAAGTAAACCACAACAAAAAGAGTGAAAATGCTGTGTTGTGATTCATCCTCATTTCCCACAGTTCTCTTTCTCAGTGTAGATGGCTCTTTTCATCACAAGATCATTTGGAACTGGCCTGAATCATCTCATTGTTGAACACTACATAATTTCTCAAATGCAATTCCAAATTAATTCCCCATTTCCCCCATTCTTTTCTGCTCAATTCTCGACCCAACTTACAATCCATTAGCCAATATATCTGGGATATATGTTGGGGATATACAGACTCAACAGACCAACCGTGGTCTTAGTTGTGTCACAGTTTTGATAGTCTTAGGTAGCAGCCAAGTATCGTGTAAATAAAGTATTAGACTCTGGGAAGATAGTGGAGTAGGTTGGTAAATTTCAAGCTCTCCCAATTTCACCCACAAATAGAACAAATTTTTGCCTCTGGGCAAGCATAAACTGGTGAAAAACCAAGACGACTTGGGGCAGAACAGGGGTCCTCCTGATACAACCTGAGAAGATCTGAAGACCCCAGGGGATTAATCTGTCTGAAGTGCAAATACCTCCTGGCTAGCTGGGGATGCCTCATATAAGCTGGGTGTGGCTGAACCCTCAGTAGGAACTACAGAGACTTTTTTCTCCCAGATTGTTTGTCCAATTGAGTTGGAAAGATAAAGTGAACCTTAGATGCTATATATATATAATATGTTTAAGATTCACATTAACAATAGGGTAGTTCAAAAGAAAGATTGGTAGAATAAGATAAAAATAGTGTTATACAAATGAGGTGCAGAAAAAGAATATACATATATATGTATATAAATATAAATATAAAAATGAATAAAGTAAATAAGATACATAGTAGAGAGCCAAAGAACAATTTACAAGAAAGTAAAAAAAAAAAGGACATTGATGAATACCACAATTTCTTCTACTAATATTATATATATACTTTATTGATCTGCTAATTTGTTATTATATATTTTGAATCCTCCCTGATGTTCTGCTAGACACATGACAATGTTCTCTTTTGTTTTGTTTTATTTTGTTTTGTATTTCTTTTCTGGTTTTCTTTTTTCTTACTCTGCTTTTTCAAATAAAATAAATTTTAAAAAACAAATTCTGCCTCAGATGTTTCTAGCTTTGTGACCCTGGACAAGTCAATTAACTTTTAATTGCCTTATCTGTAAATTAGGAATCATAATATCACATCTTTCACAGAATTGTTGTGAGAATAAAATAAGATAATATACATGAAGTACTTTATGACCTTTAAAGTACTAAATACTAGCTATTACAATTTTTATTATTGATAATCGATGAGATGTGTTTAATTATTGATATATCTAGGATCCCATGATTCTATATGAATCATTGGGTTTATCTACTTTGAGTAATTATGGATATCATGGAAGAGGGAGTGGCTTAATCAATCAGCCCTGTGTCATCTATCTGCAAAGGAGAATGTTCATCTGGAAGAGTTCATCATTGACACGATTTTCTTCCATCTGGAACCTGGGTAGAATATTCTCTATATCAGAGGAAAACACTTTAGGAAGGCATTATCTATTTTAATCAGTAATCCTAAGTTCACAGAAGAGAGAAGCCATTTCAATGAAAAGGCACCTTACATGGTCTTACCATCTTCTTGAAAGCCCTCTTTTGGATCAGAGAATTTAAAGCTGCCATTTTGCTCTGTGGGGTCAAATGTATTTTTTGGGGGGGAAGAGAATCTTAACATGTAATAAAACAGTTAGATCTTGGGTTCTTAGAAACTTTGAGTTAATCAGTTATCTTTAAAATATGAGAATATTTTGTGAATGCCACTTTTCACAAAAGCCTTTTCATATTTTCACCAACATTCTCACGATGACTATATGGACAAGAAAGTAAAGATAAGGACTGGGGAAGCTAGGTGGTCTAGTGGAGTAAGTGCCAGGCTTGGAGGCAGGAAGACTCATGAGTTCCAATCTGTCCTTGGATATTTACTAGCTGTGTGATCCCGGGTAACTCATTTAACCTTGTTGCCTCAGTTTTCTCTATAAAATGAGTTGAAAAAGGAAATGAAAAAAAAAAGACAAATGCGATTGTAAAGAATTGGATATATGTCTGAAGAACAACAACAAAAATAAGAGTTGATAGATATTAAAGTTCAGAGATATTCTCTTGGGATCTTCTATAGTCCATGATATTTTCCATTATTTTAATAAATTTCAATTTCTATGACATCTCATTAAATGCTTCCTCGATGCTTTAAAGATTCTGTCACTTCCTGGATGGGTTTGCAGTTTCCTGTCTTTATTTCAGCTTCTTTGTATAACATGTTGGGGAGTGATATGTTAGGCTCTGAATTTGGGATGTTCCATTGTCAAAGAATATGGATCAGCTCTGCTGTAATAATCTCCTTTTGTTATCAGTTTTCTAACTCTCTGTTGTCCACTTGACAATCAAAAGATAGTAATTTAATATATACCAGCCTTGCACTTAATAGAGATTTTAAGTTTGTTAAAATAAATTTGTTGAGTTGGGTTGATTTTCTAAGGAGACAGCAAGGATGAAAGACAGCAAGAAGTCAGTCACTAGGTCAGTGGATTTTAGAATATGGCTGCTGCTTTATTAGCTATTAAAATGCCAGATGTAGAATTGACTTTAGGGCATAAAATATCAGAGTTAGTAATAATTGGCATTCATATGGCACTTTAGAGTTTAATGTTTGCAAAGTACTTTATAATTATCCTACCTAATGTTCACAAAAACCTTTGAAGGAGATAGATGTTCCTCACCCAAATTTACAGGTGAGGAAACTGAGGCCGATAACTATTAAGTGACTTGTCCAGCATGACACAGTGAGAGTGCTTGAATCTGGGTTTAAACTTAGGCTTTCCTCATTTCAGGTCTAATCCTTTATCTATTGAGCTATGTATTGGCTAGGTATTAGAATTATGAGTATAGAATATCAAAGCTGCAAGGGATATAGACTACAGAATATCAGATGTGGTTGGACTTAGGACAGAAAATGGCAGAACTGGGTCCTTAGGACAGAGAATGTTTTACAGAAATCAAAAATAATAAAAGGAAATATGCCAAAGATCACACAGGCAACATACAAATTCAGGTCCTCTTATTCGAAATTCATTGTTCTTGAGGAAGGCAGCAACAGCACAGGTAATCTCTAACTACAACATAAAAGGCCATTTCCGTGAACTAGGCTGGAATAGTTATTTCAGAATAAGTCCCAGAAGAGCCATAACTAAGGTAGGGCGAGTAGGCCTTTGCACCAGGATGCTGAAATTTAGAGGATGAAGACATTTGGTATCCTTTAGAAGCCGAGAAACAATGGAGTTTGGCGTCTAGTTGTAGAATAAGTAAATGAAATAGGAAGCTACCGATATACAGAGCAACTAGGTACATTTTTTGGCACCTTTGACACCCTTCCCGTTCATCTGCTGCACACATCTTACCATTTTCCACAGCCCTTTCTTGCCCTACTTGGGATCCATGGAATACACATGCAACTAGCCCCTTTTAAACTTTGTTAGGCCCTCTGATGTGGGAGGTTAACTTGGACTTGTTAGGGCTACCATCTATTCCACTTTCACTTAATAAAATAGTAAGTGGTGTTCAGCCATCACATAGTTTCCCAGGCCCTTCTCACCTTCAATTGCCTTTTTGAGTTCACTCTTGGAAGGCACTTGGTGATTCTTTGAAGTTCATTCCAAAACCTGCTGCCAAAAGGCCATCATTAAACATGACATCAAAATTTGGAAGAGTTAAAAATAGAAATTAGAGTTAGTTTCTTTAAACTATTCCTATGCCCTTCCTTCTTCTTTTTAAAGAAATGTAAAATTTGATATAGCAAAGACGTAGAATGGTATATTGGAAAACACCTCTGATAGTCACATCAGAAGAACTGAGTCGGGCTCCTGCCTCATCAATTTATTAATTGATATGATAGATTTAGCAAGTCGCTTCCTGCTTACAGTGGAAAGCTGATTCACTCTCCTGCAAGTCTCCACAACTGGTTTCTTCCTATTTGGAGGGGACCCTTTCATCTGCAGGGGACAAAGAGAAACCTCATTCCACTCTGCTCTCTCCCTTGGGCCCTATTCTTTTCTATATTTTTTTTTTCTGAGTGATTTTTTTCAATTTCTATGGATTCAATTAAATGGATGATTCTCTGCTACATTTATTGGGTCCTATCCTCTCCCTGGCCTTGCCTTTCCTTCTACCTATCTGACATCTAAAACTTTGACATTGTGAGGGGCTAGAGGACATTTAGTTTTCGTTTTTTTCCTTCTTTTTTTGTATCTTCAGTGATTATCATAGTGCTTGGCACATAGTAGGCCGTTAAAATGCTTACTGACTGAATAATTGATTAGCAGTGGATTGTCTTCTGGGCTTAGCACAGGACTTGGAACATGGTAAGTGCTTAATAAATGCTGATTGCCTCGACTTGACTTGAAGTAGGGATGTTTAAGGTAGAGTAGAAAAGACTCGAGAGGTTCTTGACTTCAAGTGTTTGAAAGCAATGATGTAGAAAAGGTCACAGACTGGCTCGGTTTAGCCCCAGAGACCAGAACTGGGAGGGAGGGGAAAGGAGGGGTGTGAAGACAGCTGATGTGGATTCTGACAATGCCCAAGGACCTCAAAAAGTCACTTCATTCTCTGCATCTCAGTTTCCTCATCTGAAAAATAAGGTGACGCGTAAGGTCTTCTCTAGCTCCCCAATCTATTATCTTTGATCTTATAAATAAGAGAGTCTAACTTAATCATGATGTCAGGGAAAATGACCTAATAATGACAATCACTGCAGAGTGGAATGGGCCGTCTCGAGAGACAACGGGCTCCCCACCACAGTGCACTAAGGTACAGACAGAGCTACACACATATAGATTGTGTGTGCGCAACAGGGGTACACACAAAGGCAAACACTCGCTCACAGATTTACGCTGACGTGATCCCCGGCCCCCATGGAGGAACACAGACTCAGAGGGTCCTGCAGTCCCACAAACAGGAGGGCCTCCATCTACACACAGAAATGGATGAGGACCCCAGAATAGAAGGGCCGGTTCCAGGAAAGTTAATTGGAAACTGTTGCTTTGATGTTTTATATTTAAGGAAGTGCCTCTAATGGGGGTAATTATTGTTATTATTAACGATTATCCTCTTATAATCTGGTGACGCGCCATATTTCATGTCAGATGTTACGGAGACCGCTTTAAACAAGCTAGGACAGAGCCCGGCGCTGAGACCTTCCATAGCGGAGGAGGAGCTAGAGAATGAGTCAGAGATCCGGGGACCAGAGGACAAGGACATAAGGAAGAAGCCGGGACATTTTCTGTTTCATGGTTAGTCCAATTGAGAGAAAAGAAACCAGCGTCGTCAAGAGAGTTCTCTGAGATATCCCCTCCGTCGTGTTGTGTACAGCCTTGGCACTCCAGGTCCGATGGACCCTCCCCTGCCCTCTCCCCCTTTGGGAAGGCTCTAAGGAAGCCTGATCTTTGTCATTCAGAACCTGCCCTGGAACCCAGGCCCTGCCATGTGCCGCCTCCGCCCAGCGTCCCAAGCCCAGGGTCCCCAAGAGGAGAGGCCAGAGCCGGGTTCAGCCACTTGCTTCACGCCATAAGCTTGCCCCAGATCCCAGCACAGCCTTGGGGGCTCCAGCTCGCTCTGAGCACGTCAGCATTTTCTCACACTAACCACAGGGTTTTAAGTGCTGGACAGTCTTCCCACATGTGGTTTCTCACAAACACACTGATCCCTGGCCATGAACCCCAGGGCTAACTCTGCTCTCAACAGTCTGCCCCAAACCTTCTTGCCCTAAAGCCAGACATGATGGCTCGTACATAACCGAGTGCCAGGGCCTCTTAAGTACAAAATCCCGGGCAGCTGCACCCAGCGCAGCCTTCTGGGCACAGCTGTTCCCACTCTCAACCCAGAAACGCTCAGCCTTGAGCACATCGAGGGTCCCCTTGTCTCTGGGCTACAGAGGGAGACAAAAAGGTGATCTGAACACTGAACTCTTTTTTCTTTTCTTCTCTCTCTCTCTCTCTCTCTCTCTCTCTCCTCTCTCTCTCTCTCTCTCTCTCTCTCTCTTTCTCTTTCTCTTTCTCTCTCTCTTCTCTCTTCTCTCTCTTCTCTCTCTCTTTCTTTCTCTTCTCTCTTCTCTCTTTCTTTCTCTCTTCCTCTCTTCCTCTCTCTTTCTTTCTCTCTTCTTCTCTCTTCTTCTCTCTCTCTTTCTTTCTCTCTCTCTCTTCTTCTTCTCTCTTCTTCTCTTTCTCTTTCTCTCTCTCTTTCTTTCTCTTTCTCTCTCTTTCTCTCTCTCTTTCTTTCTCTCTTCCTCTCTCTCTTTCTTTCTCTCTCTCTTTCTTTCTTTCTCTCTTCTTCTCTATCTCTTTCTTTCTCTCTCTCTTCTTCTCTCTTCTCTCTCTCTCTTCTTCTCTCTCTTTCTTTCTCTCTCTTTCTCTTTCTCTCTTTCTTTCTCTCTGTCTCTCTCTCCCTCTCTCTCTCTCTTTCTTTCTCTTTCTCTCTTCTCTCTTTCTTTCTCTCTCCTCTCTTCCTCTCTCTCTTTCTTTCTCTCTCTTTCTTTCTTTCTCTCTTCTTCTCTCTCTCTTTCTTTCTTTCTCTCTTCTTCTCTCTTTCTTTCTCTCTCTCTTCTTCTCTCTTTCTCTCTCTCTCTCTCTCTCTCTCTCTCTCTCTCTCTCTCTCTCTCTCTCTCTCTCTCTCTCTCTCTCTCTCTCTCTCTCTGTCTTTGTCTCTGTCTCATCTCAGCAGGAATGGAGATCAGCCTGGAACTTGGACCTTGGGAAGGAGGGAAGCCAGAAAGAAGAGGGTTAGAGGAAAGGTCAGGAATCAATTTGGGACTGTACAGAATCTCCGAGTGGGGAAAGTGCCTGGCGCTCGCTACTACATTTCTGAGAAGTGGTCACACAAGCTTTCCTCGAGGGCCACTTGAAGCCTCCCTGACCCCCACCCTCCTGAGGCAGCCCACCCCATTCAGGATTAATTCTATTGGTTGGGAAGCTGTTTCCTTCCATCAATGTGAAATCAGCTCCTTTGCCAACTCCTTCTCATTTCTCCGAGCTCTGCTCAATGGGGACAAGCTGGGCTTTTGTAAAAGTAGAAAGATCGTCAGAAAGAATAAGAACAGACATTTTGGGAGAACTTTGTAGTTTGCAAAGAACTTCACATGTTTTACTTGTTTTAAGTTTCCTAGCGATCTCTCGAGGAAGGAGCCAGAGGTGTTAGAATCAAGGACTCCTTCACGAGTGAGGCAACTGAGTCTCAGAGAAGCTGGGTAACTTGCTCATTAGCACAGAGCTCATGCTGGCTTTAGTAAGTTTAAGTTTTCTTTTAAATCTAGTGCTTATCTCTTATGTTACAGAATTTTTCCTAGATTGCATTGTCTCCATAAACTCCAGCTTCATAATTACTCATTTTTCAAGGACTAATTGTAACCCAGGCAGCCGGGGGCACCATTTCTTCAGCATCTATTAAACACTTAGTATTTGCCAGCCCTGTTTTGGGTAATAGTGATACAAATCATGTCCTCAGTTATTTTGATTTGTGACGGCTACGTGTGCTGGCTATGAGATTTATGGCAAAATGAGATGGTGACATGCCCAGCTCTGCCATTCTAGGAGGCAATGATACTGTCAGGGCGGCTCTGGCATCCTGGCTCTGCCGTTAGCTGGCCCTGTGAGACTTCATGGCCCGAGGATGGAGGAGGATCTGGAGCCCGAGTGGAGGCTCCAACTTTGACGTTCTCCTCCTTTTGGTGCATTCTGGTCCTTTTGTCTTCTGCGGTTCCGTGTTCTCTGCGAACCTCTCGGCTCTTGGCGCTTTCCTGGGGTCCGATCATCCTTCCATAGGATGGGGTTTTTAAACTCTATGATTTGACTGTGCTGTGAAATGGAGCCTTGCCTGAGTTAAGGCTTGAGCAGCCCTTTCCAGGAATCTGAGCCTTCCCGTCCACGGTCCCTTCTCTTCCTTCTCACCCCTCACTGGAGTTTTGGCTCTTAGAGCTCAGCTGAGCTCCAGGACTAATGGACGGAGAAGGAAGACTTCAAGGGGGACCTTCAGAGGTCCCTTATCGGGAGCCCAGGACTCTGAGAACGGGCAGTTTGCTGTTGTTGACTTTAATGGGGGCGGGCTGATGAAACTGGGCAGCAGCAAACGTGGTAGTTCGGCTTGTTCCCTGGCCCTTTTGCAGAAAAGCAGAGTTAAGAGCACTCAGCTGTTTCCATTTTGAACCGGCATGGGATTCCAAGTCAGGGCAATGAAATTCACTGATGCAGGCCAGCTCTGCCCAGCCCACGGTCTTTCTGGGAGCTTTGCTCACCGATTCCTTCTGCTTTCTGGATGCTTTTGATTCATAGCAGGAAAGAGCCCCCATTCCTCTCAAGTGTCCCCAGTGCAGCCCCATTCAGTTTGCAAACTAGCGACGGCCCCTTCAGCTCCCACCATCTGTCAGATCTCCAGCTCCCAAGCTTCAGGCTAGGAGAGTCTTTAGACATTTCTCTCTGTGTCTGTCTTTCTTTCTTATTCTCCAATTCATCGATATTACTTTTTAAAAAACCAGAACACCTAGAAATGCATACACACAGCCCTCCAAATTAGCTCCAATGAAAGTGGGATATAAGACAATCTTTGCCTTTATAGTCCTGTAAACCATGCTTTTCTCTGCAAGTCCAGATCTGTAGATACTACCTCATACTAGAGACACACAACGAGCTTGCAGTCCATTGAATCTCCCTGAACTTTTTCAGAAAAAAATTCTGGCTAAACAGATTCCCCAATATAGTGTTGGTGAAACTAATGATTTTTTTGTGTCCAAGCTTAAGAATTTACATTTATCTTCATGGGATTTCATCTTATTTAATTCAACTCAGTCGATCTTGGATCTTGATGATGGAAGGAAAGAAAGAAGGAAGGAAGGAATGAAATGAGATTTATTAAGCATCTCCTAGGTATTAAGCACTGTGCTAAATACTTATAACTATTATCTCATTTGAGACTAAAATCTTAGGAGGTAGATTCTAGTATCATCTTCATTTTATAGATGGGGAAACTGAGGAAGATTGTAGTTAAGTGACTTGTTCAGGGCCCCATGGCTAATAATTATCTTTTTTTTTCTTTTTAATTTTTTTTGTTTATTTTTAATATTTTTTTCCTAGTAAATATCTAAGACTGGATTTGAACTCAGGTCTTTTGGACTTCAGGTTTGGCAGTGGTATATTCACTGTGGCACTAGCTGCCTCAATGAAGGACACTGATTATATGGGTATAGTTATGTATTATGTTATATGTATATAATATGGATATATAATACTCAATTATATGAGTATATACACAAATATACATGTGTGCATATATACATTTACACACATGTAAATGTGTATATATATGTATAAAATACATACAGATCAATACAAAGAAATACACTCACAATAGGTACAAAGTAGTCTGGGAGTGTGGGAAAGACACTAAGTGTGGGAGGTGAGGGAGAGAGGGGAGGGCATGAAAGCCTGCCTCAAATTCAGGTGGCATTTGAGCCAATCTTGCAAAACCCAGGAGATTCTGAGAGTTGCAGGGGAGAAGGGAGTGCATTTCAGGCACGGAGGTTCAGCTTTTGCAAAGGAACAGGGGCACTGTGTGTGTAGAATGACAAGAAAATTACCTGGAGGTGATGAGGAGACAATGAGGGTTGAAGACCTCCAGTGAGCTGATGCTCTGGCCCTGTTGTGAACTTAAATGAGATCAGCCTCTTGGGCGGCTCCGGGAGGACACATCTGAGTGGGTAAAGATTAGAGACGGGGAGATGATTGAGAAACTAGTCCCAGTGAGAGGTGACACAGTCCAGGTTTGCTGGAGAAAAGGGGATGTCTGGGAGAACCTGTTGTGAAAGAAGAAATAGGAAGGTTCCATGATGCTTTGGTGTGTGTCGCAGGAGGGAGGAGCTGCGGATGGACTCGGGTGGATCCCGGGATAACGGGAGGATGGCGGAGTGAGTACGGAGCGGGGTCAGAGTGTGCTCTGGAGGAGAATCATGAGTTCTTCGGCTCCCTCCCAGAGGCAGGAGGGGAGCCGGCAAAGCCACACAAAAAACACCCAGCGAGGACAGAGTTCCCTCAGAATGATGGGACCGGTAGCGAGAGGTTGGGGAAGATAAGAGTGAGAAAAGATCCTCGGATCTGGTGATAGAGAAATCATCTTTGGGCCCCACGGGCAGCACCCTGACCCTTCCTTCCATCTTGGAGCTTCCATGGGTTGCTAGTGGGTCTCTAGAATTCCTATTAAATACACATTGTGGGGGATTGGGGGCTGGGGGGTAACGGAGAGGACTTTAGTTCAAGAAACCAAATCTGATGGGAATCACATGTTGTTTGTGGAACGTAAGATTTCAAGCGAGGGGCGGCCTTTCCAAATGGTAATTAAGTAAGCAGCGGGCTCTTAATGGTCAGCTGTTGGGCCCTTGAGTGTGTGCAGGGGAAGGGCCCTCCAGCAGCTCGCTGTGCCCAGCCCACAGCTGTTTCTAATAGGGAGATGATTTAGAAAAACAATTGAAATGGAACCTTGGAGATTTCGGTCGCTCGGCCCTCTCGTACCTGAAAGATAGAGGCCGTCTTCGCAGGCTGGTGGATTTGATTTGGGAGATTTTTTTTAACTTCCAAACAAAAGCCTCTGAATGATTGTCATTCCCCCCACGTACAGTCGAGTCCACGCTTGGCATCTTCCAGTGGCCAGCTCCACAATGGAAACAAGGGAAAGTGCCCCCTGGCTCGGCCTGGAGTGAGGAGAGGGCAGGCACTTTCTTAATGAAAGTTTCTCGGGCAAAGGATGAAGTCTCTGAGCTTAACTCAGAACAAGCAGAAAACAAAGAGAGAGGAAGGTTGTTTTCCCTGGCAGGGAAAGCAATATTTAGTTACTGTTGGGTTAAGAAACATTGCTTTGCTCTTATAAGCAGCTAGGTGGCAAGAGGCACCCAGTAAAATTCTGCTCTGGGAGTCAGGAAAACATGAGGAAAATGACCCAAAGGTCTAGATTCAAATTCCACCTCAGATACTTACTAGCTCTATAATTAACCTCTTTGTGACTCAGTTTACTTATCTGCAAAATGGACCAAAGGCTTCTAAGGTTCTTTTCAGCTCTAAATTTATAAGCCTGTGATCAACACCTTTCCTCTAGGATTTTCCTGACTTCATTCAAGACTTAAATAAAATCCTGCCCTCCACCCGAGGCCTTTTCCCATTCATCCATTCTCTGTCTTCCATGGCCTCCCTCAGAGACTGCTTCCCATCAATTTTATGTGTATCTTGTAAGTGTCAAGTCAATTATGTGATGTCTCCCTCATTCGAATGTAAGCTTCCCTGTGTTTTTGCCTTTCTTTGGGTCCCCAGTGCTTAGCTCATAGTAAGTTTTCTGTAAAGGCTTTTTGACTTGAGTATGATCCAAACACCCTCAGTCACTCCCTTGTCAATAGATAAATCCTTCAGCCCTTTTGAATCTTAGTTTCCTCATTTATAAAATGAGAATAATTTATCATCCACTTCACAGCTCTAATGATTATACTTTAGCTAATTTTCTTTGGAAAGCTTGAGAAGTATGTACATTTTAGCCATTCTTGTTTTTTTTTTTTAATTATTATAGATGTTAGAACTTAAAGAGTCACATTAAGACAGTTGATCTAAGCTCCTGATTTTATAGATGGGTAATATAAGGATAAGAAAAGGGAAAGAGACTTGACTAAGATGATAAAGCTTAATTCTTAGCAGGAGGTCCAAACACCCTGTAAATCCACCCAAAAAAGTGACTTGCCCATGATTATGCAGTCTGGAGCTTAATAAGAAGCCAAAACATCTTATGTATATGGATGAAGATACATACATATGTGTAGCTATATCAATGTCAATGTTTATATATATATGTATGTAAATGCATATATACACACATATATATGTGGGTAAGTATATATATGTACACATATGTATGTGTGTATATTTATGTATTTGGATATGTATAGGACAAGGATAGAAAATAGGCCTGTGACTTTTTTGGTTTGGAGCTATGGTTTCTATTCAGTGGTTCAAGACCCTTTGGAAGTTCATGATAATGGACCAAGGAATTCAGATTAAAAATTCTTTAATGATGTCTTAAGCAGTAAATAATTGGGTTATTATATTACGGATATATTTTGCTTCTGTGACAATAAAGATCTATATAGTGTCTGAGACTGTATTTGAACTTCAAGAAGATGAATCTTCATGACTCCAGATCTAGCCACTATGCCACCTAGGTAGCCCAGAATATACTAATAATCATAGTTCATGTATAAAATAGTATAAAATATTCTTATTATGCTATATTACCAACATATGTTGGTAATATATTATATTATTATATTACAATATATTATATATAATACATGCAACATAACATAAGGTTTGGAATATGATACATTATTATTATTATTATTATATACTCATAATCATACTTAAAATAATTTGGGTATTCATGTAGCCATGACATCAAATGGACCTTGTCTAAGTCTATCATGTTATTTGTGCTTTTCAACTTGTCATCAAATTGTTTCCAAACCATGACAAGGTTTTTAACATTCAAGTGTGAACTGTTTCTCAACTTAACAGAACTGTAAGATGCACACATGTATGCTCATTTACATTTTGTAGACTACAACATGAAAGTTTCCTTATTCTCTTCTCTCATTATGTATAATTACATATCATATGATTGAGATGTTAGGAACATTTGTTTTCTGCAGTGCAAGCATCAGGATGTTTGAAATCATGATCCACAGGTATGAGGATCACAAGCCATCTGGAAACCATCACGAACCATAACAAACATTCTGTTGAAACAAAGCTTAAGACAAAAATCACCAAAGTGATTAGGCTAGGTCCTAATGCTGTCACCCCCTACTCCACAGATTTCCCATCTCTTTTAGGACAAAATGCAAATTTTTCCAGCGTTCTTCCAACCTGGCCTCTTTCTACCTTCCCTATCTTTTTTCTTTATTACTATCCAGGAAAGATTTATTTTATGTTCCTGCAAGAATGGGTGCCTAGGTGAGTAGACACCCCTTTGAAACTCCAAAGGCAGCATTTTATTTCCCATCCTGAAGACCAAGTCCCTCCTCTGATTCCCCATTAATTGGATATTACAGAACTTACACCACATTTCATTACTATCCACTCATTCTTTGATCTTATAGCATCGGTCTCCTTATCGTTCTTTTCTTCTTTTATCTTTTACCTCTTTGCTCTATTACCTGCTTTCCTTCATGTCTGAGATGTTTTCCCTCCTCACTTTTACCTTTTGGCTTCCATAACTTTCTTCAAGTCTCATCTAGAATCCTCCCTTTTGTAAGAAGCCTGTCCCAATTCCTCTTAATGCTAATATTTTCCCTCTGATAATACTTCCAGGTTATACAATACCTATATCTATATAATTGTATAATGCATATAATTCCATTCTTTGAGGTCAGCCCAAAAGGGAACTCTAACCCTTAGCTGCTACTATGGCCCCATCCTGCAGGTTCTCCACCGCCTCTTACCTTAAAGACGGTTCTCCTCAGAACTCTTAAGCTAAGCCACAGGACACTTTCCAGTCCCTGTGATAAGCAATGGAAACCTGAGAAAGTTTGGAAGACACAGGATTGGAGAGATGAATGGGGCTTTCCATATCGTATAGCAACAGAGTTATAGATCTCTGGCTGGAAGGAGCTCGGAGGCCATACAGTCAATATCGACATATAGGGGCTCGTGGCAGAATACGGACCTGCTGCAGGAGAGGAAAATGCAGGAGACATTGACAGAGAAAAATGGGATTCTTGAAAATGGGATTCCAAGCAGGAATCTGTCTCTAAGATGCTGTGGGACCTTGGGGCAAGTCTTCATCCTGTAAAATGGGAATATGGGGAGACGGAGAGGGAGAGGGAGACAGTGTCAGTCAGTCAGTCCTCTGACTTTCATCTTTTATAACCTCACATTAATTCAGGATATTTTCTTCAAGGGTTCTCTTTGAGGTTGAAAAAGCCAGAACTGTCATGCTCCATTTTAAAAATGAGGAAGCTGAGATCCAAGGAGAAGAAGGAGACACAGAGTGTCAGAGGCAGGAACTGTACAAAAGTCTTTTTTTCCCTCTAGAACGAGCGCATTTTATCTTCCTGTTTTATCACCCTGTCTCTGAGAAAGCTGTCATCCAAAAAAGCTCAAGGAGACAGCGCGGCGCTGGAAAAACCATTGGTTGGGAGCTAAGAGGATCCAGCCTTGAATCTTGATCCTTTCTGCTGGGTCACTTTGGACAAGTCACTTCATTTTCCTGAGGCCTCAGTTTCCATATTAGCAAAATAAGTGTAATTGACCAGATGCCCTAAGTCCCTTTTGGCAATAGATCAATCAACCAGCAAGAATTTCCTGGCCGGGATTCTTACTTTGTGCCGGGCGCTGTCTGTGCCAGGAGCTGGAGATGGGAAGAGACAAGGCAAAATATTCCCGCTCTTACTGAGTTTATGTTCTAATGGAAGAAACAAGAACATGTGAAATTACACAAGGCACAAAGATGGGGTGTCCCCTGTAGTGTGGTAGACTTTGGGACACCCTGTGCCTACAAAGTAGATAAGGGGGTTGGGGTGGGAAGAATGCTCGAAGTTGGGGATGGACAGATTTGGACCCCAACAATGTGGCTTCAGATCTTGGCTTTGTTGTATCCTGTGTGTTCTCAGTCTCTCTCAGTCTCAGCTTCTTCAATTGCAAATTGAAAGTGCTGGACTCTATCTAGAGCCCTTCCAGAAGTTCCTAGCTCTGTTTCTACTCCCTTATCCATCCCTCTTCCCCAAATACATAAATACCAGACACACACACGCACACACACTCACACTCACACACACACACAGTCATACACACACACAGTCACATACACACACTCTCTCACACACACACACACACACTCACACACACATACACACACTCACACTCACACACACTCATACACACACACACACACACACACACACACACACACACACACTAACAGTGACAAGGCAAATCAGGATTTCTTTGAAGCCCAGGGTGCTCTAAGAAAAATAGGCAGTTTTAAAATTAGCACATCCAATTAGCAATGGCTGAGCTTGGCTGGTGGATCGGAAAATCCAAAACTTTCTGGCATGTTCCTTTGGCAAAGCTTCAAAGATAGTGCCTCGAGGAGAATGGGCCTAGAGGGTGAGGGGAGGACGGGAGCTGGAGGAGGGGTGCCCCCCCAAAAGCAGGTGCAGAACAGTTTGGAGGGAAGCTGGAAGAAGGGTCCCACCAGCTTCATGGGTTTGGGGCTACAATATCTCAAAATATCTCCTTGGGCAGTGGGCAGTTAAAGTTAAAGAGTCTCCTTCTTGGTATCTTCCCCCCCTTTTTTTTTTCTCTTGAGTTAACACTTGGAAGGGGGTGAGGAAAAATTCTCCATGCTAGCCTGGAGTTACATAACAGACTCCCTGCCAAACTCCACCTCCCAAGGCTGTGTGAGTGTAGCAGGCTGGGGCAAGGACCAGGCTGGCAGTGGCCCTGGGCCCCACTGATTGGGAAAGAAATAGGTATTGAGTTTCCTGCCTAAAGACAAAATGTGGGAAGGATTTTGTGGGCCTGGGGAAGCTGAAGATGCATTGTTACTCTCTGGGACAGTCTGTGAGATGTCCACATTTTTGGTGAATTCCTCATCAGCCCTCCCTCCATCAGCCCCAGGGAAATTAAATGACTGTACCTGCCCGAGGAGTTTATGAGCAGAGAATGAACTCACTCTTCTGGCTGCCGGTTCTCTCCTGATGCATGGAGGGTCCCCAGAATGGAGACCTACTGCAGGAAAGGAAAAAGCAGACAGCACTGGCATAGAATGGGATTCTGGAAATGGGATTCTAAGCAAGGCTCTGTCCCTAAGATGCTATGGGATCTTCATCATGTAAAATGGAAATGTGGGGAGACAGACAGAGGGAGAAAGAGGGAGAGAGAGAGGGAAGAGAAAGAGGAGGAGGGAGAGAGAGAGAGAGAGAGAGAGAGAGAGAGAGAGAGAGAGAGAGAGAGAGAGAGAGAGAGAAAGAGAGAGAGAGAGAGAGAAGAAAGGAGAGAGAGGGAAGGAAAGAAAGAGAAAGAGACAGAGAAAGAGAGATAGACACAGAAAGACAGAGAGAAAGAGACAGAGAGACACAGAGAGAGAGAGAGAGAGACAGACAGACAGACAGACAGACAGACAATAAACAAAACAAAGAAATGGAGACAGAGAATTATGGCTAGATAACTACTCTGGTCTTTTTCAGCTCTGACACTCTGCTCTAAGGTACCTCCCAGCTGTGACATCTCCAAATCCGAGGTCCTGACAAACTTTAACATTTTATTTTCTGAAGTCCTTTCCAGACATTCTCTTTTCTAAGGTTCAATGCACTTCCAACACTCCTTAGCCCAAAGGAAGATTTGGCCCAAACTCCTGACCTGGATTTAGTTGGGGACTTCTACTGAGACTTGTTCACGTGGCCCCATGGATCTATGTTCCTGCTGAGTCCTTGGGGTGGAGTTGAAGAAACTTCTAATAAAAAATAGCTCATCTTTAGTCACTTTTTGTCCTTAGCCATTATTATCCCTATAATTCATGAACTTCTACCATTTGCTATTCTTAGAACACCTGAGATACTAAATTTTAGGCTGCCTAAGAGTGAACCACTCCATTTCTCATTCTCTCATCTCCAGCTTCTATATTTCCCTCCACCTCTTCCATTCCCTTCTATTTTGCATATATACACATACACACAAATAAATATATTATATATTTATTACTTCAATATATACACAAAACCACAATGTAAATATGTTAACACAACATACATGTGTACATACATACATGGGGGTATATACATGAATATATCACAATCGTCGCTGTTCTTTGAAATACTCTTCCCTCTTCACTCCATCTCAGCCGTTTACAGGAATTTACACCCTGGCTTCACCATTACTCCTAAATACTCTTAATCAAAACTCTTAATATTACTCCAGCTGACATGACATTCTATTCCATTATCTTTTATGGCTCCCCTCTCCTAGATGTAGTCTTCATTTTTATCATGGCACCCGATCTCTCCAGCCATTAGTACTTTCTCAGATCATTGTTTGTTCTGACTCCATTTCTATCCCTTTCTAATCTCCACTCTGTGGTTGAACAGCCTCCATTCTGTCCTTTTCTCCAGAGGCTCTTGGTCATTTGTCTTATTGCTGATGCTAATCTGCCGCACTCCAGCCCTAGATTACTCCTACTGTCTACCTTCTTTGCTCCTACTCAAGTGCTGTTGAATGGATGGATGAATAAATGAATGAATTAAAAAACAGTAATTAATGCTTTTTATCTGAATAGCATTGAACTCTAAGTTCCAGGGATACAAATCAAAAAGGAAGACAATTGCTACTAGTAGGCGGTTTGTATTCTGATTGGGAGAGACAGTCTCCATAGCTGAAAGGTCCAGTGGTCCTGGAGCTGCAGCAATAAAGAAGATAAATAATACTTTGAAAGAATCAAATTAATTCTTTATTCTTTTAAAAATCGATCCTATTTATAATTAAACAAATTCACAGTTTGTCTGAGTCATAATTCTTTGTCTCTAAACTTTGTTCAGAAATTCAGCGGGTCTGTAACATGTAAAATTTAGAAATCCAGTTCTCTTATTCATCACTACTCTATCTTGCCTCAAGGAAAATCTGTTAACTTTGGGAGATCCTACCAAGATAGCCTTCTGGTTAGTTGTCTAAAGAAGTCTGCCCCATCTCTCTGACCTTTCAGGTAGACTAGAATGATGAATTTTTCTCAGTCTGTTGCTAGTCCCTCATTCTCAATTTCCTAACACTCATGTTTTCCTTATTCTTAGGATGATGTCAGCCCCATAATTAACTGTATTATTTTCTCACCTACCCTCTTCTATATTTTGTTCTATGCCTATTAAAAAAAACTGAATCTGGAGTTTAAAAGTTTTTGTCTTAAACTGAGGTGACCATTGGTCTTCGCCCTGCTAATAAAAATATTATTTTGCTTGGAAATTACTTGTCTTGGTATGTCTTTATTGAATTTCACTTATGACAGCATCTTCTTTAGAGTTCTTTTTATTGATAAAAATCATAATCATTTCTGGTGCTGAACCACATACGTGGCCAAAGACTTAAGTGGCAAAACATACTTTTATGGGATCTCCAAATAGATGTGGTTGCTGAGGATATAGGGGATGTAGCACCTAGAGAAGCAATTGCCAGGTTGAGTTTTTCCAGTGATTGCTCCCCTGGACGATGACTCTTGGAGTCATCTCTTTTCCAGGGAAGAAGAAAGAAAGAAGGAAAAAAATGAGAGGAAGAAAGAAAGAAGCAAAGAGAGAGAAAAATAAACACACACACAGAGAAAAACAGAGAGAGAGAGAGAGAGAGAGAGAGAGAGAGAGAAAGAGAGAGAGAGAGAGAGAGAGAGAGAGAGAGAGAGAGAGAGAGAGAGAGAGAGAAAGAGAGAGAGAGAGAGAGAAGAGAGAGAAGAGAGAGAGAGAGAGAGAGAGAGAGAGAGAGAAGGAGGGAGGGAAGGAGGAAGGAAGGGAGAGAGGAAGGGAGAGAAGGAGGGAGGGAGAGAGAAAGAAAGAAGGGGGGGGAGGATAAAATACAGCCAAAACTCATACTTTCCAGAACTCATTTGGCAGCAGTACTCAGTTTCATGTACACACAAACAGACAGAAATACATACATTTACTTCAATGGTTGTGAAAACATGTACGCATGGAAACCTGGATGAACATATAGAGAAACATCCTGCTGTTTTCTAGGAGACGTGAAAGCATACATAGATACAAATGTGCAATATATACATGCACATGAAAAAGCAGATGATAGAAAGGCAGTCACAGAAACAGACAGACTGATAGACAGGCAGGCAGAGATTAGAGTGTTTCTGTTCCTGAGTGTCTGCCTGTCTTCTGTCTGATTGTAAACTGCCTCTGTTTGAGAAAGCTGTCCTGGAGTTATGCTTTTGGGTTTTGTAACCTCTCCTTGGAATTCATTATTCGTTCATTCATCATTCGTTCATTCAAACATTGATCAAACATCTACTCTATACAGACAAAATAGTCCTGATCACCAAGGACCTTGCCATTCTCCTGAGAGCAAACAACAGGTATACACACAGATTAACAAATAGACAAATTCTGTACTAAGAAAATCAAAGTCATTTCAATTTAGGGGAGGGATAACAACTGGGAAGATTAGGAAAAGTCTTATTTAGAAGTAGCATTTGAAACAGGCTTTGAAGGAAGCCAGGGATTTTTAAGAGGGAGAGGGCAGGAAGAAGAAAATGCTAGACATGGCACACAACTTGTGTAAATGTAGCAAGGTAGGACTGGATGTCCAGTAGATTTTTAAACTCAGTACATCCTAACTTTTCCTGTAAGTCTTCCCTTCTCTCCCAAACTCTTCCCTTCCCTCCCATTTTTTCTATTAATATAGAGGGCAACACTAGATTCTCAGTGGCTCAGGCTCACAAACAATGAGACTTCCTGGACTCCACACTATCTCTCACTCTCACATCCAGTATGATGCCAAGGCTTGTCATTTTTACCTTTCCATCTTGTAGATTTCACCAGAATCTCTTGGTTGATTTCACCTCTGCAGAATCTCTTGGTCGATTTCACCCCTGCAGATTGTCTTGGTTGATTTCACCTCTGCAGCATCTCTTGGTCGATTTCACCTCTGCAGAATGTCTTGGTTGACTTTGGCTCTGCAGCATCTCTTGGTCGATTTCGCCTCTGCAGAATGTCTTGGTTGATTTTGCCTCTGCAGCATCTCTTGGTTGATTTCACCTCTGTAGAATCTCTTGGTTGATTTCGGCTCTGTAGCATCTCTTGGTTGATTTCACTTTTGCAGAATCTCTTGGTTGATTTCATCTCTGCCTTGCCTAAACTTGCTTGATTTGACTTCTGCCGCGTTTTTTGCATATACCCCCTTCTTTCTTTTAACATTTTTCTACCCTGGCGCAGCCCCTCATCCCCTCAAGCCTGGGCAATTCCAATAATTATTAGTGACTCTTTCTACTCTAATCCAGCCTCCATTTAACCACTAACATAATTTTCTTAAAGTGCAGATTCCAATCATGTACTGCCCCCTATCAAATCAACAAACATCAAAATCAATACAAATCCTCTGTTCTTCAAAACCCTCCACAACCTAGTCACCCCTTCCACATTTCAGTTTTCTACTTTAACTGCTCATGGACTCTTAGATGCATTGATGCTGGCCTCCTGGCTGGTTCTCTCATAGGATCCTCCATCTCTTGGTTCTGGATATTTTCTCAGTCTGTTCCCTACCTGAATGTTTTCCTTTTTCATCTCTGCCTTCTGACTTCCCTGACTTCCTTCAAAACTTAGCTTAAAGTCCATCTTTTGGAAGGAAGCTTTCCCATTCCCTCTTAATTCTAGTGTCTTCTCTCTGTTGATTATTTCCCATATCTCCTGAACGTAGCTTGTTTATAATAGTTGTTTATATGTTCTCTCTTGTATTACATCGTGAACTCTATGAAAGTAGGGCAGCTTTGCCAGTGCCTGGCATACATCAGGTGCTTAATAAATATTTATTGACTGAGAAGTGCAACTAAGCATGGATGTAATGAAATAATATATGTGTATAATACAATGAAATAAGCATGAAAACATTTACATAGATCTGATAATTGAATCTATGAGAATTAATGAGATTACCAGTCAGATGCTCTAGAGCACAAAGAGAAGGGGGGACCAGAATACATCCACAACTAGGAGATGTGATTGGATGATAGAGCCTGAAAGAAAACTGAGAAGAAACTGTCAGACTAGGAGGAAAACCAAGAGAGAGAAAAGTATGTCTCAAAAACCCAGAGTAGAAGGGTGATTATCATTGTCACATGCTTCTGAGAATTCTGCTATTTATTTGTTAAGTTTTGCTTGTTCAGGTTCTTTGAATTAATTTTTTGTATATATGTTATTTATTTCCTCCTAGGAGAATATAAACACCCTGAGAGTAGGATTCCTTCATTTTTCAGTTTATATCTCCAGTAGTCAGAATAGCATCAGACACATTGTAAGTACTCTTATTAACACTACTTAAAATTTTTAAATTAATTTTTTAAATAAGACAATCAGGGTTAAGTGATTTGTCCAGGGTCACACAGTTAATGAGTGTCAAGTGTCTGAGGTCAAATTTAAACTCAGATCCTTCTGAGTATCCATGACACTACTCCTGCTCCTTGAGTGTTGAATTAATTTTGGCTCTAGTAACTCTTGAAGTTATGTTCTAAAAAGTGAAAGGGTTGGGGTTAGAGTTCATTAGAGAATATACACATGGCTGAAATTAGGGATTAAAAGATGAACATTTTTTCTTGATTCCCTAAATAACTAGAAAATCTCATAAGCAGAATGAGGCTGGCTTTTCAGGAGCAATCATCAGAAGGACAACTGGGCCATAACCCTTGGAGACTAGGCAGGAAGAATTTGATCACTTGGCTGCACAGACTTTGGAGATAAGACTTGGGGATGTTCAGTTCCTGCTTTCTGTGTCTGCCAGGAAACAGGGGCCCTTCTTTTTTTTTTTTTTTACCCTCCTTAGAAATAACAGAGATAAAGCCAACTAAATACACAGCTACTCTATGAATGGAAAGGGCAACGCTTTTATTGGGCAACTATTAAAATATCAAAGGTCCCAAGGAAGGATACCATCAAGGTCTTTTGAAGTCCCACAAAGACTGCTTCATCAGTGGTGGTGGTAGGGTTTCAGGGCGCCGGGGAAAGCAAGCTTCTTCGATGTCATTCTTCATTCATAAAGAGGACTTTATGCAGAGTGGGGAGGCAAGTTCACCAATGAATTCACAAATGAATAAACTGACAAGCTAACTATGGAGAGTCCAAGCTCTCTAGAGAGTGAATGAGGCTTGGGCAGTTTAGCACACCCTGGCCATGCTTTCTCAACCTGGCTTGTAAAAAGGATCAAACTGTTATTGATAAAAATAATAATCATAGTCTCCACATGCATTCAATGTTTGCTGGTTGACCAAGTCTTGTCCACACAACAGTCCAGTGAGCGATTATCTGAAGGACCATCATGTGGAAGATGGAGCCCAGAGGGCTAGACTAGGAGCAAGGGGTGAAGATCATAAAGAGGCAGGTTTGGGCTGGTTGTCAATAAACAATTCTTAATATTCCAGGCAGCCCCTGGAGGTGGCAGGCTCCCTGTCCTTGGAGGTCTTCCAGAAGAGGCTGATACCTAGTGGGAAAGTAGAGTGGAGACTGGCTCTCCTATGCATTGAACTAGAGATGGCTTCTCAAGTCCCTTCAACTTTTCTATCCCTTCTACCTTTGAAATACCATAATTTTAGGAAAATTACACATGTGTTCTATATGTAATATAAATACATCTCTCTACATATGTAATATAAACATACATATTATGTATATATGTAATATAAATATATATTTCTACATATGTAATATAAATGTATATATGTAATATAAGTATAAATATAATTCTCTCTACATATGTAATATAAATGTATATATTATGCATGTATGTAATATAAATATATATTTCTCTCTACATATATAATATAAATGTATATGTGTAATATAAATATATATTTCTACATATGTAATATAAATGTATATATTATGTATATATGTAATATAAATATATATACTTCTTTCTACATATGTAATATAAATATATATATATTATATATATGTAATATAAGTATATATACTTCTTTCTACATATGTAATATAAATGTATATATTATGTATATATATATAATATAAATATATATATACTTCTCTCTACATATATAATATAAATGTATTTATTATATATATCTTTCTCTCTACATATATATACATATATGTTATACACACACATACACACACACATATATATTTATGGAAAGCATGAAAAGAAGTCTGGCTTTTGAGTCAGGAATTTGATATTCAAATCCTACCTCAGTAGAAAGTCAATTTATCTTTTTGAGCTTCAGTTTCCTCACTCATAAATTGGGGAGAATAATACTTGTATTATAAAGTTGCTAGAAGGAAAATGCTGGGAAAATCTTAAGTAACCTCCGATATATGAGCTTATTGTTATAAGTGAATTCACTGGAACATTGAAGTACGTTGGGCTTGGAGTCAGAAAGACCTGAATTCAAATTTTGACTGACATTTGCTAAAGGGCAAGTCACAATCATTCTTGGCTTTAATTATTCACCCATCTGTAAAATGGGGACAATAATAGCTTCTATTCCCAGGGTTCTTATAAGGCTCAAATGGGATAATAAATGTAAAGCCTGCTGTAAATTGTAAAAGGTTATATAAATGTTATTATTTGTATTCTCTTCTAGGAGTTAGTTTCTTCAACCATTGATGAGTACCTATAGAACCAAAGGCCTGCAGTGGGTGAGGGATTTGTCCATGGCGCTCTCACATAGCTAATAAATGCCACTGGAGAATGGAAGCTTGTGGAGTTTGAGTCCCTTCATTTTGCTCAACTGCTCCCTGAGCCACGTTGGTGATTTATCTTGCGTTTTAACTTTGCATATATTTTAATGGGCGAATTTTTAATCTCCTTATATGCTTATGTTATTTTTATTTATAGTTCCTGCCCTCAAGAAACTTGCTTTCTATTTCCTATTCCATTGGTATCCCCAAGCCCTCAGGAAAATGCATGGCAGATTCCAATAAAGTTGGATTCAATCATATGGAGCCAAGTATCTCCTGATGTTAAATCCAAAGCTCCCATTCCCACAGTTATTCTTTGGATCAAGAGTGCTGTCTCTATAATCAACCCACTGGGCTAATGTTGTTAATAAATCACTTCAGTTGTGTCCAACTCTTGGTGATCCACGTTTGGGGTTTTTTTTTTTGGGTAAAGATATTGGACTTATTTGCCTTTTTCTTCTCCAGTTCATTTTACAGAAGAGGAAACTGAGGCACACAGGGTGAAGTGACATGCCCACGGTCACACAGCTAGGAAGTTTTTGAGGCCAAGTTTGAACTTAGTCTTTCTAACTCCATCTCTGGTGTTCTTTCCACTCTGCTACCTAGTTTTTTTATATACATATTTCCACAATTATCATGCTGCATAAGAAAAATTAAATGAAAAAGAAAAAAAATGAGAAAAAAACAAGCAAGCCAATAACAACAAAAAGGTGAAAAAATACTATGTTGTGATCGACATTCAGTCCCCACAGTCCTCTCTCTGGGTGCAAACGGCTCTCTCCATCACAAATCTATTGGAATTGTCTTCAACCACCTCATTGTTGAAAGGAGCCACATCCATCACAGGTGATCGTTACATCATCTTGCTGTTGCCGTGTACAGTGATCTCTTGGTTCTACTCACTTCCCTCAGCATCAGTTCCTGTAAGTCGCTCCAGGCTTCTCTGAAATCATCCTGTTGGTCAATTTTTATAGAACAATAACATTCATATACCATAACTCATCCAGCCATTCCTG
The DNA here is from genome assembly GCF_016432865.1 of Antechinus flavipes. Classification (NCBI taxonomy): domain Eukaryota; kingdom Metazoa; phylum Chordata; class Mammalia; order Dasyuromorphia; family Dasyuridae; genus Antechinus; species Antechinus flavipes. The sequence continues at coordinate 471,247,424 of NC_067401.1, read as the reverse complement.
ATGGGCGTCCACTCAGTTTCCAATTTCTGACCACTACAAAGAGGGCTGCCATAAACCCTTTTGCACATGTGGGTCCCTTTCCTTCCTTTAAGATCTCTTTGGGATACAGCAGTGAGACTGCTGGATCAAAGGGCATGTGCCGTTTGATAGCTCTTTGGGCCTAGTTCTAAATCATTCTCCAGAATGGTTGGATCAGTTCACAACTCCAGCAACAATAAATTAATGTCCCAGTTTTTCCACATCCCCTCCAACATTTATCATTATCTTTTCCTATCATAGTCAATCTGAGAGGTGTACAATGTTATCTCAGAGTTGTTTTAAATTTGCATTTCTCTGATCAATAGTGATTTGGAGCATTTTTTCATAGGACTAGAATATGAGCAAAGGAATTGTCTGCTGCCTAAAATAAGATGAGCTTTATCCACAGAGGTTTGGCCCCTCAGTGAAGAACGATCTAGATCCAACAAGTCTTGATGTCATTTGATGGCGGGGGGAAGAGGAGAGCCTGGGCTGTGTCAGGGAGGCAGACAAGCTCTCCTCTGCTCCTGGAACCAGAAAAAGCACAGTTCCTTTGATTTACTGAAGCAAAAACAGAAGTCATAAAATGTCTCATTACTTGGTAAAAGTTAACATCAAGGCTCCCTTTGAAAACTCACCATTTCCATGCTCCTGGCCTTACATCCCTGACGGGGAAACATGGCCTTCATTTTAGAGGGTGAGGTCCATAAGTATTCATCACTGCTACTGGGTTGGTCCAATTTTCCCATCATTAACCAGAACTCAGGCTGAAGGACATGGATTTGCTGCCATCCCCTCCTCAGGCCCCTGTGGAAGGCTGTCCAGGGATTAGTTCAGTAGTTTTCCAGTCATGTCTGACTCTTCCTGACCCTATTTGAGGTTTTCTTACTGAAGATACTGGAGTGGTTGGTCATTTCCTTCTTCTGCTCATTTTACAGATGAGGAAACTGAGGCACACAGGATCAAATGACTTGCTCAGGGTCATATAGGAAATGGCTGGACAGGTCCTTGTCAGCTGTGCCTGAAGAGAGAGCAGCCTCTGTAATGAGTCTTGGTCTTTCTGGAAGTGTTCAAAGAACGATGGGCCCTCACCTGCTCCCATGAAAGCAGAGAATTCATCCTGAGGGAAGGGGAGCCCTGTGACGGTACTTTGAGAGACACACACAGAGACAGAGAGAGGAAGAGAGAGAAAGACATTCAGTCAGAGACAGACAGAGAGACACAAAGATAATCACTTTGTGGGAGAAGTCATTAGTAGCCAGAGGCTTTGGAAAAAATTCTGTGGAGAAGATGGTGCTTAAATTGAGTCTGGAAGGAATCCAAGAACTCTGAGAGAGACAGAAGTGTGGAAGGAAGATAGTTCAGACAAGAGAGAAAGCTAATACAAATGCATGGAGGTGGGAGATGGAGTATCGTGTATTAGAAACAGAAAGGAGGAGAATGTGGCTGGATTATTGAGGGAGCGAGGGGAAAAGGAGGGAACAGTCATTAAGTCTCTACTACGTGCTCTCCCATTGACCCTCATCACAACCTTGATAAGTAGATACTACTATTATGCCTGGTTTACAGATGGGGAAACTGATGCAGACAACTATTAAATAACTAGCCCAAGGCCGAACAGGTGGCTTTTTTGTTTTTGATGACGCTTGCATCACTTTATGTGTCTGAGGTAAAATTTGAATTCAGGTCTTCCTGATTCCAGACCCAACTAGCTGTGACACTTTACCGTCACTTATAATTAAGTTGGAACAATATGAATGAGGTTAAGTTGTGAAGGATTTTAAATGTCAGACATAGGAGTTACAGCTGATCCCGGAGGAAGTAAGGATGGGGAGCTTCTTGAATAGCGGGCTGATGTTGTCAAACTTGCCCTTTAGATAAATCACGTGGGCTGCTGTTTGGACCAAATGGCGCGGGAGGCCCTTGAGGCAGCTGGTACAATAGCTAGGCTCAGCCCAGAGTCACGAAAACCAGAGTTTATATGTGGCCTTAGTAATTTATTATCTGTATGACTCTGGGTTACCCGACTAGTTTAGAGGAATAATAATAATAATACAATAGTAATTATTTTTAACTAATATTTTATTTTCCCCAAATACCTGTTAAAACAATTTTAAACCTTTTTTTAAGTTTTGAGTTTCAAATTCTATCCCTTCCTTCCTGAGCAATCTGATACAACTTATACCCGTTCAATTATGTAAAACAGTTCTGAATAATAATAAATTATTAGTGTTATGAATAGGTATCTAGATATTATAGTGGAGACAACACTGGGCCTGAAGTCAGGAAAACTTCAGTTCAAAATCAGCCTTAAACATTATTAGTGATGTGATCGTAAGCAAGTCACTTCATCTCTGCCTTAATTCCTCATCTATAAAATGGGATGATAAAGCACTTGCCTCTTAGGATAGTTGTGAGGATCAAATGAGCTAATATTGATAAAAATACTTAGTATGGGGCCGGCACATAGTAGGTGCTATATATGTATGTGCGTATTTGCATGCGTGTGTATTTATGTGTTTATTTCCTTTTTTTCTCTGAGGCCTGAAGCCAGAATGAAGAAGGTTTATAAGAAAGGAAGTGGAAAGGAAATGGGAACAATGGGTAGGCAATTTCCCCACCAGTTTGGCTGAGAAAGGAAGGAGAGTGACAGACCCGTGACTTCAGAGGGAGGTAGGGTCAAGTAAGGATCCCTTTCAAGGACAGAGGAAACATGGGTGTGTTTGCAGGCTCAGTGAGCTTCTTTTACTTTGAGGTCACATTTGTTTCTGAAGACATCCCTTCATCAGTGAGCCATCCCTTGTCACAAACATTTGAAAAGAGGAAACAAAACAATTTATTGAAAACTAATTAATATAAATAATGAAATAATAACAATCTAATAAACCATTTTTATTTATTTTAAAAACTATTTAAAACTAAATAATAATAATTAATAACAAACATTAACAATTCCCTTACTAGTAGTGAGGAAAAAACCTTATGACATGACATAAATTCTAGTCATTATGATAATAATTCTCTTAAGCCAAACTTGGTCATTATAATGATAATTGCCATTAGTCATCATAATTATACATTATATATATGTTGTTGTTGTTGTTTCTTCTATCAGCCAACAAGCATTGGTTAAGCACCTACTATGTGCTAAGCACCTACTATGTGCTAAGCACAGTTTTATGTTGTTACAATAGAGTGGATATTGCCTTCCTGGTTCTGCTTACATCACTCTATATCGGTGGATACAAGGTTTCCCAAGCTTCTGTTCTTTTCTTCCTATATTCCTCATTTCTTGCATCCCATTACTATATCCCTAAATTCCCATCCCCCAATTTGCTTAACCAAGCCCCAAATGATGGGAATTGGTTTTGTTTCCAATGATTTTTTCCTACCACAAAAAGGGCTGCTACGGAAATGTCTCTGAAAGCTTTTTTTGTGGATTGGATCTCCTCAGGGCCACATATTCTCTGCTCTGTGGTCCCTTAGAGTCCTCTCATTCATATGTTCCTGGATGGCAGAGGGAAAGCCCCATTGGGAGTCTGATATAATCAATTCGGTATAGAAGCTGAATACTGAGCTCCCCTTTGTTCCAAAGTGATGGCTGTATCTCTTCTTCTCTGTAGTCAGGAAGGGAGGAGGAAGTCGAGGCTGCTGCCCCAGGAGCCCCCTCGGTCCCCCTGCCAGATCCTCCATTTGCTGGAACCACAATGCCCAGAAATGCGCTACCTCCAAGAAGTGATGTGCGAGAGAGCCTCCTAGTCAGGTAGGTACTTGAAAATGCCCAGGAGGTCCTACTTATTAGCTCAGGTATCTGGCATTTCCTGAACCACCCACATCTGCTGAAAATGAAAATAAACCAGCCTTTTAAAAAAAATCACCCACCCTAATTGTTATCCGGGTCATCGATTCATAGCTCTACCAGGAAAGGATTTGGGCCCCTTTTTGACAACTGAAAGAGTTCCTGGTTCTTGTCTTTGTGCTCAAAGTTTCGCTATTGCAGGAAATTCAGCTTCATGGAATCATGGAACATTTAAGCTGGAAAATTAGGACGTGGGAAGCAGGATTTAATCCTAACATTCAATGTTCTAAGTCTTTTCAGGGAATAATAATCGCTCATATTTATGGACTACTTTTAAGATTGGCAAAGCTTTACAAATATTGTCTTACCTGATCCTCACAACAACCTTTCGAGATAAGTGCTGTTATAATCATCCTCATTTTCCAGATGAGGAAACAGAGGCAGGCAGAGGTGACTCAGCTGGACTTCAGGTTCAGTGCATCTAGCACAGTGTCTGGCACATAATAGGTGTTTAATACATTTTTATTGACTATGGATCACCAGTTACCCCTTAAGTCCAATGTTCTATACACTTGAGTCACTTAAAACTCTAAAATTCTATTAATAAATCAAATTATAGAATATTAATTGCTCACTTTGTATCGGGCTCTGAGGAAAGTAAAAATTGTTCGTGCCCTTTAGGAAGCTCACAGCCTAGGGAGGGGGTTAACATGCAGCAGAGAGAAAATGGATGCAAAGTATGGAGATGGGCTAGTGCCCCAGCTTCAAAAAATGCTTAATGGAGATGATGTACCTGAGCAGTCTAGGAAAGATCTAGAATATGTCTTAGAACCCGGTACAGCAGAGATAGACAGGACCTTAGAAATCCCATGGAAAAGAAATAGCCATTGAAACCATAGAGACTAGGATATTCTTCCATTTCTATATTCCAATCGAGTAGTGGGGTTAGTATACAGCATGATGGGCCTGGGGTCAAGGAGGCAGATTTAGATCCCACCTCTGCTATTTACCAGCAGCGTGATTGTGGGTAGGTCACTTGGAATCACAGATCTAGAGCTGGAAGGTCATCTGGTCCATTTTAGAGAGGAGGAAATGGAGGCAAGAGAGATAAGGTGACGTGGATGATGTCACCCAGGTAGTAAGCATTATAAGTAGGATTTGAAACCACCTCTTTTTTTTTTTAAGTCTTCCATACTTTTTGATTTTCCAAATGTATGTAAAGATAGTTTTCAATGTTCATTTTTGTAGAACTTTGTGTTCTAAAATTTTCTCCTTCCTTTCCTTCTTTCCCCCCTCCCCAAGATAGCAAGCAATCAGATATAGGTTAAATAGGTACAATTCTTTTATTTTTTTATTTTTTAAAAAATTTTTATTTAATAATTACTTTATATTGACATTCGTTTCTGTTCCGATTTTTTTTCCCTCCCTCCCTCCACCCCCTCCCCTAGATGGCAAGCAGTCCTTTATATGTTGGATATGTTGCAGTATATCCTAGATACAATATATGTTTGCAGAACCGAACAGTTCTCTTGTTGCATAGGGAGAATTGGATTCAGAAGGGAGAAATAACCCGGGAAGAAAAACAAAAATGCAGATAGTTCACATTCGATTCCCAGTGTTCTTTCTTTGGGTGTAGCTGCTTCTGTCCGTCATTTATCAATTGAAACTCAGGTCTCTTTGTCAAAGAAATCCACTTCCATCAAAATATGTCCTCATACAATATCGTTGTCGAAGTGTATAATGATCTCCTGGTTCTGCTCATTTCACTTAGCATCAATTCATGTAAGTCTCGCCAGTCCTCTCTGTATTCATTCTGCTGGTCATTTCTTACAGAACAATAATATTCCATAACATTCATATACCACAATTTACCCAGCCATTCTCCAATGGATGGGCATCCATTCATTTTCCAGTTTCTAGCCACTACAAACAGGGCTGCTACAAACATTTTGGCACATACAGGTCCCTTTCTTTCTTTGGGATATAAGCCCAATAGAAACACTGCTGGATCAAAGGGTATGCACAATTTGATAATTTTTTGGGCATAATTCCAGATTGCTCTCCAGAATGGTTGGATTCGTTCACAACTCCACCAACAATGCATCAGTGTCCCAGTTTTCCCGCATCCCCTCCAACATTCATCATTATTTTTTCCTGTCATCTTAGCCAATCTGACAGGTGTGTAGTGGTATCTCAGAGTTGTCTTAATTTGCATTTCTCTGATCAATAATGATTTGGAACACTCTTTCATATGAGTGGTGATAGTTTCAATTTCATCCTCTGAAAATTGTCTGTTCATATCCTTTGACCATTTATCAATTGGAGAATGGCTTGATTTCTTATAAATTTGAGTCAGTTCTCTATATATTTTGGAAATGAGGCCTTTATCAGAACCTTTAACTGTGAAAATGTTTTCCCAGTTTGTTGCTTCCCTTCTAATCTTGTTTGCATTAGTTTTATTTGTACAAAGGCTTTTTAATTTGATGTAATCAAAATTTTCTATTTTGTGATCAGTAATGGTCTCTAGTTCATCTTTGGTCACAAATTTCTTTCTCCTCCACAAGTCTGAGAGATAAACTATTCTATGTTCCTCTAATTTATTTATAATCTTGTTCTTTATGCCTAGGTCATAGACCCATTTTGATCTTATCTTGGTATATGGTGTTAAGTGTGGGTCCATGCCTAATTTCTGCCATACTAATTTCCGGTACAATTCTTTTAAACCTATTTCCACATTTGTCATGTTGTGCAAGAAAAATCAGGCTGAAAGGGAAAAAGGAAAAAAAAATAAAAAGGTGAAAATACTGTCTTAATTTATATTTAGTCTCCATAGTTTTCTCTCTGGATGTGAATGTTATTTTCCATCCCACATCTATTGGGTTGCCTTGAATCACCTCATTGTTGAGAAGAACCAAGTCTGTCACAATTGATCATCACATAATTTTGTTGTTATTGTGTACAATGCTCTGGTTCTGATCCCTTCCCACAGCATCAGTTCCTGTCAGTCTCTCCAGGCCTTTCTGAAATCCTCCTGCTGGTCATTTCTTACAGAACAATAATATTCCATAACATTCATATACCGCAATTTATTCAGCCATTCCCCACTGATGGGCATCCATGCAGGTTCCAGTTCCTTGCCACTACAAACAGGGCCGCCACAAACGTTTTTGAACATATGGGTCCTTTTCCATTTTTTATGATCTCTTTGGAACTTAGGGATAATACTCTTTCTACTGTGCAATAGAGCTCTAGGTTCTTTATTTGTAAAACAGAATCAATGGATGGAGGATGGATAAAAACTGCACCTACCAGTGCAAGCGCTGTGCTAAGCACCGAGGACTCAGAGTAAGGTAACGCACTTAGGAGGGTTCCATCTCAAGGCAAATGGAAGAGTCTGATGGTCCTTAGAGCACAGCAACGAAGCAGATGTTTTTGCCCCTTCTTTGGTACCATTCCCATTGATAAAACACGTCTGTTTCAGATGTTGAACCATTTGATGGGCCAGGTTTTGGGGGTGAAGCACTTCCTTTCCCGGTCCTTGGAAGGTGACATGTCACATCTTCCTGGGGTTTGCTTTCCTGGAGAAACCTATGGGATCTGAGCTAGAAATAGGGCCAGTAGTCTAGGGGACGCTGCTGTAAGCAGGGGTCAACAGCTGGATTGGGTGTTGGGGAGGAGGGGACTTCTCCAGTGATTCCTCTCTCCAAAGGGAGCTGTGAGAGTTGAGCCAGTGGTCTGGAGGGTGCTTCCCTTCTGGAGCTCTGCAGAGTCCTGAGTTCCCTCTACCAGTGGAAACGATGGTCAAGCTGGTGGCAGGGGTGGTCTGAGCTGCCTGGAACATGCCGTCTCTCCCTCAGGCTGCCCGGCTGCTTCCGCTAGGATGACTGGCCGTCTCATAGGTGGCAGCTGGTCAGCATCGGGCCAGGATGTTCTCAAAGCTTAAGGTAGAGGAGGAACTGGACTTTCCTCAGAGTCAGACCGTAGCTCTGGTCCCACTGAGTACTAATCATGTGACTGTGGGCCAATCGTAGGACCTTTCAGAACCTCAGTTTTCCTTTCTGTGAAAGGGATAGAATAACACTTGTCCTTACCACTAATGGAGCTGTTTTGAGAACACCAGAGGGACCAGAAGCTCAGATCAGTAATGCGTGTGCCTCAGAAACCCAGAAATGTCCTGCAAATTTCAGTTGTCATCATGATCACTTTTTTCCTCCTCCGAGTCCATCTGTGGCCTAAAGTCTGACTGAGGTGTCAGGACAGACTCATCACTGACATAATTTTCTGGCAGTTCAAGGTGGATGACAGAGACAGCAATGTGCCCATAGACACAAACTGGGAAACGGGTGGGGTCCATCTTGCTTTTCTGGGATGTTTAGCCTGGAGAGGAAAAGACTCCAGGGGAACCTGATGGCTCTCTTGAAACACTTGAAAGCTTTTCACATGGCCCAAGAGAACTTAACTCAGAGCATTGCATAAAAGTTGCAGGATTCATATCAGAAAAAATCCCCTAACAACAACCCCAAACCCTGATTTTTAGTGATTTCTCCATGGTGGAATGGGTTACTTTGGGGAATGGTGGACTCCCTCTCACTAAAGGCAGCCAAGTTGAGGCATTGTTGGGATCATTGTAGGGTGGGATTCCTTTTTAGGTTTGGATCAGACTTACAGCCACCACCAAGCTATGTTCGAAGACTGAAATTCTTCGATTTGGGTGATTCCGAGTCCTGCCCTCTCAAAAGACATTTTAAGGAGGTTAAGGCACAACATTATCTGAATGACTGAGTGGGGAAGGAGGAGCAGGACAATTTATTAGAAGCTGAAATCTTTAGTCTGAAGGGAAAAAAAGGTAAAGAGGCTCATGAAAAATGTCCTCAAACACCAGGGTTCCCATGAAGAAGAAGCCTATGTCTTCTGAGAAGCTCAAGCTCAAATGGCCATTGTTACAGGGAGACATAGTTCAGTTTAGGATGAGAAATCGCTCCCTAACAATCAGAGCTTTCCTATTCTGTAGAATGGGCTTTGTCATGAGGTAGAAGTGATATTCAAATGAGGAAACTGAAAAGGGAATTCCAGCAATGGGAAAGATGGTAGAGTATGTGATTTTTAAGTTTCTTCCAACTCTAAGACACTATGATTTACTAATAATTACTGATTTTTGAGCTAATCTAGTGTTTACTAATAATCTAGTGATTTACTCTCTAATAAAATCCAAACCAAGCCAATAAGCCCACACTCTGTGTGCAATGCACTGAATTCCAATGTGGGTTGGATTGCCCTGAGAGACGGTGAGCTCTGTGTCCTTGGGGTTCTTCGAGCAGAGGATGGATTCCTGCTTGTTGAGTAGGGAATCCTGGGTATTCTTTGGGCATGGGCTGGGTTAGATGATCAATGATGTCCCTTTCAACTCTCAAAATCTGGAAATTCTGTATTAAGTCCCAGGATGCAAAGCTAAAGTAAAAATAAATTCTCCCTTAAAGGAATGAAAGGAAACACAATATCCCAAACCATTCACATTTAAGGTATACAAAGTGTGAAGTGGTAAGGACAAGTATTATTCTATCCCTTTCACAGAAAGGAAAATTGAGGTTCAAAAAGGTCCTATGATTGACTCACAGTCACATGATTAATAATCATTGGAACCAGAGCTATAGCCTCCGTCTGACCTGAGGAAAGTGATCTTGCCGTCTCATTTTGCTTCTCTTCATATTTGACTGTCCACTGTTATTTTTAAGAGATCAGGTCCGTGCAGGGATGGGGCATCGGTTCTGATGGCAGATGGAGTAAGAAAAAGATCTCAGTCATGGAACACTACCAGGTCCTATTCAGGCTGAGTCACTATACAATAAATATATATTGTATATATATAATATATAAATATATTTATATTTATAATATTTAATATTATATAATAATAAATATAAAAATTATAATATAGAAATAAAAATATAAAATATGTTGTATATGTATGTATATAATATACATATGATGTATATAAACATTACAATAAATATACACTATATATATTTATATATGTGGAGTTTTGAAAACTGGAGTTCGGAAAATTTTAAATATAATATTGATGTTATTGTGATTTTTACTTTATTCTGGTGTGTGGAGATGAGGGAGAGTGAAGAGTTGGGGATGATTGCGGTCACAGACTTGTGTAACTCGGAGAACGGCCAAGCTCTCCATAGGAATAAGGAAGTTCAGAAGTGGGGGACTCTTTGTGGGGAAGATAAGGAGTTTTGCCTTGGATCTTTTGAGTGTGAGTTGTCTAAAGGATGTGTAAGTGAGCACGTCCAGTCGGCCGTTGGTGATGTGTTCTGGAGCTTAGCCTGGTGATTGGCCTCTGAGGAGAGATGGGCACCCCCCATGGGAACCGATGCAATAGTCAGTCTGGTTCTCGTTGTATCACGCTTCCAAGTCACAGCGACAGGTTCACAGCGGCCCTGGGAGAAAGGTAGCCCTTGCATTATCATCTCAGGTTACTGGTGAGGAAACTGAGGCTGAGAAGAGAGTGAACGTGGTGCTTTCTGTGACTCAGCTGATCCCCCACGTGGGTTCCTGGTTTCTGGGTCCGGGCCGTTTCCACTACCCTGCCCTGACAAAAGGCATCCACGAGCTTTCTCGGGAGCCGACGCCAAACTCTTGTCAACGAGGGTTTCAAAAGCCCAGGGTTCGGTCTCCATCCTTTGCGCCTGCGTTGTGTCATCCGGAGAAGGCTGTCATTTTGAGCCTATTGCCTCCGCCCATCCACGAGACCCGCTGGTGGAAACTTGGCCCCCAGAGGGTCCGAGGCTGCAAAGCGAAGCTTTGGACGCTGGGCGTGTTTGGGGGGAGGAATGGCAGAGATTGCAGATCGGTGAGGTCATCATTTTTAGCATCAAGAGTATTTCTCTCCTGCTGCATCCAAAGCTCTCTCGGGTTTAGCTCTGTTTAAAATGTTCATCCCTTTCCCCAAAAACGACTGGGGCCAAATGACTTCATAACACTCCGATTGAGAAATTCCTTGTGACTCAGAGCATGATGTGGAGCTACTGTGACCTCGGGTCTCCACTAAAGGGTTGGAAAATTAAGGGGTTGACACTGTTGTGGACTCTTCCCTTTTAAGAGGCTGCTGATGGCAGAGGAGATAGAGTGTGAGACCAGGAAGCAGGAAGACCTGAGTTCAAATGTGGCCTCAGACACTTACTAGTTATGTGACCTTGGGCAAATCATTTCACTCAGTTTCCTCATCTGTAAAATGGGGATAATGACAACACCAATTTTTCAGAGTAGTAAGGAAGTCATTACCCAGCCTCTTTTTTGGCAGAAGTTCAACAAGGGGCAGTCCACCGCCTCTCAAGGCAGCCTGCTCCACTGTGGGACACTCAGATCGCTAGAAACCCCATTCCCTTGCACCGAGCTTACATCGTCCCCCAGGTAGCTCTTGTCAGCTCCCTGGGTCTTAGTTCTGCCTCTTGGGGCCAGCGGGAGAAGTCTGTTTATCTTCCCTTCTAGAGAATTCTAGCAGCTCTCTATTGATAAGACTGAATTGAATTGCTTTCTCTCGAACTCAGCTTCCTCATCCATGGCACGAAGGGTTTGTCCCGAGGGGTCCCTAAGTTCTCAAACATCGCTGACATTCTGTGACTGTTTTATGTGGCGTCCAATTCTGGGGGTGTCATTGTGGGAGGGTAAGAGCCAAGTGGAAAACACACATATGTATGTGTATATGTGTGTATGTGAATGTGTAAGAGTGTGTCTGTGTGTGTGTGTGAGAGAGAGACAGACTGAGACAGAAGAGAGTGACGGAGGAGGGAGACAGAGACAGAAATAGAGACAGAGACAAAAACAGTGAAGGAGAGAGAAGGGAGGAGGGAGGGAGGGAGAGAGGAGAAGAGAGAGAGAAGGAAGGGAAGGAGCGAGAGGAATAAAAATTAGGTTGAAGAGGGAAGAAGAGCACCAATTTCTGAAAGGCTTTACCTGTTAGAAGGATTTGTTTTTGATTCTAGAGGTAATAGGGAGCCACTGCAGTTGACCGAGTAGAAGTGAGGAGGTGATCATTCTTAGGCTTGAGGAGGAGCCCCTTTCTGAAGGAGAGACTGGTTGGGTGCCGCTGCTAGTCTGGCCAAGGGGGGATGAGGGCCTGCCCTGGGCCCGTGTGAGTCTGGTGGCCACAATCACCCTGGGCCCAGGCTGTGCATGTGTTTATAGGGGAGAGTCACTGTTCTCAGAGGCTACACCCAGACCGGGCCAGCACATGCTCCATGAGGTGGGCTGTCAGCCCCAGCTCCGACTGCCTTTCTGTGGGGGATGGAATCGCGGGACACTCTGCTGCCAGAGAGCCAGGAGGGGCCCAGCCTGGGGCCGGGGTGGGGGGAAGGCTCCCCAGGGCCTCTCAGCACGGCGGGGCTAAGGGGCGCGGAGCTGGGTCTGAATGGTAGTTTTGCCCCTTGCTACCTCGTGACTTGGGGCAAATCTATGATTCTCACTGTTTCCCTTACGTAGAATGAGTGGACTTGGATTACAAGGTCTCCAAGATCCCGTCCAATCCCGAATCCATCACCCTTCAGATGCAGAATGTCGGATCTTGCTGCTGTCACAGTTCAGCCCCCTCATTTTACAGATGGGGAAATTGAGACCCCATAAATAAGCTATCATGTATCTTATTTATCACACAGCTAGTAGCCATTGAATTGCAAGTGATTACTTTCTCTAGCCCACGAGCACCATTTGCTGCAGCAGATATTGCCCAGCTGCCCCTGCTAACTGCCCAAGCCCCCAGAGCTGAGAAGAATCAGGATTAAGACCCCACCTCCCATTGCTAGTTCAGGTCTTTCCCACCACACCACAGCAACACTTAGTTCTCCCTTCAACTCAGGGTCAGTAGTGATGACACATTTGTCCCCACATTAGACTGTGGCATTCTGAGACACAGAATGTCTCTTTGTAACCCCACTATTTAGCATTGTGCCTGGCACACAGTAGGTGCTTAATAAATGTTTTCTTATCAATTGATTGTATTTTCCATGAAGAAGTTTAAAGAATGGGCAAAGATTTGGGATGAGGGATTTTGTTTTGACTGAGACAAGATATCGGTGGGAGAGCTCACTCCCCGTCTGATACATTTCCATTTGGATAACTTTTCTGATACATGTTTTCTAGTGGCTTGGATAAATGGGCTTATTTGCCATTGTCTATATATGGTCTTTATGGAATTGATATTTGGCAGGAAGGGAGTCCAGCTTGCTATATAAATACACACACACACACACACACACACACACACACATACACATATGCAGCCTGGGGAACTTTTTCTCTGTTATGGAAGAGGGAGCAAGAGCACAGCTTTGAATTATTTTTCCCTAGACCAATAATTTTCAGAGAATGGACAGTTATAATTCTAGCTAAGTGCATCTTCTCTGAAAAGAGCAGCGTGATCTCCCTTGGAACCCCGATCTCCTAGCCCACTCCTGGTAGAATTCCAGTTTCCCTTGGAGAAGGGTGAGTAGAAGAAACCTTAGCCTCCCTACGAGCCACAGATAGACAGATCAAGATGAACATAAGCTACATGGGCCATACACACCCCTACATCTGTGTGACCATTCTTGCTATTATCCTGGACTCTCCCTCACTTCACAAATCCAATCAGTTGTTGAAGGGGTCATTTCTACCTCCCCAAAATCTCTTGTCTAAGAACATCAGGCCTGAGGAAAACCTTCTGTGATTCTGGGCTGACTGAGGCTCACAGTGAGTGATTCACTGATTTCATTTCTCTCTGCCTCAGTTTCCTCAGCTGCAAAATGGAGATAACAGCCCCTCACCATTCCCCTGGCTGTGCTCAATGTGAACCTTCCTTATTTCTACCACTGAGATCCTCCTTGCCTTGGAAATCCAGTATAAGAACTAATTTCCATAAAATTCAAAGATGTCAAACTCACAGCTTTGGTGATAGAAAACTTCCTATAAATACAAATTCATGGATTCCTAAGATAATGTATAACCTGCAGGTATAATTTTTTTTTAAATTTCAGTTTGGTATCAGTGTCTATATAGAAAGACTTTCCTGATTCTCCATCCTTCCCTCCCCAGTGCCCTCTTCCCTTTCCCTACCTATGCTTATCCCTCTTGCATTTATTTTGTTGTTTCTCTTTATTCATTTTTATAGGCTTCCATAATGCTTCTCCCATTAAGATATAAATGCCTTGAGCATAAGGACTGTTTTGTCTACTCTCTCCATATCTTTAGGGCCTAGCTCAGAGTAGGTACTTAATAAATGCTTGTTGATTGATTTACATTTCCTTTATAAACTTCCTTTTGATATAATCCAATTTCTTACCTTTCTAATGTCTTTTTTATGACCACCATCGTGAACCAGGTCTAGAACTTGGGTCTTCTCTGTGGTTGTTTATGAGACACATTTTGGAATAATGGAAAGGAGACAGAACATCAAGTCAGAACAGATTCCTCTTACAACACTTCACCACTGAACATACCCAGAAGGAGTGTCTAAGACAATACGAGGGGAACTAGGCCTGGAGGCAAAGATGGACAGAAGTGATATGTTCTATCTCTCTCCCTTTATGTGAGGAATCAGAGGCAGCTCCCAACCCAATCCCAACCCTTGTCTAGAGACACCATTTATTCTACTATGAGATTTGCTTCTGATTGAGGGCAAAGGGCATTTGGAATCATGAAGACATTCACAAAATGAAACAAGATCAGAGGATGACCAACAAGATGATAAATGTTCAGACACTGAAGCCATTTGCTGATTGGTTGATAGAAGGATATTTAACCTGTGGAATGAAAATCTTGGGGAAATAGGTGAATGACAGGTAACTTCTAGTCCACAAAAGGTTATTTGTGCTGTTCAAGCTGGGTTATCCTTGATCTGCTTGGCCCCAGAGGGCAAAACTAAGAGTGGAGAGGTGGAAGTTATAGAGCAATTCAACAGAGAAAGAAAAACTTCCTAAAAAATTAAAACATGGGCTTCCCATGAGGCATTGAACTTAACATCAGTATATGTGGAGGTTGATAGACCATAATTCAAGTGATAGGACTCCCTTTTTATATATCATAGAGGGGAATTCTTGCCTAGGTACCATTTAACCTAGGTAGGTTGAGTTCCTTCCAAATAAGACTCCATGATCTCATGGATCCCAACTCTGACTGTGTAATTAACTGCCTTATGGAAGCCCAGAATACCAGAAGCCAATTTAGTTCTGATCTCCTTTTTCCCCCTTTTATAAAAAGGGGCCATGATTGATATCCTGCTTATCTTGCAGGGATGTTATGGGAATTTAATGAGATGATTTATGTCAAATGCTTGGTCACCCTTAAAGGGCTTTGAAAAAAAATCCTTCTTTTTGCACTAGTTTTTGGCGTGTGAGACCCTCGTGCCTTCCCTTTCTGCTCTGGACAAGTCCAAGGGCTTCCATGAAGAAGCCCTTTCTTTTTCTAAAGCTCCTCTCAGAAGGAGAAGAAGGGCTTTTACCGGTTTAAGAGTCATCAGTAAAAAGGCTAAACCAGAAAGTCTCAGAATTGATGCTTCAGAGGTACTCCACCCATCACCCTCACAGGTCTCTTGGGTGAATTCCCTTTGTCATTTTCTGTGATGTGCCAGCGGATGAGGTCAGTGGTGAGAATTATGGAGAGCTACAAATAATCATGATCCAGGGATGGGAATGTTGTTTCAGAATCCCCTGTCCTGGCTACAGACTGCCTGGCTCCGCTCTGACCGGCTAACGTAGTCCCTTCCCTCCCTTTTCTGGCATTCAGCCCATCTCCCTCAAGGAGCCGTTATCTGGTGATGGGAGCTGGGCTAGAGAGTATCCCTTTTATCGTGTCAAAGGCCACTGGTAGCTCATTCTGGAGGCACTGGTGGTATCCTTCCACTCCTGGCCCCTCCAGGTAAGTACAGCATTGACATGACCATCATGCTTCATCACTCCTTTCCCACATCAGAAAGAGTCAGTGATGAAGTCTATCCACCACCAGCTCTCTACTCAAAGTAAGGATGTGACCAGTTCGAATGCTGATAGAGAGTATCCTGTCCAAACTTTACCTAAATACACCATTGAAGGGGAGTAGAAAACCAGGTGACCTGGAAGGTCTCTCCCAACTCTCTCTCCATCTCTGACCTTACAAGATTCTATTTCCACTGGCTGTTCATTCAGACTCTATTGGGGAAATCCCCCCAAGACAGACTATATCCATTTGGGGCAACTTTCTTTGACTAGGAGTTCCTTGCATTGAACCAAAATAGATTTTTCTGTAAGCTCTGCTCACTCTTCCTTTTTCTTCCCTTTCGGATCAAGCAAGCTAAGAATAATCTTTTTCCATATGAAAATCCATCTTTAAATACTTGAACACAGTGAAGTCTCTGGCTAATTTTCCCTAATTCCTTGACCTAAGTGCTTATAGTAAAGTAAATTCTCTTAATTCATCTTATCAGAAAAAACTCAATCATCCCTTCTATCTCTAGCATTGTCTATATTTGAAATTAAAAATAATTTGCTCCAGTAGCCACGAAGGCGGCTGAAGCAAGTACCGTGGAGCGCTTAGAGCTTGGCCAGACATCCAAGGTGTCATCCACTGCATCCCAAGTCCGGGGCCAATTTGGTCCTAGCATGTGACTTTAATGACTCTGGAAGAGAGAAGGAGGCTGATGACTTTGTGCAGCTGAGCCTCACTCCATGGACAAGTCGAGACATCAACCCACGATGTTATTGGTTCTCTTTGAAAATGAAGGATGAGTAACATGATCTATGATCTTATGACATGGGTTCATTGTACATCCATCATGAATGTTACCTGAATTAATGGATGTAAAAAGATTTTTATGATGTTTATTATGTATATATGATATATAATATATATCATAATGCGACAATGCAATAATGATAGGGATATTTAGCTTGAGAGAAGAGTTGGGGGGATGGTGACAATTGCCTTCAATTATGCAAAAGCATAATTCTTGTTCTGCTCAGCTTCAGAGGACAGACCTAGAAGGAATGGGCGGGAGGTAGAGACTTTATATCCCTGATACCCCATTCACTAACAGGGTAACCTGGATTTCATCAGGGCTTTAAAGTGTCCTCCCACTAACAAGTAGCAACGGCCTCTAGGCCGAGCACACCAACAGATTGTTTGGCTTTCGGTCAATGAACCTAACTAAAGTGGGCTCCCAGGGCTGGCCAGCTAAGGTGTGAAGATAGGGAGATACAAGTTTCCGAGACTTCCTTCAAGAAAAAACTCAAAACCCGTCTCCTTGAGATCCTTCCTGGATTCCCCCCCCCAAAAAAAAAGCTAATAACTTTCCCCTGAGGTTATATTTCATCTACTCTGTGTTTGTCTTGCATGTACCTGCTTATTCACATGTTGTCTCTTCTATTAGAATGCAAACCCCTTGAAAGGGACCCACGTGTGCAAAAATGTTTGAAATTTACCACTTTTGGTAGTGGGAAGAAACTGGAAAGTGAGAGGATGTGAATCAGCTGGGGAATGGCTGGATAAGTTACGGCATATGAATGTTATGGAATATTATTGTTCTATAGGAAATGATCAGCGGGATGATTCCAGAGAAGCCTGGAGGATGCTGAGGGAAGTGAGCAGAACCAGGAGATCATTGTCCATGGCAACAAAAAGATTATATGATGATCAATTCTGATGGACGTGGCTTTCTTCAACAATAAGAGGATTCGGGCCAGTTCCAATGATCTTGTGATGAAGAAAGCCATATGAACCCAGAGAGAGATTGGGGGAACTGGGGGTGGATCACAACACAGCATTCTCACTCTTTTTGCTGTTGTTTGCTGGTATTTTGTTTTCTTTCTCATTTTCCCCTTTTTGACCTGATTTTTCTTGTGCAGCAGATAATTGTGGAAATTTGAATAGAAGCATTGCACGTCTTAATATATATTGGATTACTTGCCATCTAAGGAAGGGAGTGGGAAGAAGGGAGGGAAAATTTAGAACACAAGATTTTGTAAGGGTGAATGTTGAAAATTATCCATGTATATATTTTGAAAATAAAATGTTTTCATAAGAAAAAACACAAAAAAAAAATAATAAAAAAAGAATATAAACTCTTTGAGGGTAGGGACAGAGTATTTGTTCTTCTTTGTATCAATTCACCAAAGTGATTGGTACATATAAGAACTTAATAAGTACTTGTTGAATGAGTGAATGAATAAAGTACTTTATGCTTCATTTATGTTTACGTGTTATATCCCCCTCCAATCTTCTCATAGAATATTAGGCTATTGAGATAGGGTCACTTTCATTTATATCTTTTAATTCCGTCACTGGCAGCTGGGTGGCAGAGTGGGTAGAATGTCGAGCCTGAAGTCCAGAAGATTCATTTTCCTGACTTCAAATCTGGCCTCAGACACTTGCTATCTGTGTGACCTTGGGCATATCATCTAATCCTTTTGGTCTCAGTTTCCTTATCTGTAAAATGAGCTGGGGAAGGAGTAGCAAGCTCCATTCCTTTATTTTTGCCAAGAAAACCTCAAATAGAGTCATGAAGAGATGAACATGACTGAAAATGTCTCACCTGCAACAGATTCTCATCACTTAGTGTGTGGTATACAGTAGACACCCAATAAATGCTATTCAATTAAATAAAATTCAAGATAATATAAAGTGACAGGACTGAGATTCGAACCCACATTTTCTGATGTGCTCCACCCAATTTGGAGCGGGGTGTGCTGTTCCTACTGCCTCACTTTGTCTCATTGGACCCTCAGCATTATAATGAAGAATTATTGTCCCTATTTTGAGATGAGTAAACAGGCCCAGAGAGATTAGGCAATTCCCTCAGTCATCCAGTCATCCAAGGTCAGAGCCTTCTTGAGCCTTAGATTTGAACCTGTAATCCTTACCTGCTAACCCAGAGCTGTTATTATGAAATGCAATACGAAGAAGAGTTCTGCTGAAATAATCATTCCCACAAGAAGCTTGTGGGGCCAGAGAGAATCACTGCGCTCATGGTTGGAAGGGGAGAAAACGAGCCCCATTCCACCAAGGGGTCTTTCAGCTATTGCTTGAAGACTTCCCTTGAGGAGGGACCACCATCTCTGAGACAGGTTCTCCCCCGGTGGGGTGCCTCTAGTTGTCAGGACCCCCCTGCCTTCCAGCCCAAGTTGGCTGCTTTGGAGCTTTCCCACCACGGCTCTTAGATCTGCCCTTTGGGGCTAGGCCGAGTAAGTGTAATATTCACAGATTTAAAGTACTCAGCTGAATCTAATAAGATGAAATTCAATAGAAATAGATGTAAAGTCACAGTTGGATATAAAAAAAAAATTGACATTATGAATACAAGATGGGGAAAGCATTTCTTAAAAAAATATGATATTTGGGGATTTTATGGACTGCAAGCTCCATTTTTGGAATCTGCTGCCACAAAAGGGATTGTGATGCTGAGCTTGGAGAGGGACTTAGACTGGCTACCAAGCACAGGAAGGTGAGAGCGCCATTGTACTCTATGCTGGTGGACTTCGTATGGAGCATTATGCTCAGTTCTTGGAATGGGGGATTCAGAAGGGTGTTGCTAAGTTGGAGAGGGTCTGGAGGAGTGTAAAAGGCTTTGAGCAGGCTCTCTGATGATAGATTGAAGGAAGTAGGCCTGATTGACTGAAGAGGAGAAGACTGAGGCTGGGATGAAGGAGGGATCCTCATAGATCTATCATGAAATCTCTGTATAAGGAGGAAGGATTGACTCTATTCCACTTGGTCTCAGAGGAAAGAGCCAGAATCATTTTTTTGGGGGGGAGGAACAAAGAGATTAAAGCTTAATATCAAGAAAAGAAAACCAAACTTCTTAAGAATTAGAGCTGTAGAAAATAACGGTTTGGGCATGTATACTTATTTTGTATTTAATTTATATTTTAACATATTTAACATGTATTGGTCAATCTGCATCTGGGGGAGGGTAGGGGGGAAGGAGGGGAAAAATTGGAACAAAAGGTTTGGCAATTGTCAATGCTATAAAATTACCCATGCATATAACTACTAAATAAAAAGCTATTAAAAAAAGAATTAGAGCTGTAGGGCAGTTAGGTAGTGCAGTAGAGTCCCTGAAATCAGGAGGACCTGAGTTCAAATCCAGCCTCAGACACTTAGTAGTTCCTAACTATGTGACCTTGGGCAATTCACTTAACCCCAATTGCCTCAGGGAAAAAAGAATTAGCGCTGTCTCCCAATAAAATAGCCTAGTGGAAAAGGGGTCAGTATCCCCTCTCTTCACACAGAGCCTGGCTGACCACTTGTTGGGCCTATCATGGGACGGATTCCTTCCATGTATGGGTTGGACTCAATGGCTACCAAGTTCCCTTTCCATTTTCTAATTCCGTGTATGGGTGTAATCCGTCTTCTACATGACGCCCTTCGGACACTTGAAGATGGCTACGATGTCTCCCTTGAGTCTTATTTTCTCCAGGATAAACATCAATGGCTAAAGATGTGCTCCACCCATCGCCCAGCACATGCTTTATGGCTGAATTGATCTGTTTGTCATCCCCTTGAAGTGCCAAAGGATGAAGTCAATGATGAGACTATCCTGGCATCCCCGCCTGACCCACGGCCACAGCTAGAGTCAGAGGAGGAAAGAAACTATCGTCCCCAAAAACCCGACGATCCCTAATTCTTTAAGGGCTACCCAGCGGCACTTAGTTTGAGCCCCCTTTCCCATTTCACAGGTGAGGAAACCGAGACTTATCAAAGCTAAGTGGTCAGATGATCACATATATTTTGATTACCAACTATTGATGTGAAATTTGAGGTCAGTTTGCCTCTCTCACAAAGCCTACAGAATGGAGAAATTCAAACAAGACTCTGGACATCTGGAGAGTTCTCACTGCCTAGATGTGGATTTATTGTTTAGCTTCAGAGTCGTGTCTGACTCATTGGGAGTCCACATGGGCAGAGATACTCGGGCAGTTTGCCATTTTCTTCTCCATCTCATTTTACAAATGGGGAAACTGAGGCACAAAGAGACGTCACAGAATCTCAGAGTTGGAAGAACCTCGGTTGTCAGCCAGTCTAGCAAATATCTGAACTCAGATCCCCTCTCTCTAAATCATCTTCCTGGAAGCGGTCGTTCGGTCTTTGCACGAAGACCTCAGAGAAGGAAGAATGACTTGCTTAATGTGACATGGTGATCGAGCAGCAAAATTCAGCTGAAAACTAAGCCAAATTCCCAGAGTCCTCATCTGGACCCATTTGCCAGATTGGAAAGAGACTAGGAAAAGGACTGGTTGGTATAGGGAGCTTCCTGCATGAGGAAAGCCCCTTCACTGACGCAGGTCAGTACCTCCTCTACTACTAATCAGGTTTGACTGCTGACTCCACTATCTCTCCAGACTTCTCTCCTTCCTCTTCAGTGACCCCTTTGCCACCCTGGAGAAGCCTCTTCCAGGAAGGCTCTGTCTCCCACTTAGTGACTCCCTCCTTCAGACGGTCACATCAGGAAGGAGCCCAGCCATGCTCCCTTTTCTCCCAACTTCACTTACTCTCCAGAATTCTCTTAGGCAAACCTCCTGACCCTTCTGAGGAGCCTTATCTCCCTCCCAGCTTCTTCTTATGTTGCCTTCTCCCTGAAAGAATATGAATTCCTTGAGGTAATAGATTGTCTTATTTGCCTATATTTTCATTCCCAAGATAGCACAGTGCCTAGCATCTAGTAAGCACTTAATAAACCTTTCCCTCTCCTTCCTTCCTTCCTTCCTTCCTTCCTTCCTTCCTTCTTCCTTCCTTCCTTCCTTCCTTCCTTCCTTCCTTCCTTCCTTCCTTCCTTCCCTCTGTCTGTCTCTCTGACTTTCTTCCTTCCCTCCTCTCTCTTCCCTCTCTGCATGTTTCTGTCTCCCTCTGTCTCTCTCTTTTTCTCTTTTCCTCTCTACCCCTCTCTATCTTTGTCTCTCTCTCTCTGTTTCTGTATCTGTTTCTCTCTCTTCTTCCCTCCCTCTTTCCTTCTCTTCCCAGTCTCTATCTCTATTTCTGTCTCTCTGTTTCTTTCTCTCTCTCCCTCTCTGTTTTTCCCTCTCTCTTCTGTCTTTCTCTGTCTCTCTCTCTCCCTCTGTGTCTGTGTCTGTCTCTGGTGACTAAGTATACCTTTCCTAAGGGGAGAAAAAAATTAAGGAGGGGGTGGGCAAGAGGGGAAATAGGAGAAAAAAAGAAGAAAATCAGGAGGAAAAAAAGGGAAGGAAAGGGAAGAGGATGGAGAGGAAACGGAGATGGAAAATGAAAAAAAGTTAATGAAAGCAAGAAAAGAAAGAAGAATAAAAAAAACTTCTTGTTATTCACAGAGGAAATTCATCTCTAGCATCCCTGTCTTTGCCCAGGCTATCCCAGACTCCTTGAAGGACCCTCAGTGTTGATGTAGTCCAATCCTTCCCTTTTCCAGGACCCATTTGAACCCATTCTCTTTGACTTCAGAGCTGGTGAGGAGATGGAGGAGGATCAGGATAAAGAAGTGAGAGGAAGAGGAGGCAAAGAGAGGGAAGAATGGAGAGAAAGGGGGGAGGAAAGAGAAGGATAGGGAGGTGGAGGAGAACCCATCTGGAAACTCACTGTTGTAACTGCCCCAGAATCCTTGGAAACTTGGATCCAACACCTCGGTCTGCTTTGTAGTCTGTCCTCAGTTAGCGGGCTTTGATGCAGAGGAGGTGAGACAGCTTTAATGACTGGAAACTTCTCCCTCTCCACTGCTTTCCTTTCTCCCGTTTTTCCCTATCTTCCAGTAGCTTGGCTTTTGGCTCTTACGTGCCAGTGCATTCTCCCTGGTGCTTCTGAATTTGTCCCCCTGCTTCCTTCTATTAGAAGGAGGGACTCCATGGGATCCCATGGGGCCTGGGCATGGAGAATTCTGTCCCCCTTCCCCTTCCTCCTTTTCCCATCCCCCTCTCTCTTTCCCCTTCTCCACTCATCCCCTCTTTATTTCCTATGGAAAACTCCCCACCCTGCCACTTTCCAGCTTTTTTTCTAGTTGGGGAATATTCAAAGGGGAAAGAGGTAGGTATTGAGGTCTCATTGCACTCTGGGCTCTGGAGGAGGGTTACCAATGGCTATTCTTGGTCCCTCGTCTCCTCTCCAGTCTGGACCTCAGCCGGGCCTTCCTGGAGCCTCCGGGACGCTAGACCAGCCGCGAATCCATTCTTCCATTGGGTTTGTTCTTTCCTTGCAGAGTCCTGGGTTCTTTGAGACCAACGGCCAGTGCAAATGGTCCAGCATCACCATGGAGACGTAGACATGAGGGGGAAGCTAAAGGTTATCCGTGGTTATTAACAACCAAACACCCAGACAGATACATGGTTAGGAAGGAGGGGCTTCCCTTCAGCCTAAAGGGATGGAAGTGAGATAACCTGAAGTCGGCTCCTGGCCTTTGGGTTGTCCCCCTTTCCTGGAAGTCAAGTCGAGTCAAGAGCATCTCTTCCACACTCGCTCCAGTGCAGACGCTTAGGGAACAACAGTCCTTACCCTAAAGAAGCTGGCATTCTAATGGTGGAGGCGGTCAGGAAACCCTTATTAAGGGCCTATTATGTGCCAGGAACTCTGCTGAGTGCTGGGGATGCAGCAAGGGGAAAACAAAAATAAACAAAACACAAGCACTTACGCAAACCAGGCAGCCTGCAAGCAGCCATGAGTGTGCAAGAAGAATACGGCGCAAACAGGAGGCGATCTCAAAGGGAACGAACGCTCTAGCAACGGGGGAACCGGGACCCTGGGATTTTAGCTTAGATTGCAGAGAAGTCAGGGAAGCTCTAGGGGGTGGGGAAGCAGAGGAAGGGAGCTCCAGATGTGAGCGCTGGCCATTGGAAAGCCCAGAGATGGACGAAGGAGTGTGGGTAATGGCAAAGGAAACAGAGATAAGGGATTGTCAAGTATAAGAGTGGAACATGGGAGGGTCCAAGTTATAAAGGGCTTCCAAAGCCCAGCACAGGGTTTATATTTGATCCTGGAGGTAATAGGGAGTCACTGTGGGTTACTGAGTAGGTGAGTGACATGCACTTTAGGAGAATCCCTCGGGCTCTGAGTGGAAGAGGTGCTGGAGTATAGAAATGAGACGGAGCAGCCAAGCGGGCTTTTGTAGTATTCCAGGTGATGAGACCCTGCGCAGGAATGGTGGAGAGGAGACCTATGGGAGATATTCTGTGAAGCTGGAAGGTTAAGACTTGACCTTGGCTGTGGGGGGAGAGAGGAGGACTCTCAAGGACGATACCTCAGTGGCCAACCTGGATGACTAGGAGTGTGTTTGAATCTCAACATTTCCCCCCAAATACTCCCCTCTCTAGAACTTTACTATTACCCTCAGGGGTATCACCATCCTCCCAGTCATACCCCCAGTAGTTACAGTGGGGTCAGGAAGATGGGAGTGTTGGAGAGAAACCATTCAGTTGAGGACACTTTCAGGTGTCTGTCCGGTTCAAGATTTCCCAAGTCGTTTCCAGCTAAAACGAGGGGCTGAGATGGCCCCTGAATCCAGCTCTTCCTGCCTCCAAGGCCCCCACCCCCTTTTACACTGACTGAGAAGGCCCTGCCTGCTTGGGCAGGCCCCTGACGTCTCCCAGGAGGCAGCCTCCTTCCTGCAGACTCTGCATCTGCCGAGGTGGTTTCTGGGCTTGAATGCGGCCCCCGGGGCACCGGTGCGTGTTCGCTCAGGACCCCTTCATTCGCTCCTGATGCCAGAGATTTGATTGGGGAGAGACCGGGCAGCCTGCAGGCTCGTGTGCTGGGAGCCAAGCTCGCTAATGATTCACATCCTCTGCTAATGACCGTTGATTGCAGTGGAAAAGCTGCCTCATTCCTGGGAGATGCTCACAACTCAAACCGCCTCAGGCCCAAGGCAGCCGTTGGGATGGAAGTGACTCATTTCTGGGAACCCGGGGAGAAACAATGACACGGTCAGTCTGGCTACCAATGGCAAGTGTCTCTGAGGGACCGAAGCATCCCTATCCTGAGTGTGTTTGGATGGCGCCTCTCTCCAGGCAGAAGATGGCTCATTGTCTTCTCTCTCCCTCTCTCCCTTTGTGTCCTCCCTCAATGGAGATATCTGTCAAGCGCTTGCAGTGGGTGCTCGATAAATGCCGTTCCCCTCCCATTCCTCCTTTCTTCTCTCCCTCTTCTTCCTTCTTGGTTCCTTCTTCACTCATCTCTTTTTCTATCTCTGACTCTTCATGGCTATTTCTTGATTTTTTTATGTCTTTTTTTCTACTTTCTAACATTCTCAGCGGTAATAAATGCTACAAAATTTTAATTTTTTTATGAAGAAGTCATACAACTCCTGCACTCATCCTCTGCCAATTCAGTGGTTCTCAAAGTCTGGTCCAGAGCATCCTGGGAATCTCTGAAATCCTGTCAGAGAGTCTACAGATTCATAATTAGTTTTTATTTTTAATGTGATCAATATCTATAACTATAAACCACATAAACAAAAACTCTTTGGACAGATCCTCAATCATTTTTAATAGGATGAAGATATTGAGAACAAAAGTTTGAGGACCACTGCGCTTAGATGGAAGGCGTAGAGCCGGATAAGACCTTAGAGATCTTGGAATCAAAACTTCTTATCAACAGAAAAAAAAGCTTGAATCTGAGAAAGAATTCACGCAGGCAGGATTCAAGCCCAGGTCCACTAACTTTTGGGAGCAGGGATTCATTCTTTTGGTCTTTGTACTTGTATTCTCAATGCTGAGCACACGGTAGACACCCGATGAATGATTGTGGATTGAATCACTCCCAATCTGGTACTTTTCCTTTGACCCTACAGTCTTAGTTCCCAATAGCCCCGTGAGGAAGGAAACAATAATATTTGTAGCCACAATTATCTCCCAGAAGATACACGATTGGTGAAAAAAACACAAAAAGCTGAGCCTGTCTTACAATATACACATAAAATTCAGAATCAGACTCAGAGTTGGAAAGAACCTAAGAGATCCCAGTATCTAAATAAGTATCCCCAGTCCAACATCGCTGATGTAGTTAACTGACTTCTGTTGGGAGACCCCCGTAGAGGGAGACTCTGGAGACAAATCATTCCACTTTTAGACACCTCAGATGACTAATTTTCTTCACATCAACCTAATAGGTCTCTGGGTACCTCCCCATCAGCATTCTCAGTTTTGCCTTCAGTGGCCAAGAAGGATTTCTTTTCTGAACAACAGGCTTAAAATAGCTGAAAATAGATATCATACAATTTAATTCAACTGAAAATGAGTGATGAAGCACCTACTATGTGCCAAGGACTTTTTTTTTAGGATTGGCCGTACAAGGGCAGAAATAAATCAAAGCTTGTACTTTACTGGAAGAGAAACTCCACATAAGTCGATGTAAAACAAAAATTTGACTTCTCTGTGGGTTTGCATGCGATTACCTGAGATCCTATAGGTATTATAATTCACATTTTACAAATGAGGAAATGGAGGATGAGGAAGTAAAGGACTTGGCCAGGGTGACACAGTTCATATGTGACTGAGATAGAATTCCAAACTCAAGTCTCCTGGACTCCGAGTCCATCACTCTGTCCCTCATGTAACAAACTGGTTCCATCCCTCAGATCTTGACCGAGCCCTTAGTGGGAGTGTGCAGGAAGGCCACCGGCACACAGGTGGGGCTTTAGGGAGAACCTCCGGAGAGCTGCCCTCATTTATCAGGGTTGGATGAGCAAGAACTGGTCAATAAGATGATGAGTCACTGTGTGAGATCTCTGAAAGGGGGGAAAAGGAGAAGCAGGGCACTGTACTACTTAAAAAATAGACAAGGGAGGCTTTCTAGGGCAATGAATTGGACTCTGGTTCCTGGAAAAACTTGAGATTGCTTTATTAAAAGCTGTTAGTTGTTGGTAATCTAGAAGAGAAAATGATGGTCTGAAGGGATCTGTTCACAACGTCACCAAAAGCTGACTGAGATCATTTTCTTTGTGGACCAGATTACTAGTCTGGAACATCAGTGGCACTCTGTAGCCATGGAGCTAGAACTAGGGGCTGGATCCCTGATTTCATTAGTACAGGGGACTTCTAGGTTGGTAAATGTTGCCAATGGGGGCATCCCATTCTCCATAACTGATGGTCATCATCTAGCCAACGGGTCAGAGGCAGGACTTGGGCATCCTCGCTTCCAGGTCTGCTTCCTTTCAACTGGTCGTTACTTATAGGACCTTGGTCAATATTTGGCCAAGTATCTGGGGCTATTCTTAAGCATGAGTTAGGGAGGCTTTGTGCTCTTGCTGGATTTAGGACAGGTTGAATGACTAAACTTGGAAACTATTAATAATTCAATGTAGTTTGGAGGATCTATTAGGGTGTGCCCCAGATTTGGGCTTTGCTCCGGGCTTTTCAACAATTTTGAAACCAATGATTTGGATTAAATAGAGATGACACATTTGTGAGTTTTGAGGAAGGGGAAGGAGGAAGGAGGGGAAGAAGGAGTAAAAGAAGGAAGGAGTGAGAGGAAAGAAAGGAAGAAGGAAGCCAAGAAAGAAATGAAGGGAGGAAAAAAGAATGGGAGGGGAGGGAGAAAGGCAAGAATAAGAAAGAGAACCAGGAAGTATGAGAGGGAGAAAGTCAGGGAAGGATGGGAGGAGGTGAGAGAAAATGAAAGAAATGGAAAGTCAAACAAAGAGAAAGGAAGGGGAAAGGGAAAAAGACAAAAGTAAGGGAGAGAGATGAGAAGGAAGGGAAGATCAAAGCTTGGAAAAGAACTGTGGGATGCTGGGATCACAGAATCCTTGGAGTCAGATCTCCAAATGCTTGTTTTCATCTCATTGTTTGAATTGTCAAGAATCTGAAAGAGGAGCATTTTTCATCCCCCCTTTACCCTTTGTCAGGATTCCCGCGCGGCTGACATGCTCCGTCCTCAGCCAAGGCCTCCTGCACGGAGAGCTCGCCACACCTGTCAACGGCTCCCTTGCATTTGTCCTGTGCTCGCTTGGTAGGATGGAGCCTTTCATCTCTGTGACTGAAGGACCACGGAGGTCTTTGAGGATGTCCATCCTCTTCTCCTCCAGCTCTTCTACCTCCGCAGAGAAAAAGATTCCCATAGGAACGGAATCCTCTGTCTCTCTATTCCTCTCTCTTACGTTCTCCCTCCCTCTGTCCCTTGCTCCTCTCTCTCTCAATGTAACCTCTGTCTGCCTCAGTTTCCTCACCTGTTAAGTGGGGATAATAGCTGTAGGATAATAGTAGTACCTACCTCCCAGAGTTGCTGTGACAATTAAAGAAGATAATAAATACCGAACTTCAAAGCAATATATATATATATACATATATAAATATATTTTTATATATGTATATATGTAAATATAGGTATAGGACAGAATTTGTATACAATTTGTATATTATGATTTAGACATATGTATATATATATAAATGTAAATATATACGTATATACACACACCCTGACTTCCAGGAGTTCCCGTTCTCTCTGGAACGGGCCGGGGCTGTGACGAGGGATCCCACGGCACCCAGATCCGCTCAGCTACAAGCTGCTCAGATTTATTGTGGGGAACAGTCATGCCTCGGTGGCCCCAATAATGCACCAAGGTCCATAAACAAGCCCGCTGGCCTAGAGGTGTTAAAAAATGGGCCGAGGCCCAAAGAAAGCAAGGAGCTTTAGTCAATGATTATAATTTGATTCCTAGGACGGACCCTGTGCTCCTTCAAAGTCATCCCGGCCAGCTGAGGGAGGAGGGGCTTGGAAATGCGGGAGGACTCTGAGCCTTCCAGGGAGCCCCAGTTCAGGTGAGCCACAGGCAGAGGGCTCGGAGCTGAGGGGCTGGAGCACTACCCGAGTCAGAGCCACTGATCAGGGAGGGGCCGACAGAAGTGGGAGCACAGCTGCCCCCCCAACACACACACACAGGGCCCAAGTGTGCCCACTCACGCCCGGGGTACAACACTCAGCGCACACACACACAGGCCTGCGTGTTACAGAGGCCCCAGCTTCCCATTGTGCGAAGGTCCTCGGACCCATCGAGTGTGAACAGTGACTACAGGGAGAGGATTCGTTCTGTCTGCTTCCCCTCCCTGGAGTTTCAGGGCTGGGAGGGGGCTTAGAACAGGGGGTATCAGGGCTGGGAGGGGGCTTAGAACAGGGGAGGTCAGTGCTGGGAGGGGGCTTAGAACAGGGAATGTCAGAGCTGGGAGGGAGCTTAGAACAGGGGGTGTCAGGGCTGGGAGGGAGCTTAGAACAGGGGGTGTCAGGGCTGGGAGGGAGCTTAGAACAGGGGAGGTCAGGGCTGGGAGGGAGCTTAGAACAGGGGAGGTCAGGGCTGGGAGGGGGCTTAGAACAGGGAATGTCAGAGCTGGGAGGGAGCTTAGAACAGGGGGTGTCAGGGCTGGGAGGGAGCTTAGAACAGGGGGTGTCAGGGCTGGGAGGGAGCTTAGAACAGGGGAGGTCAGGGTTGGGAGGGAGCTTAGACCAGGGGGGTCAGGGCTAGCCAGGCTGCTATGTTTATAAAAAAATCTAGTAGATGGCAGTCACTGTGCTGAGGATACAGAGAAAGTGAACAAATAAACAAACAAGACCAGCAGCAAGCAAACCCTGCCTTGGACCTCACCGAGTTGACAGCCTGCTGGGGAGACAACTTGTAAGGACGGAGACACATACGGGACACAAACGGGTCCCCAGGGGGATCTGGAAGGGGCAGGAGGACAGCTGGCAGATCCCAAGAGACTTAGAGCTGATTCTTGATGGAAATCAAGGAAGTTGTGAGGAAGGAGGAAGAGCTGGAGCGCCTCTGGGACAGCCGGGGCAGGGGTGGGGGTGCAGACCCAAGCAGGGGACAGCAGGGGAGCAGACCCAAACCCCGGGATGGAGGCTCTGTGAGCCGGCCAGTCCAGGTCAACATGCCCATTCTAGAGAAACAACTGAGGCCGGAGAGGAGAAGGCGGTGACTGAGGACTCACCTCCGTCTCCATACTTTCTGCCTCTTTGTCCTTCTTGATCTGACAACTTGTTCTCTATGGAAGAAAAGACCGTCAACGTTCGGTTCCTGGGGTTTGTTTTTCTGCCTCTTTTTCAGGTTCATGATGTTTCCCTTCTACAAGTTGCCGGCTCGGACAAGAAGCTCCCCAGATGCCAACAGTTACCTCATGAATGTTCCTTGTGAGAGTAACGGAGGGAGTCGAGCTCTTGGAGCTTCAGGCCCCTGGGGAACGTGCGTTCCTGTCTTGGAGGGGGACGCTGGGGGCTGGCGAAGGCCCTGGTGCCGAAGGACGAGCTGGGAGGCCGGACATGACCCTCGGCCTCTGGGACAAAACCTCCCCGGGGGTCGCCGATGGGAAGCCGACAGCCCAGGGGCTGGCTCAGGGCCTGAGGGAGTAGTCACTGCCAGAGTCCAGAAATCCGTGAGGAGACAGAGACAGAGAGTCTTGTCTGGGCTTGTCCCGCGTGGCGGGCTGCGTGGAAATGGCGTCACCTTGGGGACAGCAGAAAGGTCACGCAGCCCAGGTCTCCCCACAATCGGCTTTCAAGGGACTTGGGACCGCTGGGAGGGTCTTTTGTTCCATTTCTCCCTCAGCCACTCAAGGGAGATAGATTCTCTTTGGATGAGAAAACTCCCCTACGGAAATCTGGTCACATGTCAGTCACTGTCAACAAGCATGTATTGAGCATCACTATGTGTCAGGCTCCGTGTGAGGTACTGGGGCACAAAGACAAAAAGGGTCAGAGATTTAGCGCTGCAGAGGATCAGGGAGGACATCAGGTCTGAGCTGTCAGCCCAGAGATGAGGAAACTGGGGCGCACAGAGACTCGCCAAGGAATGCCACAAAGAAGGGTTCAAATCAGAAATTAAATATATATATATGTGTGTGTGTGTGTGTGTGTGTGTGTGTGTATTAATGCAAATTGAGAAAGAAATATCAATTAAATCACTCTTAGGTCTGAGAAAGAACATGTCTTACCTGTTCTTGATCTATCTGAACCACAAAAGCTAGGATGCCGACCAATTCCCCAAACCCCGTTACTCTTAATCCAGCTGAAAAAAATAATGTTCTGAGAGTCCAGGGGATGTCTTCAAACCTTCCTTCCTAGTCAAAAAGTTTTACCTATAGCATGAAATACAGACTCTTCTGTTAAAAGCATCTCATAATCTGGCTTCAGCTCCTGTCGGGATTTAGCAGTGTTCTGATCTGCCACCTCAGAATCACGGATCCAGCTGAACTTCAGCAGGTTCAGAAGTCTCTGGACTTCAAAAAATATTTGGCAAGTATATTTCAGTAGAACCGGTCTTCTTTGTAATCCTAGGCATTTTATTTTGTACGTTTAAAGATGTAATTCTTTTCTTGGTATTTTATTTTTTATTATTATATAAGATATATGCATGGGTTATTTTTCAGCATTGACAATTGCCAATACTTTTGTCCCAACTTTTCTCCTTCTTCCCCTCATCCCCTCCTCCGATGGCAGGTTGACCAATACATGTTAAATATGTTAGAGTATAAGTTAAATACAATATATGTATACATGGCCAAACAGTTATTTTGCTGTAGAAAAAGAGTTAAAGACATAATTCTGAGGAGTCCATAGGCTTCCCAGCCTGCCTGACTAAGGGGTCCATGGCAAAAAGGAGATAAAGAACTTTTTGATTTAGATGTCATGGAAAACAGAGACATAGTTCACCTCTTTTTACCAATGAGGGAGACTGAAGCAGAATCTGCACCTGGGTTTTCCTGATTCCAAGATCAAAAGACAAAAAAAAAAAAAAAAGAAAGAAAAACGGAAAAGCTCTGCCATTCCTTCTGTTATAAGCTGTTTTCGCCATCAGGGACTGTGGAGCAAGTGGGTTAGGACTCTGACGTCGGTCCCTGACAGGAGATTCTGAACCGAAGAAACCAAAAGTGAGAAGAATAATTAGATTAGATCAAAGATGAAGGCAGTTAGGTGACATTGCTGTGGATAGACTTCTGTACCCAATGTCAGGAATACTCAACTTCCTGAATTCTAATCTGGTCTCAGACATTTATTGTCTGTATGATCCTGGCCAAGCCACTTAATCCTATTTGCCATAGTTTCCTCCTATTTTTCCTCTGCAAAATGAATTGGAAAAGGAAATGAGATACTCTAGAATCTCTTTATAAAACCCCAAATGGGGACATGACTGAAAAGACTGAAAAACAACAGAACAAGTACATAAAGAGGCAGCTTGTTCTGGAGCCCAATTTTGAGAGCACCAAGGGACAGATTTCAGGGTCTTGGAAGGAAGAGCAGATTCTGGAAGTAAAGTCCCAAAGGGTGATTATGAGAATATCAACAATTGCTGTCTTATTTGTGGATTTTGCAATTTAAAACTGTCATGAGGGAAGCCTCCACGTGCATTGAGTTCATCCCTTATGAGTGTATTAGGAAGAAAAAGGCCAGATTT
The DNA here is from genome assembly GCF_016432865.1 of Antechinus flavipes. Classification (NCBI taxonomy): domain Eukaryota; kingdom Metazoa; phylum Chordata; class Mammalia; order Dasyuromorphia; family Dasyuridae; genus Antechinus; species Antechinus flavipes. The sequence goes on along the minus strand of NC_067401.1, from coordinate 471,215,259 downwards.
TTCAAATGATATTCCACACAGGATTGCATTTTTATGATAACCCAACTAATGGAAAAGTAGAGAGAACTCCAGGTCTCAGAGCATCTGTCATATGTTGAATATAATAAAAGACCTTTGATTCAGCAAAGAAAAAAGGAGCCATTTTAAAGGTCTTTCCTTTAACAACAAGACTCCTTTGCAAACCTCAGCATTGTGACTTAACAACAGAGACAACTCAATAAGGAGGTGATTCGGGACAATCCAATGATCTTGAGATAGAGCACCCAGAGAGAGGACTGTGGGAACTGAGGGTGGACCACGACATAGAATTCTCACTCTTTTTGTTGTTGTTAATTTGCATTTTGTTTTCTTTCTCATTTTTTTTTTCCTTTTTGATCTGATTTTTCTTGTGGAGCTTGATAAATATGGAACCATGTTTAGAAGAATTGCACATGTTTAACTTATATTGGATTACTTGTCGACTTGGGGAAAGGATGGAGAAGGGAGGGAAAAAATCAGAACATTGGGTTTTGTAGGGGTGAATGTCAAAAATTATCCATATTTATCTATCTATAAAAGCTTTTTATTTGCAAAACATATGCATGGGTGATTTTTCAACATTGACCCTTGTAAAACCTTGTGTTCCAACTTTTCCCCTCCTTCCCCCCAGACCCTCTCCTAGCTGGCAGGTAGTCCAATAATGTTAAATATGTTAAAATATATTTTAAATCCAATATATAGATACATATTTATACAGTTATCTTGCTGCACAAGAAAAATCAGATTGAGAAGGAAGGAAAAAACAGGAAGAAAACAAAATGCAAGCAAACAACAATAAAAAGGTGAAAATGCTATGTTGTGGTACACACTCAGTTCCCACAGTTCTCTCTCTGAGTGTAGATGACTCTCTTCATCACTGACAATTGGAACTGGTCTGAACCATCTCATTGTTTAAGAAAGCCATGTCCATCAGAATTGATCATGGTATAATCTTATTGTTGCCGTGTACAATGATCTCCTGGTTCTGCTCATTTTACTCAGCATCAGTTCATCTAAGTCTCTCCAGGCCTTTCTGAAATCATCCTATTAGATGATCAATAGTATTCCATAGCATTCATATATCACAACTTATTCAGCCATTCCCCCACTAATGGGCATCCCCTCAGTTTCCAGTTTCTGGCCAATACAAACAGGGCTGCCACAAACATTCGTGCACATACAGGTGCCTTTTCCACCTTTAAGATCTCTTTGAGATATAAGCCCCGTAGTAACACTGCTGGGTCAAAGGGTGTGCACAGTTTGATAACTTTTTGAACATAGTTCCAAATTGCTTTTCAGAATGGTTGGATTCGTTCACTACTCCACCAACAATGCATCCGTGTCCCCGTTTTCCCGCATCCCTTCCAACATTCATCATTATATTTTCCTGTCATCTTAGCCAATCTGACAGGTGTATAGTGATACCTCAGAGTTGTCTTAATTTGCATTTCTCTGATCAATAGTGATTGGGAGCACCTTTTTGTGTGATTACAAATAGTTTCCATTTCTTCATCTGAAAATTGTCTGTTCATATCCTTTGACAATTTATCATTGGGAAAATGGCTTGAGGTATTATAAATTCGAGTCAATTCTCTATATATTTTAGAAATGAGGCCTTTATCAGAAACTTTGAGTGTAAAAATATTTCACAGTTTATTGCTTCCCTTCTAATCTTGTCTGCATTAGTTTTGTTTGTATAAAAACTTTTTAACTTAATATAATCAAAATTATCTATTTTGGGATCAATAATGATCTCTAGTTCTTCTTTGGTCACAAATTCCTTCCTCCTCCACAATCTGAGAGGGAAACTATGCTATGTTCTTCTAAATTTTTTATAATCTCATTCTTTATGCCTAGATCATAACCCATTTCAATTTTATCTTGGTATGTGGTGTTAGGTATGAGTCAATGCCTAGTTTCTGCCATACTAGTTTCCAATTTTCCCAGCAGCTTTTGTCAAATAGTGAATTCTTATCCCCAAACCTGGGGTCTTTCCATGTGTATATTTTGAAAATAAAAAAAATCAGAGATAATTTTATTGAAAGACTCAGTGATTACCAATACCAAAGGAGGCATAAAACCGTATGATACAAGCTCACCAATGATGTTGGCCATTGTTGTGGAGTTGACCCAGTGTAGAGATTGAATCAAAGGAGGACAAGAGGAAAGGGAGTTTCTGGGTATGAGTTCTCTGTACTTGAGGGAAGCAGACAGTGATCTATAGTGCAGGTATCAGATGTTAGACTTATTCATAGGATGTGTAGTTACGAGTTCAAGTTTCAAAGAGGTAATTTGAGTTCAGTCAGGAAAAATGTCCTAATGATGAGAGTTATATAAAAACAGAAAGAGTAGTTTCAAATTAGAAATGGAGACTTTTCCTAATGAATTATATTAAAGTGGAAAAGATAATATATATTAAGTCTAGAAATGGAGAAATTTCCTAATGGAGAGTTATATAAAGGTGAAAGGAGCAGTATAAAAAGTCTAGAAACAGGAGTGGGAGATAGATTGCACAGGACATTAAATGTCAAGCTGTGTCCTTTGTACATTCACCAAGAAGCAATTAAGACTGTGATTTTCTATGTGATAAGTTTTCAGAAGAAAAAACGGAGATCCAGGGAGGGAGTCACTGATGAGAACAAATAGTGAATCGTTGAAGAGTGAGGACTGGAATCCTAGTTCCTTGATTGGTCCTTTGACCAGTTCTTCCATTTTATCTGGACAGGTCTTGGATGAGTATCTTTGACGAGAGTATCCTGAAGTCTATTTGAACTGCTTAGTGGTGAGAAGAATTAAGAAGTATTTATTTCCTTCTGTCCCACTTCATCTTTGAAGTCACTTGGTCCCAAGTCATCAAAGAGCTCTTTAGTCAAGAAATTTTTAGACTAATAGCAGAATAAAAAGGGATTGCAACTCATGGATTGGGAATCCAGGTTTGATCTTATATGGATCATGTCATTCTTAAGAATTTTTCTTTTCTTTTTGATACTTTAACCTTATTGGGATCATTGGAAAAAGCCCCACAATTTGAGGATTTTGCCCAACTCCTACTTTCTTCTCCTCCTGCAAGACTCAAGGCTAACAAAACCTTAAACTGAAACAGATTTATTGCAGGTAAGAGTAACCAGGAAATAATAATCGAAACGGGCCCAGCCTTCTAACTAGATTTCCTGTCAAGGTCTAGTATCATTCCTAAAATTCACAGTGTTGGTTTTGGTCCAAAGCTTACACTCAATGAATCTAAAGTCTTCCCTGGATGGTCAGCGTCTCCAGGCTATTCGCTGCTTCTCCTCCCTCCAGTTCTGACCGATGCCCCTGCATCTCTGGGGAAATGCAGCCTTTCATCTTCAGAGTGGTCAGTTTGTAGGGCAGCTCCCAGGCTTCTTAGGATGGACGATGCAGTCCCTCGCCTCAGGCTGGGCCAATATTTTCCTCACATCCACCTGGCTCAGTCACTGTCTTAAGGCATCCTATGTTCCTCAGTCTGGATGATAACATGGTTCTTAAGCCCGCTGACCTTCAGAGCTCTGTCCTCCCTCAACTGGGGAACCTCTGCTTCCTTATCTATGTTCTCCTAAGACCTGTTCCTCCATTGAAAATGGGGACGAGGAAGAGCTTCTCACTATAAATAATAGTTCTAGGAGGAATCATAGAGAGATTATCTAGACTATTTTATAAATAAATAGTGTGTGTGTGCATAGGCGTGTACCCAAACACACATAGAGTAAGACTTATGCTCAAATCTGGCCTCAGGCACTTACTAGTTGCATGACCCTGGACAAGTCACTTAATTCTCTTGACCTCAGTTTCCTCATCTGTAAAATGGGCTAGAGGAGGAGGGATGGAAACCACTCCATGATCTTTGTTAAGAAAACCTCAAATGGAATCATGCAGAGTCAAAATGACTGAAATGGCTGAACAATAGCGACAAAATATAGGGAGTTCTTTAGTACAGAGAATGTCAGACCTTCATGGGGCTTTAAGACAGAAAATGTATAATGTTAGAACATGGCAGTGGGAGGGACCTTGTGGTCTCTTGGCTGACTTAAACTACATTTGAATCTTCTTTGTTCTAGCTTTCTAAAGGTCCTTTGCTTCTCTCACCATTTGTGTTCTTTGGAGTCCTTTAGCTCTGATTTCTAAGCACCTCATTCTAAAGGCTACTAAGCTGAGATTGGAAACGCAAAATGATTTACTTAGAAAAAAATCCAGGTTGGAAAGAAATCTAGTGATCCTACCATGTATCTCAGTCTCCCTTCCACCTTCCTCCCTCCCTCTCTTCCCCTCCTCTGTCTGTCTGCCTCTCTCTCTCTCTCTCTCTCTCTCTCCCTCCCTCCCTCCCTCCCTCCCTCTTTCCCTCTCTCTCTCTCTTTTTCCCTCCCTCTTTCTCTTTCTCCCCCCCCTCTCTCTACCTCTCTCTCTCTCTCTCTCCCTCCCTCCCTCTGTCCTTTTCTCCTTCTCTCTCTTTCTCCTCTCCCCCCTCTCCCTCTCTCCTTTTCTCCTTCTCTCTTTTTCTCCTCTCCCCCCTCCTTCCCTTTCTCCCTTTTTCCCTCTCTCCCTCTCTCCATCCTTCCCCTCCAGCTCTCTCCAGGAGTCAAAATCCTATTTTTTGCTATTCCAACTCTTTCCTCTAGGAAATCAGAAAAGATGGTTTTCCTGCCTGTGGGACAGTTGGGGGTCTGTCTGACTTTGAACTCTTTGGGATGGTGTGGTTGATCATCTGGAATAATAAACCCCAGGCTGGTGGCCCCGAGGAGAGGGCAGCCCCTTGGGGCCTCTGGACCGCTTTCCGGGTTATGCTAACAATAGGAACTTGCCACCAAATCCCTCCTTCTAACAGCAGACAGCCCCCAGGAGACCTCCCTGGTGTGAAGGGTCTCTGCCTGGTCCTGGACTTTACAAAGTCAATAAGACCAAAGGCAGGCAAGTGATACCTCATGGTGATGGTAACATTAACACAACTTGGGACTCTTAAAAACGTGGGTATTTTTAGCTTCCAGCTGCTTCAAGTAGGAAAAAAAAGAAAGCGAGCTAGAATCTCGGTGTGGAATTTATTATTTTCAGGGACATAATTGCTAACAGCTTCTAAACACTGTCTATGTGTGCACCAGATAACCACATGGTACCTCATCTCATGAGGAGACACGGACAAAGATCATGCAATTTAGGTCAATAAATAGCGTAGCGTCCCTGTCATTTGTAGGTCACTGTGTTGGACACTGGGGATAGACGGAGGTAAATAGGGAGCACGGCTCAATGGAAAAAGCACTAGATTTAGAATGTCAGGATATATGTCCAGATAGTTGTTCTCTCAAAAAATAAAAACAATTTGCTTCCCTGTAACTTCTCTGGACCTGTTTGATCATTTGTAAAATGAAAAGATGATTCCTGAGGTCCCTCCCACCGTGAGATCTTATAGTCTATCACTGCCGTTATTGTTCAGATAGGGTCATAGACCTTGGATCTCATCACTGGCCTGTTTCCACCAATTCTCTGGCCCCCAGCCCGTCCAAGCCTTCCCGTTCTGTCTGGCTCTTGTATATAATCTTTCATAAGTTTGCCACAGAGGCTCCATCCTCCTGACCCCACAGGGACGCCCTGGAGCTGTCCACTGCCTCTATCCTGACCTCTGAGAGGCCTCCTGTTTTACTGACACAAACTCTGCAGTGATATCCTGTCCTTCGTTCCTTTGGTAATCCCTTATTTATTACATGCTGAGATCCGTTTGTGCCCAATGCTTATTGAATGATATTCAACTTTAATCATTTGGAATTTATTAGATTTAATACATTTGTGTTCTGAGTCTTTTGGTCATATGCGAACATGCAGAGACTTGCTTAACCTTTGTCTCTTTGAGAATCTTGTCATTTAATAAACTTTGCAACTTCTCAAAGGAAACCCAGCCTGCCCTCTACTCTTTTACTTCTATGCCCAGCTCCTTGTCCATATGTTGTTGTTGTTGTCCATATGTTGTTGAAAATGGCGTGGCAGCCCTCCCACCAGAGGCATTAGTCCTTCATGTATACTCTCTAATGGAGATAAATCATCTCTCTATCCAGATATTCACCACATCTCTCTCTCTATTAGCCATGTTTGCATATATGTATATATGTTTGTGTGTGTGTGTATCTATCTGTCTATTTAAATATCAGTTTCATCTCTACAGCCTTCTCTCAAATATATATGTATGCATTCACCTAAATACTGATGGATGTGAGCTATAGACTGTGTTTTAATCTGGACAATAGGCATTGCTCATCCTCTTGATTTTTCCCAGGTGAATTTTGAGTGCTTTTGAGTCTTTGTAGTATTCTAGGACTTGTGGTCACCAGGATAGCAGCATCTGCTTATAAGAGTATCTGAAGCATTTATTCTCTTTAAGAGCCATAGTTTATTCATTTAGGATGTATATGTATATATTTATACACATATGTAATATGTGAGAGAGAAGAAGAAGGAGAAGGAGAAAGAAGAGGAGGAGGAGGAGGAGGAGGGAAAGAAAAAGAGAAGAAGGGGAAGAGAAAGAAGGAGAAGGGAGTGGAGAGAAGAGATACAAAGACAAAGATAACAAAGAAGAGCCTCTCTCATTTCTTCCTCCTGAACCCTATTCTCCGACAGATTTGTTTCATTCGACTTCATGCCATTTTTACACTGAAGTCTCTCAGCACTAAAGAATATATTGATTTAATGTTGAATGTTTTCTCTTCCCCTTAACAACTGATGTTAATGGATTAGCTGCGTGATAATCTTCTTTCCCATCAGCCCTGTGAGATGAGGTAATTCAATGTCCAATGATATGGTATTTCTTCTTGTTTTTGGAAGCACGATGAAAATAACTCTGCCAACTCCTTAACTTTGCTCTGCAAAGAGAACCCAAGTCATCGTTCCATTTGGCCACAACCTCCTTTCATCTTCTGGTTTCCTTCACAACGTGAATGTCAAGATTGACACGACATAGCAACTCTAGGAATACGTCTGCTCTTTGCTCACTGGGCAAGCATCTTGTGTTTAGTGCTCCAAAAGCAAAGTTCATGTTTATAAGTTGTCTAAAGACTGAGTGATTCTCAGCATACTCTGCCCTATTTTCTACTGCTTTGTTAAATACCAATGCAGAATTGGAAAGAAACCACACGAGACTGGGTAACTTGCTGTATTTTTCTTTGTTTCAGGGGTTGTCACAACCCAAGCATTCCTCAGTCTGTTGGTGATGAGTGTCTTCATTCTTCGCTTTCCAAGAAACAATCTACATGACACAGAAAAAGTACTGGGAGGGGCAGTAGGCACAGTGACCATCAAATAACACACAAAAAGAAAAATCAATTCTATTTTATTAATAAATTAAAGAAATAATTGATTAGTTATAGGAAAGCCTTTTTTATGTTATTTTTCCATGTCTGTAGACCATCAAAATATTGAAACAAACATAACAATCAATACCAAAGGAGGATATTCTATGTGAAGATATGACATGCAATTGACATTCGTCCAAGCTTTTTTCACGTTTCCCTCATTAAAGTTAATCTTGTTTCCTTCATCACGTCTTTTCTTCTGAACCTTTCCTTATAGTGATGAAAAACTATTAAAGAAAAAGTGACAAAGCAACCATGTGGGACAACATATACAGCACTCTGTACTGGCAACTCCCCATGTTTCTGGGGAAAGAGTCATATGTATCTCACCCTCTGTTCTCTAAGCTAACATTCAGCTGATTTTAAGTGTTCCCTTCGTTGCATGACTGCAGTCACGGAGAGCATTGTCCCTTAGTTCTATTTTCTTTTCTCTGCATCATTTCAAGGATGTATTCTCATATTATCTGAAGTCTGCATGTACTTACAGCAGGTTAAGATTTCATCACATTAAATCAAACATAATCCAACCATTTCCCAACTAATGGCCATTCATTTTCTTTTCAGATTTTTGTTTTTTTGTTACCACAAAAATAGTGCCATAAATATTTTGTTGCCTATAGAACCTTTCTTTTTGTTACTGACTCCTTGGACTACATCTCCTGAAAATTGTAAACTAGTAGATGGCAAAGATTGATTCAAATTTATGCTTGGGAAATTCTATATAGTTAAAAGATGCTTTTTTAATTGAGTGAATGAATAAAAAACTCTTATAATCATATTCTAATATGAAAAGTTCTTTGCATCCCTAATACTTAGCTCCGGTCTTTGACATTTATTAAATTCTTAAAAAATGTTGGTTTATTCACCGACTTGACTGATTCACAGTGGTACAAAGCACTTCTGCGTCCAGGAGTTCCTTATTTCAAAGAAACCACAAATCTAATCCCTTTCCCTGGACCTATTTATTTCTCTTCATATTAGAGTTGTGGACATTTTTTATGATATTTTGTATTTTTACTGCTGAAACTATTTACATCCTCAGAGACCTTTTTATGAAGGAATAACTTTTGGACTTACTTCCAATAAAAAGTTTGATATATCTAAGATATATAGGAAATCAACACAAATACATATTTGATGAAAAGCTCCCCTTTCACTCCCTGGTTAACTGCTTCGAATCTAATTCTAGCCACATTCTTACTCCTCCCCCTTTTTCCCCCCCACCATATTTTTTCTTGAGAGTAGAGATCTTTGGTTCCTTTAAATTTAGTTAAAGTTTTATCCAATTCTAAAAAACTTCAGTAATTGGATTGCTAAGTCACTAAGGTTGTAACTCGGGTAGCATTTGACATTTTTATTACATTACAATAGTCCAACCGTGAACAATGAATCTTCAGAATTTTTACTTTGGTACAGAACATTTTATTGTGGTTTTTATAAGTGGACATTTTAAAATAAAATGATGAGGTTGAAAAATTTTTTAAAAAGATAATAAAAGAACAAACTGACACATATTATCATTATTTCCATAAGACTAGCCAGCATCAACTATCATAATGAAAAGACCAAAAAGCATCTTTGCCAGCAAATACTTGATCTCCTTGACAATAAGAAAGATAGGGAAACTCAGTATAAGAACAGTAAACAACACTTTTTGAACAGTAAAAAAAAATACAATAGAAGGAAAATAAGTTTATAGAAGCCTTGGCAATTGTTCCAAATAAACAAAGTCAAGCTTTCATTTAAGGTTGGAACGGGACAGAGGATTGCAAACTAATTAAATTGAAAATTTGTCAACAAACCATCATCAGGGACACTGTAGCCTCCCTGTTTGTATTCTGACATGGGTCTTTTCTGAGAAGGAAGGACCAACAACAATAATAACAATATCACAGTAACAGATTGGGAAGTTTTTCTTATTTTTGTCTCCTTTCGGTGTCATTTCCACCAAATACGCACAGAAACATTCTCTCTGTGCAGAAAATGACTAAGTTCTGAGGACATTGAACTGAGGAACAGCCTCTTCCTAATTCTTTGCTGGTATTGTGAGTATTGTAGGCAGTATTGTTGTGGTGTTGTTCCTCCTTCCTTCCCGAAGGGGAACCGATGATATCACAAGCGGGATGATTTGCATGGGAATTGGATTTGAATGAGGCAGAGCTGTGCAAAGCCATCAGCCTCAGTCTCTTCCAGAGTTATTGGAGTCCAGTGGCAGGACAGGTGATGGTCCAAGATGCAGTGGGTAACCTTGACCTTTCAAAATTAAGGTCTTTCCTGGATTTCTACTATCCTTTCCCCTGAAATTTTAATTCTTCTTCTTCCTCCTCCTGTTCATCCTATGGTGGAAATAGTGAGCTTGGCTGCAGCCACAATATTCAAGGAAGCACTCCCTCAGGCCGGCCTGTCAGCAAAGCCCAATCTGCCTCAGAGACTGGCCAGGAGGGCCTCTGGTCTCAAAATTGGGGTCTTTGCCCAAGAAGGGGAGCCCCTGAGGCAGAGGGCCAGCCTGGTAAAAGGGCCCTGCCTGAAGTGAGGTGGATTCCAAGGACCAGAAGGAGTTGACTCGATACTCATCACCACAAAGTCAATGCTTTGGCTAGAGATCCAAAGGACTCGGTTTCAGAAACTTAGAAATTGATGGTATGACTTCTTCCTGCCACAAACACTCCCATTCTTCCATTGATGTTTATTTATTTGTTTGTTTGTTTGTTTTCTCTTACATTGATGTTTAGCAGGAAACTCAAGGATGCTTTTGATGCAGCATTTCCTTTCTGGGGATGAGGCTGGGAAAAAGGCAAAACCTTCGTTGTCTAGAAAGTCAATGAGTCTTTATTTGAGGGTCTCCCCCTGTGGGGAGCAGCGCTGTGAAAGGCATCCTGGATTGGGCCCTAGGCTCAGGACCAAGAGAGACTGGATTCAAATCATTCCTAATTCAGATACTTCTCAGCTGTGTAACTCTGAGCTCCCTTAATATCCAAGTCTCGGTTTCCTTATTTTCACATAGGGAGAAGATGATTGATTTTCTTAACCCAATCCTGTTTAAAATACATGGGAAAATGCCCAATGAATCAATATCAGATACCTTAGATGAAGTGGGAAGAGCCCTTTAAATTGGAATGACACGCCCAGAATTTATGTTGGGATGGGCTGAGGAAACTTGGCCCTATCCCAGGACCTATCTGTAAATTATTAGCTAAGTCGAGAAGGGTCACATTTGAGAAGTTGGAGCAATGAAAAGTGGCATTTCAGCTTACTTCCAAGGGCCTTCCAAGGTAGGGCTGAACTGTGGCAGAGAAGGGGGATAATGGGGAACATTATCACTTCTTGGGGCAGAAAAACCTTATTGAGGGAAGTCCCCCCAAAAGAGTTTTTCTCCAACTTTCTTTCCCAAAGCTTATCTTTTCACATATATAAATTTATATTTACCATTATATTATAATTTTATAATTATAATTTGCTTTTCAGAAGCCCAGTAAACTGAATTTGTCACAACCTCAAAGATCCCAGATATAAATACATCTGGATATAAAGTTAGGCAGAGAATATAACGTTTGTCTAAATATGAAGAATTTTCCTACCTAGAGGTTGAATCAATTGTAACCAAACTCATAATTTTTCATTTAGACTCCCTAAAAGTGGACTTTAGGAGCCGTTTTATGGCCCCTCAACTCAAAATGAGCTAATTACTATAACAGTGTTACATGGAAAATGATAACTTTTATTACATATTTAAAAGAAATAGTAAGTTGTACATAGTAGACTTGCAGTTTTATGTATAGTCATTAAAAATTATACTGTTATGAAAATGCTGGTTTTATTCCATAAATAAAAAATACAATTTAAAAATTAACAAAAATTATGAGGTTGACTTTGAGGGCCATTAATATGCCTTTCAGCCCCAGCTTCCTCTCTAGTGCCTTATGTCCTAAGGATGATATAAGCTATAGGCAATTAATGTATTCATTACATTCAACAAGATGGCCTCAATCTACGATCCTAAAAAAGTGATATTAGTCTATGACAACTGGAAGGAAGTTATTGTAATGGGCCAGAATTCTGGAGAAATTCTTACAAAGTGTTAACTCAGTGGAATTGATAAGGCAATGGTTATCTAGTTTAACATGGTGATTAATCGTTCTCTAGTTCAGTACATGTACTTAGTACTTAATATTGTTCTACAAGATTGACACCTACAATGATGTAATTATAATAGAGTATATAAGAGCTAACAAGGACTGGGTGAGAGACATTCACTCCATTTCCCACCACCATGGTAACTGGTATGACCTTCATTTCTCCACTGAGACCAAGGCTCGTCTGAAGGGCCTCCAGCTTTCTGGAGCCCCAGGTAAGGACATAGACTGTGAAGGAGAAAATAAAGACTTTTGGACTTTATCCCTGGTTATTCTTGTGGTGATTACTCAGCTGAAACGAAGGCTGGTCCCAAGACCTCCAGAAAGCTATCCAGAACATTACAGGTTATCTTCATGGTCTGGGGAATCAGGAAGGTCTTCATTGAGATAGGAGATGCCTGCTTTATTTTTATTAACTTTGCTTCCCCAGACATAACAACACATTTGTTAAATTCAGTTAAATTAAAAAAAATTGTGACTATGTGTGGTGAAGTAAAGTTAATAAAATAAAACAGGAAGAAGAGGAGGATAAAGAATAAGAGGAAGATTAGTAGTAAAGCTAAGAGGAAAGGGAAGAAGAAGAGCAGGAAGGAGAAGGAAGAAATGTAGGAAGGAAAAGAGAAGAAGACAAATAGGAAGAGGAAGAAGGAAAGAAAATGGTGAGAAGGTAAGGATGAAGAAGGAGGAGGAGGAGGAGAAGAACAAGAAGAAGAAAAGGAAGAAGAGGAGGAGGAGCAGAAGAACAAAGGAGTGAGGTTTAGAAAAGAAGGAAGAAGAATAAGGCTTAAAATGATATAATTTCTCCTGTCCTTTCTGTGACTGGAGCTGTGCTAAGGAGAGAGTACAAGATGTTCTCTACAGAAATCAGTGATTTTACTCATGGTTGAAATAATCTGTAGAACATTAAATATTGAAGAATAATTGAAAAGAAAACTAAACTCGTATTATCATAACATGTTACTTGATACTGTTGATGATGTTTGATAAAACTTTGGGGATGGAGAGTCAACTTTAACTTGCACTTTGGTTTAAGCCCCTGAGCAAGAGCCTGACCGGAGGAAAGCATGGCCAAGGGAAGAGACTCGGAGGGCAGAGTTCTAGCTCAAGTGGGCACCTCTCTGGCAGAAGGAAGCCGCCGGGACCTTTGCTGGGTGGGGGACTCAGCTCCTCCGGGGTGTGGCCGTCACAGTGATCACTGTTTCCTGACATTGACCTTCTGGGCAGACTTGGCGCTGCTAACCCAGCAGGCTTTGTAGTTCTCCTTCCCTGGTTTGGGTGCCCAGTAATCCAGGTCCTCCGCCTGCAGAAGTTCTCTGGGCTCCCACCCAGTTGTAACAGGTTCTCTCCCTCTTTCGGGCCCATGCTAAGGCATGTTTCTAGGTAACTGTGGCGGCCCCTGAGGTGATGGGGCTTATCTCTCAGGCTCATCTTCCCCTTTCCTGGATGCATTCTTGGGCCTTTTCCTGGAATCAGCCTTAAATTCCAGCCAAAGGCAGTGAAACAGAAAATCTGCAATTATTTGCTTGACTCTGCAAAGTTTACTACGGTGTCGGAGTTAAAAGGAAAGGCCCGTGGCCAGAGGGATACATGAGAGACAAGAGGCTGCCCTGCTGAAATCCAAGGGCGACCAGAGTTTGGAGCCTGGACCGCGGCTCTGGAGGTCACAAACTGGCTGGAAGTGATTACAATTGTTTTTTGATCTTTCTGCAGTAAACAATTTGTCAGAATGTGGAGGGAGGACTGGCTGGGAACGGCATGTCTGTTAACCCTGGCTGGGACTAGGGAGCAAGCGGGGAAGGCGTGGTGGGTATGGAGTCGGGAGGCTTTGAGGTCCTTCCCCTCTGACTGCACCCCTTCTCTACCACCAACCTCCCTAGACAGGAGACAGACTCTGAATGTGCATCTTCACTGCTTTTTTCTCTTAATACACTCACCTTGCATGATCAATAACATTTATTAAGTACCTACTATGTGCTAATCATTAATGGGATTCAAAAAGAGTCCAAAAAACCCAATCTTTGTCCTCAAAGAACTCACATTCTAATGGGGCAGATTACATGAAAACCAGTGTGTAAAATAAACTACATACAGGGAAAATGGGAAATAATTAAAGCACATATTAAGCTTTTTCTATGGAGCAGGAACTGTGCTCAAAATTGGGGATGGAAATGCAAAAGAGAGATCCCTCCCACCCTCAAGAACTCTGTCTTTTAATGAGAGGAGACAAGATGTGAAGGGTATTGGTGCCCAGGGAAACTCCAAGTGCCAGGGCTGGGGACTGGAGCCGTAGAGCCGGGCAGCCATCGGCACAAGCTCTCCAGAAGCAGTGGTGGGGCTCTTGCTATTGTCAGAGCAAGAAGAAGAAAGCAGGAGGGGGGAATGCTTGTCATAATGTCACTGGATGATGCTCAAAGTCACAGAATGCATCACGGGGTGGGGATATAGGGAACCAAACCAATGGTCTTCCTTGCTGATCTTCAACCTGACTTTCATTTTTGCCTCCACACTTTTCCTTGCCCAGGAAGGAAATTACCTTGCGTGCCTGTGTTGTTGTCTTCCATCAGTCCTTCCCATTAGGGTAACGTTGGCCACTTCCTATGGGGAGACCTCGCTGATCTCCCAAATGGTGGAGATTCTCTCCCTCCTCAAATGATCATGTACCTAAGTCTCTGTTAACAGATAATAGAAGTTCAATGAGAGAAGGAGCTACTTTTCCCCCTTATGTTTTCCCATCGCCCAGAAGATTTACCTTCTTGGATGAGCTTGGGAACTAATGGACAGTGCTCAGGGATGAGCCCCTCTTACTCCTCCATCCTGTGGTATCCTTTGTCTCCATTATATGGCACCTTCCTTGCCTTCTGCTCAATGGATAAAAAATGAGTAGTCCCAGCTCTAGAGACTTTCTGGATCCCACATGGACATGGAGAGTCATTGAGAGTAAGTAACCTGATTTCTGCCCTCAAGGTGCACACACGCGTCAAACATGCTGATAACAAAAAGAAATCCCACAAAGGGGCTAAGGAGAATTTGTGGAGTGAGAAAGTTCCTAGAGTGTCAGTTCTTTGAAGGAGGGGGGTCTTTTCTTCTTCATACAGTGTTTAGGACAGGGAGGAACAAATAAAATAGCCTTGCAATAAAGACCTGTTGACTTGAAAAGAACTCTTATGGATGAATCCATAAAAATGACAGATTCATTCCGAACGCTCCGTAAGAAACGCACAGACTCCAGGGAAAATCCCACGGGCGAGAGTCTCTCCCTGGCCATTTGCCTCTGGCCCCTGGGAGCTATCAAGAGACTGACATGGATATGTAGCCGATCAGTCTTGGAATTTTAAAGGAGATTTATTTGGGAGACCAATGAATGGGAAGAATGCAGGGAATGATGCAAAGGGAAATGGATGAATGACATTTTTTTTCCTAGGGAAAAGAAGATGAGCATAAATCAAGGTTGTTTTCCAGCTTTTTCTGCTGACCTGTCACCATTAGGAAATGTATGAGGGATTCAGGGGTGGAGTGAGAGGAGCTAAGGAACTTGGCCCCAGACGTTTGGATATGGGCTCACAGTCAGAGAATCATGGCTTCCGAGTTGCAGAGGACCTGAAGAAGCAAGATAGTCCAAACTATGGAAGTTATATGAATCAGCCAAGAAGCATTTAGTACATACTCTTTGTAAGAAATTGTGCTAATGTTAGAAAAAAAAGGGAGATTAAAAAAAAAAAACATGGTCTCTGTCTTCAAGGAGTTCACAGTTATTGAATGAGACAGCAGGCAAATAACTATGTGCATGCAAAATATGTATGGGCTAAATGGAGGTCCTCTCAGAGGGAAGACATTGGGGACGAGGAAAGACTTCTTACAGAAGGGAGAATCTGAGATGAATCTTGAAAAAAGCCAGGGAAGGCAGGAGGCAAGGGGGGAAGAACTTTTCAGAGGCAGGATATCATATGGATCTAAGTAACTGCAATTAAGACAAGGTAGCTCTCCCCTGGAGTGCATGAAGGGGAAATTTCAAGTCTGGAAAGCAAGGAAGGGACCAGGTGGTGAAGGGGTTTGAATGCCAATTCAAGGATTTCATATTTGTTCCTGGAGGTAAATAGGGAGCCACTGGAATTTATTGGGTATGGGGGAAACATGGTCAGAGCTGTGCTCTAGAAATTAAGTGGAGGACAAAATGGATTTGGAATATTTCAGTGAAGGAGACTAACAAGAATATTGCCATGATCTAGGGGTGACTAAGTGGTACCATAGTGCATAGAGCACAGGGATTGGAGTTAGGGAGACTCAGTTTCCTGAGTTCAAATACAGCTTCAAATACTTACTAGTTGTGTGACCCTGGGTAAGTCACTTAAGCCCATTTGTTTCATTTATAAAATGAGCAGGAGAAGGAAATGGCAAACTTCTCCAGTATCTTTGCCAAGAAAATGGAGCTGTATAGACTCAGATATTATTGAAATGACTAAACAACAACTAAAAGTGAGAAGCATTAAGGCTCCCTACCAGTGCAGTGGCCATGTGAGTGAAGAAGTGTATGAAAAATGGTGTAAAGGTAGAGCCCATGAAACCTACAACAGATTGGACATGTAGGTGTGTGGGTAAAATATTGACATCTAGTCCATGACCAAAAGGCTATAAAAATCATGCATGTCCTTTGACTTTAGTACCATTGCTAAACATGCATCTCAAAAGAGAGTTTTCAAAAAGAAAGGACCTAAATGGACACAAATATTTATAGCAGCTCTCTTCTCTGGGCAGAGAATTGGAAATTTAAGAGATGCCTCTCCATTGGGGGATGGCTGAATAAATGGTGGTACGTGTTTATGATGGGATTTTATTGTTTTATGGGAAATGAGGAGCAGGATGCTCTCAGAAAAACCTGGAAAGTCCTCCATGGACTCAAGCAAAATGCAATGTCCTATTCAATACAAAGTATTACAATGTTGTGGGATGATCAGCTGTGAATGGCTTTTCTATTCTCATCAATACAATGAACCATGACTACTCTGAAGGACTTAGGATGAAAAATATTGTCCATACCCAGAGAAAGAACTCTGAATACAGAGTGGAGCAGTTCTTATTTGGGGAGATTTATCGATGTTTTCTTTCACAACATGACTTTTATGGAAATGTTTTATATAACTTTACATGTGCCTTCTTAATGGATGATGGGAGTGAGGTGGAAGAGAGCGAATCTGGAACTCAATGTTTTAAAAACAAATGTAAAAAATTGTTTTACATGTAATTGGGAAAAACAATGATATTATTTAAGATCACAAGCCAGGAGAAAAGAAAGAACTGATATCTAGGCTGAAAGGTATTCCTGACAGTAACAGGAACGTGGTCAAGAAGAGAGAAAATGGGAGGCAAGATGGAAGTTTCTCCTTGGACAAGTTGATTTGGAGACATCTATAGGATATCCAGCTGGAAATGTCCTTGAGGCAAATGACGATGCATGGAACAGATTAGGACAGAGATCAGCCAGCTGGGCAAGAAGCATTTGTTAAGAGGTATAGAGTCATATTGGGATATACAAGATCCTTGCAGAGTGGATACAGGGCATTCTCATTGGAAAAGGCGCAGGCACTTGAAGGTGCGAGGAAATGCCGGAAGGGGATTGGGGGCAGAAATAGGAAAAGAGAACATTCTAGACAAGAAGAATAAATTGTGCAGAAACAGAGAGAGAAAGAAAAGGTCAAGGGACTGGGACAGTGTGAGATCATCCTCTGCTTCCTCAGTGGGAGTAGGAGGGAAAGGCTCCAAGAGACACATCTCAAGCACACATTTGCCAGCAGAGCTGAGCTCAAGGGTGCAACGTGATCTGGTTCTTTTTTTTTCTTTTTTCTTTCTTTTTTTTTGGCTGAGGCAATTGGGGTTAAGTGATTGCCCAGGGTCACACAGCTAGGAGAATGTTAAGTGTCTGGGGTTGGATTTGAACTCAGGTCCTCTGACTTCAGGGCTGGGGCTCCATCCACTTCTCCAACCAGCTGCCCTGATCTGGCCTTTCTATGGCTACATATGGTTGGGGGTTAGCTCATCCCTCTGACCAATGGAGAGGGGCTCTGCTTTTATGATTTTAACATAGAGAGAAACATCAGGCTGAACCCGAGAGAAGGGCAGGAGTTGGACTGACCCCAGGCTTGCTGTCTCTACGATGGGGCTCATGATCCTACTGCTCAGATTTAACATCCCAAGGACGTGGCTACGAAGTCCTTTTCTCTTCGGAGGAAGGGCCTTGGAGAGTTGGGCCCTTGGAGCCTGGACGGGCTGCATTCAGAAACGTTCCATGGAGGGAGGGCTAGCTCCGACTCACTTCGCAACTACCATTCAAAGGGGCAGTTAGGTGCACAATGGATAGAGCATCAGCCCCAGAATCAGGAGGACCTGAGTTCAAATGTAGCTTCAGATCCTTAACACTTATTCATTATGTGCTACTGAGCAAATCTCTTAACCCCAAATGCTTGTAAAAATAACAATAATAATAATTGCCATTTAATAAATGTTGCCCCAAGTATCCACAATATCTACAATTACCTTGTATACAGTAGGCACTTAATAGATGCTTATTCCCTCCCCTCCCCTTCCTTTTTTCCAGATTAAACAACCATGATTCTTTCAATCACTCCTCATTGCCTTTAACTGGAACCCTTCATCTCTCCGGTTGTGTTCTGGGATTCGTTCAACTATCTCAGGGATTGGGGTTTTTCCTTGTTCTTCCTCGTCTTTCCTTCAGCTCAGACCACGGCCTTCTTGCTTTCTGGCCCATCTTTGCAGGGCCTGTGGCTTTGAGACGTGCCCTCCGGCCTCCTGGACCATCTGGACCTTTCTAACTCTGGCTCTCCTCTATTAAATTAGAGTCCTGGCTCGGCCGGCCGAGATGCTTTCTAAATCCCGGCATGTGCCCTCCCCTTCCTGAGCCTCAGTTTATTCCCCCATAAAACATAAGTGATAACACTCATGTTTCCACCTCTCAGGGTTGTTGGGAGAAAAGTGCTCTGTATCTTTCCCCACGCTATAGAAAACAGACTCATAGTATAATTTTTACATAATAAAATCACGGGATTTATACTAAGGACGAAAGTGCAGCTTTGGGGAGTCTGTCCTTCTGGAAGGCCCGACCGAGGGCCGGATGCAGCGAAGCCGAAGGCCCGGGCCGACCTTCAGGCCCAGGCTGGGGGTCTCACAACCCTTTCCTAGCTTCCCAACGGCCCTCCTGCGGGAGGGGTTCACTTCCTGAAGTGGAACTGTGGTCAGAGCAGAGGCAGTGACCCAGGGCGCTTCTGCCATTTGCCCAGAGGTCCCCCGTGGACTGAGAGTTGAACTTTGCTGCAATTTCCTGGCCCGTGGCTTTAATTATTTCTTAATCAGAGCCGAGCACGGGTAGAAGGGGGAAGGAGGGCTAGGGGAGAGCCGGGTGGGGTCCGGCCTGCTGTGGATCTGGCTCCGAGGCAAAGGGACTTAGCTGTTTCTATTTCCATTCCAGGAAAGGCATCCAAGGCCCTGAAGTTTCATCCTCAGGGGTCCAGCAGTGCGCAGCAACCCACAGCTGTGCTGGGCCGTCCAAAGACAATTGTCTCTGGCTAGAATAAACAAGACACACGCACGCACACAAACACAATAATAACAGCTGGCTCCATATGAAGGGGAGAAAGACGCGGTTTTCAAAGTGGCTCAGGGATGGCAGGTCTGAAATGGCAGCGATTCCCGCTTTCTGCGGGCTTCCAAAGCACTTTCCTGGGCCCTTCTTAGATGGAGGAAAACTAAAGCTCGAGGAACTTAGTGCCCCAGGACCTGAGACCTCACCAGGTCCGAGATTTGCAAGGGAGGGACGGAATGAATTTCCCCAGTCAATCATCCAACAGTGAGGGGAGATCTGGAGTGAAACCCCCACGGTCCGGCTCCAAAGCCGCGGTGATGTCGACTGGGTTATAGCAGGGGCCACAGAGTTTAACCTCCAGCACCGAAGTCCATTTTCTGCAAGCAAATTCACCTTTCAGAACCTCGGTTTCTGTAAAACGAGCTGGAGAAGGAAATGGCCAACGCTCATGTTTTGGTGGGACGTGACAGACCAGCAGCAGCAGCCTCTGCCTTCGAAGCTAGAACCCGGCGTGGGTGCCCCCCTCCACACAGACTGGATGAGTGCCCGTTGGGCGCGTTACAGAGAGAATCCGTGTCCAGGTCAGACACGAGGGCAGCTAGTTCAGTGTTTTGCTCTGGTTATCCTTGCCTGGATGTCTTCTTGTCCCACCTTCTGCCTTTCCACCTCTTAAGTGTGTTTCCCCTTTCTTTCAGACCAGGGAATGTCTTTTGCCTTTCTTTGTAGGTCCAGCACTTAGCGAGCTACCTGGGGCATCGGAAGCATTGAATCAACATTTATTGACTAACTTTATTCCTCAAGAAAACTTCGCAAGATGAAAAAACACGTTCTTATTCTTGGAGAACGATGTTTGGTTTGATGGAACTTAATGGAGAGATGAATGTACAATTCCATTTAAGTCCTCGGTCATTTGCTAATGTCTTATGATGTAGGTGAGCCATTCTAATGAGGGCAAGGGAGACTTTTATGAAGTGATTGAGGTGCATGCACAGGAAGTTCATATGCTGTGATCATTAAAAAGACATTTACAGGAGATAATGATAAATTAGGGGCAGCTAGGTGGCTAGAGTGCCAGACTTGGTCCCGAAGGCTCATCTTCATGGTTCAAATCTGGCCTTAGTTTCCTTATCTGTGAAATCAGCCGGCTTTCCAGTATCTTTGCCAACAAAATTCTAAATGAGTTTATAAAGAGCGGACATGGCTGAACAGTAATAATTTAGGGTCTGCTGTACATACATCATCTCATTTGATCCTCCCAACAACCCTTGAGGTACTATTTTACAGATGGGGAAACTGAGGCAAACACGGCTGAGTGACTTGCCCAAAATTATACAGCTCGTAAGTGTCTGAGGCTGGATTTGAATCCAGTTCTTGCTGACTCCGACCCACTCTTCTATCCACTTTACCACTTGGTTTAGAGGACAAGCACAAAAGTGAGGCATTATATTATAGGAAGAAGAGCTAGAAATGCTAAGTTTCAGAAAAACAGAGCTTCTGCGGACTGCCGAAAACAACAAAAAGTGGTTGGCTGTTTTTGTTTGATTGTTTTCTTTTTTAATTGTATCAGGGGAAAGGAAGGAAGACATGGTTATATGTTATATAAATAAAGTGAGGAAGCCTGCCGTGGAGGACTGAGCACGAGCTATATATTCAGAAGCTCCAAGTTCAAATCTCAGCTTTATTTCTAACTAATTACATGCTTGTTAAATCACTCTGGCTCCTAGCTCCCCTTTTAATAAAATTAGCAAGTCTCTAAGACACCTTCCAGTTCTGTGGTCGTGGCAAAGCTAGGATTGGAAGGATTTGACTCTAGCTGTGATTCCCAGTCTGTGTCCTCTGTAAACCTCAAACAAATGCTTGTTTTCCAGGCAACGACCGCACTCTACTTTCACAAGACCTTGACCTTGTTGTTCCAGCCCTTGTTGTTTGCCCTTCCTTCCCAAAGGAACCGTGACATCAGGAAGGTAAGACTATGACCATAGTGGGGCGGATTCTATTTTTTCCCCTCATTTCAAAGAGGGCAAAAAGAGAGATTATATGGCTTGCTGGGATTCTTAAAAAGCCCATTTTGAACCCAGGTGTTCAGGACTTGAGCTCTGCCCTTCCGTACCCTGTCCCAGATGCCCAATGGCTCCGATTGGGGATAAATGAGCAGAGAGCAAGCGGGTTCCTCTCTTTTCTTCTGGATTGTTTGATGATGACTGGAAGTCCATCTTTATTAAGCTTAGTGTGATGTAGCACTCTCACTGCAATGTGAGCTAGTGACAGAGGAGAATTATAACCGGGCTCCTGGCCCCCTGTCCGGCCAGCTTTCTTTCTGTGACACCAGCTGCGATTTATTTACTGTGATACTTTTTAGCTCAAGTCATTGACCCGGAGAGGAACATACTTGATAGATAGTCCTTGACCTCCGGGACTAGGAGCCACTCCATAGGTTTGTGCTACAGCGGGAGACAGAAAAAGGGAAAAAATCCCCCATTCAGCCAAGTTCCAGCTCCCTTCTCTCCCTCCAAAAGTAAACATTGCCCTTTACTAAATGGATGACCTCCAAGTCACACTAAGTTAAATAAAAACATCAGTTACCAGGAGCTGCTGCTTCTGAGGGGCATTCTTTAGAATGAAAGAGCAAATAAACACATCATATGTTAGCAAGGAAAACTTGTCTTCAAAAATACTTACTTAGTTATCTAAAGTTAGCACAGTGCAGTGGAAAGAAACTTGGTTCTGACCTTGGCTTTTATTAGCTGTGTGGCCATGAGCCTCAGTTTTCTCATCTGTGAAATAGGGAGAAAATAGCACCGGGGAAATAAGCTAAGTTACAGAGATATTGTAAAAATGAAATTCATAGAAAAATTCTTTTTATTGGTGATATTTACATAATCTAAGAAAATTCATATAGTATCTCAGCATTGGAAAAAGAGTAAGTTTAGATTTTCAAGAGAGAGGAGAATGGAATCAGCAAACTATAGCCCACTGAGCTTTAACTTCCATTCTGGATGACCTTCTCAACTGCAATATTATTATTTTTTGTTTGTTTGTTTTCCTGAGGCAATTCGGGGTGAAGTAACTTGCCCAGAGTTTCACACAGCTAGGAAGTATTAAGTGTCTGAGAACAGATTTGAACTCAGGTCCTCCTGAGATTCCAGGACTGGTGCTCTATCCACTGTGTCATCTAGCTGCCCCTCTCAACTGCATTATTAAAGGGATGTCTGGTGCACATCGAGAGAAAAGAATGATTACAAAGAATCAGCTGGGACTCGCCAAGAACAGTCAAGCTCAGTTCATTTCTGTTTCTGCCAAGGTGTCAATGAGAGGAATCACGTAGGTAGGATGTAGCCAGATTTCAGAAAATTGCTTGGAAAAAACCTCATTTTGTTTTTGTAAAAAAAAAAAATTGAGAAATCTGTGCTAGACAATAATAGTTGGATTGGTTTCAGAGGAAACAAGAATGACCAGACACGAAGAGATTGTTACTGTCAATGTAACGTGTGCTGAGTAAAATTGTACTCGATTAATATAGGAGAAGATCAAGCTTTACTTAGGAAAGTAGGTGGAATAATAGAACTCTAGACAGAATGTTGGATTATTAGTCAAACAGATCTGAGTTCAAATTCTATTTCAGACACTAACAATATGATTCTGAGCAAGCCACTTAACTTGCCACTTAACAAGCCACTGAGCAACCCACTCTCTGGGTCTCATCTGTAGAACAGATTAGAATCTACTAACCTTGATGGCTCTGAAAGTTTTTTTTTCCTCCAGTTCTAGATCTTTGACTCTTTGTTACAATGGGTGATAGATGTGAAAGACTTGAGTTCAAATTCTATCCAAGACACTTAATAGTTGTGTTACTCTGAGAAAGCAACTTAATCTTTCCTAGCCTCAGTTTCCTGTTGTGTAAATGGGAATAACAATAGCACTTATTTGATAGGGTTATTATAAGAATATAATTAGATCCTATTTTTTTCCTCCCTCCTTTCCTCTGTTTTCTCTTTCCTTCCTTCCTTCTTTCTTTCTTTCTTCCTTCCCTCCTTTCCTCTCTTCCCTCCTCCCTTTCCTTCTTTCTTTCTTTCCTTCTTCCTTCCCTCCTTTCTCTCTTCCTCCTTCCTTTCCTTCCTTCTTTCTTTCCTTCTTCCTTCCCTCCTTTCCTCTCTTCCCTCCTTCCTTTCCTTCTTCTTTCTTTCCTTCTTCCTTCCCTCCTTTCCTCTCTTCCCTCCTTCCTTTCCTTCCTTCTTTCTCTCCTTCTTCCTTCCCTCCTTTCCTCTCTTCCCTCCTTCCTTTCCTTCTTTCTCTCCCTCCTTCTTCTCCTTCCCTTCCTTTCTTTTTTTCCTTCCTCCTTTTGGGAGAAATATGCATCAGGTCACTGAATATAGGAGAAAGGCTGAAAAATAAACATGATACTGCCATTATTGAATGGGAATGATATTGGTTTTCTATCAGATGTTGCCTGTAAAATAGTTAGGATCCAAGAGGGGAATCAAAAAGCCCTCCATGAGTGACAGCCATTTATTTGTTGTTTCCTTATTGACATATTAATCATTGTGTTCATGTGGATGCGTTGTAGAATTGTTTACAGGAACAGAGGGAGTTCATAATGTTGATTCAGCACTAGTTACACACCTCAAAAGATAATAGATGGATTATGCCCTAGTGGAGTTGACACAACGATCAATTCAAGTTATACAAAAATCCTCAAAAAAGTAGAAAATGAAAATAGATCACTTCAGAATGAAAAGCTTTAGTACCCGAGGAATACTGAGTAAAACAGCCTTAGTGGCTAGAATTGTATATCTTTTTTGCTATCTTTCACATATTAATAGACAACAATCATTCTCCGTACTGTAAGTACTGATACGGATCTTTAATCTTACTTACTTTGGTCTCATTTACTATACCCAGTAATGTGGATTAGAACCATCTGTCTCTGATTATTTGCATGATTCTTGCACATGTTCTCTCATAATTTCATTGTACGGGGTCCATTCAAGGTGCTGGAGGCCTTCCTCACTTTCCCCTGACATCACAAAAAATATACTAAAGGAGCCCGGGCGATCTGTCACTGACCAGCCTATCCTCCCTTACTACCATATCCCTCCTTGATGATTATAAATAAAGAACCTAAATAATCCTTGAGAAATCAACAAATAAATTGTCTTTTAACTGGAGGATTATCACAGACGAAACTGTTGTCCTCAATTGTCCATATGTCCCATTGATCCTCAGTTTTCAGAATGAATCTAACAGATGTTACCTTACCAAATCCTCCTAATCTTTAAGTTATGTGGAATGAAACATTTCCAGATAGAGACAGTAAACAGAATAAATAAAACTCATGTGTGAACAGGACAAATCACTCCTTTGGGTGTACTACTGGAAGGGTACCCAGGATGCTTTCAGGAGCCCACGGAGGATGAGCTTACACCTGCAATGCTGTTATTCAACTACAGAAAGCACTTGTATCCACTTGTGAGAAAAAGTCTGCAGAATATTAAATGCAAAGGAATAATATCAGAATAGCCATTCATTCCAGAATTTCTGTCTGAAGTCTATCCAAAAAGATAATAATAATAAATTTTATATATATGTTCATTCCCACACATCCTGTTGTTTCTTGAGCATTGGCAAGCCTAGAGAACAGAGTCCATCTCCTAATATTTTCATTTAATTATAGCAGTTGTCTTAATTCCTTCTGTACTATTCTGAACATTGAATGTGAAGGAGGGAAGCATTTAAATGTCTCCCCTTTTTTTTTTTTTTACAGATGAGGGAAACTGAGGCAAAAAGTTGTAGGGACTTGTCCAGGGTCACACAGTAAGTAAATAAGGCTGGATTGGAACTCGAGTCTTTCTGACTCCTGACCCACTGTTCTATCTATGGCCCAAACTAAGCTATTGAAGAGCTTAGTTGTCTATCTGATGAGTGATTTCCAGAACTGGATGAGTCCCATATTTGTTTCCAGGCTCCTCCGGCCTAGAGTGATGGATCCTGACCTTAGAGAGAGCAGAGCAGAAAGGTCATCACGGAGAGGATCCATTCTGTGTTTGGGCCTGTTAGAGCGAGAACTCCCCGAGCACCTCCTGGAGGAAGTGGGGGGCAGGGAAAAGTGCTAGGCTTGGATCCCCCAGATCGGACTCACCCTAACCTGGTGACACTTCTGACACTTTCCACCTACGTGTCATTTCTGTCTTTTGTAGCTCCCCCAGTGTCTGACACATTAACCGAACAGGCATGGGATGGGAATGGATTGAGGTTAGTATGAAATGTGGAAAGGATTTGAGGAGGTGACATGTTGAGTGGTTCAGGAAGCAGAAAGCTTCCTGCTATTATCTCCCTTAGGATGCTATTATCGGGAGAGTTTGGCGGCCATTGCTCCTTCCCAACAGCTTGCATTGGCCATTTCTAGCTCCACAGAAGAGGGACGGGAAGAAACCAAAAAGGCATCTGAGTAAAGATATTTAGTTTTTCCTCAGCTTAATACTTCAATTAAAACCAGTGAATTATTAATAATAATATTTAATATAAATAAAACAATTGATAATTAAAAGATTTGATTACAATTATAAATTAAGTAGTAAAATGAACTATTATCAATAACAACTAACATTTATAACTACTAATTATTTATGGTTTGCAAATCACCTGCCATTTATTACTTCCTTTGCTCCTTACAATAACCCTATCAGCTGGGTGATTTTATTGCCCTCATATTACAGATAAGGAAACTGGGATACAGGGAGATTAAGTAAGCTGTCCATCAGTGTCAAGAGTAGGATTCACATACCTACTATGTGCCTCACCTCACACCTACTGTGTGCCAGGTACAGAACTTTTCTGGCAGCAGCCCATATCTTATGTCCTCAAAAACAATCACACCGGTTGCTAGTTGGTGACTCTGTGTAAAGAAAGAGACAGCAGTGTGGTGCAGTGGCTAGCAAGGGGGTCTCTGAATCTAATGCTGTCCAGGACTGCAGACTGTGGCACCCTGGATAAGTCACTGAATCTCTCAGGACACACACGCGAAGACTCTTAGTTGCAGAGTAGGTTTAGATCTGCATTGGTGGAGAGAATTTCCTCACCGGGAGCACCACCAGGGTCATCAAAGAGACCCAGAGCACTATCCCCAGGACTAGGAGAGACATGAAATTTCGATAAACTAAGCAGAGATGAACCCCGAACCGAGAGATCCCCCGGTCTAGAGGGGGATGAAGGACCAAAAGACACTATGATGGCGTGGAAAATGCACCAGAACAGGACACAGCCAGATGGGGGGAGGTTTTACAGCAAGGAGAACCAGGGGCAGTTGTGGGGAGGAGGGAGTATCGGAATTAGCCTTTGAGAATAAATTCGATGGGCAGAGGAAGGGAGGAGGAAAGGAGGCGGAGGGCATGCACTGGGCGTTTTAGTGAGCGGTCCTCGGCTTGCTCCCTGGAGAGCTGCTCTTTGGGTTGGATCAGCGAGAATCAAGCCAAGAGGAGGGAATTGTGTCCCTTTCATAGGCTGGCAAACTGACAGCCGGCATCAGGCTGACCACTCCCTTAGTTGACCACTAACATTTCCCCACCCAGCTTCACTCCTTTGGATTTTCCATCAGAGCCCATGAGTCTCCTCTTCCTGCCAGGTCACTGTTGCCCTGAACCTCAACGGGGTCCCCTTGCCCCCAGGTCTTCTCTTTTTGATTGGAGGGCTCCTCACAGAAGGGGGGTGTCCATGGCCGCCATCTCTTCACGTCCCACCGGGCTGCTCCCTTTTGGACCTGGACTTGCATCAAAATTCACAGCAGCCCTGGAACTCCCCCATCATCTGGGGTCCCTTTAACTCACACTTTGCACCCTGCCCTGATGCCACATGGTCGAGTAGGGTGGGGACCAAAACAACACAATCAATCATTGTGCAGTGACCTCAGCTTGGTAACAAGGACAGCCACTGGATTGAACTCCAACGCTTGGAACAGAATCTAGCCATGGTGATGCTGGAGGCAAAGTTCAGAGTGATTTCTTCATGGGATTACCCCCATTCTGGAAAGACATGGTTTAAGTCTGCCTTCATTTTGCAAACCAAATGGCCCAGCACTGATGAATTCATAATAAAATGATTTAGCTTCTTTTGCAGAAATCCCCCCCCATCCAACTCATTCTCCCCAAAATGCAAATTCAAGGCCCAACATCCCCCTGAAAAAATATGTCTTTCATTAAACAAGATCAACCCAGACCAGCAAAAAGACTCTGAATTTTCCAATCCGGACAAGACAGGCAGGTTCTAATTAGGGGGCATATAATTGGAGAGGAATACAACCCTAATGATTATAGGAAAATTGTTCACTGATGAAATAACGAGGAAACATTATATGGCGATGAGATTAAGAGGAAGACAAACGACCTGGTTATCTAAATCAATGCAGACTGTCAGGGAGCTTAATTTCACCAACCATTAGCCAATGCCATTTTCCTACAGCAATAACCCAGATGAGAGATTACCTTGAAGGGAAATTTGGAAAGTAAGCGCCATATATGCAAAAATACATTTAAATTTCATAAATCTTCTGGGTGCTTTTTTTGTTGTTTTTGTTGCTTTTCTTTAATATTTTAAGAGATATGGTTTTACTGGGTTCTTACTGTCAATGATTCCCCCAAGACAATCCTTTCTTTATGTAGATGGTGTTTTCTCTGTCACCACAATGATTACAAAATCAACAAGTAAACAAATTAATTAAAATCAAATCCTGGTGGTTTACCTTTTCATATTGATCAAGATTTTTCAAAATTTACTAGGCTGATTTTGGACAATAGACACAAAATTCACCCAACAATTCATACTTGAAATAAGAATAGGATTATAGGAACTGTGGAATTTTGGAATCAAAATTTCAGAATTGGAAGGAACTCTGGCTACCATTTAAGCCCTTCCCCTCCAAACCCACCATCATTTGAGGTTTCTCATTCCACTTTGGACTATCTCTCCTAGCCAGGCAGTTCTTTTTTAAAATGCTCCCATACTCACTCCACTTACATCAAGTTTAATTTTTTTTTTAATTCCCAATTATTCCTAACTCTCCCTTTTTTAGAAAAAAGTCTAATTTCTACTTCACACACCAGCCTTTCAAATGTTTGAAGATATTATTTATGACTTCTCCAGACTAAATGTGTCTAAGTTCTTCAGCAATATTAATATGGTCACATGGGCAAATAATATCTCTAATCATCAAAAAATCAGCAAGCATTCCTTAAGTTCTTACTACTTGCTGGCAATCCAAAAAAATAGGAAAGGAGGATTTGTCCCCAGGGAGCTTACGTTCTGTTGGGGGAGATGCCCATTTTTATTGATGGGCAAATAAAGGATGCAGATTCTGTTTACCAATTTTTGCATGGTCTTGAACTTATTTATGGCTTTTCTAAAATATGTCATTCAGAATTGGACACAATGATCTCAGTGTAGTCTGAGTACATATCAAAATCCTACATTCTCCTCCATATAATTGTTCACTCTGATTTCTCCCTTCTCTTGGCTCCCATTGAAGTGAACTGTACTCTGAAGAACTAAAGAATGATGCTTGTTATGTGATAATACACATTGACCACATTTCTAGAGTCCCTAAGAGATACAAAGCACTGTATTCCTTATAATCTCTCTTTAAAATGGGCAGTTCATGCAATGTTATTTCTGGGTCTCAGTTTCCTGTTCTCTAAATAAGGAGGTAGCTTTAAGGTTCATCCAGTTCCAAATCTTGAAAGTTATGGCATGTACCTTATGATTCTCTATTTGTATCATCAAAATTTCACATTCTTCTAGAGGAGATAAGTAATATTATATATATATAGTCTTGAGGTCAGGAATTATGTATTTTTTTTATTTCATCTTTTACTTTTCTTTGTATCTCCAGCACTTAGTACAGTATCTGGAAGTGAACATTTAATAAATATTTATTGACTTTGAACCATTTTGCACAAGCAAAAGATACAGAACTTAAAGTCTATAATTAAATCCTAAATATAGAGTATGTTGAAGAACAAATTATAGCCATGTAAAAGACAATAATAGTGGGAAAATGTATCAGAATTTCTGGGATGCAGCTAACATCATTCTCAGAGGTAAAATTATATCCCTAAGAACATATGTTAGCAAAATAATAACAGATGATTAATGAAATGAATATACATTTCAAAATTGGAAAGCTAACAAACAAGAGCAAAATAAATCCCAAAGAAATATTGAAAATTTGAGGAGAAATAGATAAATTGGAACCTAAACAACTACAGACACTATAAATAAAACTAAGAGCTGGTTCTTTGAAAAGACTGACAAGATTAACAAATCGTTAGCCAATCTGATTTTTAAAAAATAGTGCGGAAAATCAAATTAACAATATAAAAACAAACCAGGGGAAATTTACACAAACTCAAAAGAGATTTAAAAAAAATCAGACCCCATTATATATAATTGTATATGAACAAAAGAAAGAACTTTTAAAAGAAAGGATTTCTGGATCATGTGACCAAGATGGCAGAGGATACATTTTCTCTGATCCCCATGACCTCTTGAACCTCTTAAAACTAGAAATTTTTCAACAAAGATAAAGCAAATCCAGCTGTCTCTATGCTCTAGGACAACAGGAACCCAAAAGAAGCCAAAGAAACAAAACAAACTGTGAACTAATGCTGACCTTGAGCTCACTTAGCACCCCTCCTTCTACTACACTATAGTCAGCAAAGCTGGAGGAGCCAACACAAAGATGCAACACCCTGGCTTGCAACAAAATGCAACCTCTTGGTGCTTCCTCCCTCTCTTCTATGCCATAGACATCCTGTAGAAGTTTACTTCTCCAACCTGTAGATGTCTACTGGGGCAGTGGCGCCAGTGTGGCAGAGCTCGGAACTGCTGAAGTTAGAAAACCGAAGAACTGGGGTAGGGTACCCTGAGTAGGGGTGCCATGCCGGGCTGGGTGACATTCAACTAAACGCTGAAAGAAAGAACCTAGCATCTAGCTGACCCAGTTCTGTTTCCCAAAAGGACGGAGACATAGGCTGATGAACTGTGAATTATCCAGCACGGAAGGAGGCTGAGGTGTTTTGAGACCTAGTTCCCAGAGAAACAACATCTGACAAGAGGGAATCAGAAAGTGAACAGTAAAAGAAAATAAGAGGAAAAGGACTGAAATTACCAAAGATTTCTGGAAAAAGAAAACATAAACAGGTAAATCAATAGGGAAACATTAATGGCAGAAGAGAATATGGCCTCCAAATCTAGTGAATGAATTCTGGAATTTATGAATAAAACAAAAATTTCCTTCACAAAATGAAGGAAAATGATCCAACAGTTGATGAGATGGAGGACCCTGTGGAATGTGAGGAGAATATGGAACAATATCTTTTTTTCTGAATGGTTTAAAAGAGAAAAGGGAATTATGAGATCAGAATTTATGGCCTGTACAGCAAGAATAATTGGCAGAAAAGAAAAACTTTAGAATCTATGATAACAAATCTAATTAAAGAATCAAAAGAAAGAACAAAATTGATTTGGAAAACAAATACAATGAAGTGAAAGAGAATTTAGAAGAAACAAAGCAAGGAAAAAATAATAACATTAGTTCATTTAACATGTATGGCACTACCTGCCATCTAGGGGAGGGAATGGAGGAAGGAGGGGAAAAGTTGAAACAGAAGTTTTTGCAAGGGTCAGTGTTGAAAAATTACCCATGCATATGTTTTGTATATAAAAAGCTATAATAAAAATGCAAAAAAAATTTAAAAAAGAAAAAACCATACTAGTCTTGAAGACAGGATATGTAGACAACCTAAGGCTTATAGGTCTTTCAGAAGTACATAATAAGTCAAAAAACATATTTATTGAGGTTTATAGGCTTTTTTTTTTGTTAACAAAACTGGGAACATTTAAGAAATAGAAGAATACCTTCAAAGATATAAAACATCTAAACTATCAGAAGACTATCTAGAGATCATAAATGTTTTAGTCTCAGAAAAGGAAACAAATAGAACCATTAAAAAACTCTTGGTTTTGATGATTTCCAAGGAAAATCATATCACAATTCACAAATTAGTCTGAAAAATCAAGACAGAGAGCATCCTACCAGAATCCTTTCATAAGATAAAAATAGTCCCAATGTCCAAAGCAATAAGGATAGAACACAGGAAGAAAACCATAGGCAATACCATTAACGGATATTGATTAATTTTTAAAAACAAAATCCTATCAAACAGACTATAGTGATTCATCTAAGAAAGCATTTGCTATGACCAAGTGGAATTTTTGCCAGTCATGCAAGAGTGATTCAACATTATAAAAATAATCAACTAGATTAGTAATATTAAAAATTAAAACATTTGAACTGCATGATTATTTCAAAAAATGTCTTTGACAAAGTATAGCATTTTATGCTAAAAACTCTACAAACAACAAGCAAAAAAGGACTTAAAAATAATCAAAAGTGACTTTCTAAACCTCAAATCAAGCATCATATTCATGTTATAAATATGGGAGTTCAACAATATTATCTACTCTCCCCTTTAATAATTAATAAAATTGTGGGAGTGCTAATAATATCAGTAAGACAAGAGAAATAAATTAAAAGCATAAATATAGATAAGGAGAAGATCAATTTTCCCTATTTGCTGATGATTCAAAGATATACTTGAAAAAATATTAAGGAATTGAGAAAGTGCATTAATGTTTCAATTTTTCCACATCTCCTCCAACATTTGTAATTTTTCTTTTCTATTACATTAGTCAATCTGATAGGTGTGAGATGGTAGGTACTTCAGAATCATTTTAATTTGAATTTTTATAATCAATAGTGATTTAGAGCATTTAAAAATATGATTATAGATAACTTTGATTATTTGAAAACTGCCTGTTCATAGCCTTTGACCATTTATCAATTGGGGAAGGGCTTTTTTTACAATTGACTCAGTTCTCTACATATTTGAAAAATGAGGCCTTTAATCAAAGAAACATGCTATAATTTTTCAAAATTATGATTATTGTGTATTTTCCTCTACCCTATCCCCTCTCTATTTGTCCAATAGATCCTTTCTCTGTCTCTGTCTTTTTTCTTTCTCTCCCATTCTTTTCCCCCTTCCTCCTTCTCCCCCCCTCCCTCCTTCTCTCTCTCTCTCTCTCTGTCTCTCTCTCTCTCTCTCTCCTCTCTCTCTCTCTCATAAATCCATTTTTTATCATGCTGCACAAGAAAAATCAGATTAAAAGGGGGGAAAAGAGAAAGAAAAGGACAAGCAAGTAAACAACAATGACAACAACAAAGGTGAAAATATCACGTTGTGTTCCACATTCAGTCTTCTCTCTGGATGCAAATGGCTCTCTCCATCACAAATCCACTGGAACTGGTTTGAATCATCTCATTGTTGAAAATATAGACTTCATTTGAATCTTGTGTTAGAAAGTCAAACTTTCTATTCAACTCTGGTCTTTTCATCAGGAAAGTTTGAAATTTATCTATTTAATTGAATATCCATTTCCCCTCCTGAAGGATTATGCTCAGTTTTGTAGGATAGTTGATACTTCGTTATTCATAAATCCTTTGCCCTTTAGAATATCATATTCTAAATCCTCCAGATCTTTAATGTAGAAGCTTTTAAATCTTGTGTTATTCTCATTATGGCTTCATCATGTAAAATTGTTTGTTTGTGGCTATTTGCAATATATTTTCCTTGATTTCCTTGGAATTTGGCTATTAAATTCTTGGGAATTTTCATTTTAGGATCTCTTTCAGAAGGTAATCAGTAGATTCTTTCAGTTTTTATTATAATATAACCCCTGTTTTTTAAAATATTAAGGTAGTCTTCCATGATAATTTTTTGAAAGATGATGTCTAGACTCTTTTTTTTTCACTATGACTTTCAGGTATTCTAGTAATTTTTGAATTATATATTTTCCATGTCTGTTGTTTTTTAATGATAATTCACATTTTTTCTATTTTTTCATTCTTTTGATTTTGTTTTATTGTTTCTTGATGTCTCAAGGAATCATTAACTTCTTGCCCAATTCTAATTTTAATTTTTAAGGAATTATTTTCATTTAACAAATTTTATTTTCCTTTTCTTTCTTTCTTTTTTTCTTTTGGAAAGGCAATTGGGATTAAATGACTTGCCCAGGGTCATATAGCAAGTGTTATATTTAACAAATTTTGGTTTTTGACAAGTTCTTTTCTTCTGTGAACTTTTCTTATATCTTTTTCCATGTGGTCAATTTTTGAAGATGTTTTCATTTTTGTGCCATTTTTTCTGCCTATTTTACCAAGTTGTTGATTCTTTTTTCATGATTTTCTTCCATCAATATAATTTCTTTTCCCAGTTTTCCTTCTACCTCTTTTACTTATTTTAAAAAGCCTTTTGGAACTCTTCCATTACTCAAGACCAATTTACATATTCTCTTAGACTTTGGATATAGTAGTTTTGACTTTGTTGTCTTCTTTTAAGTTTGTATTTTGATATTCCCTATCATCATATAACTTGCGAAAGTCAAATCTTATTTATTTCTTTGCTTATTTTTCAGACTATTCATTGAGCATTAACTTTGTGTTAAAGTTGGGCTCTACTTCCCATGTGGAGGGGCTCTGTTCAAAGCTTAAGATGTTTTATTTATTTATTTTTGTCAACTGTTTTCAGAATTAGTTCTGAGGGTCTGTTCTTCCAAGATGGTATGATCTAAAGAGAGGTTTATTAATTACTCTCCTGGATTGTATTCTGTTCTGTGGGTGACCACAAGCACTCTTTATAGCCCTGGTACTATGACTATTGTCTTGCTCCTGAGGTTACAAAATCTGTTGTGCTCATGCTCCTTCTCACTAAGGGACTGGGACCCAGGATTGCAATCAAACTATAACAATAGAGTTGTCATCTTCATGCTAGCAAAGTAACCCTTATAATCTTTTCTTGATCAGTTTTATGACACCTTTATTGCCCGTGGACTGAGATCTATGATTTCCATAGAAATCACCATTGCAGGCACTGATTCTGTTGCCTTCAAGCCCACCTGCTGGTTTCCTGGAGCAAGGCTTGAGCTGACTAGAGCTTTCACTGAAGCTTCATTGTGCTCCATTGTCACCCTGGAGCATCAGACCTTTTCTACCAACTTTTCATGTTGCTTTAGACTGGAAAATTGTTTCCCCTCATTTTTTTTGTGGGTTCTGACACTCCAGAATTCATTTTGAGGCATTTAAAAAAGTTGTTTGGAGGGGAATTTGGAAGAAAGCTCAGGCAAGTCCGTCCTTTTTTCTTTCTGTCTTGGCTCTATATCTCAAGAGTATTTTTCTGTAATAATAACAAAGAAGCAATAATAGAAAGAGAAGTTCCCTTTAAAAAAATTCTTTGCATCCAAGGCACATGAGCAATTAATATGCTTATGCATGTGTATATGTGCATACATACATACATATATGTGTGTGTGACTAATAGAAATTCTCTAATAGTTAATGTTCAAATGGTATGAATAGTTCTCAAGAGAAGAATCACAAAATATTTATTACCACATGAAAGTATTTTTCACTGTATTTATCATTTGTGCTGATTTTTTCTTAATTTTCTTTTTCTGTTGAAGGAAAGATATAGAAACTGGGGGTACTTGTGATGATGTAAAAAACAAAAGATATCAATAAAAATAGAAAGCTAGGTACCCTTCAAAATAACTGCAGAATACATAAAACATCTGGGAGTCAATCTACTAAAATGTTTCTCGTGTTCGTATAATTACAAAATACTTATTAAAAAAATACAGAGAAACTGGAAGAATATTCAGTACACATGCCTGATCCATTTCAATAGAATTAATATAATACTATTAAAGTTAATTTACTGATTTAAGCCTTTGCCAATAAAATTTCCAAAGGACTACTTTACAGAGTTAGACAAAATAATGACATAATTCATTTAGAGGAACAAAAGATCTTGAATATCAGGGAAATGAAAAAAAAATTTAGTAAGTAATGATGGGGAATATCATTTCCAGACCTCAAACTATATTTTAAAAGAGTAATCATCAAACTTCTTGGCACGTTGTTAAAACATAGAGAAGTAGATCAATGAAACAGACTAGACAAGGAAGAATCAGAAGTAACTGACCTCAATAACTCAGTATTTGGTGAATTTGAAAACACAAATTATTTAGGAAAGAACTCCCCATTTGATAAGAACGGCTGGGAAAACTGGAAAGCCGGTCTGGCAGAAATTAATTTTAGGTCAACATCTCTCTATTCCAAAATAAATTGAAAATGGATATGTAATCTGCATATTAAAGATCTTATCGTGGAAAAAAATCAGAAGAGAATCAGATCATATATCTTTCCAATCTGTGAGCAGGAGGCAAATTCTTAACCAAACAATGGATAGAGATGATTACAAAAGAATATAGAGTTTTAATGGCATGAAATTGAAAGACTTTTATGTGAATAAAATTAATGGGACTAGGATGAAAAAGGAAGCCATCAAATAGGAAAAGCTACGTCAAATGTCTCTCATGTGTCTGGAAATATGCTATCCAGTTTGAGCCTCAATTTACTTCCGTATAAAAATGAGGAAGGGGACTAGAAGACTGATCTCTAAGATCTTTCTTTCCCAGTTCTAACATCTTATAATTTGCTCTACTTTTTCCCCTTGAGAGGCAGCTGGGGATGGTTGAAAAAGCACAGGACTGGAAGTCCATGGCAGGATGAAAACATAGTCTTGATTCATTATTTAACTGAGTACAAGTCCCTTTCTCTCTCTGGGCCTTAATGTCTCCATCTGTCAAATTAGGGGGTTGGCCTTGGTCCGCAAGGTTTCTTCCAGCTCTTAATGGCTATCTGCTCTATTGCATGACATCACCGGGCAGCTGTGGAGGCTGGGCCGAGGGGCGCTTTCTCATTCTTCCTCTTACCGGAATGCAAGGATGGACAGCTCTCAGTGGGAAAGTGTGCTGGATAGGCATTTAGGGAGGGAGCTTTACACTTCATTATCAGGCTGGAATTACTTCCTTTCATGACCAAATTTGCTTTTTCAATCCATATGGTGTATAAGTCTTGTCAATGGCCAGTTGCGTATTTCATGAAGCCTTGAATGTGTTTTTGTTTATTTTTGTATTTTTTTAATGAAAAATGTTATTAGTTTTTGAAGCCAGAAGCTTACCAAAACTCCTTAGGCTATACTGGAAGTTGATATAAAGCAAACATAACAAGGTTAACTTGGAAACGTCTCAGTGGAAGTTTAATTATGTGAAACGGCCAGAAGAAGCCCCTCGAAGCCATCTGCTCTGTTACTGTTGGATGGAGCTTCCTTGGAGACCACTGCTCTGCTGGGGAGCTCCGCACTGCATGGGATGCTTGTTGATCCTGTTCTTGGCAGTAGCTCCTCC
This sequence comes from Antechinus flavipes, assembly GCF_016432865.1. Lineage (NCBI taxonomy): Eukaryota > Metazoa > Chordata > Mammalia > Dasyuromorphia > Dasyuridae > Antechinus > Antechinus flavipes. Next base: position 471,178,816 of record NC_067401.1, on the reverse strand, counting down.
CCCAAAAGTAGACCAGGGCAGAGAAGGTGGAGACAGCAGCCTCAGCATGCAGGTTGGGCTTCCGTGAAGAGCGAGCAGTAATTGTGTTGGAATAGGAGGCAAAGGGAAAAGAGGAACAGAGGAGGCAGACAGGAAGAAAGAAGGGAGAGAAGGAGAAAGGAAAGATGGGATGAAATAAAGGAATAAAGGAAGAGAAGAAGAAAAAAGGGAAGGAAGGGACAAATAAAAGATTTAACATTTTGGCCAGTTTTGCAGCTACTATAGGTTAGAGGCAGGATTTGAACCCAGATCTTCTTAATTCTGAAACTCATGATGGCTTTTTCTTCTGCTTGGTATCATGGAGAACTGGCTGGTTATCTTAGAGACCGTTGGTCCACCTTCTCATTTTAAACATCAGCAAACCAAGGGCAATAAAAGAGAACCAATTTGCTTAAAGAAAGTAAAAGCACGAAGATGCTGATTAAGATCCTACCATGGTGGAGAGAGCTGGATTTAAGATTCAGGAAGACTTTAAGTTTGAATCCTACTACCTTTGTGACAAGTATGAATTTCTATTACTCTGTCTCTTTGTTTCCTCGTCAGGAAAAATGCCAGACTTGAACTCAATAACCAGAAAGATTCAGGGCTTTTTTTATTTCGTTATACTCACTGTATTCCAGGTACTTGGGGATCCAGAAAGGGGCAAAAAGTTGGTGCACTATCCTTTCCTCGCTCTCCTATTGTTATTATTATTAATTATTCCCAATAAAATCCTTGACTAAAGTCTTCGTCTGATGCCTCATTGAAATTTGAAGTCATTGGATGGCCTTCAAAGACAAAGGCCCTAATAGAATTAGAGAATAATTGACCATGGAGAGGTAATGAATTCATTTCACTGAAGACTCCTGGCAGAATCAAGGACCTCTCAGGTTATCCAAATAGCAAATAAATCACCAAGGAGATCTGTATTCTGTTTGAAAGGGAGCAGCTTCATGACCGTGGCCACCCAACCAGCCTTCCTCTTGTGGGGGGCTGTTTGGAGAAGGGGGGTGAGGCAATATCATCATCATTTCCTTCTAGTGGATAACCATTCCCATTACCCAGAGCTAAGTGGTGGAAGCGCCCAAATGGCCCCTTCTAGGTTTTCCTTTGCCTCCCGATTGGCCAAGGGCCTCTGTTGTCTCTGAGGTTTAAGATCCAAGCTTATTAGCAACCAGCTGCAACCTATCCCAACCCACAGTAGGGGTGAGCAGAGCCTCAGCTTTTCCAAGCAAGTGATTGATGCTGCCTTATAGCTCCCACACCTGTTCTTTGAAAACTGCTATAAAATGTCAGGAGGCAAGCCAGAGAGAGGCTGCCCCGGGCTGAGCCAGAAGGCAGAGCCACAGGAGAGGAGGAAGAGGAGGAGGAGGAGGTGGGAGTGAGGTTACTGGAGAGAGCAGCTCTTATCAGCCCTGGAAGGGGGAAGCTCATCACTTTCAGCTGGAAACCAGAGCTAATGAGGGTGGGCAATTTTCTACTGATATCATTGCCATAGATCTTTCCTGGCAGCAGCCTTAGGATCATGGTAGCACAAGCCTGGCACCCCCCTACCCTCATGCTTGGATTGGGGTTCTGCGTTCTCCACGGGCTTGACCCCTACTCAGGTGCTAGGGTATTCCTGCTGTGGATCACGAGCCCCCACTGGTGTGCTTCCCTTTAATGGCGACTGAATAAGACACATTTAGTTCTTTAAAAAGGCATCTGCTATCATAGTCAAGATAGTGGCCACAAAAATATCTCTACTCCCTTATAAAGCTTGGGCACATCTTCCCACAAATACACTGTCCATGGAAATAGTGGACACACAATTAGAATGCAGTGGCAATGAGATACGTAAGGAAGGAATATGCCTGGACACAGAGCCAGCAATACCTGAGTTTTGAGTTGCTAAGTCCTTTATTTCTTAGCAGAGCATCACAAACCTCGCCAGATACAACCATCAATGATGAGCAGGTTACTTAGCTTGGTTTTCAGTTTGTTGAAGGGCAAAGTAATGGCTGTGATTCCATATCTGGATCTCTCTTTTGCTGGTGGGGTTGCTTTTTATCCTAAATGATTGCCTTTCTGCACATATGTACACACCCACACATACACACACAGAGATATGTTTCTACTCTTTCTCCAGATATATGTATATATGTATATGTACATATGTAAATATATATGTATGTCTATTTATCTATATATGTTACTACTCCCTCAACCATCCATCAAACTCACTGGAATTGACAAACTCCCAAACTGATGGAGTGTTTCCTTTTGAGAAGTACCTTTATTGTTAGATATTATGATCAAGGGCAGAGGGAAAAGGGGAAAAGTTTTTCCCCAAAATTTGAAGAACTAGATTTTTTTTCCCCAATTGATAACCCTTTTCAATTCACCCAAACTATCAAATTCTTGACTATTTCCAGGACTCAGCCATCCAAAGGCCCCATAAAAGCATTGCTAATTATCTTGTGGAGAGAGAGAGATTGAGAGAGAGAGAGAGATTGAGACCAAGATTATTAACATATTACTACATCAACCGAACTTGGGAGGGGATCAAATACTCCATCTCTTATACTAGGGCTAGTACACCAGGGTTGATTTTTGTTGGTTTTTGTTATAGATTAGGAAACTCGGTTCAAGAAAGAAAGTGATTCTTTAATACACAACTATTGTAAATAACAAATAGAGATGATTTTAACCTAGGTCTCTCTTGATTGCAATTTGCTGTTCTTTTAGAGAACAGCAGGATCTAGAGGTGGAGGAGTTCTTGCAGGTTGTTCTATCTGACCACATCATTTTAAAGAGGAAAATAGTGCAGTTTGAGCTGAGGTATGTCCATTTCCACATTTACGCCAGGTTGGTAGCCATGAAAGTTTTCACCATCAAATAGAGGGGAACTTGCAATAAATTAATGGAAACAATTATTATGATCTGGGGTTTTTGACTCTCCTCCTGAGTTCTGTGAGTTCTGCACATATGAATGAACAAATGAATGAATAAATGCAAAGGTGTTTATTTTTAAAAATGTTTATTTTTAATTTATGGAGTAAAATAAGCATTTCCATAATATAACAACAGTACACGAAACTCCAAATCTACTATGTGCAACTTGCTATTCCCTTCAAATAAACAACAAAATTATCATGTAAATTTCTTTTTTTCCTCTCTCCTTCCAACCCAGAGATAACTAACATGAGATACAAATAGATATAAAAGTAAAATTATTCTATAATCTATTTATCAGTTCTTTCTCTGGATGTAGGTAGCATCGTGTTTGTGCTGGCGACAGGTCCACCATGAAGATCGTCATGCAGTAGCACCCAAAAATATAATGAAATTGAATAATCATTTATTAAAGTACTTAATGTGTGACACACTAGGGATAAATAAATATAATAATAAGAAAATTTTATCTTATCTCAAAGAACTTATATTTTAATAGAGGGAGGAAGCCTAAATAGGGGAAGGAACCAAGGAAGAATGGTAGCTTCCTCTAGGGATAGCTAAGTGAATAGAATTCTGGGATTGGAGTCAAGAAAACCTGAGTTCAAATCTGGTCTCAGATTCATAGTAGTTATGTGATCCTGAACAAGTAAGCTATCCATTGTTTGCTTCACTTTATTCATCTGTAAAACAGGGACATCTCCCTGTTTGAGGATCAAATGAGGTCATTGTAAAGCACTTAGCATAGTGCCCACCTGGTGCACATTAGTAGCTATATAAATATTAGCTATTATTATTATTAATCTGAGAAGTCACAGGGAAGACAAGTGAGTCATAGGGCCCATTGTTCATTGATACATCCTTTTCCATAGTAGCGCCCATGTTGTTTTAACTATAGTTCTTACTACAAAAAGTAGTAAAAAAGCAGCACGATTAGAAAAAGGTTGGGGTGAATTTGGGACCTCGAGGTGCAGCAGAACAGGAGATTTATCTCAGTAGGCTTTAGGCAGCAGCTGTTTCACTTTGCATCATCTTCTTTAGTTGGATCCATGGAGGTCCACAAAATCATGCTCACTCTTCCCCTTTTTGCCACTTGTAAGACCAATGCTCTAGCCCCGGCCCTTCTTACCACCTCTCAAGTAGACTAACCCAACTGCCTTCTAATGGTTTCCCAGCCTCAAAGCTCTCTCCTCGCCAATCTATCTTCACACAGCTGCCTAAAGATACTTAAAACTTAAATCTGAAATTCCTTCAGGAGCAGAGTAAATGATATAGTAAGAGGTTCCTTTTGGTCTCAGAGACTTACTTGCTGTGTGACCCTGAGCAAGTCACTTTACCCGGGTTACCTTAGTTTCCTCATTTGTAAAATGAGCTAGAAAAAGGAAATGGCAAACTGCTGTAGTATCTCTGCCAAGAAAACCCAGAGGGTCAGGAAGAGTTGGACTTGACTGCAATGATCGAATAACAACAACAAATAAAAAATGAGGAAGAAGAAGGTTTCTGAGAAAACTGAGAAGATTTTTATGAAGTTATTAATAGTGAATTGAACAAGAAACAAGAGAATAATTTATATAATAACAACATTATCAAGATTAAGAACTTTAATATTTTATTTTTTAATGAATAAGAATCTATTTATTCCTTTTCATTCTCCCTTCTCTATTGGCAAGGTTTTGGCAAGAAAACCTATATGCTTATAGCACACACATATTTTACACACACACACACACACACACACACACACACACACACACACACATTCCTGGATACGTATATAATACATATGTATACATACTTATAAATATATATATATACATATATATATATATACACATTACATCTAAAATATTCAGCTTCTGGAATTTTTTCCATTATTATATATTTTGTTTATTATTATTAACTATATTATTATAGTTAATCTTTGCATTGATTGAAGTTCTTAATTCTGTATGATTTATGTGTGTGTAAAAATGTATAAGTGCTTTCTTGCACTTGGAAAAGGTAGGAGGGAAGAAAAGGAAAATAATAAAAAGAATAAAGTAAAAAGTGCACAGCAGAGAACAAAAATAACCTACTAAGAAGCCAAAAAAAGATAGTTACCACTATAATGTTCTATTATCTATTATTTCTGGAAATTGAAACTTTCTATTATATATTTTGAATCCTCCCCAATGTTTTACTGGGCACATGACAATTTTCTTCATTTTCTGTCTTTCTTTTTCTATTTTCTTTTCTTTTTTATTTTGCATTTAAATGTTTAAAAAAATCATTAAAAATATTTAAGAACTTTAAAAAACTCTATACCAAACACATTTAAGTTTAATGAGCTTATTAACATTTTTCTTATTACCCTCTTAAGTCAAGACAATCAACAGAACAAGAAATTAAGCTCTGATTCCTAGCCTTAGTGGATTTTCAACTGAAAATTTAACCCTTGGTTCTCCTTAGGCAGTGGAGCTAGCCTTTTTCTTGCCTTGAAGGGAACACTAAAGATGTTCTAGACCTTCCAGCCCTAGCCCCAGAGCTCTTTCTAACACATTTCACTTGGAAAGAAGTCAGGCTAAGCTGGATTCGCACAGAGAAAAAGGCTTTAGACTCCCTCCTTTAGACTTCAAGCTGGCTTGATATCAGTCCCTTGCAGGCCTTCTGATGGACCTTTTTCTCCATTAGCAGGATCTATGTTTTCATTGTGAGATCCATTGACCAAAGCAAGGCTGTTTCATTTGGGGATCTTCATGATCTCTGCTTTCTTCTGATTCATAGCCACAAGGTGGGGGAACCCCTTCTGCTCCTGCTCTGAAGGCTCAGCCCAAGTGATCCCTCCTTCTGCGAGCATTTCCTGCTGTCGGTTCTTTCTCCACCCCCCCCCTTCCTCCACCAAACATTTGGGTTAGACCTGGACTGTTCTATGCTTTTTTGTGTCTCTGGCACACGTGAAGCTCTTAATAAAGGCCTGTTAGCTGACCGTTTGATCGATTGTCTGCATAAAAACAAATGAGGGTGTTTTCCCAATCAGCAGTTTTCCTGGCAGCTCCCTCAGGTGGCCCCTTCTCCTCAGGTTTCTAGAAATTAGCATCCAATTGATCTCCTTCCGACCTCCAGTTCAATGGTTGGCCGGTACCCAGGCCATTGCACTGACTGGCATTCACTCTTAAAAGGGCTCCAACTCTTATTTCTCCCAGAATGTCTACTTAAAACACACGCAAATACAACATGCCCCTGAAGGTCCCCATAAATGCTTGACTGGCCTCAGAAGGGCCTTTTATGGGCCGGAAACAGCAGGGTGTAGCGGAGGGAACCAGTCCCCGGCTCTGGCGGGCCTGGTCCGGGTCTTGGCCACCGCCACGGCCTGCGGGGCCATCGTGGTCTCTTTCTCTGTCTAGCTTTCAGGGCTCGAGGCGGATGGCCTGAATGTCTCGGAGTCCTTCTGGCTGGAAATCTGGGCTTTTACATTCCGGCTTAGCACTGAGATTGGAGTCAAAGGGCACAGGGGAGTGAAAGGATAGGTTTGAAACAAACCTCTGAGGGGGATTTTAAAAAGCACAACCCAGAGATCTAAAAATAGCTCCAACCTTTCTCCATTTATTATTCTTATTTTTAAAATGTTGGCTCAGGGGCGGTCCAGCCATGCCAGGGGGCCGCCTGCTTCTGCCGCGGAATACCTTGGAATGGGAACCTGAGCGAACCGCAGGTCCCGGCGTCTTGGCTCGCCATCAAAGGCCCGGGCTGGGCCGGGATTCCAGAGGAGCCCCGAGATCCCATGTTCCTGCTCCGGCTCAGGCCGCCCACACAACCCAGCACCCTTCTTGTTTGTACCTCAGCCACCCACCCGGCACCACTTCGCACAGGATTTCTTGCCAGCTGGCCCGAGGAACTCAGGTTGGAAGCAAAGGGGGGCTGGGCCCCGGACAATTGAACGGACTGAAAACGCTTGGGAGAGCCACTGGCTTTGCCCACTTAGGGTGCAGCGGGCCCTCGGGAGCAGAGAGCATCAGAGCCGGAAAATGCGTCTTCTAAGCTCCAGTTTCTCTTTTTTTACAGACAAGGAAATTTAGGCCCACAGAGAGTGATTTGCTTAAAGTCACTGTAATCAATGTAGAAAACAGGATTTAAAGCTATCTGAGCCTTGGTTTTCTCCTCTGTAAAGGCCCAAGGGATTAAGTAATCTGATATCCAGGGATTGTATCTTGTCTAAAGTCATATCTAGCATCTATTTTCACCCTGCCTAACACACACACACACACACACACACACACACACACACACACATACACACACACACAAACACACTGTTCTTCACTTATATCCTCCATCAGAATGAAAGCTCCCTGAAGGCAGGAACTATTTTTTTAAACTTTCTTTGCATCCCACCATTTACCATAAGAGCCCAGCGCCTGAAGGTTTACCAACCACGTAAGTCGGATTTGCACCCAGGTTCTCCGATTACAAATCCAATGTTTTTTGCCATGATATCATGTTCCTGCCGTTCAGAGCTTCATTTTTCTCCTTTGTAAAACAACTGGGTTGTATTGGACAATTAATAAGCATCCAGCCCAATCCTATAATCTATGAATCTCTGGGTGGTCTTTGGAGAAAATTCTTTCGGTCAAATGAAAGCCAGCACTTTCTGGTTCTGATTGAGTAATAATGTCTATTGGGCAGACACCAGTCTCATGAAATATGTGTATGTATGTTTATGTGTGTGTGTATACTTTTAAAATTTTACTAAAATGTATTGTATATATTTTACTAATTTACTAATAAATTTTACTATATATAGTAAAATTTATTAGTAAATTAGTTTTACTAGAAAGATATAGGTATATATCTATATATTTATATATAAATATACAAATATATCTTTCTAGTAAAACTTTAAAGGTAGATGAAAAACCAAAAAGAAACCAATTTGAGGACAATCTAGGCTATTCTATTATGTCCCCTAATTGGTTTCATTTGCCTTTAGTATTAAACTAAATATTAAATAGCCCAAGTTCTCAAAAGGTAGCATGGAACGTTGGAAAGAATAAGGAATCTGCAGATTTGGATTTAGTTCCCAGTACCTCTTCTTCCCCCTATTTACTATCCTTGTGACTTTGGGTGAGACACTTTCCTCTTGTGGCTTAGTTCTCTCCTCTGTAAAAGGAGGGACCCGGACAAGCAGATGGTCAAGGTTCTTCCCAATTCAAGTTTCCATGATCTTTCACTCTTGGCATCTGAGCAGAATGAACATAAATCCAACCAAGGACCTGGAGAATATTCTGTGTTTTGATGGCCAAAGTATTCTTAGATTTTAGCATTTGAAAGGAATAGAAAAATCTCTGAGAATGCTTCATCCCTTCTCTGGTTTTCTGAAGCTGATAATTCTCCACCCCTGCTTTGTGTCATCTCCTATCCCAATTCTGGCCAAATTCTGCAGAACTAATGGTCTAGATGGCTTCAGAATACCCTTCCACCTTGGAGCATCTCTGATTTGGAAATAGCAGTCTTTCTGGATTGGGGTTCTGTCAATATGGTTTCTGACAATGAAGTATCAACAATAATAATGATAGTAATAGTAATTGGTATTTTTACAGTATTAAAATCTACAAAGCACTTTGCTTATATTATTTCATTTGATTCTCACAATAATCCTGTAAAATAAGAGCTATAATCTTTTATTTTATTTTAATACCCAATTATATATTTATTGTTTATTAATGCCCAATTTATAGATAACAAGTTAAATAACTATTACAGAGTAACATAGTTGGTAAATGTATGAGAAAGGTCTTTCTCATTCCAGGATAACTGGATGGTACAGTGAATGGATAAAGCAACAGATTTGGAATAGGGAAGACTCATCTTTTTGAATTCAAATCCAGCCTCAGATACTTACTAGTTTATATGACCTTGGGCAAATCAATTCATCCTGTTTGCTTCAGTTTCTGCTAAATGAAGTAGAGAAGGAAATAGCAAACCACTCCAGTTTCTTTGACAAGAAAACCCCAAATCAAAACAACTTTCTCATTTCAAGGCAAGCATTCTACTATATGACCTAGCTGATTCAAAGTTCAAGAATAAGGCTTTCTTTGAGCAACCCCTGAAACCTATTTCTGATACCCAACAAGATGGTGAAAAAGGCAGTGTTGTTACAATTAATGCCAGGTTATAGAGGAAAGAACTGAAGATTGTCTTCCACTGTTTTTTTTCCCAGCCTTCTTCACTCACATGGATAAACACACCATGGGCTACCTTGGTAAGTAGTGTGGTTGCCAACCATTGATGAAGGTTAGTGTGAGGTGACATCTGAAAGACTGTGGATGCTGTTGAGCAAATCACTGATTGATTTTTAAGAGTTTTGCCATAACTTTCTAGGATCCCTAACACTCTTATAATTCTAGATTCCAAGATCTTAAATATCCTAGTAGATTGTCAATGTAATGCAATATCATCAATGTGGATTTTTTCTCCAAAAGATCAGGTATCTTGTTTCAAGAAGTGAGACACCAGGAAAAAGGGCCATTAGGTTAAGGCCAGGGAAACCTGCTCAAGTTGAGAAGCAAAACACATTAAAGGTTCTGTATTGATCGGCAATAGGATCTGACCACTATAGTTCTAGCTTGGGGTAAGGTAGGGAAATCCACTTTGTAATTGTGTTCTTATAATTCCTGTGTTTGTCTTGGCAGGCAGACTCCCAAATATTTTATATTGTCCACAGCTATTTTAAATGGAATTTTTCTTTCTACCTTTTGTTGCTGGGCTTTGTTGGTAATATATAGAAATGCCTATTATTTATGTAGATTTAGTTTATATCCTGCAACTTTGCTAGAGTTGTTAATTGTCATATGTGAAATCTTGTAGCTTAGGACTTCTGAGTTCAAGCAATCTACCAGCCTTGATCAAACGCTTTCAAGATTTTTTCCATTTTTCTTCCATTTATTTTCTTCTTTCTATTTTCACCCCCAAACACATTCAGGATAATTTTGTTTAGTGTGTTCTTTGACTAAAATTTTTAAAAGGAGGTTTTATCTTCTATTGTTTTTTATGAAATGAGGGTAAATCAAATCTTCAATCGTCCATCATTATCCTCAAAATTTCATATAGATTTTATATTTTAAATCATTCTCGCCTTTGGGAACCACCTTTGTTAAGCAAATGAGATGTTTTCTGGCTAAAGTGATTTTTAAGCTATTTTCCCCCTTCTTGTTATGATATTTATTTCATACAATAATGTTACATATAAAATTGAAAAAAAATCTATGTTCCCCATTTCCAGTTCCAAAAATGAAACATTTTTCATTATTGATAATTTTAGTTGGAGACAGAGCCAAGATGTTGGAATAAAGGCAGGAATTCACCTGAACTTTCCCACAAGTCTCTGCAAATACCTTTAAATAATGACTCTAAACAAATTCTAGAGCAATAGAACCCACAAAAAAATTGTGGTGAAACAAGTTTTTTCAGCTCAAGACAACTTAGAAGAGCAGCAGGAAAGATCTGTTGCATCAGGGTGAGAGAAGAGTATAGTCTCAAGAAGGCTTTACCAGTGCAGCCTTTGGACCCCAGCAAATAAGAAGCAGGATGAGTGAGTGAGCAGCAGCAGTGGCACTCTCAGTCCACAGAAGGTAAAGGGATTCAACAACAGGTCAATGAGATTTATTGGGGGTGGTGGTGGTGGTTTCTCTTTGCTAGTACCAAGGGCAGGATTCTGTTATATTCCATAAACATCTCTGTCTAGGTGATAATCCCAGTGTGAGGAGGAGCAAGGATCACAATCACAGTTCCAGGGTTGTGGTCACTCACAAACCAGCACACAGTGCAGGAGAGTAGTAGATCATAACTTGGAAGGACCAAAAACTTACATATCTCCAGAATTATCTCTGAAAATAGCTGTACAAAAACCCTAAAACTTGAGACTGTTGGGAAAGTATAGTCCCATTTTGACATAGAGATACAATCAAGAAATAATGAACAAGCAGAAAACAATTCTGACCATAGAAATTTATCATAATGATAAAGAAAAGCAAAACAAACACTCAGAAGAAGACAACAAAGTCAAATTTCCTGCATCCAAAGCCTGAAAGAAAACTATGAATTGAGCTCTGGTTATGGAAGAGCTCAAAAAGAATCAAATAACATAAGTAAAGGAAAAACTGAGAAGAGAAATAAGAGTGATGTAAAAATAATTAAAAAAAATTCAACAACTTGGCAAAGGAAGCACAAAAAATGCTGAAGAAAATAACACTGTAAAAAAACAGAATAGACCTTTAAAAGTAGAATTGGACAAATGGAAAAGGAAGTACAAAAGAGCACTGAAAAAAATAATTCCTTAAAAGTTAAAATTATGAGACATCAAGAAACAATCAAAAAAAGCCAAAATAATGAAAAATAGAATAAAATGTGAAATATCCCAATGGAAAAACAACTAACCTGGAAAATAGATCTAGGAGAAAAAAAGTGGACTACCTGACCACTTTATCAAGACCAAAGTCTTGATAAAAAGAAAAGCCTAGACATCTTTCAAGAAGTTATCAAAGATGCTGAGTGAAATGAGCAGAACCAGGAGATCATTATATACTTCAACAACAATACTATATGATGATCAATTCTGATGGACATGACCCTTTTCAACAATGAGATGAACCAAATCAGTTCCAGTGGAGCAGTAATGAACTGAACCAGCTACACCCAGCGAAAGAACTCTGGGCGATGACTATGAACTACTACATAGAATTCCCTATCCCTCTATTTTTGTTGGCTGCATTTTTGATTTCCTTCACAGCCTAATAGTACACTATTTCTGTTAGAGTTCAAATGTCGGAGTTCTTGTTCTTCTCGACAGCCGATTTAGAGGCTTAGAGCCCTTCGGATGTCTCCAAATCCAAAGGTTCTATCCTTCAGCCTCTGCCTCTGCTTTCTTCAGCCTCCAACCAACACAGAGATGGAATGTCTCTCTTGACTCCTTCTGGGGAGCCCAGCCACCAACTACAGTGGTGTGAGATGAAGATGAATCTGGTTGTCCACTGAACTCTCCACTCGTAGCTGTATCCTCTGAAAACCTTTCGTCTGCCACCAGAGTCGCTCCTCTCGAGTCCAGCTGAACTCTCTTCTGCGACCAGCCAGCCAAGAAGAAAAATGTATTCTGCCATAGAGCCCTCATCGCTGGCCTTTTATCTGACTCTTCTGAGAGAATGGGATTATGGGTTTTCTCCCATAGTGCTCTCTGGCCCAACGAGCTTCAAGGGAGGTGTGAACTCATTGAATTCCAATGAGTAAAGGTGTGAACACAAGCCTTGTATTAATTAGTTCTACTTAGTACCTTGTTTCAGGTTCTGCCCAAAACATCTTCTTGTAAGATTAGATCAACTCTAAGTAGTTAGCAGTTAGTAAGGATTCCAACATATTTCAAAGTCTGATTCTTTTTGTACAACAAAATAACTGTATGGACATGTATACATATTGTATTTAACTTATACTTTAACATATTTACCATGTATTGGTCAACCTGACATTTGGGGAGGGAGTGGGGAGAAGGAGGGGAAAAGTTGGAACAAAAGGTTTTGCAATTGTCAATGCTGAAAAATTACCCATGCATATAACTTGTAAATAAAAAGCTATTTAAAAAGAAGAATTATCTTGATATTCTGAACCAGAAGGCGAAATAGAAATTGAAAGAATGCACTCCACCTTCTGAAAGAGACCCTAAAATGAAAACTCCCAGGAATATTATAGACAAATTCCAGCTCTCCCAAATCAGGGAGAAAGTGCTATAAGCAACCAGAAGGAAACAATTCAAATATCATGGAAGCACAGTCAGGATAAGCAAAAGATTTAGCACTTTCTACATTAAAGGATCAAGGAGGTTGAAATATATTCTAGAGGGCAGAAGAACTAGGATTACGACCAAAAATCATCTACCCAATAAAAATGAATATAATTTTTCAGGGAAAAAAAATGGACATTCAATGAAATTCAAATATTCCTAATGAAAACACCAGAGTTAAATAGAAAATTTGACTTTCAAATACAAAATGAATAAGGAAAATAAAAATGTAAATAGAAAATAGAAATCATAAATGATTTGAAAAAGTCAAACTGTTTATATTCCTATATGGGAAAATGATATTTATAACTCCTAAAAACTTTCTTCTTATTATTAGGACAGTTAAAAGGAGTATACATAGGCAGAAAGCAGAGGTGTGAGTTGAATATGATGCTATGTTTATCTAAAACAACAAAATTAAGGGATAAGAAAGAAGAATGCACTGGTAAAAGGAGAAAGGGAGGGATAAAATGGGATAAATTATCTGACATAAAAAATTTTACAGTGGAGAGAAAAATGGGGGAAGAGAAGAGGGAAGCACATGAATTTTACTCTCATTGGAATTGGCTCCAAGAGGGAAAAACATACACATTCAGATGTAGAAATCTATCTTACCATACGGCAAAGTAGGAAGGAAAGTGAATAAGAGAAGGGAGTGGAACTGATAGGAGGAAAGGCAGCTTGGGAAGGTAAGAATTAGAATCAAAATACCTTTGAAAACAGTGTAAAAGGAGAGAGAGAGAAATAGGATAAATAGGGAGAAAATAGAATAAAAGGAAATACATAGTTGGTAATCATTACTATGAAAAGAAATTTTTATAGTGCATTTCTCTAATAGATTTCATTTCTCAAATATATAGGAAATTAAGTTATATTTATAGAAACAAGTGTTATTTCTCAATTGATAAATGGTCAAAGGACATTAATAGACACTTTTCAGTTAAAGTAAAATTCTAAATCCCAAATGATGAGAAAAATGCAAATTAAGACAATCCTGAGATACCACCTCATACCTGTCAGATTGACAAATGTTGGAGGGAATGTGGGAAAATTAAAACACCAAAGTACTGTGGATGAAGTTTCATACTGAAACAGTCATTCTGAAGAACAATTTGGATCTATGCCCAAGAGACTATAAAACCATACCCTGTGATGAAGCAATAGCACTTCTAGGTCTGTATTCCAAAAAGATAAAACACACAAAGGAAAAGGACCTATTGGTACCAAAATATTTATGATAACAGTTCTTTTAGTGGTGGCAAAGAATCGAAATCAAGAGGATGTTCATTAGTTGGGGAATGACTGAATAAGTTGTTGTATATCCTCACTGTTCTATGCCTGTGAAACCTGAACAGTAAACCAGCGCCATTCCAGGAAACTGAATTGCTTCCATTTGAATTATTTAGGAAGATTCTAGGCAGTTCGAGGTACCAGACATGGAGGTTCTTGAACTAAACTGACAAGAATTCCAACTTTACTGCACAAAGCCCAACTCTGCTGGGCTGGCCACATTGTTTTCATGCCAAATGTATGCTTGCCAAAACGATTATTTTATGGAGAACTCACACAGAGCAAGCGCTCACAAGGTGGTCAGAAAAAGTGATACAAGGACCCTCTCAAGGTCTCTCTTAAGAACGTTGGAATCAATTGCACAACATGGGAGACCCTGGCACAGGACCACCCAGCCTGGCGTGCCCTCCTCAGAGAAGGGGCTGTGCTCTATGAGCAAAGCAGAATTGAATTAGTCCAAAGGAAACATGAGATGTGCAGAGTTAGAGAAGGCCCCCAAATGTGCATAGGAATTATTTGTGTCCGACTTGTGGTAAGAGCATTATGAGCTTGTATTGGTCTGAGCAGTCATAGCTCGACACATTGTAACATAGGGATGTCATTTTGGTGCTCTTTGAAAATAAAGGACATAAACCAACTAACCAATGGCTACATGGCTATTGTGTTATAGGAAGTGAAAAGGATGCTCTCTCAAGCACATGGGAAGACTTACATGAAGTGATACAAAGTAAAAAGAGCAAGATTGTTGTGGAAGTAACAATATTGTATGACTATCTATTGTGTATCACTTAGCTATTTTTAGCAATATGATGATCCAAGACAATTTAATAGGACTTAGAAGGAAAGATGTTATCCATCTCTAGAGAAAGAACTGATAGAGCCTAAATGAAAATCAAAGGTACTTTTGCTTTACTTTATTTTTCCTGTATTTTTTTTCGGTCTATGTTTTCTATTATAGAATGGCTTACATGGAAATAGGTTATACATGTGTGGTCAGGAAAAAAAATCAAATTGCTTGGTTTTTCAAGGGAGAGAATAAAAATTTAGAACTCAACATTTGAAGAAAATATTATTTTTACCTCTAATTGGTAAAAAAAAAATACAACATTAAATAACATTAAAAAAAAAAAAAGAAATGATGAGACTCTTTGATCCAGCAGTATTACTACTGGGTTTATATCCCAAAGAGATTTTAAAGAAGGGAAAGGGACCTGTATGTGCAAGAATGTTTGTGGCAGCCCTCTTTGTAGTGGCCAGAAACTGGAAACTGAGCAGATGCCCATCAATTGGAGAATGGCTGAATAAATTGTGGTATATGAATATTATGGAATATGATTGTTCTATAAGAAATGACCAGCAGGATGACTTGAGAAAGGTCTGGAGAGATTTACATGAACAGATGCTGAGTGAAATAAGCAGGACCAGGAGATCATTATATACTTCAACAACAATACTATATGATGATCAATTCTGATGGACGTGGCCCTCTCCAGCAATGAGATGAACCAAATTAGTTCCAATGAACTAAACCAGCTACACCCAGCAAAAGAACTCTGGGAGATGACTATGAATCACTACATAGAATTCCCAGTCCCTCTGGTTTTGTCCACCTGCATTTTTGATTTCCTTCACAGGCTAATTGTACACTATTTCAAAGTCCTATTCTTTTTGTACAGCAAAATAACTTTACGGACTTGTATACATATATTGTTTTTAACTTATATTTCAACATATTTAACCTGCATTTGTCAACCTGCCATCTGGGGGAGGGGTCGGGGGAAAGAGGGGAAAAGTTGGAACAAAAGGTCTTGCAATTGTCAGTGCTGAAAAATTACCCATGCATATGTCTTGTAAATAAAAAGAAATGATGAGCAGAATAGTTTTAGAAAAACATGGGAACACTTTATAAACTGATGCAAGATGAAGTATAATATTCTCTCTAAAATGTAATCTTCTCTTTTTTTGGGGTTTCCTTGGGGTCTCTGGAGGTAACCTTAGTTTCAGTTCAGTAATCACCCCAAATGCAGCCAGGTATTAAAGTCCAAATCCTTTATTGTCTCTTTCCAAGTCTTGTCTCCTTTCCTTGGGCCCGGTTAGCTTTCTTAGAGGCCTCTCTCTCTCCTTGGTTCTGAGAGTTTAAACTGCTGCCGCCAGTCCTTTGTCTTCTCTGCTTCTGCCAACTTCTTGAGGTCCTCCTGAATGCGTCTTGGTTTCTGTGGGAGAGGCAGGAGGACCAACACGGTCTCTGTCTTCCAGTTCTGATTCTGGCTGTGTTTGTCCGAGCTGACATGCTCTCTTATCAAAGGTGTGAATCTTGTGGAACTACAGTAAGTACTAAGTACATGTACTGGAGAACTGTTAAGCACCACGCTAGACTAGATAACCATTATCTCTATCAATTCCACTGAGTTAGCACCTTGTAAGAATCTTTTGTTTCAAGTTCAGAGTTCTGACTCATAACAATGAAGGAGCAGAATAAGGAAAAAATTGTATACAATAACAGCAGTGTTGTAACCATAATCAAGTGGGAAAGACTTAGCTACTCTGATCAAATCAATGACCCAAGATAAAGGATCTGGGATGAAAAATGCTGTCCATCCACTTCAGAGAAAGAATTGGTAAAGTCTAAACGTGAATTGAAGCATACTTTCTATAAACTTTATTTTTCTTTGTTTTATATTTATACATATTTTCTAACATGGATAATATAAAATGTTTTGTATGACTTCACATGAAGAATCAATATCCTTTCTCAAGGGATAACAAAAGAGAGGGAGAAAATTTGGAATTCTAAATTTAAAAAATTAATAGTTAATAATGTTTTACATACAATTGGGAAGTATTTAAAGAAATGAGTAAAAAAGAAAAAAATTAACTTGACCCTCTTACCTCAAGAGTCAAATACAACTTCCTCTGGTATTTAAAAGCTTCCCTTCCACTATCCTCCCTTCCTCCCCCTTGTCCCTCTCTCCCTCCTTCCCCTTCCTTTTCTCTCCTTTCCCCTCCCTATCTCACTATCTACCTTCTTTCCTCACTCCTTCCCTCCTCCTTTCCTTCTTCTCTCCCTTTATTCCTTCCTTCCCTTCCTCTATTCCTCCTTCCCTTTGTCTCTCTATATCGTCCTTACTCCCTTCCCTTCCTTCTTTCTTCTTTTCTTCCCTTCTTCCTTTTTTCTCTTTTTCCCTTCCTTCCTTCCCTCCCTCACAGAAGGATCAGGTAGAAAAGTGGTTAGTGTTGGAAATAGTTTGGAAAATTAAAGTTCAAATTTGTCCTCAGACACGTATTTGCAATGTGATCCTAGACAGGTTACTTCATTATTCTGAGCCTCATTCTTCCTCTGTGAAATGGGTATAGAACTATACAATTCACAGAGTGATTAAAAACTCACATGAGATCACATACAATGCGCCCTGAATATCTTAATGTAGCTATAAGTAATAGCTTAAAACTGCTTTGATTTTAATTATATAAATGTCAGTTTTTAAAAGTCATTGATGTTTTCCATTTTTATATCATCATGGTTAATCCCAGGATCACTCACCAACCCTCTCAAAGAACCATCCCTATTTGTTATTTACAAACAATATTTTAAAAGACCAAAAAAGTCAGTACAACTGATCGATGCAATGGAAAAAGTCCAAAATCCTGTACATTGTGTAACCCCATGTAGACCTTCCACCTCCAAGAAAGTGTGAATTTCTCCCATAGCTGTTCAATTCGAGTCCACTTTGATCTATTTTTTTTTTAACAATGAACTTTTTTTTTTGAGTGCATTCTTTTTTCCATTTATAGTAGTGTAATTATTCCATATGTTAATTCCTTAGTTACAATTCATGTAGACCTTTCCTTGTAACCAAAAACACAAATTAGACCACTCATTGTACTATCACACAGTTTTTCTTACAGAATGCTAACATTCATGTACCATAATTTATTTGGCCCATTCCTCACTTTGTTTCCAATTCTTAATTGCCACAAAAAGTTCTGTAATAAATATTTGGGATTTTTTTTCCCTTATCTATAGCTCCCATGAAATGTGGGCCCAGTAATGGAGTCAGAAATACACAGCTGTGTGTACGACAGGAACTTTTACTACTGTCTCTTCACTTCCAATCCAGAATACTTTTTTTCCTTTCTCCCTCCCCCCACTCTCTGTATCTATATATCTATATCTATATCTATATTTATATGTTTGTCTATCAACTAGGCAATAAGGAAAGAAATTTTGCAAGCATGCACATTTGAGGAACTTGTTTCAGGAGGTTCAAGATGGTGTGAAATGAAGGGCTCACTTTAGATCATAGACAGGAATTCTGTGTTTCTTATCTATTACTGAGAAGTATATCATGAATGGATATGTGTGTCCATTTTCTATCTGGGTTTCCAGATATTGGTCTAGGCCTACAATTTCACGATTTCATTTGCTCATGTTTTCTAACTCTCAACTGAGAACCTTTCTCTATTTAAAAAATGAATAGGGCATTAAAAAATTGATTGGGGGAACTCCCAGTATTGGAACTCCTTCCACTGATGCATATTGGTGTCCCTTTAACTTAGAGCCATAGGTGGTTTCCTGGAACACTCAGAAGTGAAGGAATTTGCCCACGGCTACACAGCAGAAATGAGATTAAAAATCAAGTTTTTCCTGCTTCCCAAGTACAGTACTCCATTCACTACTCCACATTGCTTCTCACCTTCTATCGTGTATCAGACAGCAACACTTTCAGCCATATGTTGTTGGAGGCAGTGCTTTAGGAATAGGGAAAATCCTGATATTGATGTGTCAGGCAGCCAGTCAGTCATAAATGTTTTATTTAATTTTTTAAATAAATGTTTTATTTAATGCATTATTGTATGTATTATTTAATAAATGTTTTATTATTTTTATAAAATATTTATTAAATCATCACTATCAAATTATTAATTTATTATTAATTATTAAATGAATAATAATATTTATTGTTATTATTAAAATGTTTTAATAAATGTTTTATTAAATACCTATTATGTTCCAGGCATTGAGCTATGTGGTGAGGGTATAATGAAAGGTAATAGAGTGACTGACTGACAGACTAGTCAGTCAAAACATCAGCAAACTCCGATGGAAAGAGGTTTTAAGGACACAAAGGGCTTAGAACTTCATGAGAAATGAAAATCCCAGCTGGCTCAGCTTGGACATCAGCGCCATCTCTTGCTATGGGGATGGATCCTCCTACTGTCTACACAACTGGACTTACTGGCTATTGTTCCATGAGGATTGAAGGAACAGAGGGGAGAAACAAAAGTTTGACCAGCCATTGGACCATATATGGTCAATCACCCCACAGTCCTCCTGTGTTCTGTTGCTAAAAGATTTCCAAAATGGCAGCTCACAACAGCCTGTGCAACTGAATTCCCACAGAAAGAAATGGTGATAACTGACATAGAAAGGAGGGCAATTCGGAGGCCAGTCAGAGGAGCAGCTCTAGATACAAAGGATTCTGGGCTGCTAAGCTCTCACCATACCTGGTTTATGTTTGAGTACCTGGTTCTGGTTTATGGTTTATGTACCTGGTCCCTTCCATCATTAAATCCCTCTTGTTCCTTGATGTGCCTGTCAATATCCTGCTCACATCACAGTCTGCAAGGGGATGCTTCCCTTTTTTGTCATAATCCTCAGTCCCTGGATTACACCTCTCCAGTGCCTCTTTTAAAGGGACTGCTGATTGACATTTTGACTGCTTGGATTTCCTTTCCTTGGCACCCCTGGGAAAAGATTTTCTGGTGGAAATTCATTGTTTTTCAGTGGCCCAAACACCTCTATAATCCATAAGCTTTGTCCTTCCAGGCTTAGGAAAGAATTCCCCTCGCCTCTTAACCTTGGACACACTCGTTCAATGGGCTGACTGTTCGGCTTTCCTCCAAGACTCAAGTTTTACTCATCCAACAAAGCCAGTTATCGACCAAAAAACAGACTAAGTCCAAAGGCAGCATTGGAGGGGGCCGGCTGCTTTGTTCTGCTCCTCCATCAGAACAAAGGAGAAAAGAAGTGAGCTGAAGTTTTCTAAGGAGTGAGACTGTATGGGCAAGAGGGGAAAATTGGTCTTGATTTATTTATTTAAAGAGCATAATTGCCTCACTGCCCTGCTGATCCTCTCCTATTTTCTAACACTTGTCTGAAAATGTGTCTCCTTTTGTTTCTTAAAAAAATATTATAGGAGAAGGAATAGGGCATTATGAACTTTAATTTTTTATTATTAAAGCTTTTTATTTTCAAAACATATGCATGGGTCATTTTTCAACATTTGCAAAACCTTGTGTTCCATTTTCCCTCGTTTCCCCCATGCCCTCCTCTAGATGGCAAGTAGTTCAAGTGTTAAACATGGTAGTAATATATATGATTAACTCTAATTTTAACCCTTTGTAGGGAGAATATAGGACCTGTGTCCCTGAGCCCAGATTTGGTTTATGAATGGGGGTGGGGAAAGGGTAATGGATCAGTAATAATAGATTATGATCCGACACTTGGAACAATTTCTGGGCTGGCCATTTAATCCTCATTACTTTGACTTCCTTCTTTTCCCCATTCCATTCTTTAAGGTTCTGCTCAAAAGTCACACCTTCTTTGAGACCATCTTCTCTCTCTAGTTCTCACTAGTGTTATCTCCTGCCATTTGTGGATTTAAGTTTAAATATGGCAAGCATAGAAGGAAGCACAGAGCAGTGGATAGAGGCCAGCTCCGGAGGCAGAAAGCCCTGGGTTCATGCCCTGCCTCTGACATATACTGCATGTGTTACCCTGGAGACTTTACATCTCGATGCCCTAGGCAGCCCTCCAAAAGTCTAAGTTACAGAGGAGGTGAGAAACGCATTGGCAGAGTGTTATACCACACCACGTGAGAGACCTAGGAAAGGGGTTTGAGCAAAGTTATCTTCCTTCTACTCTGAACTTATGTTGGCTCTACTCATGTAAGCATATGCTGTCTCCCCCTGGGACTCCAAGCTACATGGGGGACCAATTATTTTCCCTTTCTCTCCCAAGTTCTTGGTACAGTGCCTGGCACCTAGTAGGCACTTAATAGATGCTTGTGGAATGATTAGCAAATCACAAATTCTATGACAAATCCCTGGAGGAAGAATGCTTCTCTGGGTTCATATCTTTGTGAACTACACTAAAAGTTTCAGGAGGGCAGGATCCCATCTTATTTGATTTATTTATTATACAATAAGGACTGAGAGGAATATAAAAATAAATGACTTCTTTGGTGTTATCTTTGATTGGATCAACAACTCAGTCAATAAGCATCCATTAGTTGCCTACTGTGTGCCTGGAACAAAAGATAAAGTAAAAACAGTCCCTGCTCTCAAGGAGCTTACATTCTAATGGGGAAGGAAGCATGAATGTAGACACCTACAGAATAAAAAGAAGGTAGCCTTAATTAGGTGAAGAAGGTAGCTTAACTAGGTGACTCAGTGGCTAGAACACTGGGCCTGAAGTCTTCCTGAGTTCAAATCTGATTTGAGACATTTACTAGCTATGTGACCCTGGATAAGTTATTTAATCCTGTTTGCCACACGATGGCAAACTGCTCTATTACTCTGCTAATAAAGCCCCAAATGGGGTCATGAAGACTCAGACACGAGTGAAAAATGACTGAACAACAAAAACCTTAACTACAACTACACTTTCTGCAGAAGGTATTTCCTGTGACCCCTTACCATGCTTTCTCTTCTGCGTCTTGGTGATTTTAAGAGGTGAAGATGAGGAGGGAGAACATTTTAAGCATTGGATCTAGTGCAGATACTTGGAAATTAGCAATGGCATTTTGTGTGTAAGGAGCAGGATGAATGCATGAAAAGCCTCCCCAGCCAGTTCTCACATCACACCATCCTGTTTTCTTAAAACATAAAATGTCTGAAGTGTCTCCCATCTTAGAAATAAATTTCTTCATTTATAAAATGAGTCAGAATAGATGTCATGAAATACCCAAATTCAAAACCCCGTGACACATTATTTTTCTAGACATGACTGTAGGCAACAGGCCCACTCTTAATAAACCCTTGTTGATTAAATCAAAGAATCTATATTTCCAGAGATCTAAGAACCTGAACCCCAAAATTCAATGATTCTCTCTTCCATCACTAACATTTGGGGAGTCATTCCAATTAATCTGGAAAGGGCAGCCATACTCAGTTCTGTCACTGACCATACAAAGGTGTCAAATAGATAGCCAAGGGTCAGTATGGCTTGGACCATATTATCATTATTATTATTATTATTAAATATTAATATTTAAAATGCAAATGTATTTAGAAAGTATTTTGCAAAATTAAAATGCTACATAATGTAAAATTGTGGCTTCTCCAAGTCAATATGGAGCCAGCAGAGAACCTTACAAATGATTTAGAGATCCTGATTCTATTTGATTTGACACTGCTGGTTTAATCTATTCTTTCTTTGTATATGTGTAGAATTGGAGACTCTGCAGTTTGAAAGGAGACAGTCTGTCATTATCAAGTCTGATCACACTCAGAAAAATAGCTGAGAATGACAAACTAAGGCCTAAGAAACAGCTTCTTAATTAAGGTCGCTCAGGCTTTGAACTCAGGTCCTCCAAACTCCCAATCCACTGCTTTTCCCATGAGGGGAAGCTTCTGGGGTCATTTAGTGTCCCCCTTTACATGTTAAAGTGGTTGTGGGGGGCCCCTAATGTTCTAGAGTTCCCAGCAACGACACGTGATGTTCCCTAATCGTAGTGTTCTGTCACAGTGGTTGCAAGAATTAAAGTTTCATCCACAAGCAGCCATTTCCTTGATTCATGGTGTGGAAACTCAATACTGTTCAGCTTTCAACATTCTGCCTGGACTCGTCCTCCCCAGAGACAGTCAGATTCTGGCCGGCTCCCCTCCCTGAAATCTCCCTTCTCTGGTTACATTCTCACAGGTTAGTATTTTTTGCAAGCCCCTGCTTCTCAAATGCACCAAGCCAGCCCTGGGCTTGGGGCTTTAATGCATCACAGGTGTCCCACCGTGGGCTGGTTGTTGCCCCAAACTCATTCCAGATGCCCCCCTGTTTCTGAGTCTTCACGCTAAAGCATGGTACGAGCGTAACTTCCATGGCCTTTCCAGCCCATCGACACACAAGAGCGAGACACACGGGCAAAAGGCTCCCCCGGAGGGGAGGCTTCGAGCCTTGGCTCTGCTATAAACCCCCTGAGTGACCCTGAACAAGTGACTTCCCCTTACTGGGCCTCTGTCTTCTCCTCCATAAAATGAGGGTATTGGAGTGGATGGAGCTCAATGTTCTAGGAGGCTGTAATTTCACTCCAGCTCTGAGTCTATAAAGACATATCAGCTGCTTCCCCAAGGCTGTAAATAGGAATTCAATGGGAAAAATCCTTTGAACCCGAGTATTTCTCAAGCCCTTTGGACTGGAGCATTGGCAATAATGGGTGTATTCACAGATGAAAAATATGAACGAGGCCCTCAAAGGCTTCTGTGCTACGGGGCCCATGAACTTGACATTCTGAAAAGGCAGCAGAGCTGGGTCATTGAGCCAACACAATAGACTTATCTGTGCCGGTACAAAAACATCTTGGGTTAAAAAGGCATTCTTCTCCTCTTGAGAGTCCATTTGAGCCCCTCTAATTACTGGTTCAGGGCCATTTGCTCTAGGATCCTTCAGTGCAATGGCTTTGGGGCCATTTCATGACCCAGAGGGCTTTTTAACTCCTTCGCCAACTTCCACCAGAATGGCCCAAATTTGAATCGGAAGATTTAAGCTTGGAAGGAGCCTTACAATTCATTTGGTGCTTGTTTCATTAAGGAAGAAAGTTGAGGCTCATAGGCAGGATCACAGAGAAGAAGTTTAGATGTAAGTCTTCTCCTTTAGCTAAAATACTTTTATGGAAGGCCTGCTATGTCCCAGGACCAGCTAAGTGCCAAGAATACAAAGGAAGGCTCCAAATCTTTGCAGTATTCTTCCTCAAGAGTACCTCCAATACCGGTGCTGTTCTGGGTATAGCATAGGTACTTAATAAATGCTTATTAGTTAGTTGTGAGAGAGGTTAGTTAATTAGATAGTTGAGAGAGACTTTTCCAAAGTCATACAGAGGATGAATGGTAGAGTCTGTATTTTAATTCCAATTTTCAGTGATCTAAAGTATCTTCCTCTTCACTCAATTTCTGTCCAGGAGCTTTCTGTCCCTCTCTAGGGTAGTTGTTAGGGTGGGAAACACCACCACAAAGAGAACAATAATAATGAATCTCTCACTGATCAAAATTATGATGATAATTAAGAAGACCTCACATGACGCAGTACATGAAGAATGCTGACTCAAACCTGATCTGAGAGCCAGTGCTCCATCTACTGCCTTTCCCTGCACTTTTATTGAGTTCCTCCCAGAATCTCCATTTTGAGGAAGAGACAAGACTCACTCCTTCATTTCCCTCCTAGCCGAGATCCTATCTCTCCATATTTTTCTCCTCCATGCTCCTTTCCTCCCAACTCCTCTAGCTAATTAGAGATTGTCTTCCCTTATTAAAAGGGCAAGGAGTATTTTTGTTGTTGCCATATTTATATTCCTCATGCTTTCCTGGTGCTTTCCCTGCTAGGGGAAGTAAGCAGACCCAAGAGAACACTGTACCCAACAACAACAAGATTATATGATGATCGATTCTGACGGACATGGCTCTCTTCCCCAATGAGATGATTCAGGCCAGTTCCAATGATCTTGTGATAAAGAGATCCATCTACACCCAGAGAAAGGATTGTGGGATCAAAGTGTGGATCACAATGTAACATTCTCACTCTTTTTGTTGTGGTTTGCTTGCATTTTATTTTCTTTCTCATTTTTTTACTTTTTGATCTAATTTTTCTTGTGCAGCAAGATTATTGTATAAATATGTATGTGTATATTGGATTTAACATATTTTTTTTTCCATGTTTAACATATATTGGATTATTCACTATCTAGGGGAAGGGGGGAAATTAAAATACAAGGTTTTGCAAGAATTAATGTTCAAAAATTATCCATGCACATCTTTTAAAAATTAAAAAGCTTTAATAAAAAATAAAAAATTATGTATTGCTAAAAAATAAAAGTCAATGAATATCAAAGACTTTTAATAGTTTCTGAATGATTTTTAAAAAGCCATAAACTAGGTGGTGCTATCAAGAGAGAAGACCTGAGTTCAAATTCAACTTGAGACACTTACTGGCTCTGTGACTCTAGGCAAGTCACTTAACCCTGTGTGCCTCAGTTTCCTCATTTTAAAAATGAACCAGAAAAGAAAATGGCAACTGCTCTAGTATCTTTGCCAAGAAAATTCCAAATGGAGTCATGAAGAATCAGACAAGACTCAAATGACTGAGCAACAACAAATGGACCAGCCACTGCCCAAGTGCACTCATGTGCATCCACGCCTGTATTTATTGTGCACTGAATCAGTGACCAAGGTCATTCTAGGCATTTTGGAGAATATACAATTAGTGGGAGCATAATATCGGCCAACAATAACAGCAACCCTCTGAAGTCAGCGGGGCAGACATTGGGAGGAGAGAGCTTTGGGAATGGTCAAGTGCTTTAGAAATGAGATATAAGGGATGCTCTTTCTGGAAGAGGGAACTGAGTTTTACCAAGATGACTGACTTTCTGAAAAGAAAGAGAACATTGATGAGTGTTTAGCAAAAGATCACAAACTTGGCATGAAACCATGACACTGTACAGAAGGGAACTTTGTCAATAGGAGAGAGAGTAGCTATTAAATCTCTACCATGCTTTAATGATCATTTTCATCCTTCAAAAAGTAGAGGACACCACAAGGGCAAATACCATTCTGGATGTGATCCTTATGAACATGGAAGAGGTCAATGAACTACATGGGAAGGGAACCTTTGGGGGAAGTGATGCCCCCATTTTTGTATTTGGGATATTAGGAAAGAAAGGAATCTAGGCTTGGTCTGACATGAATGTCTTAGATTTGGGGAGAGCAGAGGAACAACAAAAGTCTAGAGCCAGAAATAATGGTCCAATCCAACGCTCATATTTGACAAGAAGAAACTGAGCTTCAGTGTATGATTTTCCCAAATTCCCAGAAGTATTAAGAAGAGCGAGAGAGCTGAGTGTTCTTCCCAATAGACCAAAGGGGTCAGAGAAAATAAAAGAGGGATATAAAAGTTTAATGGACTCTTGGGGCCCTTCTCAGAATCTATGATTATATCTCCTTCAACCCCTTCGTGGAAAAGATAAAAAACTAAGACCCAGAATATTTAAATGACTTAATTGAAGGTCATATAAGTGGTAACTGACAATCTATGGACTTTGCCACAAAAACGTCGTTGATTTGTGGAAGACTTTGAAAGTATAATTGAAGTTGGGATGGAAGCTCACCCTTACATTCTTCCCCCAGTTAATCATTCAATCAATAGAGTAAACAAGGTATTAAAATACTTTCCCCATCACCTCATCACTAGAACTCTACGTGCAGATACGTTCTCAATCAATTTGAAAGGATCATAAGGATTTTGGCTGTTAGACGAAATGCACAGGAAATATCTTAGGATTGACTGAAAGCATCACACGCAGTTCTGGGTCTAAACATAAAACAGCAATCCAGTTCAGAGTTGCTAAATCTCATGGCAGATCAGCCAGTCAAGTAGTCAGTCAGTAAGCATGACATAAATTCTTACCTAGAGAGTTGTATCCTAGACACTAAGAAGGAAATATCCTTGGGGGAGGGAAAGAGTTTTTCTTTCTCCTTTGTTCTCTACCTAGTGACTATGATATAGAAGAAATGGGACCAGAAGGAAAAAAAAGAAAGAAAGAAAAGAAATAATCCCAAAACATGGCAATTCAGGAGCATAGAGACATATCCTGAGGACCAATATAAAGTCTTCTGAGGAAAGGAGAAGCTATCTATATATCTCTAGTATCCCACCTTCTGCCTGGATAAGAAAAGAAATAAAAGGGATGACTGGATAACTTGGCAGTCATGGGTTTCTATTTTTTGAATGTCTAAAAGGAAAGGATGAATAAAACTTCCCAGCTACCTTTTTTTTTTTTTTGGTATTTTTATTTGATTTATTGACTTAATATTTTCCCCAGTTATATTTCAAACAATTTTTTACATTTGTTTTTTTAAATTTTTGAGTTCTAGGTTCTCTCTCATATCCCCACCCACAATTAAGAAACCGCATGTGAAGTTATGCAAAACATTTCCATAAGTCATATTGTGAAAGAAAACATAGATTTCCCACCCTAATGAAAGTAAGATTCCTCAAGAAAAATAAAGTTTAAAAAAATGAAAGGAGGGAGAGAGGCAGAAGGAGAGAGAAAGAGGGAGAATGAGCATCAATCTGTATTCAGAAACAATCAATTCCTTCTCTGGTATTTTTTTGTTAGAATTCTTTTTTATATCTTGATTGGGTTACATAGCCATTTGGGTCCTTGATTTCCATCTCTATAAAATGGGGATAATAATAGCACTATATACCAGGATTCTTGTTAGTGTCAAAAGTCATAATATTTATAAAATTCTTAGCACAGTGTCTGGCATACAGTAGATGCTTAATGTTTGATCTCTTCCTATATACCTTATTTCTTTCTCTTTACCATCTTGTTGGAAAAGGACAGTGTTCTAGTACCCATTCATAATTAATTGAAGTTCTTGTTGCTGAATCTTCTTCATTTTCATGATCTTTATCACAAGAAGACAACCCAGGACAGTGGGCAGAGTACTGGATTAAGACTTCAAAGCTCTGGGTTCCTACTTCTGAAATTGATGATCTGTAAAACATTTGTTTTCAATTTTATTTCTAGATTTGTTACAATTCTTTTTGTCCTTTATTTATTTGTTTGCATTAGGAAACAGAGAAAGTTGGAAGGAGAGAAAATAAATACTTGTTAATTAAAAATAGTTTAATCTATATTATATATATGTCACATATATAACATACATATAATTAAAAATAATTTAAAAAATTTTAAAACATAGGATTTGGACTAGACAGTATCTTTGTCTCTGAGATCTCTTGAAGTAACTAGGTGCAGCAAACTGAACACTACTTTGGAGTCAGGAAGACCTAAGTTTGAGTGCATGCTTAGACCCTAGCAGACTGAGACTGGGCAAATAAGTCACTTATTCTCAAACTGCCTCAATTTTCTCTTCTGTAATAATAATAAATACCTCACAGGGGTTTTGGTGAGAACTGCATGAAATAATACGCAAAGTCTTTTATAATTCTTACAATGTTAGGTCATAATGGAACAACTCTGAGGTACCACCTCACACCTCTCAGATTGGCTAGGGTGACAGGAAAAGATAACGATAAATGTTGGAGGGGATGTTGGAAAATGAACTCTAATGCATCGTTGGTGGAGTTGTGAATGATCCAATCATTCTGGAGAGTGATCTGCAACTATACCCAAAGGGCTATCAAACTGTGTATACCCTTTGACCCAGTAGTGCCAGCACTGGGTCTGTATCCCAAAGGGACCTTAAAGGAGGGAAAGGGACCCACATGTGCCAAAATGTTTGTGGAAACTCCAAGGAGCGGGAGAATGAGTAGATGCCCATCAATTGGTCAATGGCTGAATAAGTGTGGTACATGACGGTAATGGAATATTTTTGTTCTATTAAAAAATAATGAACTGACTGATTTTGGAAAGACCTGGAAAGATTTACATCACAGCAGAGCTGGGAAAGCATTGTACACAATAATAGTGGGAATGTGCAAGGAGGGATTTCATTCTTCTTGGTGGTTCAATAATTCAAATCAATCTCGGACTTTGGACAGAAAATACCATCTGCACCCAGAGGGACAACTAAGGAGACTGAATGTAAACCAGCACATGCTATGTTCACTCCTTTTTTTCTGTTTTTTTTTTTTTTATTTTGCTCTGGTTTTTCTCTCCTGACATGATTCTCTCCCAACATGATTCATAAAGCAATGTTTGTTAAAATTTACAAAGAAAAGAAAGATCATAATGGAGCAATTATACATATGTGTATGTAATTAGTATTATTGCTATTATTACTTCTTCTCTAATTCTCCGATTCTCTATTCCTGGCTTTTCCATTTTTGATCTGTATGATTATAGGTTTAATGTCTTAATATCTCAGGACCTCAGAGATCATGTAGTCTAACCCTTGCATTTTACAAATAGGGGAGAAGTTAGGATTGACAAGACCCGGCTAGGTGGAGACAGAGGGGTGCAGAAACCACTCAAAACTCAGGGAAAAAAGAACATGACTGCTTGATGGGGGGACCAGTGAGTTATTTGGTCCGGCTTGGGTTGAGGGTTTGTTAGAGGGAATCATGGGAGATTGGAAAGAAATCCCTCAGTATCAAGGACATGTTTATTCAAAGCTCAGCTTGTGCTGATTTCCAGAGAGACCTTTGAGCTTCCCTCCTTGACCTTAAAGAAATAGTCATTGACCCGGTTTTATTGGAAGTGAAAGGTTGAAGAGACCCAGAATCAGCTTTTAAAAGAGCTGTTAGCAAATTAGAAATGTAAATTGATCACCATTGACCCCCAGAACACCATAATTAAGCACCAAATATGAAAAAAAAATAAGTTTCTTATCCGCTCCTTTTGTGAATCCTCCGAGCCTGTGTGGAGGGAGGCTGTTGGACAAGATCTAACATTCTCCTTCCAACTTAACAACAATAATATCTCCCATTTGAGTAGCAATTTAAGGCTTACGGAGCACTTTTCTGCAATCTAACCAAAAGCATTTATTAAGTGTGCTCGAGTATTATTGTTCTCCTTTAACAAACCAGGGCACAGAGTCAGTAAAAGCACAAATCTGACTCCTTGCTCAGATGAAGCCCCTTGTTCTTGTTTCAAATAAGTGTCAAAGTCCAGTGTTAATGGGTTGATATGTCACAGTAAAAATATGTTATCCAGAAGCTGTAAGATGACCTTCCTAAGAGCTATACATTAACCTAATCATCAATCAATCAATCAACAGGCATTTATTATGCACTTACTATGTGCCAGGTAGAGACTGTGTTAAGTGCTGGGAATATAAAGAAAAAGCAGACTTACTGCACCAGTCATTATTTCATGATCTACAACATGGGAATAGCTGGGTAAGATGGGGGATATTTTAAAGGGGATGATGGCTTTCTTTTCTGAGCATCTAGGTCGTTTCTCTACTTGGACTAACTTGGACAAGAATGGAGGGGAACTGGGGACAGTAATTTCCTATAAATACGATAAATGAAGACGAATATTTGGGCACAACAAGTTTGTTCATCAGAAAGTTGAGCCCTGACCTTCCTTCATAACCACTGCTCGGGACTGCAGCCCAGTCAGGGACTTTCACCATCCTCCTCAGAGTTTGTCATGTGTCTCCACCAGGGGATCATGCAGAGTGGTCTCTATTTACCTTGAGGGCCCTAGGTTCAAGGCAGATTTGTCTCCAAACAAGCAAACGAACTTATTGCCCGTTTTCTTTAGTCCTTCCCTGTCTGGGGGCCTTTTTAGAAATTCTTCAGACAATCTCCAGGTACCCAGAACCGCTCTTCCAGCATCCAGTGTTTATTTGGACAGAGGCAGACTGGGGGCAGGGGGGCCATTGTTTAGCCTGAGAGCTAGAGTATTCCTGGCTGGCCGGGTTGATGACTGGGCCTCCCAGCCAAGCTCTGACTTCACAGCGGAGAATAGACTTTCCCCTCTTTACCCCCTCCTCCGGTTCCTTGGACACACCTCCTGGGCTTCTGGGTTATGCTACAATTTTAAACCTAGATCAAACACACGTAATCCCAGTGGGTTATGCAATCAGCTACTTTGGCAAGATTCAGAGCTCTACGGGGAGTGCATACCACATGCGTGAAGGTGCACATGTGGCTTCTATATTGTTTGTGAGCCCTTGTTGAGCACACATCACTGTCCAAACACCCCAAAAGTGGCTCCCGCCCAAGAGCAGAGAAGGAGAGCTAATAGAAATCACAGATCAGGTCTGGCGTAGGTGAAACTTCTGTTAAATGGTTAGTTTCTGCTAGACCCTTTTAACGCGAGGGGGAAACAGAGGGGAAGATGATGCTCTATATCTCTCAGAGCTATGAGGGAGCTCAGAGAACATCTGGCCCAATTTATTCCTCATCTCTCTCCTCGAAGGGAAGGATAGCTGGAGTCGGCCACAGGCTGACGTCTACAAGAAGGCATTTGATGACTGCTCATTGGATGTCCTGTTCTGGGATAGTTTGGAGCTCCCTTGGAACCTTGGGATCCTGTGACAATGGCAACCTATGGCCATCCCAGCTTGTGGGAAGCTAGGAAGTGAGGGAGAAATTACTTCTTCCCATTTCAGTTTTGCATAGTTCAATTGGCTCAATTGTTCAATATTCCTAGTTCTGTCCTGTGGAGACAAGAAAAACAAGTTGGATTCCTTTTCTATGGGACAGCTCTTCATATTGTATAAGAAATCTTATGTTAATCAGGCAATCAAACATTTAAATGTCTCCCGTGTGACCAGGTGTGGTGGTGGAGATTGTGACTTCAAATAGGAATCAGAGACAATTCTAGGTTGAAGAAATTAAGGATATTTGTCAGGGACCAACATTGATACAATGTAGGGTTTGTAAAGTAATTTAATGACAATTTTTATAATATCTTGAAATTTGGAAAGTACTTAAACATTAGTACATTAGACTTTCCTACACAACCATGTGAAGTGGGTGCTATTATCACACTCAGTTTATAGATAAAGACACCAAGATAAGCAGAGATTAAATATTTAGCCTGCGGTTACAGAGCAAGTAGCTGAGGTAATAGAGTTCTATCTATCTACTGTACTGCTTTATATGGCATGATGTCAAACACTCCATTTTCTGATGGCCCCTCTCTGGATATTGTTCCAAGTTATCAATGTTCTTCTTAAAATGTGTGTCCAGAACCAAGAACAAACGTTCCTGACAGGGTCTATAAAATGTATACAGATTAATTTAGCCTAGGATTGGCAACTTGGTAATGCAGTAAATAGAGAGCTATGGCTGACGTCAAGAAGACATTTTTCTGAGTTCAAATCTGACCTCAGACACTATATGCCGGGACAAGGCACATAATCCCGTTTACCTCAGTTTCCTCATTTGTAAAATGACCTGGGGAAGGAAATGGCAAACCAGTTCAGTATCTTTTCCAAAATAAAACCCGTATGGGGTCACAAGGAGTTGGACATAACTCAAAAATGGCTGAACAATAGTAAGCTGTCTCCTTCCTATCTTTTTAGTCTTCTTCTGCCCTTTGCCTGTACCCAGATATTCTCAGGTGATTCCTCCTTTAAAACACTATCTTTTGATTCCTGGCATTTTCAGTGGTTGTTGGAATCCCCGACAACCCTTCCTTCTAACTTTCATTCCCTGACTTTCCTGGCTTCCTTCAAGCCCAAACTAAAATCTTGCCTTCTGTCAGAAGCCCTTCCCAGTCCTCCATAATATTAGTGTATGTTTCCTTCTGGATAATCCCGGATTTATCTTGTATGTAAATTATTATTTGCATATCATCTCCTTACATTAAATTGTGAACTCTCTGAAAGCAGGGTCAATTTTTTTGCCTCTCTTTATATCCCCAGGGGCTAATACATTATCTGGCATATGTCTTGTTGATTTGACTATTACCATCATCCCGTCCACTTATCTCTATCTTTTCATGAAAACTTTGTTGATTTTTGTGACATTTTAAAACTAAGCAGTTAAAGTAGTGGAAAACATTTGAACTTAGCGCCAGAAGACCCGACTCTTAATTCAGTATTTGTGAAATAAAAGACAAGTCATTTAATGTCAATGGATTTCAATTTTTCATCAGTAGAATAAGGGGTATAGAAGGGGCCCTTCTAGATTGAAACTTTATGTTATTAAGACATGGGTTCTGCCCCCTCCCCCTAAAAAAAAGATAAGAATGCCTTAATCTAGCAAATTAGGCTGTGTTTTCATTCTGGATGTCAGTATTTGGAATATCGAGTCCTTCTAAATATGCAGAATGAGACATATTCTGGGCATGGCCAATGTAGAAATTTATTTTGCTTGATTATGCATACTTGTTACAAGGGATTTTTGTCTCCTGGGATGGGGGGAGGTAGGAAGAGAAAAGAAATGCTTGCTAATTGAAAAAACAAAAAAGCAAAAAAAAACCCAACAATGCTCCATCCCTGTTGTGAAATACAAGATGTGCAGAATTCACATACTTGCACCGCTGAGTCAGTGGCTGTATCTGGGGATGTCACCTTCTTTCTCCTGTGGGACAATACTGTACAGATGTATTCATTTAAGATTTTGCATTCCTACTTTCCAAGTGACTATTTTGCAATTTAAATAACATACAAAACTATCCTTGATGGCATTCAAAGGCCTCATTCCAGAGGTTTGAGCCCTACCTCAGTGATTCTACTCTCAACCTCATTCCCTTTTTTTGTTTGTTTGTTTTTTTGAATTTATTTATTATTTTTAATTTTTTATTTATTTTTATTTTTTTCTTATCTTATATTAAAGTTTTTTAATCTTCAAAACATATGCATGGATAATTTTTCAATGTTAACCCTTGCAAAACCTCGTGTTCCAATTTCCCCTCCCCTTTCCCCACTTCTTCCCCTAGATAGCAAGTAATCCAATATATGTTAAACATATTCCCATTTTTTTCAATTATGGAAACTAATCCCTGTCCTTTTCACCTCACAGACACCTCACATAATGCATGGCAACATGAATTGTCAACTCAAAATCAGCTCATTTTTAGCTGCCATGTTTCAAGCCAGATTATAATAACTCACATTTCTTTTTTTTTTTTAATTAAAGCTTTTTATTTTTCAAAACAGTGGACAATTCTTCAACATTAGCCCTTGCAAAACCCTGTGTTCCAACTTTCCCTCCCTTCCCCAGTGCCTTCCCCTAGATGGCAAGTAGTCCAATATATGTTAAATATGGTAGAAATATATGTTAAATCCAATTTATTCCTAAGGATTCCAGAGATGTCTGGGGGAGAAGTCCTAATTTCAATCTGAAGAAGCAGTCTTAGAATGGGACTTAGAGTAGAAGTCCCATGGTCTGTGCTAAAATGTTTGTTTAATTCAATTGAATTAAATAACAAAAAGTATTCCACCAGCAAGGTTTCATCTCCACTTATATTGCCATTTGCTGGTCAGCTGGTGCCCATTTCGAGGCAGCTGGTTGGCTCAGTGGACGAATCAGGAGGAGCTGAGTTTAGATTTGACCTCGGATGCTTTTTAGTTGTATGACTCTGGAAAAGTCACTTAACCCTGGTTGCCTTAATCTGCTGGAGAAGGAAATGGCAAACCACTCCAGTATCTTTACCAAGAAAATCCCATGGTCCTCGAGGTCACAAACAACAAATCACAGTCAAGGAATTAGAGTTAGCTGGCTGCTAATCCCATTCACTTATATGGCCTCAGACCCCTCACTTCTGTGGGCTTCATTTTCGGATCTGGCATACTTTCTTCAGGTTCTCTGCCTTAAGAAGAAATGGCAAAGAATAACAGAAAATCCCCTATTTCTACGTCCTCTATACCATTCCCAACCAGGGGAAATGAAATTACTTATCATACAAGAAAGACAACGGCCAACATATTAATCTTGAATTTAAAACATGTTGGGTTAGAAGGAATCAACAGAAGGGGGGGAAGACAGGAGGAAGAACTAAAGGAATTCCTTTTTAATTTCAAACAAACATTCTATATTTTAATCTCTGTATTAAGGTCCTACCCCATTGTCATTCTATTTAAAAAATTTTTCTTTCTTATTATAAACTTGAAAATTACCAACAAGAACAAATATTTTAATGTATAAAGGAAAGCAAGAAAGCAGAATAAGAAGGAAAAAAAACTTTATGGTATGCTAATAAAAACAGTTTATATATATATATATATATACACACATACACATGTACATATACAAAATATATGTAATTTAGTAACAACATTGTTCTGTTTGTGTCTTTATATAATTTAAAAAATGAACTGATGAAAACAAAAATATG
This sequence comes from Antechinus flavipes, assembly GCF_016432865.1. NCBI lineage: Eukaryota > Metazoa > Chordata > Mammalia > Dasyuromorphia > Dasyuridae > Antechinus > Antechinus flavipes. The sequence goes on along the minus strand of NC_067401.1, from coordinate 471,143,794 downwards.
TTTTTGAGATGTTTATCATTGCTCAATGAACCACACCTCTCAAAATTATGAAAATTATATACTAGTACAACATGCCATACCCATCAAGGGATTGCTTTATAAAACTGGGTTAAAATTTTAAAATTTTTCTAGAGTCAAAAAATTTCAAGAATCTCAAAAGAAATAATGAAAACAAAAGGGAGGGACCCACAATTCTACAAAACACTTATCATTAAAACATTTTTGTGCTGATAAAAAAAAAAGATCAACAGAAAAGATTAGCTAAACAGAACTCAGAAACAATCCAACATAGTAGCACTGTGTTCAATAAACCCAAGGACACTAGCCACTGAGGTAATGTCTTCCTGTTTGACAGAAACTTCTGAGTAAACTGAAAAAGTCTGGCAGAAATTAGATTTTTACCAGCAACTTAAATCATATGCTACATTAGTCTTCAAATGGATATACGACCTAAATATAAGAAGTCATATTAAAAGATCGAGGAGACAGAGATATTTCTAATAATAGTATAAAGTCCCTTCTATCTCTGACATTATGGATTCTAAGATCCCTTCCAAGATCTGACATGTTCTAGGGTACTCATTAGCTCTAAATAAATTCAGACCTCTGTTATTTTCTATTAGGAGGTTTTTTTTTCTTTTTTTCCTTTTTTTCTTTTCTTTTCTTTTCTTTTTTTCTTTTCTTTTTTTCTTTTTTTCTTTTTTTTTTTTTTACTTTGGATGTAGACTCCAAGAGGTTTGTGTAGAGATTGCAACATGTTTATAACATAAGTGGAAAAAAAATGCATCTTTGCTTCAATATAATTGATTTCCTTTATAATTGTAGGTAAATCAAATAACTTTTTTGGATCTAGAGAATTAAATGAATCTACTTCATCTAAAAACATTTTTTTGAAATTGAATCCATGGTTAAACGGGCCCATGACACGAAAACAAATTAAGAATCCCTGTTCTAAGTGCTATTTCTCAATTTAAACAAAACATCACTGAATGGGTGTGCATAGGATTGTGAAGTTGATGGGAATTACTTTATGCTCCAAGCCAAGCAAAATAAAAAACAACACAAAAAAATCCTTTCACCTCTCATTTCTGGGTCATGTTTTCATTAAGGAGGAAACTCCTCTTATTTATCAGGATGTGGAATTAAAATAACAAAATCAATTAACTGTTACTAGAAGCATGACGAGCACTTATCTTCCCATCATTCCTGTCCCTTCGTGTGGCACCCATTCCTGTCTGTGGTTCTGGGGGGTCCTTCAAGTAGTAGCTGATCTGGCCTCTGAGGACCCCAAGGAAGTCTGGGTAGCACAATAGGGTTATGGGACCCGACAACAGCCCTTAATTTCACACGGACCCTAAAGTGCAGTGAAGCCTGTGGAAATGCCTCTTTGTTCCTTTTGCAACAATTGTTTGGCCAGAAACCCTGAGGGTCTGTCTCTCCCAGACTAAATTTTTTTTGGACTAGCTAAAAGAGACCATTCTTTCTTTGCCTTATCTCTTACCTAGCCTTTATCACTGAATAGGCATTGCCTCATTGAGCCGAGACCTGTTGAAACCTTTAGCTTAAATCTCCACTGCATCCTCCTGATCTCCATCTTGCTGCTGGACCCAAATGGTTCTGGAAGAGACAGTGAGGAAGGTGACTTTGCACAGATTTCAATGCAATTCACTTGTATGTCATGTCTCTGAGAATGAGGGATGGACAACAACTGAAGCTAAAATTAAACTGTCTGCTCAGTGCTCAGGCCCTTGGCTCACTGCTTCATGCTGGACTTATTGCAATAACTGTCTCCTCACCACCCTTCTGCTCCTCCACTACATCTGGGAGCCTGTTTGGCAAACAATAGGAAGCTGTCGGAGGTTTGAGTCAAGAGCATGTGATACAGGACTGAATTTTAAAGTTATTAAAGTTAAATATTAAATATTTAAGTTATTAGATTAATTAAATTAAATAAATATTATGAAATAGAAGCAGTTTGGCCCAGTAGGTTTAGAATGACAGGAAGGAAGGGAAGAACCCTCACTAGGTAACAGTCACTGTGCTAAATACCTTATTTATTCTCATAGCAACTGTGGGAGGTGAGTATTATTGTTATCTCCATTATAGTTGCCCGGTATGTTGGAAGTCTATCTATTCTCTCTATACATTTAGTAGAGAAAAAAAGTGTCCTAAAGATGTCAGTGTGAGGGTGGGGAGGAACGTTAGAGCTCATCTTTCCCTTTGGTCACAGCAGTGTCCATAGGAGCACAGGAGTCTAGATCTTAAACTGGAAGGCACCTCTCCATCTCTGTCTGAGGCTTCCCTGAATTCCTTCAAGTTTTAGCTAAGATCCCAGTTTCTCCCAGGAGCTTTTCCAAGTCCCTTTTAGGGATGGTTTCTACCCTCTGTGGATGGGACGGAGAGCAGGGAGTATCTGGAACCTTTCTTTCTGTGCTGGCTGCTTAGCACCATGTATGATATGCAATAAACAGTTAAGATAGTTTGGAGTAATCTCAATGGATACAGAGGATTTTCCATGTCCTCTTGAGCAAGTGGCTCCTGGATTATTTTTCCTTTCAGGGAGTCTCAGATTTTTCCTCTGTAAAAGGAGTGTGTGTGTGTGTGTGTGTGTGTGTGTGTGTGTGTGTGTGTGTTTTAAAGTAAATGATCTCTAAGAATTCCTGTGATTTTACCATCCTGTGACTATGAAACCCTTCATAGTATGGCCAGGCCCATTTCAAGGGTTAATGTGCATCCCCATGCTTAAGGGAAAAAATATTTGCGTTAGATATAAATACACGCACACATACATACATCTATGGTCAGAGGGATTTGGGTATCAGGAAAAAAATCAGATTATCGAGTGCTTTTGTTTGAAGTGAGATTTCCTTTATGGAAAATGAGGGTCCTCTCATTAACGTGGCCCTTCCAGCACGCGTGCTGTAAATCTAAAGCCCCCCACATTCCTATAAAGCCTGTCAGCAGTCCCCGGTGCTTTTACAGGCCCCGTCAGATTACTGGCCAGGCTGCTCTGGGATCCCCAGACACATGGTCTCTGTCCATCAGGGGATTAAGAGGGCTTATAGGTTGCCTTGTCTGAAGATACAAACCCTATTACTCATGAGCCCTCCTCAACTTAAAGGGGAGATGCTTTCTGGTGATTTCCTGGGATATTTGCCCCACGTCCATCCACTCTCCTACTTCCATTCGGGGCTTAGAGATGAGATAAAATCATCTCCATTGGATGGAGAGCAAGGCTGGTGCTCTGGGAGTCCTCCATTAAGGCTCATGAGTGAAGCAACATCAAGTGGACTGCTCTAGGTCCATTGTGGACTCCCAGAGGAGCCGAGGAAGGGTGTAAGGACTGGAGACTGTGCCTTCCTTCTTCCCGAGCTCCTCTCTGCTTCTTAGATAACCCCCCAAGCCAAAAGGACCATTTCATGAGACCTCCTGGCCATTCGTTATCTCCTTCTTCTCCAGCTGTCTCCTCAGCATGAGATTAGCCCCTTCTTCCCTCATCCACGTACTCTGCTCCCTGGTCAAACTGATCTCCTTGCTGCTCCCTGTAAAACTCCCCCCCTTGCTCCCACACCTTGGTTCATGCTGCTCCCCATTCCTGAAACATGTTTCCTCTTTCTGTTCCCCTCAAAGTCCCAACGGACTCGCTGCCTGAGTAAAAAATCGGACACAGAGAATCGAAGGGCATGAACAACTAGGGGGAGAGGAAAGGTTCCACGGAGGGAGCTGCCCTAGAGCCGAGTCAGGAACAAAGCCACGAATCCAGTTCTATTCCTCTGGCAAGATCCCAGGCACTCACTTAAGCAGCTTTCTAAGATCTTACATGACATGAAACAGTGGTTCTCAAACCTTTTTTTCACAGTATCCTTATACTATTAAAAATTTTCAAGGATCTGTTCAAGGTGCTTTTGTTTACGTCAGACACACACACACACACACACACACACACACACATTATATTAGAAATAAAAACTAATTTGTTTGCCCAACATCATAAATAGCAGTAGAATGTGTGTCTATGCTCTGCCTCTAGGGGCAGCAATAATCCCACTGGCTCACAGCCTCCTTAGCACACATGGTGGGAAGTACTGTGAGAATACCATATTCCAGTCAAGATGGCTCGTCTTCGGAACCCAAACACACCTTATGTTTTGTTATCTCCAGGCTCACGCCGTTCCCTATCCTCTCATGCCCATTCTTGATTATTGAGAGATCAGGAAAAGTTCATTTGGAAGAGGTGACATTTCAGTTGGATCTTTTTTTTTTTTTAAATAATAATTTGTTTCATTTTCAATTTATGGAACAAAACTAGCATTTCCATAACACGGCACAATAAAAAGATGATTTCACATGAAACTGTTAGTTCATTGTGTGTTATTTCCTCCAAATATACAAATTATCTTTTTTTCTCTCTTCCCTCTCTCTCCCTTTATGATATCCCCCCATTCTTCAAAGGCTTCATATGGTGATTTCAGATGATTAATTGTAGTTATGAAACATAGACCATTTAATTCCATAGAATTATTAGTGTATGTCCTCTCCCCCAGCTGGATTGTGAGCTCTATAAGGGCACAAGTGATTTTTAGCTTTTCTACCACTCAGAAGAGTGCGCTCCACAAAGTCATCAATAAATGATTGTCTATTGCCCACTGAACTGAACTTGCATTGGAAGCTTGAGTGGCTGACTATCGCTATTGTCCCTTAAGATTCTATGGGCAACCTGGAAAGGCTAAATTTCTAGTACTCTTGCTCCTGAGCCCATTTTATCAGTCAGATTATTTTAAATTTTAAAGGCTTATTTAGTAGGAACCACTGGCACAAAACATCCCTACCACTCCCTACAAAATCAATAAAGCCTACGTCAAACTCTGATTCTATTCTTTTCATGCATCTGTGTGTATTTGTAGAAAACAATGGTAGGGACACAGGTAAGTGGAAAAGTACAGTTTATGGTCTAAATGTCCTTTCTGGAATCCATAGTCAGAATTATTCTTTGGTGCAAAGGGTCATGGTTCCTGAAGCTGCTATTCATCGATGGACTTATTGTTCAGAGTCTTTTTGTTCTCAGTGCATCTCTCTGCCTCTCCTTACCTTCTTCGGCCACTATAGCTCCAGCTGCCGCTGCCATCATCAAGCAGCTCTGAGTGGAAATAGGAGCTATAGTTCTTGGGCATCTCAAGGTTCCTATCTGGACATGTCCACCTCCACGTTGCTGCATGGTGATCTACTCGGAGAAAAAAGGACAAAATAGCCGTAGGTGGCCATGTTTTCATGGATGAATGAGAGATAGGACCATCTGGCTCAAACACAGCTCAGAGCAATCTTCCTCCTCTTTTTTTTTTCTTTTTATTTTTCCTGAGGCAGTTGGTATTAAGTGACTTGCCCAGGATCCCACAGCTAGGGCGGGTTAAGTGTCTGAGGTCAGATCTGAACTCGGGTCCTCCTGACTTCAGGCTGGTGCTCTATCCACTGCCCCAATCCTTCCTCTTCTCATCCACAATAGAAAATGAGACACGAGGTCACTTATTTTATTCCGACACTGACTTCCAGCTGGGCAACCCCTTAACCATCCGCTCTTCCTGCTCAGCGGCCAAGTAGACTTTGTATCTTCATGCAGTAACAGCCCCTCAGTCACTGTGGGAGGGAGACAGCCCTAGCTCTCCATCCATGTCCCCAGAGGGTCAGTTAAACTAGAACCACAAAGCTTGGTCCCTGTGATTGGGTCAATCAATGCTCATTTTGTTTGTCTTACTTCATTTGATCTCAGGATAAAGTGAACAACTTTAGATTTCAAAATCAGTTAAGCTCACTGGTACTAGACTTAATTCATTCAAAAAGCAGTTATTAAGTGCCCATTACTGAATTAGGTGTGGGGATACAAAGCCCAATATGCTAACAATCTATTCCTGAGGAGGAGGAGATTATATTCTTATCAAGTCTCTGCTTCCCTGCTTACACTTGGGCTGTTAGTCTCTTTCTCGCTGAGCTGGCCCCTCTGAATCCAACCTCTCCAGTCCGATGATAGTTGTTGTACTTTTCTTAGGTACGGTGATGGGCCATCAGCAAAAAACTGGACAGAACTGAACCTAACAGGTCTGAGGCAGGATTCTTCTTGTGGGAAAGGTCATGGATACTTTCAGGGAGTCTATGGGCTTGGGCAGGAAAAATACATTTCCAGAAATATAGCATTACATTCAATACTCCTCAATATTCTGCCATAGGTTTCAAGAGTGCCTCAGAACTCCAGGACACACAAATTGTGAAGTCCCTTGTCTAAAGGTTGCCTTGTGAGATTTTGGAAAAAAGTATCTCTTCAAAGAGCGGCTTTTCAGAGACCTTGGACAGGGGGATGTGACTTGTTGGAGCCAGGGGGGCGATGGGGGTGGCTGGAGAGCCTCGGTCCTTTCTTTCTGCCGGTTACAGAATTTCTCAGAGTGAAAACCTAGCCATCAGTTCTCAAGAGATAGGGATTAACTCTTCAAACAAACAGCCTCCTCCTCCCCGGCTCTCAGATGGAAACGAGAGCCTGTGGGCAATTGAGAGGGTGATCGGGGTGACTGGAAGACATGTGGGTAACAAATATGTTGAAAAAGGAGAGCATGAGCTTGTCTGCTCTCATTTCTAACACGCCAGCACTTTCAGGAAACATAGCTTGTCTCCCAGAGAAGGCGAGCTATTGGATTTCAGGTGAACATGATCTGGGCTCGGGGGATGGATGTGCACCTTGACCTCCGGAGAGGTGACATTGTATATTCCAGAACAGAGAGCCAGCAGCTGGACCGCCATGACCTTGCTGGGCCCGACCCCTCTCGGCCAGCCCAGTCTCTCGTGGCCCCGTCGATCTGAAACAAGATTTAACTGAGGGCCTCTGACCTCTGTCTGACTACAGGCAATACCTGAAGTCCCAGGGCCACCCACACACCACGGGCAGGGCGGGGGGGTCAGGGCAAACAATTCTTTCCCCGGAGGATCAGAGCTCCCCAACCTTTGCTCACTAGGCCCACTCTTGCTGACCTTCTAGATCCCCATAATCCCCCTCCCTGGTCACCTTGGACTTAAAAAAAATCCAGGACTATCCCATGTAATTTCCTTCCACTTATTAATTCCCACACACAAGATCATGGGATCTCATCTCTTATTCTAAATATTCTCTCCTTTCCCTCCTCTCTCCCATCCTCTAAATTCCTGACATATTCAAATTGTGACATTTCTCTTTCTTTCTTCAAATCTACCCTTTAGATAGCTTTTACAATTGCTACATAGATTGTTTCTCAAAACTCCACATAATGATTGGAACACTTAGGAAGGAGCTTATAGCTATCTTTTCTAACATCAGAATAAAGAAAACCCTTCTTGCTCCTAAAATGGAAGGGGTAAGAGAAGGGGGAGCAAGGTAAGGCAGTGATTAGCATTTGTCTCCGAGGCCTCCCATTCTTTTATGAGTGGTTCCAATCACTTAACAAGTGGTGTTGGAACCTTAAATAAGGCAGATTGTTTAATGAGTTAGCAGTTTGTAAAGATTCCAACATTAGAGTTGATAGATTATTGATCTGATCTTACAAGAAGGTGCTTTGGGCCAGAACCTGAAACAATGTACTAAGTAGAATTAATTGATACAATGCTTGTGTTCACACCTTTACTCATTGGAGTTCACAAGTATGGGAGATTCACAAAGTAAACTTTGTAACTTTGTGAATTCACACCTCCCTTGAAGCTCTTAAGGCCAGAGAGCACTATGGGAGAAAACCCATAATCCTTCTCTCTCTGGGAGAAAACCCATAATCCTTCTCTCTCTTATTCCACAATTCCTCTCTCTCATATAAAAGAAACAGACAGAGGCTCTCGGACAGATTTCAGTGGAATTACATGAAGAGTGGAGCTGGATTGAAGGCTGTAGAAAGCAGAGGCAGAGGCTGAAGGACAAACCTTTGGATTTGGAGACATTTGGAGGGAACTCTTGGAACCGAGCAGAGAAATAGGCCTCTAAGAATCTAGCTATCTGGGCCTAAGGAAAGAGACAAGACCTGGAAGGAGAAATAAACATTTGTATTTTTACCAGCTGGCTGCATTTGGGGTAATTATTGATCTGAACTGAAACTAAGGCTGCCTCCAGAAAACCTCCCCCAGAAACCTACCTTCTCCCAGAGAGAACCATCATATGATTATATATATATTTTAAAGAAGAAAAACACCACAGTTTAATAACTTTTGCAATGGCACCAAACTACTAGCTTTGAAAAAATGGAAAATGGATAAAGGTAAAGACATTGAGTCTGACACCGAGTCATCATCTGCCAAAATTTAACTAGGAGTCGGCATGATTTCTGGGCAAATAACTGCTCACCAGCCAATAAAAACACTTGTTTAAGTCACAAGCATATCTGTTAAACATTAAAAAGGCAAAAAATTACAAGCAAAATTGCCTAATGAAAAAGAGCAAAAAGTTGTTGAGGGAGAAATGAATCTTGATGCTGCCTTATGCTACCCATTTGACTTTGGGAGAATAATTTCTCTCTGGCTCTCAGTTTACTTATCTCTTAGATGGGATTGTTTGGTATTAGAATAATCTAACATTATGTTTTTTGCAAGCTCATTGAATCATAGAATTAGGATGAAAAAGACCTTGGTTGTCATCTAAGAGGATTCATGAAATCAAAATGAAGATGACTTGATGAAAGCCTGTATTCAATAGAGGGGGTAGTGGAACCATCACATTGTAACTATAACATCTCAATAACTAGTGCACTCAATAAAGAAATAGAAAGAGCACTTATAAGAAGTAATTAAGAACAATTCCATTCCCACTTTTACAAATACCAAAAAGGCAATTCATTTCTTTGCAGAGATGGGCACTATAGCTGTGGAATAGTCATATAATGTCAGACTATATCAATCTGTTTTGCTGAACTTTTTTTAGTGTTATAAGGCAAAGTACCATTGTACATCCCAGGAAGAAGATTCTCCTGATAATCCCAAACACTCCTAGCTAATCTTGTGTCCCTTCTGGAAGACTGTAAAATTGATATAAAAATAAAAAAAAATTGATACAAAAATTAAAGATATCAATAATACAAGGAGGGCAGTGGAAATTCACATTGGAGGTTATAATTTTGAAAGCATTAGAAAACTGGTTTTTAGGATGTCTCTAGGAAGAACAGATACCAAGTTACATGGGCTACAGGTGGGAGCAATTCATGGGCATTATTGTTTATTATTAAAAAAAACAATTAAGATAACAATTTCAGAGCCATAAGTCTACTTTTTATGAAAACAGAAATAAGGAAGACAGGTATTTCCAGGTGATGGGATTCTTGACACTTTTCAGTCACATGACTGTAAAGATATAATAAGCTGTAGACAAAGTCCTATTTCACGTATAGTCAATTATCTGAGTGAGAACAAAATGGGAGCAATGGGACAATATTCAACTGTAAAAGGTTTTCAAAAAGATCTCTGTTTCATCGTAACAAATACATGGAGGAAGTGAAGGGAACAAAGATTCCTTGATGGATGCAAGAAGGATTATTAATGAAAAACTTGTTAGATAATTATTTCAAGCAAGAATTCACAGAAACGCTCACCGCTGTAGAGTTCAGCTGGTGATGTTCTTCTACACATTGAGGTTTGAAAATAACTTGGTGCTGATTGCTCTTCCCTCTCTATTGCAGCTAAACTTCAAGAGCAGGTTGTCTACAACTGATGCCTCCACTTCCTCTCCACTCTCTTCCAAACTCTTCAATCTGACTTCAAACTTTATCATTCAACTGAAATTGTTTACCCTTAACTTGATCCAGCGCATGACTTCTTGTGGCCATCTTCATTCTGGCAAAGCCTCGTTCTCCAGAGTTTCTTCCCCATGAACTCTATGAGTTTCTCCCCAAACCTCCATGTAAAAAAAGCATCCCCACTAACTATTCTCAGTCCAAATCTGTTCCAACCTATGACTCCCCCGTCTCTTGGGCCTTTACCAGGAGTCATTTTCATGTGATGATGGACTCTTTCTTGACTTTAGCTACTTTCTATTGTGTTCAAGATCAAATACAAAGTCTTTTGTTTGGCATTGAAAGGTTTTTACAACCTGATCCCATCCTACCTTTCCAGGTCATGTTCTATTCCCCTGCACACAATCTGCAGTCCAAACCCTGGACTGCAATCCCTTGCACACAACTCCCATCTCCAGGATTGGTTATTCTCTATGCATGGAATTCCCTCCCTTCCAATCTTCAGCTCTTGGATTATCTGACTTCCTTTAAATTTGGGCTGAAGCACCACATCCTGAAAAAGACCCTTCCTGAATGTGCTGAGCTAAATTTAATGATATCCGTGCACTTACCCTCCCTTTCCCTCCTTACCTCTCACCTGTCTCCCCCCCAGTTGTTGGGATGCCTCCCATCTGTTACCTTTCATTTATTTTGTATCATCTTGTATATTGTCTCCTCCATTAGACTGTGCTCCTTGAGGACATGGATTCAATTTTTGCCTTTGTGTCACCAGTACTTAGCACGGTGCCTGGTACATTTTTTACTGGTTAGTCATTTTGGAAGTTTTCTTGGCAGAGAGGGTAAGTGGCTGTGAATTACAAAACTACCATTTCCAAAGAATCAAAGTTATGAGTGACCTAAAATCCAGCATTAGGTTGGGCGAACATTAGCAAGACAATTATCAAAGATATTGTACAGGCAAGAAATGGTATAAAAAGTAAAACATATAATAAATATCTGATAAAAGAAAGACATGAGCCAGTGTTATAGCAGAAATGTAGGATAACACATGAACAGGCTCAGTTAGGCAGTGGTTCCCACAGAATATTAAATATCCCTAAGTGCCCTAGAATACTCTCTCTAGGTTGAGCAATGGGAGGTCATGGGCAAGAATTACTGAGCATGAGAAATTATGAAAGGATTGTAACCTGCAGGGGAGAGGGCCAGTGTTGATGTAATAATAGATTCTTGAAAGTTTTGACTTAAAAGTATTTGGAATGAGTGGTAAGACAGTCCTATCTTCCTAAAAGATCCCACCTTCCCCCAGGTTGGGATGCAATGGGAGCTGTAGTCTGACCAAGACATTGAGAAAACTGGATCGCATTTAGAGAAGGGCGACCATGAGGAAAAGGGGACTAGAAATCACAGAATAACAGACCTCAGCACCCTCTCGTCCAATCTTCTTTAATAAAGAATTTCTCCAATACCCCGGCAAATAGAAATACTTGATCATGCCATGGCAAAATTAGTGAGCCAAGTCACACAAAGACTGTCCCTGTAATTGATCCCTTTGATGGATTTTCAGATTTGTTTTGATTGGTACCTGGCAGTCAAAAGGGAAGTAATGGGCAGAGGCTGGAAAAGTTTCCCTTCTAGAGGACTGAAAACTACTTAAAATGAGCAAGAATGCCTATTGTTGGGTTCTTCACCAGATACAAGTGAAAGTTCACTGGAGATGGAATCCAAGCACCAGGCTTGAATCTCAAGTTCTATGCACTCAGAGCCTTGATTCTCTCATGTGCAAAATGAGGGGGTTGAAAGTTAGCTTGGAGATAGGCTGCTTTGGGGGGAGTTCTTTGTATGGGACCTTATGTTTCAAGTTCAATTTGACAGAGCCAGAGCCTCAGCTTTGGAAGGGAACTGAACAACCATTAGGTTCAGCCCCTACTGTATGAGAACCCCTCACATGATGTCCTTGGAAATCCTGTGCTTGTCGTAGGAGGAAAGCCCCCAGCATACAGCTAGACCCCAGTACTCATCGAAATGCTCCATTTAAATGACTGATTTTTGTTCAAATACAGGTTAAACTAGATAGCCATGATTCCAGCCTCCTCATTTTTTATGAGGACCAGAGATGGGGTTACTTGGTTAAATACCCAGAAAGGGCAATGTATAGACAACCATGGACAGTTGCGTAGCACAGTGGATAGTGCACTGAGCTTGGAATCAGGAAGTCTCATCTTCACGAGTTCAAATCTGGCTTCAGATACTTTCTAACTGTGTGACCCTGTTTGACTCAGTTTTCTCATCTGTACAATGAGCTGGGGAAGGAACATTTACACCATTCTCCCCACTGGAGGGCAGAACTTTAATGAAGAAAATCAAATCGGGAAAGTTGGAAATCATAATCATAAAGGATGCATTGGACAAATCTAATTGGATTGAGTCTATTTCAGCACTTTAGACTTCTGATTGGTTAGCCTTTCCATATCCCATAAAATGGACCCTCCCTTACATGTCTCCCTATTGAATGTGGTTATCTTGAGTCTGTTGGAAGAGGAGGAGGTGAAGATTTTAGAGAATTACAAGAGAGCTATGTCAGATATAAAGAAGGTGACCAAGTGAGTGGTTCCCCCTAAAACCATGTGGTATAATAAAAGATGATGAAAGTAGTTTTTTCTCCCTCAGGTTTCTCATGGGTATTTTTTCTTTTTCATTTCAAATTTTATTTATAAAGGTAGTTCTCTTTTACATAGGAAAAAAAAAACACAATTTGAGGAAGGATAAAGGAAAATTTGTGGATTTTTAGCATAGGTATTTCCTACTCCTGTGGAACTAATACTGGGTTTCTTTTAAAACATTATTGCTACTATCTCTCCCCAATCACCTATAGTTATTATACAACTTCTTCCCCCTCTATATAATCATCTCACAAAAGAATAAGGAGGAAGGTAGGGCAGGTGATGGAAGGGTTAAAATCTATTCAGGAAAACTAACCAGCATCCATCAATAAAGTCCAAAATTATATTCCGTTTCATACGCATTCTGACATTCAGCAAAGGTGATTTTGTTAGGGGAGGTTAGAGTTTTAAATAACACAATGTAAAGTACTTTGTAAATCTTTCCTCAATTTATGTAAATATTAGCTACTATCCTCCTCTGCCACTTCCTCTAAACACAAGTTTCTCTTGCATTTGAAGGAGAAAGCTGCACAGTATTTTCTTTCAATCCCCAAATATTCCTTTTTTTTTCCCTTTTCATTTTGTTTGAAGCAAATATGCTTCAATTACCAAGAGGGTCTCTAAATCATCCCACCAGGACTCCCAGTTCATAGGGGAAGAAATTGGCACAAGACAGACCCGGGCTCCAAGTTTATATGAACTGACAGCCTAAGTTTATTTTTAATGCATTACTTTCAAACGTTGCCCTTCGGTTATTGACACAGTTGGGAGATGGAGCATAGTGACTCCAATGGAGAGAGGGCTTTTGAGGCAGAAATGAATCTTATAGAAAAACAAAAGTTTGACTATTTATAATTAAAAGTCAATAAGATGAAAACCCCAAAGGGTTGGACACCACCAGCCCCCCCTTTCAGTCCAGGTATGGAAGAGACTTTGCCTAGCAGACAGGGCAGACAAAGAGGTGCACCTGGTTAGAATTCTTCACGGACCATGACTTTATTAGCAAGCAGCCCAGTGGAGCAGAACTGTACAAATTAAATTGGATTTACGTTTCCAAGTGGGTACCGAGCCCAGGCATCTTGGAAACATCTACAAGAGACTTTAAGGCAGATTTTTTTCTCCTAAACTTTATATAAACCTAAAGTGGTCTACTCTACTAAAAAAGCAATAATATTGAAACTCCTATTTAATTGCCCTGAAGGCATGGAAATGAGACCAAGCCAACAGTTATTGATAGAAATAAACACCACCTTCCTCTGTGGTATAGATTAAAAGATAGCTGGCTAACTATTTGGGAAAAGTGGATTTTGCTCCCAAGTCTGACAATTACTTACTCAATGACCTTGTCACCTGACTGGGTCAGCCTGATCTAATGCTTTTCCTTTCTCTTAAATCAAGGGAAAAGTTTAGATTCTTTCTAGTTCCAGAACCTATGGTTTGAGAACAATGGAACCTCTAACAACCCTGCCATTTGAAATGGATGGATCTTCTTCCAGGGCTAAGACTCCATACACTCATGTGTTTTGTGTTTTTTTTTTTTTTGTATTAAGTTTTTTATTTTTTAAAATATACACGCGTACAATTAAACATTAGCTCTTGCAAAACTTGTGTTCCAATTTCCCTCCCTTCCTCCACGCCTTCCCCTTGATGGCAAGCAGTCCAATATATGTTAAACAGGGTAGAAATGTTAAATCTATGTATACATCCTTATAGAATTGTGCTGCACAAGAATCAAATCAGTAAAAGAAAAAAAACAAAATCCAATGCAAGCAAGCAACAACAAGAGTGAAAATTCTGTTGTAAATCCCCATGCACTCATATTGCTGCCAATGGGGCAGTCTTTATCCCATAGAAACCTTTGTGTTCCTAGCTCAGTGTCAGAAAGAACATCAAGGATCCTGTAGTCCTACTTGTATCTGAGCAGGATACACCCTCAAGAAACAGTCTTAGACTCTGAATATTTTTAGTGATGAGGCAATAGCTACTTCCCAAAACAAACAGCTCTAAGGAAGGCAAGGTAGCGGACTTCATAGGAGGCCAGCTTATAGGTCAGAGTCTGGGCTCAACCCTTATGTTCTAGCTTAGGATCACCAGCAGCTGGAATTGACAATGGGAGGCTTCTTTCCTTCTCTTCCTCCTCCGCGTTATTTTCTATAATTTGTCAAATATTTTAAGAAAGCCGTCATCCCTCTCCCTCCCCCCCCAACTATATGGTCTTCTCTTCCCTAAGAACACATTATGCTCCCCTTAAATAATCCTTGGATGATGGACTTAAGTTAGTGTCAATGTCCTGGAAATGAAACCCAATTTAAAGAAAACAGCCCAGATTCTCAATTCTTCACCCGAACTTGATTCCAGGATCTACTGGTAATGATACTGAAACAAGATGGAAGGTTGGATTTAACAGTTTTGACCACATTGGGCACCTGGTGATCAGGGCTGAGGTATCAGAGACCCTTTCATTGACCTCAGTTATATGGTTTATATGTTTTAATATGATTTCATCCATGGCAAATTCAAGGGCACCATCAAGGATGAGAATGGAAAGCTGGTGATCAATGGGAAAGCCAATTTCTTCCAGGAACCAGATCCCACCAATATGAAGTGGGGAGATGCTGGAGTGGAGTATGTTGTTGAATCCACTGATGTATTAACACCATGGAAAAGGTTGGGATCACTTGAAGGGTGGAGCTAAGAGTCATAATCTGCATCCCTTCTGCTGATACTCCAAACATTCGTGACAGGAGTGAATGATGAAAAACATGATAAATTCCCTTAAGATGGTCAATAATGCCTCCTGCACTGGCCACCGTGTCATCCTTCTCCAAGATCATTCATCACAACTCTGGCATTGTGGAAGGTCTCATGACTACAGCCTTTATGGCTTCCCAGAAGACAGATGGCCCCCTGGCAAGCTGCGGTGGGATGCTGATGCTCAGGGGATAGGCAAGGTCATTCCAGAGCCGGATGGAAAGCTCAAAGGCGTGATCTTCCATGTTCCTACTCCCGACATCTCCATCGTAGATCTGAGCAGCCGTTGGAGGAACCTGCCAAATATATTCGATAAAAGGGCGAGACAAGCGGCAGAAAGACCCTTGAAGGGGATCTTGGGCTACAAAGGAGCAGATTATATCCTGGGACTTTAATAGCAACATCCATTCTTCTACCTTTGATGCTGGTGCTAGAATCACCCTCGATGACCATTTTGTTAAGTGATAGAATATGGTTATAGCAACCCTGGAGTCGACCTCATGGTCTATGTGGCCTCCCAGGAGTAAAGTAGGAAGCTGTAGATCTTCGGGGTATGGGATGCCCAGGACTTTTTGGCTGGGAGCGTTCAATCTTTGTCCCAAAGCACCCCTGTAGCAGGGGGAGAAGCCTAAAGTCCTATATTGTGTACCATCAATAAAGTCACCACATTCAGTGCAAAAAAAAAAAAAAAACCCACAAAGAAACAAAGCAGCCCAGCTGTGGAGTGATGACGGGGTGGTGGCAGTGCTCCCAGGGATGATCCCCAAGGCTCTTTACACAAAGCTTCCATTAATGTAGACCAAGAAGCTCCTCTTTTTCCACCACTAGGTCACACTGGTGGCTTACAATAGTCACCCAGCCATCCCACCCCAATCCTGGACCTGGAAGGTTAGTATTTTTCAGTCCAAGCGTGGGACGTTCTGCCTCTTGTTCGTATCTTACCCAAACCTGAAAGATTACACGTGGATTGCTTCCATATGCTGTTTTAGTGGAGATCATACCTACCTGCAGACCAGCAGCCGGACGGGAAAGGGCCGATGTTCTAAGAATGCGACTTGTTTGGTGTAATCAGCTATGATGACGTGTAAGACTCAAATCCCATTACCTTCAAACCCGATCTGATACCTTTTTGGCTCAATTTTTAGCCAAAAAAAAAAAAAAAAGGCTTATTTTTTCCTTCAGAACCGTTCACTAGGTGGGGCCGGGGAACCCTGGCTATCTGCCCATAGCTAACAAGGGGTGGTTACTGCCAGCACCCTCGGTTACTATCCAAATACTTCCTGCTCCACTTCCATATTTCTGTTAAGGGTCTTACAATCCTCCCACTCTCCCAGGATTAAAAACATAGTATTTTTTAATTTAAGAGGTGAAGGGGAGAGAAGAGCTGCCAAGTTATATAGATTCTCTCTCCAACATTTCTCCCTCCATCCCCAACTCTCTGCTCACCTGGGTTATTATCATGGTCTCCTAAGTAATCTCCCCGATGTTCTTTTCTGCTGTCTCCCACGTATGCTTCAGGACAGCTGTAAAAATTGCCTTCTGAAGGCAGAGCTCAGATGCTGTCCCTGGGTATGAATTGCAGCTCTTTCCCCTGTTCACTGTGTGACTTCAGGCAAATTGTCCTCACCTCTGAGCTCCAGAGTCTTCACCTGCAAAATATGAAGGTTTTAGGCTAGTTGGGATCAAGGTCCATTCTAATTCCAAATCCCTGATCCTACATCTGTTTCCTGCCCCCAAACCTACAAAAGTTGCCTATTACCTTTAGAATATAAAGGGACCTTTCTTGTCAGAATCCCATTTTCTTCCCATTGTTTTCCTTCAATGGGACTCAGTTGAGCTTGGATGCCATAAATTTGTAGTAGAAATAGCACAATGGGATTTCCCCCCTCTGTGTAGCAATACACCAGTAGGAACAGACAAGGATGACGAAAAGGAGACCAGAGCAGAATGGGTATCTTAAAAAAGGCAGAGAGGCTCAAAATATTGGTGGTCATAGTCAAACTAGACTAGATTTAGAAGGGATAAGGAATAGGGAAAGATGAAATGAAAAGTTTATGATTGTTCATTATAGAAATGAAATATTGTGGGGGATAGAAAAAAAATCAAAGATACGGTCATTCTTGAATGTGGCCAAGCTGGAGAAGAGAGGTAGATTATGGAACTGAAAATGAGACATTAGGGGAGTCTATGGATATTGAGGATCCTGAGAATAAGGGCAGGGTTGGATTGGAAGACCAAGGCAAGTATTGAATTTTTTGAGGTAAAAGGGAGAATAATCTGAGTACCAGTTGAAAAATAACTGCTAGGACCCAGACTATCATACTGAATACCAGTGTGTTGTATATATTTAAATATATTAATTCTTTAATAAA
The DNA here is from genome assembly GCF_016432865.1 of Antechinus flavipes. NCBI lineage: Eukaryota > Metazoa > Chordata > Mammalia > Dasyuromorphia > Dasyuridae > Antechinus > Antechinus flavipes. The sequence continues at coordinate 471,126,292 of NC_067401.1, read as the reverse complement.
ACTGATCTTGTTGATGTGGATATTCTTTTCAGTGACAAACATCCATGTCTCCAAATCCTTTATAGGAGATACTCATCACAATGGCACATTTTTTTTCCCCAGATTAATCTGGTTTTTTTTTATTTGATAGAATTGTTTTCTTTTGAATATATATATATATATATGTATATACACACATATATATATATGTTTATATATATTTGTTCTGTTTTATGCATTTAGAAAAGTTTCTTACAAGGGGTCCCTTAGACTTCAGACTGATTATTATGGTGGGGGGGAGGTCTATGATTGCAAAAGAGTAAGAACCTCTGCCCTGGATCTCTCAACATTTTGTGAATTCCAAAGGTATAAACAAAAGCCTATTTGTTATCTCTCCATCTCAGGGCATATTAATTTACCATCTGTCCAGTCCAATCTTGTTTAGAACCTCCTTTCGTCTTCTTCCGCATAGCTCTTCATTGGCGATATAGTAGCTAGCATTTATAAAATGGCAGGTGCCAATTCTATCCCAATTTAATAGATGAGTAATCTGAGGCAGAGAGCTGTGAAGTGATTTGCCTAAAGTCACTTAGCTGCTAAGTGTCCGAGGCCAATTAGTAATTCTCATGATGATCCAGCTACCTTTCAGGTGATTTCAAATTGCGGTTCTTCAAGAAACAACATGCCATGACTCAGCTACGTGGCATAAGAAAACACATGGATATTTTTTTTAAGAGGGAGGTTTGTTGCAGAGATCAAGATTGTTTTTTTTTTTTAAATCAGCCTTCGAGATCTCTTCCTCTTTCACATCTCTTGAAAAATAAAACTGATACCATCAACATTATAATGGCCTGAAGGATCTACTCAAATTTCTTTTCCATCTTTGTTTTCATCAGTGTCATTTCCATTTCCCTATGGAGAATCTACATGTTGTCTGTCCCACCATCTCCAGTGATGGTAAGAGTGGAAAAGACCTATAAAGATTTTCTTACAGCAAACTGTTAGCTTGGTGAGAAACCCAACCAAGCAAAGCCATCCCGAGTGCATTTAACAATGAAATGCGGAAGGGGATAACTTTAAATTTGCTTCTTCTAGTCTTACTGGTTTATTAGGTGATTTTGCTGATAGTCTTCTCCTGCACTTCTCCATAAAATTGTAGAAATGAGTTTATATTCTAAACCACTGTTGCCCTGGGCTGCCATCTCTGGTCCGTCTCCTTGCAAGAGAACAAACATTTGCTAGCTCTAGCTGTTCTAGGCTCTTTTGGTCTCATCATTAGGACAAAACAATAACTATTTCCAGTGGAATTTTAACCAACATCAAAATACATTTCTTCATGCTATATTTCTGCCTTGCTCTCAATATCTTGGTTAAGAAAGTCAGATTCAGGTTAGAATTATTGTATTCACACGCCATGCTAAGAGAAAATGCTGTTGCACCATCTACTATAGTTGTTATGCAAAGGATTTTAAATTACATTTAAAAATGACAATTCTTTAACAACCTTGGAGCAAGATTCTTACTGGGATTATATACCATGAAAACTTACAAAAATGTTAAGAGTATCATGATTTGTGATAACAACAAATGTGACCCTGGTGATTGGAAATTACTTTAAAAAATTGTATGTTATTTTAAAAAAATATTCTTTATTTCTTAGGACATAGAAATATACCAGTAATTTAAGAGGAATATGGAAGATTTAAGTTTTTCATTGGACAAAATATAGCACCCAAGTAACACCCTTTATTGCTAGCTATGATGCATAATAATTCCCAAGATCCTCTTTGGGTTAACTCATCTAGCTGATGCTGCTGAACTTATTTCAGAGTACTTTGCCACCTGTAGCAGAAGGTTTTGGACTTTGCCCAGAGAAAGGGTCAAAAAGGAAATATTAACATTAGCCCTAGCTGGTACAAACTCCTACTGGCTTCTAAGATATTAGTTAGAGGTTGAATAAGAGAATTTACACTTCTGAAATAACAAACGCTACAAATCAAGGCTTTGTTTTGTTGGAGATTTACAAAAGGAGTGGAGAAAAGTTAATAAGACAAACTAAAATCAAAAGGCTGCTCTCTTAGCAGAAAGGTTTTAGCTATTATACCCTAGCAGACTGAAATGGTTATGGCTAATCTGGTCCTAAAGAGAGCTGTGTAGTTTCAGCCAGGAATTGCTTTTTCTGCCACAACATACCCAGCAGACATCTAAGTATCATTAAGCCGAGCTTGCAAAAAGTCACTAGAACCACTTATCTCTAAGAAGATGTTGAGACCAGAAGAAGGTAGTCAAAACAGGCAGTGGAGACAGTGTCCCTCTGTAGGTTAACCCAAGATCATAAAGGCCCAGCAAGGAATGGACCCCAAGATGGCAGAATGACGACATCATTAGCACATATCAGAGTTCTTCAGAAGAGTATTAGTTATCCCTCAATACATTCCTCACTGACTATATCACATATACACACATATTAAGGAATTAGGGCATCAAAGTACTCACAATCTAATGAAAAAGAATAGATGAAAAGAAAAGGATATGTTCTGTTTAAATGGAACATACTCTGGAGCAGGGGTCCTCAAACTACGACCCCGCTGGCCAGATGCAGCAGCTGAAGACGATTATCCCCCTCACCCAGGGCTATGAAGTTTCTTTATTTAAAGGCCCACAAAACAAAGTTTTTGTTTTTACTATAGTCCGGCCCTCCAACAGTCTGAGGGACAGTGAACTGGCCCCCTATTTAAAAAGTTTGAGGACCCCTGCTCTGGAGAATGGACTTCAAGTCAGAAAACCATTTCTAATTTTGTCTATATGTATTATCTCTCGTACCTTGAACGAGTACCTTTTTGGAAGTTAGTTGCCTTAATAGTAAAATGAGGATTTGATACTTAATGGGACCTTAACCTCTAAGGGTCCATCTGTTTTTAAAGTTGTGATCCTATATTTAACCATCCATTCACACAGCCCTTATATACTATAGATCCTATTTCTATTGAGACAAGAAGTCTTTTTTTTTTTTAAAGATGAGCAAATCAATTCCCAAAGAAAGTAAGTTATTTATCCCAAACCCCATAGAATTCAAGCAGCAAAGAAAGGATTGAAACCCAAGTTACTAGATTCAGAGATGAAAACTGAATAAATCCAGTGCTCACTCTTAACAGAGAATCCTAGAAAGTCAGAATGGGAAGGGACATGAGAACATAAACTTACAGTCACCACAAACAACGGATGATGGTGACATCTCTGCATTTCACTGCAGATGAAAGGCTTTATGCTAAACCAGCATCCCTCGTTAGGAAATAATTACATGTTTAGAAACAAAGAGCCAGCGTTCTGCTGGTAGCTTTTTAGAGTTTCCCTTTAATGATTCCTCCACAAAGGCAGTGTACCTCATCAGGAGCTACCACTTACTGGTCATCAAGATATCAGAAAGAGAAGCATGAGATGAGAAAGAGCAACCAAGAAAAAAAAGTTCAACTTTGGGACCAGCACTTGGGGCAAAGTCACCGACTCATTTGAAGGACTGATAGACTTTTGTTATTCAGATTCTGGAACTCACTCTCCTAAAATATACTTGGAGTACATTGGGTTCCCAAGCAGAAATATTGTTTCTGCCTTTAAAGTTCTAAAGGTTGGGGTGTCTGATATTATTGTTCAGAGTGTCTGATATATAGTAAGACAAATATTTGTCAATGACTGATACTGAAGAAAATATACCAAATAGAAGCTCATGATGAATTAATATCAATTAATTTCTAGCAAAGAATAAAGTACAACAGCTTCCCAGATGGGAGCATTCCTTTCTATCTACATACCAGGGCTCTTGGAGAAGTACCAACAAACTTCAAGTTTGTTCATAGCAAACATACCTGGCGATGGGGGAAAAGAAAGAGGTAGAAGGAGAAAGAGGGAGAAGGAAAGGGCCTGCTTAAGCTTTTGTACATATTCTGTTCTGGCTCAAGTCAATTAAAATGCTTTTCATCACCAGGTAGTAAGCCAATAGGAAGTAAGACCTGTGGGAAATTTAGAACTTGCTCTTAGGATCATTGCATAATATTTGGGATAATTTCCATCTTGTCTCTGGGGCACAAATTCTTCATCAGTAGTAAGGAATCCTGTTTATTCTGCAACAACATTAAATGACCAGTCATTGGCATTCCTGCCAGTATAAAACATGGTGGAATCCTTGCTGCCTTATTTATCATTTCCCATGGAACAAATGTCACTAAGAAGTTATATCATTCTAGGACAGAAAAAAAATAGTAGGAATACAGAGAGGCAACAATTTTCTAAAGGAAAGATTTTTGACTTACAGAAATCAATCAGGACCTCAGGCATGGGAAACAATGGGCATTTTCTTTTTTTAATTTTTTTTTAAATTTTATTTTTTATTATAGCTTTTTTATGTATAAAACATATGCATGGATAATTTTTCAACATTGACTCTTGCAAAAACCTCTGCTCCAACTTTTCTTCTTCTCCCATGCCCCGCTTCCCTAGATGGCAGGTAGTCCCATACATGTTAAATATGTTAAAATATATGTTAAATTATACACACACATTTATATATTATCTTGTTGCACAAGAAAGATCAGATTTAGAAAGAAGGTAAAAACCTGAGGGAAAAAAAAGCAAGCAAACAGTAACAAAGAGTGGAAATATGTTGTGGTCCATACTCATTTCCAATGGACATTTTCTAATGACATATTGAAGATACGACACAGGAGCTAGGAAACTAAAGACAGAGTTCTCAGATACAAGACATGTAACCCTGGGCAACTCAATCATATGAAGCAAATGCTAGTATAATCTCCATTTTAGAGAAGAAAACTGAGGCTAAGAAAAGCAATTATCATGCGAATTCAAGGTTTTACAAAGCATTTAAGGTTATCTACTTTAAGTGCTAGCTATTATTTAGCCCAGAATCTTGCCCAACTAGCCATTTTTCTCTCCAGAATGGCCAACTAATGACAGAGTGAGTATATTTCATCGCTTCTCTAAGGTGAAGTCACTGCAGAATCTATTTTGTTCAAGCAATATTTGGAAAAAAGAATACCTTGTCTAACAGTAGTTGGTTATCCTATTTGTGATAAGACCTTGAGGGAAGGAGGGATCCAGCACATCCTGAGAATCCCATGCCACTTTTGAATAGCTTTCACTAAGATTTTCTTTAAAATTGCAAAGCTCCAAATTTGGGTTTTCTAATCATTACTCTGACAACTATTCCATGAAAGGTTCCCCCAAATGAAAGATAATACTTATTTTGCTTGGCCTCCAAATATGTAAAATTCTGTCCTTAGATTAAATAATGTTTGTTCTTTCAAAGGATCTTCAATGCACAAAAAGCCCTTCTTAAACACCAGTGAGAGAAATATGCCTGAAGACAATTGGTTTTAAGCAGAGCCGGGCACATTAATTGCATGGAAGCATCAAATCAATCAGCTATGAGATATAGCTCCTAAATATGTGAATGCTGTTTTAAGTATCATGGCATAAATTGGGAAGGTCAAAGACTCATATTTTTCTTCATTAGATGATATCTGGTTTATTTTCAGTTCTGAACACAGTATTTCAGGAAGGACACTAATAAGAGATCTTTCACAGGAGATCAACCAAGATGATAAGTATAAAATCTCGGATTAAAAATTAGCTTTAAGTGTCCTGGTTTTTATCTCATTTAAGTTTCTTTTGGTTTGACTTTTTTTGGGGACAGCTGTCAACTTCTCAGTTTTGTCTTTTCCAGATTTGACAGGGATTTTGTCTGTGCGTGGCCTAAATTGCTGATAAAAGTATTACAAGGCTTATATATGTATTTCCCTTGCATTTATGCAACACAATTTGATCAGCCATTTTATAATAGGCACTTTGTTTCTTTGCCACTAAAAAGGAAATTCTTACTAATATTTTGACAACTGAGCTACTTTCCTTTCTGTCTTTGACCTCACTGAGCAATATGCCCCACAGGATCAAGCGATAGGATCTGTTTACTCCCTTTTCTTATGTAATTCTTCCTGCAGCCTCTTCAATGGTGACTACTTACACCTTTCACCATGTGGCTTTGCCAATTTTTAAATTGTGAAGTAACATTCCAGAGATATCTTGGTTTGCATTGTTCTCATTGTGCAACAAAAATAATTCCTAATTTTTACTGAAGGAAAAAAATAATCATGCCAGAAGAATTTTGAGTATTAAAAATCATAATGAGAGAAGTAATTAAATACAGCTTTCTAGAAAAAAAATTTATGCATATGAACATGAGAATCCATTGCACAGTAAATATGGCGGAACTTTCGATGGTCGTCTTCAGTGGTCATCACTACCTCATGTGCAAATTGAGCAAAAAAAACCACAATAGAAAATGGTAATAATACATAAAGGATAGTTGCAGATATTATCAATAAATCTACTCTATTTTGCAAATCACATCTAGTAAGTCATTGGCACCTCAGAATAGAAATAATTTAAGTGAAAAATCCCCTGAAATGGGAAAAAGTGACTCAAATGTTAAAAGACCACCATAGAGACTAAAATAGGGAGGGGTAAAATGCTATTAAAAAAATCAAAGTTTAATTCAGCAGTTTAAAGCGGAAAGGGATGAAAGAGTGGGATTTCAAAAACAACCCCACTTATGAGGAAAAATATAAAAAATCATGAGTCTGCTTCAACAAACAATGCAAGAGCAGTCACCAAAACCATTTGGTATTGGCTAAGAAATAGATTAGTTGATCAGTGGAATAGGTTAGGTTCACAAGACAAAATAGTCAATAACTATAGCAATCTATGTTTGACAAACTCAAAGATTCCAACTTTGGGGATAAGAATTCATTAGTTGACAAAAACTGCCAAGAAAACTAGAAATTGTATGGCAGAAATTAGGCATGGACCCACACTTGAGATCAAAATGGGTCCATGATTTAGGCATAAAGAATGAGATCATAAATAAATTAGAGAAACATAGACTAGTTTACCTCTCAGACTTGCAGAGGAGGAAAGATTTGTGACTAAAGAAGAGCTAGAGATCACTATTGATCACAAAATAGAAAATTTTTATTACATCAAATTAAAAAGCCTTTGTTTGCATTAGTTTTGTTTGTACAAAGTTATAAGGGAAGCAACAAACTGGGAAAACATTATTTACAGTTAAAGGTTCTGATAAAGGCCTCATTTCCCAAATATATAGAGAACTGACTAATTTATAAGAAGTCAAGTCATTCTCCAATTGATAAATGGTCAAAGGATATGAACAGACAATTTTCAGATGATGAAATTGAAACCATTTCCACTCATATGAGTGTTTCAAATCCCTATTGATCAGAGAAATGCAAATTAAGACAACTCTGAGATACCTCTATACACCTGTCAGATTGGCTAAAATGACAGGAAAAAAAAGATGATGAATGTTGGAGGGGATGCAGGAAAACTGGGACACTACTCTCCAGAATGGTTGGATTAGTTCACAACTCTACCAACAATGCATCAATCTGGAACTATGCCCAAGAAGTTATCAAACTGTGCATACCCTTTGGTCCATTAGTGCTACTACTGGGCTTATACTCGAAAGAGATACTAAAGAAGGGAAAGGGACCTGTATGTGCAAGAATGTTTGTGGCAGCCCTGTTTGTAGTGGCTAGAAACTGGAAAATGAATGGATGCCCATCAATTGGAGAATGGTTGAGTAAATTGTGGTATATGAACGTTATGGAATATTATTGTTCTGTAAGGAATGACCAGCAGGATGAATACAGAGAGGACTGGCGAGACTTAACATGAACTGATGCTAAGTGAAATGAGCAGAACCAGGAGATCATTATATACCTCAACAATGATACTGTATGAAGATGTATTCTGATGGAAGTGGATTTCTTTGATAAAGAGAAAATCTAACTTGGTTCCAAATTGATCAATGCTAGACAGAAGCAGCTACACCCAGAGAAGGAACACTGGGAAATGAGTGTAAAATGTTAGCATTTTGTTTTTTTTTTTTTCCCCAGGTTATTTTTGAATCCAATTCTTCCTATGCAACAAGAGAACTTCGGTTCTGTATACATAGTGTATCTAGGATATATGATAACATATTAGAAGATATTCTAAAAAGACAAATAACATAACAAAAGATAATGTTGTTAAAAAAAGTTACCCAGGCATTTGTTCTGTCAATAAGAAGTTATAATAAAAAAAGAAATTTAGGAAAAGTTTTCCTATTAAAAAAAAATGCAAGGATATATCTCTCGAGTAGGGAGAATGAAAAGTATTAACATTGAGTTATTAAAAGAATTTGAACCTACAGGGACTACAAATCATCTCAACCACAAAGTTTACATAAATTTATGATGACAAAAATGGAGAATAAATTTCATGGGATTAAATCAAAGGCAAAACTTTATAACTCGAATCTTTAATTAATTGGACTGAATCTCAATAAAAAGAAAGTGAATTGTAAGACATAAGAAAATGATTCACTTTTTTTTGGCAATCTTTGGGGTTGTTTTCCTATATATTTACACACAGGAAGGTAATACAAACATCCTTTATAAATTGTTATGATATAGTGATCTTGTGAAGGGACTTCTCTGACCTGTATGTCTCAAATTCTGAAGAACTGTTAAGGTGCTTTGGGGGCTATGATAGCATACTTTAATTCTGAGCGTCACAGTTGACAAAAACTTGAGGGTCAAATACAGCCATCCTCATCCAGATATCTTCTTGTGGAATTGCAAAATAGCCAAATTCATATCCCTTTATAGATATGACTTAAAAGATGGTTTCTTAATTAAAAGAATCAAAAGTAATTAAATATCTGCTAGGCTATAACATACTGGGCACTAGAGATGGCAATTGAATCTCATATACACACAAATATTTTCTTTATTCATTTAATGTTGATATCATTAGAGAATCAGCAAGATATATGTGGCTTCAAGTGCCCACCCACCATCCCGATATATTGATTGTTACCCAAAGCATCCAAAAGAAATTATATGCTGAAAATAGACTATAAGTTACAGAGAAGGTACCAATTTGCACTAGTGATGAGTATTTCCTGTTCTAGAAGTCTCCCATCCCACTATTACTGATCTTATCAATTGACAGGATAACCTTGACAGAAATATCTGGAATAATTAGAAACAATTAAGTTTTCATTGAGTAGTTTTCTTTAGGGGGAGAAATGAAAGAAAACCAAACAAGACTCCAAACCATTAGAACAGAACCATAGTAAGAATGGGTTAGCTTAGCCAGTAATTAGCTCCCTTTTCAGAGATGTTCCAACAAAGATTGCTATTCTCTTTGGAGGGCACCTTGTAGTAAAGATTCCTATTTAGGTAGGAGGCAAGCCTCTAGAGACCAACAACTGACATGGAGCTTAAAGCAGAAACACAATTAAAGATTTATTAATTACCTACTTTAGTAAATAGCACATTCTACCTTAGTCACCAGAAGGGAGATAAGGTCATATTCTAATTCTATAATTTTTCTGAAATGAATGGATTAGATTTAAAAATCTTTAAGGTTCCTTTATGGAAACTGGAAGAATTAGACTATGAATAGGCAGAAGTTCTCCTTATATAGAAAGTCAACAAAAAATTTAGTAGATGCTTATGTGCCAAAAATAGGGCTTAACTTGAGGGCCAATGGACACTGACTTTCTTTTCTCTTATATTTTTCCCCGTAAGGAGGGGATGTCTAATGGTGGGAGACAACATAAAAAGAGCTGAAGGGCTGTAAGTGATAGGCAAAAGAAAGACTAAAGTCTTGGTAAAAATATAAATAAAATCAGGCCTCTTCTATTCATTAGTACCCAAAATATTAGGAATAAATCAAAATCAGAATTTAGAGCAACAGTTTGGTATAGTACAAATATTACGGGATCTGGAATCAAGAAGGATCCAGACCAGAATCTCATCTGTGACACCTAATAGCAGTGAGACAGTGGGCCAGAAATTTCTTTTCTCAGCCTGTTTCCTCAAAATCACCTCTAGTACCTATTTCACAGAATTTCTGAGAGTCAAATAGGAAATAATGAGTTATCTAAGATTAAAAGCAACTTGCAACCTTGGTGTTATGAGATCATTAGCACTGGCATCAGGAAAGAAGGGATAGTTTTGCTAAGTTCAAGGTACCATGTTTTAGGAAATGGATGTAGATGATTATCCAAAAGAAGGTGGCCAGGATGGCTCCAGTGCAGGATGACTTGAACTGAGAGAAGTCAGTATGAGAAGTCAAGATCCCTGGGCCAAGAGAGGATGGAAGAGAGAAAGATGGTCCAAGTTCTTTCCAAAATTTGAAGGGTTGTCTTTTTAGTCCTTCTGATGGTGCTCTATTCACTGGGCCATCTAGCTGCCCTAGGATTATCATTTAGACATAAACTTGTTCTGTTTCACCCCAAAAGAAAATTTGAAGCAAGGGGAAGATATTCTAAAAAGACAAAGTTAAAGCTTGATATCAGAAAAAAAAATCCCCACAACTAGAACTACACAAAAGTGGATTGGGCAAGGACAGCTGGAAGGCATAGTGGATAGAGCCCCTGCCCTGAAGTCAGGAGGACCCAAGTTCAAATCTGGTCTCAGATACTTAATACTTCCTGACTCTGTAACCCTGGGCAGTCACTTAACCTCAATTGCAGCAGCAAAAAAAGAGGAAAAAGTAGATTGGGCCATGGCCAGAGGAGGTAGGTATCCACTCCTCCAGGAAGCCTTCAATTGAGGCAGAATGCCTTTTTTGGGATGTTGTAGGTCATCTGGGGGTTAGGTCAAAAATGGGCTCTAACCTTGAAATTTTACTGTACGTTTATTCTTTTAGTTGGTTATCAGATTAGCTGTGATTTCCTTGGCGTAAGGAGCTCTATGAAAACCATTCCACCACCAATGCATCAGGAATTTAGTCTGATAATAGCCTGGGATTTGGTGAAATTAGGAGACTTGGCTGAGATGAGATCCCAAATTTCACAAAGTCATGTTTTCAAGATTCCAAGACTTGTTCTCTATCCACCATGGCGTCCTGTCCCTTGCTTTGTTATATTTAATGTTAATAATAAAAAGGTATCTAAGATTTGCAGAGCAAGTCACAAGCAAAAAAATACCATTATAATTCTCATTTTACACATGGAGCAATAAAGATTTGTGTCTAAATTCTGTCATTTTTTGGCCTTGTGATAATGAGAATCACAGCATGAATCTGGATTCCAATGTTTGCCCTGTTTCACCAACACTAATTTTAAGCTTTGTTTCACATTCAGAGGGGACCTCGTTAGATAGGTCTTTGAAATGGAGTTTAAACTCTGCCTTTTATTCTTTCACCCTCTATCCCGAGATGACCAGATTTTCTTCAGCAACAATTAGACAGGGCCAAGAAGGGAAGCAGGTTCTCTTCGGAGTTAACCACAATAGTATAATTAAACCAAATGGAACTAAACCTCCCTGAGAACCAAGTCCCCAACTTTTTTGATTAGTCTTTGTGAAGGTTTTCCATTTGATCAGTTTAAACAGGACAAGCAGTTTTAAGCAGATGGAACCCATCAGATTTTGTAAACGCAGTAATTGTTTGCAAATTGCATTTTTCGGAGTAAGCATTAACTGCTGCCAGAAGGAGACACACGGACACCAGACATGCTCATACGGATGTTCAAGTTGCCTCCATTTCTGCCATGGATGAGGGTTCACATTCGCCCAGAATGCTCGCTAACTTATCAAATCCAGAATTAAACAATAATCTCCGACATCTCCAACTCATCTGCTCTGCCATGTTCAAAGGCTTCAGTTGAAGTATTGAGTTTGTCTAATTTCTCCTCCGGAGCTCCTGTGAAACAGCAGAGAAGCACATGCTGGATGCAAGCCAAACTGGCCGTTTCCATGATAAAAACATGGTTCGTTCAATTAGTATAGCGTAGAGAGTGTTCCTGTCCCCTACTCTTTAAATAAAGATAAGTGCTTCTTCCTTGATATTCTGAGAAATGCGCTTACGAGCTAGGATCCAAGGAATTTTAGTGATGTTCTCATGAAGTTTAAAACATTTATTTAAGTAATGTGTTTACCCACATTCATCCTCCTTTTACTCCAGAGCACGCACTCTATGCCGTGGGCAAACAATCTCTCTATCCCTTCTTTTTGTCTTTTTCATTCTGATTCTTTGGCCCAGAATGGCCTTACTTTCCGCTTTAACCTCTGCTGCCTTCCTACCCATCTTTAAATGCCCAAATCAAATGTTAGTACCATGAAATGAAGCTCTGATCTACCTAGTTAGCTTTTGTATTCTTGGATGACAAAGAATTTTAATATACTTATGTATTTTGGGGTGTTAAAGGTTCAGTGCTAACTCCATTTGCATCTTATTCCTCTATTAGATTTTAAAGTCTAGGAGATTGAATGTTATTTAAAAATAATTTCTATCAATACCAGATACACTGCTAGCCAACCACTCCCAACAGGCACTTAAGTTTGTAAAATGATTTGGTAATGTGGACTATATGGTTAATAGGAGCAAAGACCTAGAACTAGAAAAGTTTTGTCTACCAGGTAAGGAAACAATAGCCCTCTTGCCTTTAAAATAGATATTTTTTATTCTCCGCCATCATTGAGAAAGACAAGAAGTTTAGAATCACTGCAGCTGTGTTCTAGAGCAGAAACTGTCCCTTGATTTTTTTTTTTTAAACACCATTCACAATGCTTCTGACCTGTGCAGATTCACTCTCATTTCTTCTGATGCCATCAGACTTCCAGAATGGCATTTATTTTTTTATTTTTATTTTTTTTTTGCTGAGGCATTTGGGGTTAAGTGACTTGCCCAAGGTCACACAGCTAGAAAGTGTTTTCTTTTCTTCACAGCTAGAAACTGTTAAGTATCTGAGGTCAGATTTGAACTCAGGTCCTCCTGACTTCTGGGCTGGTGCTTTATCCACTGCACCACCTAGCTGCCCCCCAGAATGGCATTTAATGAATGCTACTTAACCCCTCAACTACATGGGGTGTGACAAAGGGTAGGGGATGGAAAGAGGCTGGCTTACCTGACCACATATTGGAGTGTGGGGGAAGATAAATTCTCCTAATAATGCAGATTGCAATCCTAAATTCATGGGCCCTCGAGAAATTAATCAGGCTGAAGTCATGAATATTTAATTCTTTTCAAAGAGCTTATATTCTAAACATTCTTGTTAAATACAACTGAAAAATGACGAAAGAACTACCAAGAAAACCGCAAATGGGGTCAAGGATGCTTATAAAAGACACTGGAGTGGTGTTTGCCATTTCCTTCTCCAGGTTGTTTTGTAGATGAGGAAACAAAGACGGACCAAGTTAAGTGACTTGCCTGGAGTCACATAGTATCTGAGGCTAATTTGAACTTGAGATGAGTCTTTCTGATTCTCTCTGTGCATTTCCTATTTATCCATATACATATATCTCTATATATGCTAAGTGATTTGACAGTTCATTAGGCGATAGATCTAGAACCAGGAAGCATCTCAAACTCCTAGTCAATCTCTTCATTTACTAAAATAAGGAAACTGAGGTCCATAGAGGTGAAGTCACAGGATGGAATCAGAGGACACTGAGGCTGATCATGTGGTGCCCTAGTAATCCATTCACAATGGAACTGATCAAAATTAAACATCTGGCTGAGATAGGGCCTAAAACCAGATATTTCCAACTCAAGATCAGCCTCACAGGATGGAAAAAAGGAACTTTGCTAGTTTTTACATCCTCAAACAGCAAGTGAGAGGAATAATTAACCTCCTCTTTGTAGAAATATTTGGGTTGTTAGGAGATAGCAGAAAACTGGTGTAAAAAGTTTGGCAGGAGCAAAGATCAGCTATTTCAGTGGAAAAATGTCCAGTACGCAAAGAAAACAAGATGGTCTTTAAAGCATTCTCTGCAGTTACTCTCCTCCCAGAAATGGAGGAAATCTCGGGTCATCTTCACTGGTATGAAGTTCTATAATAAACTTTTTTGAAGAAAATTGGAAAGGTTGAACATGTTTAGAGGACAATATATCAAGTGAAGATCATAAGACTCCTGGGTATGTTATCCTAGAGTTCAGGAAACTCAGTTGTCACATAAACCCTGTTTTCAAGAATGTGATCGACTAATAAAGGGAGGATTTGACACGTTCTACTCTGCAACAGAGGGCAGAATAGGAACAATGAGGGGCAAATTTCAAACAAGCACATGGAGAAACTGAAGACCTTGGAGGCAATGTTGAAATTAAATTATTATTATTTTACTACATTTTTATGAGATTATTCAGACTCTCAAGATCATCAAGGAAAGGGAAATACTACCTCCCAAGGCAGCCATAGTACTTTGGGACAGTTCTCACAGTGAAAAAGTTTTTCCTAATATGAAGCTCAAATCAGCCTCACTCTATATGGGTATTTTTGCTTTTAGAAGCAAGATACTATAGTTTATTCTTCATCCATCAGGCTACATCATTCTTCCATTGAATAAACTAAAATGGGATGATTTCTAGTAGGGAAATCAATACAGAGCATTTTTAAATATTTCAAGTTCTAGAGGTCCTAGTCAGTGGTGTTTAATCTACCCACATTCACACATTTCTTTTTTTTATGAACTTGCATCTATGGCACAGTTCATGATGCTCTGGCACTTGAGAAGTGGATAGTACCATATTACTATGTTCTAAAGAATAGAAGAAAGAGCTCACTCATCTGTCCTGTTGGATTTCATCCATTTGAGTCAATACTCTCAGGCTTCTTAAAAGCACCAATAGCAGCCTTGAAAAGTTTGGAGCTTACTGTACACCAAAGATATGGCTACTTCAGACTAATTGCATTAAATAGTAAAAATGTAACTAATAATTTTACTGCCCTGTTCATAAGCTTGAGTTTTTTGCTATAAAATGGGTCATCACCGTGATATTCAAAGATTATATATTAACAAAACTCCAAGTACTTTGACCACCATTTTGGAGAGCAATTTGGAATTATGCCCCAAACTGTGCATACCCTTTGATTTAATAGGGTCTCCACAGGGTCTAAGATTCCAAAGAAACCAAAAAAGAAGGAAAAGGACCCCCATGTGCAAAAATCTGTGGCAGCTTTTTATGGGGATATAAAATTGAAATATGAGTAGATGCCTAGCAATTCAGGAATGATTAAATAAGTTGTGGTATGAAAGTAATGGATTATTGT
This sequence comes from Antechinus flavipes, assembly GCF_016432865.1. Lineage (NCBI taxonomy): Eukaryota > Metazoa > Chordata > Mammalia > Dasyuromorphia > Dasyuridae > Antechinus > Antechinus flavipes. Next base: position 471,111,180 of record NC_067401.1, on the reverse strand, counting down.
TCTATGAAAAAAATGAACAGGCAGATTTTTAAAAGGCCCAGAAAGATTCACATGAATACAGAGCGAAAAAAGCAGAACCAGGAAAACATTGTACACAGTATAATCTCACTATTACTATGATCAGCTATGACAGACCTGTTTCTTAGTGGTTCAATGATTTAAGGCAACCCCAATAAAGTTTGGGTGGAAAACACCATCCAGAGAATTAACAAGGGAGACAGTGTAAATCGACATATTATATTCACTTTTTTCCTTTTTCTCTTTTTCTTGTTCCCCACCCCTTCTTGTGGTTTTCCTTTGTTTTGATCTCTCCCAACATTATTCATAAGGAAATGTTTAAAGAGATGAATATACATGTATAACCAAAACATGTTCAGGAAAAATGGAAAAGAGGAATATAAGCATTTTATGTCAGGCAAATTCCTTATTTACATTTCCCCAAACCTAGCTGTTCAAGAATCTCTTCACCTTTGTCTCCTTGCTTCCCTAATAAAGCTATTTCTGGATGCCTTTGGAGCAATCAGGAGATGGCTATTAATGATGCTAATCACCATGGGAAACTATAAGTCACTAAAAAAAATTGACATTGATAATGACTATTCATTTGATCTCATGTTGAAATGATCAAAAAAGTTTTATGATTATCAAAACAAAACAAAAGCTGCCATCTTGTTCCTATCACTGAACCTTCCAAATAAGGAAAGTAGCTGAGCAGACTCACTCACTAGATTCCTTTAGCCATTTACTATAGAGAAAAATGCCTTTTCATTTGATACTTTTTTTAGTCTTAGCTTTATATGATTAGAAATTGTCTAACTCAAAATTTACCATAGAAGTCATGCTGACCTCAGAAGCCCTCCAGGGAAGCCAGAGATGATCATAAGGATTTACTTGGGTAGACAACAAGTTTTTTTGGGTAGATCTGAGAATTAGGTGGAATCTAAGCAACCTGAGAACCTAACAGTGAATCCAATAAAATTTTATTGAATGTTTATATTTATCTGCTTGTACATATTTCATGTACCCTTTTCTATGTACTGGCCACCGAATTGCTTATCTTTATAGGCTTGTTTGAATTCTGTGTAATATTAACTATAGAGATTTTGAAGAAACTCATACCTTCTGTCTCTGACAAAAGAATTTTCCCTTTTTAGGAAGTATTTTCAACCAACACTATCCCACATTTATAAAACCTTGTGTGTGTGGTGTCTTTCCTATAGAGTTGGTTCACAATTGCCCATTAGCTAGTACCAATTTTAATTTTGTCATCTATATTAGTCCAGACCAGGAAGATCTTGGTACCTCTAGGTTGAGAAATTCCCAAAGAGTTAAAGGGAATAACTCTGAAGATGACTGAGGGAAGTCACAAAGCTGCTAGGGCTCTCTCCCACTTTTTCTTGAAAACCATATGAAGACTTTGATAGAATGAAACTCCTCCCCAACTTAAGGTAGAATGAAAAAACTTCAAGAAAGGTCATTCTCACTGGGGTGAAAAGGGTAGTTCAGCCCAGCTCAGATAGATTGTGGTAAAGCTGGTGAGGGAGAATTCTTCAAAACAAATCAGCAATTAAAACCCTCAGTTATGGAGCAAATCAGTGGGCCAGTTTTCAGTCCAGCTCAGAAGGTAAACTCTGGGAAACCAGGCTGTTTCCTGAAAAAAGTTCCTGTTACAAACACAAGGGCTCAAAGCCAAGGCTTGGAGCTGCACAGGGAGCTTGGGGCATTGCTCCCTTTATTCCAGGGGTGGAGCTCGCCTTGAAAGAAAAAAAGAAAAAAAATACCAAAAGAAAAGAAAATGAGCAAGAAATAAAAAAATCCTTGACCATAGAAAACTACTATGGTGACAGGGAAGACCAAAACACAGATTCAGACAACAGAATATAAACAGAGAAAATCTCAAAGACTGATATGAATTGAAGTCAAGCCCAAAGAAGCTTCTTGGAAGTGCTCATAGAAGATTGTAAAAGATAAATAAGAGGTAAAAGAAAAAATGAGAAAGGAAACAAGAGGTATATGTGAGAATCAACAGCTTGGAAAAGGAAAGAAAAAAAAACTGTCTGAAGAAAATGACTCCTTAAACAGTAGAATTAACTAAATGGAAAAGATGTACAAAAATTAACTAAAGAAAATCACATTTAAAACCAGAACAGAGCAAATGAAAGTTAATGACTTTGCAACAAAAATCAGTCAAACTAAAGAATGAAAAAATGCAAAAAAAAAAAAAAAAAAAAAAAGTGAAATACCTCATTGGAAAAAAAAAATGGCTGACCTGGAAAATAGATCCAGAAGAGATAATTTCAAAATTATTGGGCTACCTGGAGGCCATGATCAACAAAAGAGCCTGGATAGCATTCTACAAGAAGTCATTAACAAAAATTGCCCCAAAATGGTAGAAACAGAGGGGAAAAATAGTGAAAGGATCCATAAATCCCACAAGGAAAATCTCAAGGATCATTGTTGCAAAACACCCTAACTACAGTCTCAAGGGAAAAAAAAATACTCCAAGTTGCCAGACAAAAACAATTCAAATATCAAGGAGCAATAGTCAGGATTACCCAGGATCTGGCATCTTCTATAATAAAGGACCAGAGAGCCTAGAATACAATATTCTGAAAGGCAAAGGACCTGGAGTTACAATCGAGAATTAACTACACAGTGAAATTCAACATCATCTTTCAGGGGATGCTATGAAGCTTCAATGAAGACTAAATTTTCTGTTTAGTTCTGTTTTTTGGTTTTTGGTTTTTTTTTTTAATAGAAATAATTGAATCTACAGTCACAGAACTCAAGAGAAGCACAGAATGGTAAACAAGGGAAACTTATTTAAAGTTTAAACTGTTTACATCCCTAGATGGGAAAATAATATCTAAGACTTGAGAATTATATCTATCACTAGGGCAGATAAAGGGAGGCATCACATGGACGAAGGTGTGGTTGTAAATGGACTCTGACAAATGAAAATGTTAAGAGGTGGAAAAAGGTCTATACTGGAAAAAGAGGAAAGAGGAGGTATGATGGGACAATTAGATCACATGAAGAGGTGCAAAAGACCCATTGCAATTGAGTGAAAGGACAGAGGGATGAATATTGTTAGAGGCGAAATAAATGAGATCAAGCTTCAAAGAGGGAATAATAATCATTCAGTTGGTATTAAAGTTTCTGAATCTATAGTGAAGTAGGGAGAGAAAGAGGAAAAGAAAAGGAAGAAATAGGATAGAAGGGAAGGCAGAAACACTAGGGGAAAAGGTAAGAGAAGGAGGGAAGGGTTGATACCTGATGGGTAAACCAAAAAAAGACACCCCAACGAACACCAGAGGACCATATGGAATGAGAGAACAAAAGTATACACGGGGAAAATGGGATGGAAAGAAATATAAAACTGGTAATCACAACTGAATATAAATGGGATGAACTCTATCATAAAATGGAAGTGAATAGAGTAGATTAAGATATAAAATCCTACAATATGTTGTTTACAAACACAATGGACAGACATATACAGAGTAAAAAGACTGGAGTAGAAATTATGCTTCAGCTCAAGTTTAAAAAAAGGGCAGGAATAGAAGTTGTGATCTCAGATAAAGCAAAAATAAAAATAGATCTTATAAGAGATAAAGAAGGAAAGTACATTTTGGGGGGCAGAGCCAAGATGGTGAAGAAGAGAACATGTCTTTTTGAGCTCTCTCCATGAGCCTCAAACTTACAACAAATTCAGCCTCTGAATTGATTTTTGGAATGACAACCCATGATTATTGGGAGTGCAATTTCCAATAGAAGATCTAAGATCTGTAGAAAAGATCTGTTTCAGGAAAGTGGTGGTCAGAAGCAAAATACTGGAGAGAAGGGGAAAGAAAAAAGCATAATTTGGGGTAAATAAGATAGCGGGAAATATAGTATTAGCCATTTTAACTGTGATTGTGAATGGGGTGAAATCTCCCATAAAAATGGAAGTGGATGGCTGTAATGACCGCGTATTTAAAATCAGCCGGAGTCAGGAATTCAGGTTAAGGGGAAAATCTTCAATATTTATTGAAGTGAAGAGGTGAATAAAGATTGCAATAGCAAATATAGGCAAGAAAGATTGCGATAGCAAATATAGGCAGTTGCGACAGGAAGCCAGCTAAGAGAGAGAGACGCGAGCTGAGCCAACCGTGGCAATGGCAATCCCAAAAGTCTCTCCTTCCCCTTCCTTTTCCACTCCCCTGCCTCCACCCACCAAAATCGTCATTTCCCATACAACACATCAGGACTTGCACAAAGAGTGGGTGGGGGCCATTCTTTCTCCAAGTTTATCTATTAATAGAGTATGGTCCAATTACTATTTAGCTCATGTGCTTGGGACCTCAGTGCATCAACTCAAGCCTCAGCCCATTACAGATGGCAGATTAGATTAAAAGCCAGAAGCCTACAACATGTTTACAAGAAACATTTAAAGCAGAGTGATACATACACAGTGAAGGTAAAAGTCTGGATCAGAATCTACTATGCTTCAGGTGAAGTAAAAAAAAAAAATGGAGCAACCATCCTAATCTCAGATTAGGTAAAAACCAAAGATAGATCTAAGTAGAAGAGATAAGGAAGGAAACATCTTGCTAAAGGGTACCCTAGATAATGAAGTAAAGTCAATACTAAACATATGCACCTAGTGGTACAGCATCTAAATTCCGAAAGGAGAAGTTGAGAGCTGCAAGAAATAGACAGCAAAAGTATAATAGTGGGGGATATCTCAACCCTGTTCTCTCAGAACTAGATATATCAAACCACAAAATAAATAAGAAAAGTTAAAATAGAATTTTAGAAAATTTAAGTATGATTGACCTTTGGACAAAACTGAATGTAGACAAAGGAGTACACTTTTCTTGGTGGTTCATGGAACCTATGCAAAAATTGACTACGTATTGACATATCAGAATTCTTGCTGCCTTGGGGAGGGAGAAAGGAAGAGAGGAAGAAGAAAGTTTGGAACTCAGTCTTAAAGATGAATATTGAAAGCTTTATGTGAAATTAGAAAAAATACTGAATTTCACCCTAGTGATATGTTCTTTGTATTCAGTACCCCTAGAGAAAGACTACATGTTGTCTATTTCCAGCGATATCAAGCCTGGCTTCTGTTTAAGCCATAATTAATTCAAGTATATATATTTAGATTTTAGAAATCTTAACTAAAATTCTGTATTTCAGCACACAAAAAAGAGACAAGAAGTTTCAGGTTCAATCGTTGATTGAGAGGAGATTTGGCCTGATCTCTCACAGACTGGCCACCAGGCTGGATTTCTCTTGCTTTAGAATATCCTCCAACTTCAATGCAATAGAGAAAGGGACAGGAGGAAAAGGGCAGTGAAAAAATGCAAGATTATCTGGCAACTGGAAAGAAAATGATGTGATCCTCCTACAGGGAGGGTCCTTCTCAACCCAATTGCCTTCCAAATCTATCATTTCTGGTTGCAAATTGAAAATAGGCCAAGTTAATAATGATTAAAAAAGAAAACAAGCCTTTGCACAGCTCTATCCATCACCTTCCTCACTGCAGGCTGGAAGGGGTAGGACAGCCTCCTTAGCTTAATCTTTGTATATTCTCTAATTTTCTTCAAAACTCAGCTCAAAGTTCTTCAGCTATTTCAAGGAGAGATTTCCCTCAGACCCCAAACTACTTTATATCTTTGTCTTATTAACTTCTTCAGGTAGGGAATCTCTTGTCTTAAAACATAAGATTAAGCATTTATTAGTAATTTCTAATTTCAGAAGTATGTCCAGTACCTGTCACTTAATGATTATCTTATGTACCAACAAATAGCGTGATGGAAAATAACTGTTTCCTTTTAGTAAAAGATTTATTTCATGCTATGGAAAATTCCCATATAATGCTCTGCCTCAGTTTGTCTGGAAGAAAATTAAATTGTCATTATTTTTTATAATTTTCCCTTGGCGCTCCCTAATTGATTTGTATATGGAATATCAAGTCTCTCCACTGTTGTAAGATACTGAATGTATACTCAAACAATACCAAGAAACTTAAGCCTACATTGCTCAGGACTGACACATTCAAGCCATGTATGAGAAAGAAAACCCCCAATTCACTATTGTAAGGAAGTAAAATATATTCTATTGGGAGAAATATTTGCACTCAACATTTGTAAAGAGTTGTGGAAAGCCAGAGCTCTAGTAGGAATTTTGGCCCAGGGGGCAGATTTGTCAAGCAGTCAGAAGTAAGGGTTCCTAAATAAGGTACCTCCTGTGTTGGGTTAGATACCAGTTCTACAAGACAGACTTGAGTTACTTAGAAGCCAGTAAGCTTGTAAATAGTAGCAGTAGTGGCTGAAAGAACAGCCATAATGAAGTCAAGGAGGAGGGAGATTAAGATGGGGGTCAATACATAACAATAAATCAAAAAGTGGAAAGGATAAAATGGAGGTCTGATATTTTCCTTTTGATTATTTCAGAGCCAGTTTGTCACCCCTTGCATTACTCTGACAGGACCTGTTCCTTCTTCAAAGTTAATGGAAAGCATGAAAAGGAAAATTTGAGGATCATATTTGGGAGTTGAAAGGACTTTGGAAGTCATCTGCCCTACATCTCCCCTCTTTTCTCATATGAGAAAAAACAAGTATCCAAGTGCAAAGAAAGGCCAGTGGCAAGTGGCAGGGCCGGGGTTCAAATTCCAAATGCAGTAATATTTAGTTTTTATCTCAAAAGAGGAAGGTTGTAGAGGCACAGGAGAAAGTGAATGAGAAAGGGAAGGAATGGTCACTAGTGCAGAGTAGCAACAGTGACACCATTGGTCTCAGCCACTAGTGATGAGCCATCATCATGGTTTAAGGACCATGCCTGGGAGAAGGGGCAGGTCAATTCTCCCAGATCCTCCACAGCTGTGGACTGTGACACTTGTGCAGGGCAGTCTTTGCTAGTAGATGTTCCTTGTGGATTGGGAACAAAATAAATTGGAAGCAGAGAGAAGAGGAGGGAGTTCAGACAATGCAACAGCCTCTCAACTGAGAAGCCAGAGAACAGCAACTGCCTTTTAGTCTCCTTGTATCATCATCATCTTCCGCTCACAAGAAGGGAACAATTCCAGGTACTGGTGTCTGAATTCTGGAAACTACAAGAGCAGCAGATAATGATTGATCCTTCCACTTGACCTGCACCATTATATTAGGGCAAGATGGTACATTAAAGGGAAGAGGAAACACTCAACCCTCCTCCAATAGGAAGATACCCACAGAGACAGGTATGTCAACTGAGGACCCTGCAAAGGATTGAGAAGTATTTCTACTTACTCTAGGATGTGGGCAGTTGGTGAAACAGCCCAAAGACCTTATATTAAATTCTAGCTTTAGTGAAAGCCCATTCAAACAAGATTCTAGGCAGTTTTTAAGCACTACTGCATGACTATATCCTAACTCATCAAATTCCCATTTTCCCCCCATTCTTAGTTACTTCAAGTGAAATTAAAGATTATCCATCTCAATTTCTGGTATCTTTGAATACCAAAGTGTGAAAAGAGGCTTCAGTGATTATTTGGTTTAATTTGTGATATTATTTCCCGAAAAAAAATACTCCAGTAAAACATTGAGTAGAGGTCACTCAAATTTTAAATATATTAATATCTTTAATATCCTCATTTTTCCCTCGAGACTCAAAAAATTGGGTATTTATAAGAGGGAGAAGGATCTCAGGGAGAGAATGAAGCAGGAATCCAATAAAAGGTTATTACTTAAAGAAAAGCTAGAAATTTGAAATTTTAGCATTCTTTGTTCCGAGGGGCTTCTTATAATCTATATGAAGTCACATGAGAAGCTGCAAAATAGTAGTTTCTATGAAAATCAATATAAATTGCATTGGATTTTTTCCTAAGTGCTAGAAGATGGCATGATACACCAAAGATCTAGTAACCACTGATACCTCCAAATTAAAGACTTTGGGAGTATTTTCTGCTCCCTCCTTTCAGGAAGGTGGAAAGATTGAAATATAGGCAGAATGAACATGAATAATAGGAAAAATCAAGTATCTAAAAATCAGCTTATCATGAAATATAGTCCTGGAAGATAAAATTGTTTGTTTCTTGGACAGAAGTCCTTACAGGACTTAGTCTTATTAAATCTCAGCACTTAAAAATGACCAGATGAGGATAACATGGCACAATTGCTATGAATTCCAGAATAGTGGATTGTAAGGTTGGCCTGGATTTCCTGCTATCTGTCCAGTCTAAATCAAATAGTACATTTTCATCTTCAAATGATAGGCAAAAAGTTTGTACATAAGTGGCCATTCATTTTAGGGAATATTCCATGAAGCTTGCCCTAAGGGACCCACCTGGATGCCTTCAATATTTTGCCTAGATTTCCCTTGAAGAATACCTGTAGGAAAAAAAAAAAGAATCCCTGTAGGACAATAGTTTGTTTATGCCTTAAAGTTTGTTAAGCATTTTTCATTTGCTCTCAGCTATTCTCTTCCTTGAGGAGAGCATAAATCACATTTTACAATCACTTCTGGACACCACAATTTGGGCAGGATGATGAATGAGAAAGCATCCAGGAGGACAATTAAGATAGTAAAGGTCATCTCACCTTGTATCCTGAGAGTATAGCATTGATTAGTTCTAGAATAGCCATCTAATATTTGGTTTCACATAAAAAAAGGATTATCCTTCTGTAACTTCCCCTTTACTATTAATTATCAGTCCATTAAGGCTAATTCAACCTCCTTCCTCAAATAGTCGCCAGAGATAATTTATGTATACCCCTTAAAGAGCTAAACAGATGTTCACTAGAATCAAATACAAGATGGTGAACCAGAACTGAGAATTATTAAACAAAAGGGGCCACAGCTTCTGCTCAGGGGAAAACCTACTCACTGGGCACTCTTCACCATGTTAAGGTTAGAGCATTCATATTCTCCATAGTCATTTTCAATCACCAAAGCAATTTACTTCCCTTAAGGTTTTAGGCCCTGGAGCCAGCAGTTAAGCTACAAAAATAAAGTCTACACTGACACTAGCTTTACCCACAGTCCTCAGGTCTAAGTCAAAGGAAAAACAGATTTGCCCAAAAAGAGGTTCTAGGAATAACTTACCAATGGAAGAAGGGAGAAGGCAGCTAAAGTGTGATGACAAAATAGAGAATGTCATGAACATTTTTGGCAAGATTATGTCTTCCTATTGGGGGCTTTGCCCAATATTAATGATAAAAGGTGGTGAAACAATAATAACTTTCCCCTTTTTTGTTAGCATTTATTTTTAATTTATGCAATAAAACAAGCATTTCTATTAAGTGATATTTCACATGGAAACTACAAATCTTATGTACAGCATGCTATTCATTTTAAGTATATAATAAAGGAATCATGTAAATTTATAAGTGTGTGGGGGGAATGTAGAAATGATCAAGTTATTCACAGTCTGCTCATGTTTCAGAGAGCCTGATCTGGAGTCTTCCTATGGGGAAATAAGTTCCTATCTTCATCTATATAGCCACTTCTAGTATCACAGTGCTCAAGTGGTAATATGACAATGTGAAAATGTCTAAGGAGTTTGATGTAGCTGGCAATCACACGGGCAAACAACTGGATGCTCTCAAAGAAACAGGGAAGAGAAGACTCAGTTGGGAGACTTGAAGGACAAATCAGAACTAGATGTATTTTAGAACCAGATGGCTACTCTGGGAAATCCAGAATACACAGAAGGAGAACAACACACAAATACTGCAGCTATAGAACTGAGGAAGGCTTTTTCATAGAAGGGAAGCCTCGATTGATTAGCAGCAGCATTCAGTACTCCACGGAATCAACCATCCAGAAGGACTGGGATGGTCTCATGTTAAATTGGGAAAGGTCAGGAAGAAGTAGGATCACTAACTTACTCCAGTTTTCCATCTCCCCACCTCCATACTTCTTGTTGATCTGGACATTGCTACAAAGTATGAGTAGCCCATCATGAGATACTTATAATTATCAAAGTCTTGTCTCCTGTAATGATCGCGTATTTTAAATCAGCCGGAGTCAGGAACTCAGGTTAAGGGAAAAAATCTTCAGTCTTTATTCAAGTGAAGAGGCGAGTAAAGATTGCGATAGCAAATATAGGCAAGAAAGATTGCTATAGCAATATGGGCAGCTGCGACAGGAAATCAGCTAACAGAGCAAGTGAGTGCTGAGCTCTCCTCCCCTTCCTTTTTCACTCCCCTGCCTCCACCCACCAGAATCGTCATTTCCTATACAACACATCAGGACTTGCACAAAGAGTAGGCGGGGGCCATTCTTTCTCTAAGCTTATATATTAATAGAGTATGGTCCAATTACTATTTAGCCTCATGTGCTTGGGACCTCAGTGCATCAACTCAAGCCTCAGCCCATTACAGTCTCCTAGAGAAGAGATAAATTGTCTAGCAAAACTGAATACTATACATAAAAAGCACATCTATGGTTGCTCTGAGTTTTATAGAGAAATACACCAAAGCTTCAAAATCTCCCTCAAAGTCTAGCTGTCTGGTCAATCTTCTTGGCTAAAAAATTAGCTTTAAGGCCAAAGCTGCCTACTTTGAAGGGACTATCTGGAAAGGAAAAGATGATAAAATAAAAGAAAAGGGCCTTTATCTATAGCTTCAAGGATAAGGGCAGGAAAGCATTTCAGGATTTTGAGTTACTCAAACAGATAGCCAGGAACGTGGACGTGAACCAGCTCCTTCCAAAAACCTTATGGAACAAGGAAAGGATAATTCTATGAAAATTGTTAATGTGTGGGACAAAGACCACCTCTTCAAGTAAGTAAATTAAGGAGGTTTAAAGGCAAAAGAAGAAAGGAATTTTATTACAATCTTGTGAGAAAGGGCATCTTCCTCCCCATACAAGCAGATAGGCAAGGAGAGGTGAGGTCCAGTTAACAGACAAGAATTATATAGGGGGCTGAGATAACACTCTCTTTAAGGCTGCATCTTTGCCCTGATCAGCAAGTGACAAAAGACTTCACATTCTAAGTCATAAATGAGGAAAAACAAGGTGGCCCCAACTTGGTCTCAAAAAAGAAAGGTCCCCACTCTTTGTAAACCATGTGATCACCAGAGAAAGAAACCTGGCTCTGGGGCACAGCTGACCCTCACTTGTTATGGGCCAGAACTCTGTAAGAATCTTTGTTTTAAGTACAACGTGCTAATTCAGTGGAATTGATCAAACAATGTTTATCTATTTTAGCATGGTGATTAATAGTTCTCCAAGTTCAATATGACTGATTTAAATCTTATAACAAATAATGGTTTCCTAGTGATATAACGATTGGTTTGTACTTAAAACAGAGCATACAAAGCTGTGACAAACTCAGCCAGAGTCAGAATGAGAGAGACGCAGAGTTTGAAGACAGAGCCAGAAAAAAACAAGTGCACTGGAGGCGGGAGCTCAAGCTTGAACCAAGAAGAGCCAGATTCATTCACTTCATCTCACACCACCATGGCTGGCCTCCTGCACTTCCTCCACTGAGATGAAGGCTGGTCTGGAAGGCCTGTAAGAAAGCTAGCCTGGGCCCTAGGCAAGGAAACTAGATTGTGAAGGATAATAGAGACTTTGGACTTTAAGATCTGACTATTCTCCTGGAGATTATTCCACTGAAAAGAAGGCTGGTCCCAAGACCTCCAGAGAACCAAGAACATTACTTCTTGGTGTCTGAAGGATTTAAGTCAATGATCCTGACATAGTCCCGAGTCAAGTGGAAAAGCCTCTATGACCCACCAATTAGGGAAAGTACAAAAATAGACAATAAGGAAACTTTGTAAAGGGCTAAACTAGTAATTCAGCTGAAATAGGACAAATGTTTAGAAAGGAACCTTTTCTACTTCAAGGAAAATGTGTCAAAAGCATGGTTAGATGGCTAAAAAACCAAGGGTTGGTTTTAACTTGGGAACAGATCATTGAACTTTTAGAAACATTACAGTACATATTTCCTTGGTTCTCGAAGGAAAAAATTAGATCCAGACAAGTGGAAATTAATAGGAGAGCAATTAAATGAATATTACAATAATGGTCCCGATTCAATTCCTAAAGAAACATTCTATACAAATAACTTAATAGAACTGGCTTTAAGGAATTATTTAAGGATTAGAATAAGGTAATAGAAGAAAGTGCAGGAGGGGGAGGATACAGACAAACTAGGTGAAAAGGAAGAATTAGACAAGAATAGAGTTAAGTATAATTCTGATGAAATTAAGGAGTGTGGTGCTTCACAGCAGGAGCCATTAGGGCACTCCTCAATCCCTGACCTACCCCCTTCAATTAACCCTTCATGGGTGGAGGGAGAAAGAGGAAGGGCACATAAGATTACAAAAGGCACTGGGTTAAAACTAAAAAAAGGACAAGTTATATCTGATTTGATAAAAACATACCCTGTGATTGAAGAATTAGATTCTTCAGGTCAAGCCAGGGGAAGATACACTCCTTTTGATGGAAATTATTAAAAAATTGAAAAAAAGCTTGCACTATTTATGGGGCTACATAGTCTTATGTTAAGTGATATTAGAGAATTTGGCTTATGAAAATTTGGAAATCTATAGCAATGACATGTTTAGGACCTGGACAAAACTTCAGTGGCTTTCAGAGTACAGTAAACTATGTAGAATACAAGCCCAATGAAATAGACAACCTGGAGTTAATCTATAGTCACCTTTGACCAATTAGCAGGTAAAGGTCAGTATGAAGACACTTCAGTACAGATTAATTACCTTTTGATAACATATGAGCAAATTGCTGCTGCTATCAAAGCATGGGGCAACCTCCTAGGAGAGCAAGATTGAGGGGAAGCCTTCATGAAAATAGAGCAAGGAACAAATGAATCCTTTGCTGATTTTGTGGGATGTTTACAAACAGCTGTCATATGAACTACTAGTTGAAAATGCAGCTACAAAAATAAACAACTGGCTAGGGAAAATGCTAATGAGGTTTGTAGAAGAATTATTTGGGAACTACACAAAGATGCTGCTTTAGAGGAGATCATAAGACGTTGTGCCACAGTGGGCACAAATATTTATTATACTCAGACTATGATGAACATGTAAAGACAGGGTTTCTCTTGGTAAGGGACTTCCAGAGAGACTCATTAATGCTTTCAGTGTGGTAAAGTAGTACATCTGAAGCTCAATATTGGCATAGAGATAGAATGAGAAGACAGGGTGAGAAAGCAAGACCCAAAACTCCATGCAATAAGAGCTTCCACTGGGCCTCAGAATGTAGATTGATTGATTCAGGGAAATGAGAGGTGGGGCCCAGGTTCAGAGCCCCAGGTGGGGCATGACAGCCGAGATTACACCCAAAGAGATCATGTAATCCCTTTTTTCAATCTGATTGCTTTTTGGCTGATCATGTCTTAATATTGAATTTCTAAAGACTATCAGCCAAGAAGCCATCAGAAGGGAAAAAGGAATTGCAGTTAGTCCCTGCTGCATACAACTGTTTTCCCTAACAAAAAATCGCCCCTGGAGAGGTGAAATCTGTTCCTGTCCAGCCCATGGATCCTTTGTCTCCAGGCACAGTAGGCTTGACCATTTCACCTCCTGAGAGTGCTGACAAAACAGTGTCCATCCATACACTAACATGGGAAACTGGGGGATTTCACTAATACAGGTAGACAATGTGTTACTTATCCACCAGGAGAAGTAGTCGCAACAGGTGTACTGATACAGACTCCCAATAGTCAATCTGGTGATAGCTGTCCAGATTCTGACTCCAAGCAACATAATCCAGGAATATTCTAGACAGCAGCTGTGGCAGCTGACCAACCTATGCTCACTACCAATCCTTCTAATGGCATGTCATTGATATAGATACACTGGGCACCTCTAATGACTATACGATCTGCACCAGTCACTGGCCAAAGATTAAGGCAGACACCTACATGTATGGTGTAGGAGGGTCAGTAGCAGTATTAGTTAGTGCTGCCCCTTTGAGATGGATATTTGAAAGGGGAACAGGAGTTTTTACTCCATTTATAGTTGAAAAGATCCCCATCAATCTGTGTGGAAGAGACATTTTACAACAATTAGGATTATAAATGAGTACTTTGGTTTAGGCAGAGCTGCTGTTGAAGGCCTGCCAACACTTCCACCTGTTCTTATCCAATGGAAAACTAATACATACACCAGTGTGTATAGAACAGTGGCCCTTAGGTAGCGATAAAATTCAGGCCTTATTAGATATAGTACAGGAGTAACTTGACCAAGGATACTTACAACATTCTCTAAGTCCTTGGAATTCCCTGTATTTGTTGGAAGAAAGAAATCTGGAAAACGGAGGATGTTGACAGATTTAAGAAAAATGGGCAGATGGAAATTATGGGAACTCTTCAGCCTTGACTTCCATCTCCTAACTCAATTGCCTAGAGAATGGCCTCTTTGGTATAGAACAAGAGTCCTCAAAACTACGGCCCGCGGGCCAGATGCAGCAGCTGAGGACATTTATCCCCCTCACCCAGGGCTATGAAGTTTCTTTATTTAAAGGCCCACAAAACAAAGTTTTTGTTTTTACTATAGTCCGGCCCTCCAACAGTCTGAGAGACAGTGAACTGGCCCCCTATTTAAGAAGTTTGAGGACCCTGGTATAGACATTAAGGATTGTATCTATGAATGGATGCCCATCAATTGGAGAATGGTTGGGTAAATTGTGGTATATGAATGCAATGGAATATTATTGTTCTGTAAGAAATGACGAGCAGGATGAATACAGAGAGGTTTGGAGAGACTTACATGAACTGATGCTAAGTGAAATGAGCAGAATTATATAATTATATATACATATATATATATAATTATATAATTATATATATATGTTGAATTATATAATTCAACAACGATACTGTATGAGGATGTATTCTGATGAAAGTGGATTTCTCCAAAAAGAAAATCTAACTCAGTTTCAATTCATCCATGATGGACAGAAGCAGCTACACCCAAAGAAAGAACACTGGGAAATGAATGTAGAAAGAAATGGTAGGGGGCGGAGCCAAGATGGTGGAACAGGCACACACGACTCTCTAAGCTCTCTCATTACCCTCATAGCCAACTATTTAATCCAGCCTCAAAAATAACTCTTCACTGCTTAAATTCATGAAGATTAGAAGCACTACAACTTACCTCACCAGGAAAGGTTTGTTCTGAGGGGCCAGGAACAGACTAGCACAGACAGCAAGAATCTAGCGTCCTGAGCAAACCAGGGGCGGGTGTGATCTCTGTGGCTAGAGAAGTTATAGGGACCACTCTGCTATAGGGTAACTGCTCTGCCTTGATCACAAAGCAGTAAACTGGCAAAGAAGTTAAAGCCTAAAACAGAGGGTCCTCTAAAAAATGCCAAAACCTAATGAGATCTGGCTGTAACCTCTCAAACCTGGAAGTCACTCAGACAGACTTTACCACAGCCCTGTGGCCACATCCTGCAGTTGGGGGCTTTTGCGGGGGCAGTTACTAATCTGCACGGCAGCAGGCCACAGTCTGGGCAGCCTCTGATTGGCAGAGTGGGGGGCTCAACCTGGGGCAATAGAACCTCCCCTGCTGACTGCGCTTCTCAGGCAGACAATTCCGGTCCTTGCAAATTCATTCACTGCTCGGCTGGTAATACCCATAGCCCCAGGTCAAGGTTTGGCTTGGGGCAGTGAAACTCTTACTGCTAAGTGTCTAGCCCCAGGACAGTTGTTATCTCACACAGCCAGGGTTCTTTGAAGGGCACTTTCCCAGCCCGGCCCTGCAAGCCTGAGTTACTTTCGGGTGGGGAACTCTTTCCTAGAGCACTCCACTACATCGCTACTTTTTGTAGCTGGTTGGCAGGACAGCTACCCGTCCATATACCTTTCACTGCTCTGCAGAGGAAGCTGGTAACCTCCTGGATCTGAAGGCAGACCTTACAGGCGTTAACAAAATGAGTAAAAATATCAAAAGAACAATTGATAGTTTCTACACAGAAAGAGAACAGCTTTTCAACCCTGAAGAGACTAATAGCAGACAGTCTCCAGACAATTGTTGGTCTCCAATACAAAAGGCTCTCCTAGAAGAGACTATTAAAAACCTTAAAAGAGAGCTAGAAGAGAAATGGGGAAAGGAAAGAAGCTATGCAAGAGAGTACAGAAAAGGCACATAACTCATTAAAAGAAAAATTTAATAAAGTGGAAAAAGAAAACAACTTCCTGAAATGTGAATTGGAAAAGGTAAAAAACTCCCAAGAAGTGCAGGGAAAGAGAATTTGTGAATTGGAAAAAGAAAATAACTCACTAAAAAAAAAAAAAATAGTGAAATGGAAAAAATTTCCATAGAGCAAAACAACTCAATTGGACACATACAAAAAGAAGTAAAAAAAGCTAATAAAGAAAATAACTCACTAAGAATCAGAACTGAACAAATAGAAATGACTGATTCATTGAGACATCAAGAATCAGTCAAGCAAAACCAGAAAAAATGAAAGAGTGGAAAAAAATGTCCAATATTTACTTGGAAAAACAACAGACCTGGAAAATAGATCTAGGAGAGATAACCTGAGGATCATCGGGCTACCAGAAAATGATGATGAAAAAAAGAGACTAGATACTATTTTACAGGAAATCATCAAAGAGAACTGCCCAGAAGTAATAGATCCGGAAGGGAAAATAGGCGTTGAAAGAATTCATCGAACACCTTCTGGAAAAGACCCTAAAATAAAGACTCTGAGGAATATTGTGGTCAAACTTCAGAATTTTCAGACTAAAGAAAAAAATCTTACAAGCAGCCAGGAAAAAAGTCCAAATACCGAGATGCCACAATAAGGGTGACGCAAGATCTGGCTGCCTCAACATTAAAGGATTGAAGGGCCTGGAATCAGATATTCCGAAAGGCAAAAGAACTTGGAATGCAGCCAAGAATAAATTACCCAGCTAAGCTGAGTATTTTTTTCCCACGGAAGAAGATGGACATTTAATGAAATAGAGGAATTCTATCTGTTTCTAAGGAAAAAAACCAGACTTAAACAAAAAATTTGATCTCTAACAACAGGAATCAAGAAAAGTAGAAAAAGGTAAAAGGAACTCTTGAGAACTGTATTTCTGTTGTGGATATACATAAAAACCATATGTATAATTTGATTTTACTGATCTAACATAAAAAAGGGAAGTAGAAATGGAAAGGGGATAGTGTCAGAAAAAGGGAAGAGGGGAGATAAAAAGAGGGAAACTACATGTGACAATGAGGCAAAGGAAACCTATCATATATGAGGGAACTTAGAGAGGGGGAGAAACATTATGTGAATCCTACTCTCATCAGAGTTGGCTCAAAGAGGAAACAATGACATATTTGTTTTACACAGATTCTTCTCTCACTTCATTAAAAAGTGGGAGAGGAAAAGGGAGAAGGAAAAAGAGTAATAAGGGAAGGGAACAAGAAAAGGGGAAGGAATTCAAAGGGAAGAGGGAGGAATACTAAAGAGGGAGAGCTACACGATGTTAGTGGGACCAATAAGTTTAATACTAGGGAAGAAGGGAAGGAGGGCAAGAAAAAGAAAAGTATGATCTGGGGATATTAGGATGGCAGGAAATACAGAATTGGTTATTTTAACTGTAAATGTGAATGGGATGAACTCTCCCATAAAGAGGAGGCTGAAAGCAGACTGGATCAAAAGTCAGAACCCTACAATCTGTTGTTTACAGGAAACACATTAAAACAAGGAGATACATAGAGAATAAAAGTAAAAGGCTGGAGCAGAATCTATTATGCTTCAGGTAAAGTTAAAAAAGCAGGGGTGGCCATCCTTATCTCAGATCAAGCAAAAGCAAAGATTGATCTAATTAAAAGAGATAAGGAAGGAAACTATATCTTGCTTAAGGGTACTATAAACAATGAAGCAATATCAGTATTAAACATATATGCACCAAGTGGTATAGCATCTAACTTCCTTAAAGAGAAGTTAAGAGAGTTGTGAGAAGAAATAGACAGCAAAACTATAATAGTAGGAGATCTCAATCTTGCCCTCTCAGATTTCGATAAATCAAAGCACAAAACAAATAAGAAAGAAATTAAAGAGATAAATAGAATATTAGAAAAATTAGGTATGATAGATCTCTGGAAAAAACTGAATGGTGACAGAAAGGAGTCTACTTTCTTCTCAGCAGTCCATGGAACCTACACAAAAATTGACCACTGAGGACATAAAGACCTCAAAATTAAATGCAGGAAGGCAGAAATAGTAAATGTTTTCTTTTCAGATCACAATGCAATAAAAACTACATTCAACAAAAAGTTAGGTGTAAACAGACCAAAAAGTAAGTGGAAACTAAATAATCTCATCTTAAAGAATGATTGGGTGAAACAGCAAATTATAGACACAATTAATAATTTCACTCAAGATAATGACAACGATGAGACATCATATCAAAATTTATGGGTTGCAGCCAAAGCAGTAATAAGGGGAAATTTTATATCCTTAGAGGCTTACTTGAATAAAATATAAAAAGAGAAGATCAATGAATTGGGCCTGCAACTTAAAAAGTTAGAAAAAGACCAAATTAAATACGCCCAATCAATTACTAAACTTGACATTCTAAAATTAAAAGGAGAAATTACTAATATAGAAAGTAAAAAAAAAAAAAACTATTAAACTAATAAATAAAACTAAGAGTTGATTTTATGAAAAAACCAATAAAATTGATAAACCTTTGGTAAATCTGATTAGAAAAAGGAGAGAGGGAAATCAAATTAGCAGTCTTAAAAATGAAAAAGGAGAACTTTCCACTGATGAAGAGGAAATTAAAGAAATAATAAGGGGTTACTTTGCCCAACTTTATGCCAATAAATTTGATAACCTAAGCGAAATGGATGACTACCTCCAAAAATATAGGCTTCCCAGATTATCAGAGGAGGAAGTAAATTGCTTAAATAGTTCCATTTCAGAAAAAGAAATAGAACAAGCTATTAATCAACTCCCTAAAAAAAAAATCCCCGGGACCAGATGGATTTACATGTGAATTCTACCAAACATTCAAAGAACAATTAGCCCCAATGCTTTATAAACTATTTGAAAAAATAGGGAATGAAGGAGTCCTACCAAACTCCTTTTATGACACAGACATGGTACTGATTCCTAAACCAGGTAGGTTGAAGACAGAGAAAGAAAATTATAGACCAATCTCCCTAATGAATATTGATGCTAAAATCTTAAATAAGATATTAGCAAAAAGACTACAGAAAATTATCCCCAGGATAATACACCATGATCAAGTAGGATTTATATCAGGAATGCAGAGCTGGTTCAATATTAGGAAAGCTATCAGTATAATTGGCCACATTAATAATCAAATTAACAAAAACCATATGATCATCTCAATAGATGCAGAAAAAGCATTTGATAAAATCCAACATCCATTCCTATTAAAAACTCTTGAGAGTATAGGAATAAATGGACTTTTCCTTAAAATAATCAGTAGCATCTATTTAAAACCAGCAGTAAGCATCATATGTAACGGGGACAAACTGCAACCATTCCCAATAAGATCAGGAGTAAAACAAGGTTGCCCACTATCACCATTACTATTTAATATTGTATTAGAAATGCTAGCTTTGGCAATAAGAGTTGAGAAAGAGATTAAAGGAATAAGAATAGGCAATGAGGAAACCAAATTATCATTCTTTGCTGATGATGTGATGGTATACTTAAAGAACCCCAGAGACTCTACCAAAAAGTTATTAGAAACAATCCACACCTTCAGCAAAGCTGCAGGATATAAAATAAACCCACATAAGTCATCAGCATTCTTATATATCACTAACAAAACCCAACAGTTAGAGTTACAAAAAGAAATTCCATTTAAAGTAACTACTGATTGTATAAAATATTAAGGAATCTATCTGCCAAGGGAAAATCAGAAACTTTATGAGCAAAACTCCAAAACACTTTCCACACAAATTAAATCTGATCTAACCAACTGGAAAAATATTAAATGCTCTTGGATTGGGTGAGCAAATATAATAAAGATGACAATACTACCTAAATTAATCTATTTATTTAGCACTATACCATCAGACTCCCCAAAAACTACTTTGATGAACTAGAAAAAATAACAACAAAGTTCATATGGAAAAACAAAAGGTCAAGAATTTCAAGGAATTAATGAAAAAAAAAATCAAATGAAGGTGGCCTAGCTGTACCAGATCTAAAATTATATTATAAAGCAGCAGTTACTAAAACCATCTGGTATTGGCTAAGAAATAGACTAGTTGATCAATGGAATAGGTTAGATTCAAAGGACAAAACAGCCAATAACTTTAATATAGTGTTTGACAAACCCAAAGACACCAGTTTCTAGGATAAGAATGCATTATTTGACAAAAATTGCTGGGAAAATTGGAAATTAGTATGGCAGAAACTAGGCATTGATCCACACTTAACACCATACACCAAGATAAGATCAAAATGGGTTCATGACTTAGGCATAAAGAATGAGAGTATAAATAAATTGGAAGAGCATAGGATAGTTTACCTCGCAGACCTGTGGAATAGGGAGGAATTTTTGACCAAAGAAGAACTAGAGATCACTATTGACCACAAAATAGAAAATTTTGATTATATCAAATTGAAAAGTTTTTGTACAAACAAAACAAATGCAGACAAGATTAGAAGGGAAACAATAAACTGGGAAAACATTTTTACAATCAAAGGTTCTGATAAAGGCCTCATTTCCAAAATATATAGAGAACTGACTCTAATTTATAAGAAATCAAGACATTCTCCAGTTGATAAATGGTCAAAGGATATGAACAGACAATTTTCAGATGATGAAATTGAAACTATTACCACTCATATGAATGAGTGTTCCAAATCATTATTGATCAGAGAAATACAAATTAAGACAACTCTGAGATACCACTACACACCTGTCAGATTGGCTAAGATGACAGGAAAAAATAATGATGAATGGTGGAGGGGATGCGGGAAAATGGGGACACGGATGCATTGTTGGTGGAGTTGTGAACGAATCCAACCATTCTGGAGAGCAATCTGGAATTATGCCCAAAAAGTTATCAAACTGTGCATAGCCTTTGATCCAGCAGTGCTACTACTGGGCTTATACCCCAAAGAGATACTAAAGAAGGGAAAGGGACCTGTATGTGCCAAAATGTTTGTGGCAGCCCTGTTTGTAGTGGCTAGAAACTGGAAATTGAATGGATGTCCATCAATTGGAGAATGGCTGGGTAAATTGTGGTAAATGAATGTTATGGAATATTATTGTTCTGTAAGAAATGACCAGTAGGATGAATACAGAGAGGCTTGGAGAGACTTGCATGAACTGATGCTATATGAAATGAGCAGAACTAGGAGATCATTATACACTTCGACAACAATATTGTATGAGGATGTATTCTGATGGAAGTGGATTTCTTTGACAAAGAGACCTAACGGAGTTTCAATTGATAAACGATGGACAGAAGCAGCTACACCCAAAGAAAGAACACTGGGAAACGAATGTGAACTATGTGCATTTTTGTTTTTCTTCCCGGGTTATTTTTACCTTCTGAATCCAATTCTCCCTGTGCAACAAGAGAACTGTTCAGTTCTGCAAACATATATTGTATCTAGGATATACTGCAACATATCTAACATATATAGGACTGTTTGCCATCTGGGGAGGGGGTGGAGGGAGGAAGGGGGAAAATCGGAACAGAAACAAGTGCAAGGGATAATGTTGTAAAAAAAATAAATTACCCTGGCATATATTCTGTCAATATAAAGTTATTATTAAATAAAATAAAAGAAAATATTAAAAAAAAAAAAGAAAAAATCCCCAGGACCAGGTGGATTTCCATGTGAATCCTAGCAAACTTTGAAAGAACAATGAACCCCAATGCTATACAAAGGAATTGAAAAAAAATCAGGATTGAAGGAGTCCTACCAAATTCCTTTGATGACACATACATGGTACTGATACCTAAACCAGGTGGGTGGAAAACAGAGAAAGAAAACGCTAGGCCAAGCTCTCTAAGGAATATTGATGCTAAAATGTTCCAGAAAATATTAGGCAAAAGATTACAGAAAATCATCCCCAGGATACTACACCAAGACCAAGTAGGATTTATCCCCGAATGCAGGGCTGGAGACACTGACAAGAACGGATGCTTAGTGAAATGAGCAGAACCAGAAGGCAACAACAAGATTATGAGATGACCAATTCTGATGGACGTGACTCTCTTCAACAATGTAAGGAATCAAACCAGTTCCCATTGGTCAGTGATGAAGAGAGCCATGTACACCCCTAAAGACGACTGCGGGGAAGGAGTATGGTTGAGTGTTGCCTGCCTGGTTGCATTT
The DNA here is from genome assembly GCF_016432865.1 of Antechinus flavipes. Classification (NCBI taxonomy): domain Eukaryota; kingdom Metazoa; phylum Chordata; class Mammalia; order Dasyuromorphia; family Dasyuridae; genus Antechinus; species Antechinus flavipes. Next base: position 471,088,899 of record NC_067401.1, on the reverse strand, counting down.
TATCCTGCTTCTTTTTGATAATTGTTTGATGTGATTTTTTCTTGTGCAGCACAATAATTGCATAAATATGGATGCATATGTCGGCTTGAACACATGTCTCTAGGATGTGTGACATATATTGTGGATTACTTGTCATCTGGGGGAGGGCGAGAGGGAAGGAAGGGAAAATTGGATCACCAGGTTTGGCAAGGGCTTAGGGTCAAGTATTGCCCACTCCTATGTATTGAAAATAGAAAACTTTAATAAAAATCGTTCTAACATATCAAATGAGTCAAAATGTTCTTTGGGATGGAATGGAGAACTCCTAAAGCATTTTAGATGAAAAGGCCAGAGTGAAGTAGAAACATTGAAGTGGAAACAAAGGAGTCCAAAAAAGGCCAAGCAGAGGCTAAGTACTTGAGTTCAAACCTTATTCCATGGAAGAAAAGTCCTAAGTGTGAATAAGCCTCAAAGACCAGAGCCAAGTTGAAAGTTTGAAGTGACAACCAAGGGAGCCAGCCAAAGCACCAGTAGGGCCTAATTACCTGAGTTAGAACCTCCCATCCAAGAAGAGTCCTAGGTGTCAACAAGGCTCTGGGTCAAAGGAAGGCTAAAAGAATTGACACCTTGCAGGAAGGAGGGGCTTCTGTGTCCTTTGGAAAGGTCTATAAAAGGCCCAGAGAAGAAAGTCTCAGCATTTCTGTATGCTGACAGCAGAAGAGTGAGGCTGAAGGAAAGCTCCCAGAAGACCAAAGGAAGGATCATGGCTGGTGTATTTGAAGAGTCAGAGGCTAATGTCTGCATCATGTGCTTGGGTGAAGACACCGAGCCCATCCCCCCTGGATGTGGGCATAGTATTTGTTCTTCTTGCCTCAGCAGTGAACCCCGTCCTGCCTCCTGCTGTCCTGAATGCCAGGATTTTTACCAGCTGGATGCTCAGGAAGACTGGGCTCTGCACCTGGGAGGAGAGGCTAATGTCTGCATTATGTGCTTGGGTGAAGACACCGAGCCCATCCCCCCTGGATGTGGGCATAGTATCTGTTCTTCTTGCCTCAGCAGTGAACCCCGTCCTGCCTCCTGCTGTCCTGAATGCCAGGATTTCTACCAGCTGGACGCTCAGGAAGACTGGGCCCTGCACCTGGAAGGAGAAGACATGGGTGAAGCACACGGAGAACAGAAGTTGTTCTGGGATAATAATGAGACTCTGTTCTCTGACACCAGCTCTGACTCGGAGGATCATGAGGATCACCCACATTGGCCCAGTGCACTGGCTACTCAGCACCTCAGAGAGAAGATCCCCAATGATGGGGAAATCTAGTGTGCAATGGACAACCAATTCAGGAGTTTCTTCTAAAAGAACAGGAAGAACCCCTCACGGACTGTGCCTATGGATCGACTCTAAATATACAAGCAAGAGAATTTTGCAGAAGCTACTCAATCTTGGATGGCAACTTAATCTGGCAAGGCAGAAGAAAGGGACAAGGGGAAAATTCCTTCGGCAAAAGGAGAACAAGAACTTCTGGAAGCACTATCCAAAGCTGAAGGCCATGGGGCTTATACAGGAACACCAGATCATGGAGGAAAAAAAGGAGTGGGAGCTCAGGAGGTCCAGCCAGAGCAGATTCCTCACAGCCACCATCACTGCGCTGCAGGAAAAGATGCAGAAGCCAGAGGGACAAATGCTAAGGCATGTGGCAGAAACATTGCAAAGAAGCTTTGGCCAAATGTGGAACCTCTCCTAGTCAATCTGAACGATTCTTATCTTAAAGTTGGGATGGACTTTGTAAAATCTTCCAAAGACATAAGCTATGCCAAAGAGGTGATTGCTCTACCTGGTCTCAGGAGGAAAAAAGGGCCATCAGAATTGGCCCTGGCCTCTCAGGTAAGAAATTCCTGGCATAAATATAAGATCACTTTAGAAAATGCCTAGGCAGGACTCTTTTCTTCCAGTAGAATAGTAGCATAAGCAAATATTTGTACATAGATGTGGAGATGGGTCTAGATGGTGTTGAATCGATTGTATTGAATAAAACTGTACCAAAAACAAGCAAACAAAAAAGAAGTCATACTAAGCTTGAGTTCACTCTTCCTAAAGACAAAAGTGATATTAAATACAATGTATCTGTGAAATGTTGTGAAGTAAGGTTTGCACTTATAGTATAAGTATAGATATAGATATATAGAGATATAGTATATAGAGTTAGTAATGTATCTTATAAATAAAGAGTCTTTTGCAAAAGCTAATTGTTCACTTGTTTTCAATTCTTTCTCAAATGACTTTTGACACATCTGCCACGTCTTTGCCTGCATGATGATGTAGTTCATCTGGGCCAGGGAATTTAAATTTATCAAAGGTAACCATTTGCCCTCTGATTACCAATGTGGATATCAAATGCAACTTTTGTACATCATTTTTCTTCTGTCACACCCAGTACAAAACCCATCCTTATCGGTGGGGGGGAGGGGCGGGGGATGGAAGAGAAGTAAAATTAAAATCAAACAATTCTAGCTTCTTTTTCTTGTCAACGATCTCAATCCCACCTATCCCCAAGCAAGGTTTTATCTTTTCTTTCTTCATATTTTCTTGCATTATAGCTCCAAAGAATGCCCATTATTTTGTTTCCTTTTATTTCCTTCATCAGCTTCAGTTTATTATGAGATTCCGATTTCTGACATGGTTTTGACATGACAAGGCCATTTTCTTATACTCACCCTCCATGTCAAAACTACATTAATTCGACTCTTGTTGCTGAAAAGGGGAGATTTTTGTCCCAAACCTATATAGTCCCAGAGAAATTGAATCCCATCAATGATATTCTTGCAAAAAATCAATCAATAAATACAAATCAGAAGACATCAAATAATTGTCGCGAATGGAAGGATGGCTGCCCGGGTTTTTCTTTTCTTTTTTTTTTTTTTCCCCAAGAGGCAAATAAAAGAGTTGGTAGGATCACTCATCAACAGGGCCTAATCTGGATACAAATCTCGCCTAGGAGGCTGAGAAGGGGCAATCCGGCTGGATGTTTTATCCATTGGGCCACCTAGCAGGATGAAATCACCAAGTGACATCCGGGGGGCGGTGCCAAGATGGCAGAGCAGGCACACAGGACTCTCTAAGCTCCTCTCATTACCCTCATAACCAATTATTTAATCCAGCCTCAAAAATAACTCTTCACGGCTTAAATTCATGAAGATTAGAAGCACTACAATTTACCAGCCGAAGTCCATCTGGAAGCTCGCCAGGAAAGGTTTGTCCAGAGGGGCCAGGAACAGACTAGCACAAGCAGCGAGAGGCTAGCATCCTGAGCAGACCAGGGGCGGGGGTGATCTCTGTGGCTAGAGAAGTTATAGAGACGACTCTGCTATAGGCTAACTGCTCTGCCTTGATTACAAAGCAGTAAACTGGCAAAGAAGTTAAAGCCTAAAACAGAGGGTCCTCTAAAAAAATGCAAGAACCTAACGAGATCTGGCTGTAACCCCTCAAACCCGGAAGTGACTCAGACAGACTTTACTGCAGCCCGGCAGCCACATCCTGCAGATCTGGGCTTTTGCGGGGGCAGTTACTAATCTGCACAGCAGGGCTGCACAGCCTGGGCAGCCTCTAATCTGCAGAGTGGGGGGGCTCAGCCTGGGGCAATAGAACCTCCCCTGCTGACTGCGCTTCCCAGGCAGACACTTCCTGTCCCTGCAAATCCATTCACTGCTCAGCTGCTAATACCCACAGCCCCAGGGGAAGGTTTGACTTGGGGCAGTGAAACTCTCACTGCTAAGTGTCTAGCCCCAGGGCAGTCGTTATCTCACACAGCAGGGGTTCTTTGAATGGCACTTTCCCAGCCGCACCCTGCAGGCCTGAGTTACTTTCAGGTGGGGAATTCTTTCCTAGAGCACTCCAGTATCTCCCTGCTTTTTGTAGCCGATTGGCCAGACAGCTACCTGTCCATATACCTTTCACTGCTCTGCAGAGGAAGCTGGTAACATCCTGGATCTGAAGGCAGACCTTACAGGCGTTAACAAAATGAGTAAAAATATCAAAAGAACAATTGATAGTTTCTACACAGAAAGAGAACAGCTTTTCAACCCTGAAGAGACTAATAGCAGACAGTCTCCAGACAATTGTTGGCCTCCAAATACAAAAGGCTCTCCTAGAAGAGACTATTCAAAACCTTAAAAGAGAGCTAGAAGAGAAATGGGGAAAGGAAAGAGAAGCTATGCAAGAGAGTACAGAAAAGGCACATAACTCACTAAAAGAAAAATTTGATAAAATGGAAAAAGAAAACAATTTCCTGAAATGTGAATTGGAAAAGGTAAAAAACAGAGTCTGCGAATTGGAAAAAGAAAATGTCTCACTAAAAAAAAAAAAAAAAAAAAAAAAAAAAAAAAAAAATTAGTGAAATGGGAAAAAATTCCGTAGAGCAAAACAACTCAATTGGACATATACAAAAAGAAGTAAAAAAAAAAAAAAAAGCTAATGAAGAAAATAACTCACTAAAAATTAGAACTGAACAAATAGAAATGACTGATTCATTGAGACATCAAGAATCAGTCAAGCAAAACCAAAAAAATGAAAGATTGGGAAAAAATGTCAAATATTTACTTGGAAAAACAACAGACCTGGAAAATAGATCTAGGAGAGATAACCTGAGGATCATTGGACTACCAGAAAATTATGATGAAAAAAAGAGCCTAGATGCTATTTTACAGGAAATCATCAAAGAGAACTGCCCAGAAGTAATAGAACCGGAAGGGAAAATAGGCATTGAAAGAATTCATCAAACACCTTCTGAAAAAGACCCTAAAATAAAGACTCCAAGGAATATTGTGGCCAAACTTCAGAATTTCCAGACTAAAGAAAAAATTTTACAAGCAGCCAGGAAAAAACAGTTCACATACCAAGATGCAACAATAAGGGTCATGCAAGATCTGGCTGCCTCAACGTTAAAGGATCGAAGGGCCTGGAATCAGATATTCCAAAAGGCAAAAGAACTTGGAATGCAGCCAAGAATAAACTATCCGATTGATAGTTTCTACACAGAAAGAGAACAGCTTTTCAACCCTGAAGAGACTAATAGCAGACAGTCTCCAGACAATTGTTGGTTTCCAATACAAAAGGCTCTCCTAGAAGAGACTATTCAAAACCTTAAAAGAGAGCTAGAAGAGAAATGGGGAAAGGAAAGAGAAGCTATGCAAGAGAGTACAGAAAAGGCACATAATTCACTAAAAGAAAAATTTGATAAAGTGGAAAAAGAAAACAACTTCCTGAAATGTGAATTGGAAAAGGTAAAAAACTCCTAAGAAGTGCAGGGAAAGAGAATTTGCGAATTGGAAAAAGAAAATAACTCACTAAAAAAAAAAAAAAAAAAAAAAAAAAAAAAAAAAAAAAAAAAAAAAAAAAAAGAAAGAAAGAAAGAAAGAAAGAAAGAAAGAAATTAGTGAAATGGAAAAAATTTCCATAGAGCAAAACAACTCAATTGGACATATACAAAAAGAAGTTAAAAAAAAAAAAAAGCTAATGAAGAAAATAACTCATTAAAAATTAGAACTGAACAAGTAGAAATGACCGATTCATTGAGACATCAAGAATCAGTCCAGCAAAACCAAAAAAATGAAAGATTGGAAAAAAAATGTCAAATATTTACTTGGAAAAACAACAGACCTGGAAAATAGATCTAGGAGAGATAACCTGAGGATCATCGGGTTACCAGAAAATTATGATGAAAAAAAGAGCCTAGATACTATTTTACAGGAAATCATCAAAAAGAACTGCCCCGAAGTAATAGAACCGGAAGGGAAAATAGGCGTTGAAAGAATTCATCAAACACCTTCTGAAAAAGACCCTAAAATAAAGACTCTGAGGAATATTGTGGCCAAACTTCAGAATTTTCAGACTAAAGAAAAAATTTTACAAGCAGCCAGGAAAAAAACAGTTCAAATACCGAGATGCCACAATAAGGGTCACGCAAGATCTGGCTGCCTCAACATTAAAGGATTGAAGGGCCTGGAATCAGATATTCCGAAAGGCAAAAGAACTTGGAATGCAGCCAAGAATAAATTACCCAGCTAAGCTGAGTATTTTTTTTCCCACGGAAGAAGATGGACATTTAATGAAATAGAGGAATTCCATCTGTTTCTAAGGAAAAAACCCAGACTTAAACAAAAAATTTGATCTCCAACAACAGGAATCAAGAGAAGTAGAAAAAAGGTAAAAGGAACTCTTGAAAACTGTATTTTTGTTGTGGATATACATAAAAATCATATGTATAATTTGATTTTACTAATATAACATAAAAAAGGGAAGTAGAAATGGAAAGGGGATAGTGTCAGAAAAAGGGAAGAGGGGAGATAAAAAGAGGGAAACTACATGCGACAATGAGGCAAAGGAAACCTATCATATATGAGGGAACTTAGAGAGGGGGAGGAACATTGTGTGAATCCTACTCTCATCAGCCTTGGCTCAAAGAGGAAACAATTGACATTTGTTTTACACAGATTCTTCTCTCACTTCATTAAAAAGTGAGAGAGGAAAAGAGAGAAGGAAAAAGAGTAATAAGGGAAGGGAACAAGAAAAGGGGAAGGGATTCAAAGGGAAGAGGGAGGGATACTAAAGAGGGAGAGCTGCGCGACGTTAGTGGGACCAATAAGTTTAATACTAGGGAAGAAGGGAAGGAGGGCAAGAAAAAGAAAAGTATAATCTGGGGCTATTAGGATGGCAGAAAATACAGAATTGGTTATTTTAACTGTAAATGTGAATGGGATGAACTCTCCCATAAAGAGGAGGTGGATAGCAGACTGGATCAAAAGTCAGAACTCTACAATCTGTTGTTTACAGGAAATACATTTAAAATAGGGAGATACATACAGAGTAAAAGTAAAAGGCTGGAGCAGAATCTATTATACTTCAGGTGAAGTCAAAAAAAGCAGGGGTAGCCATTCTTATCTCAGATCAAGCAAAAGCAAAGATTGATCTAATTAAAAGAGATAAGGAAGGAAACTATCTTGCTTAAGGGTACTATAAACAATGAAGCAATATCAGTATTAAACATATATGCACCAAGTGGTATAGCATCTAACTTCCTTAAAGAGAAGTTAAGAGAGTTGCGAGAAGAAATACACAGCAAAACTATAATAGGAGATCTCAATCTTGCACTCTCAGATTTAGATAAATCAAATCCAAAACAAATAAGAAATAAATTAACGAGGTAAATAGAATATTAGAAAAATTAGGTATGATAGATCTCTGGAGAAAACTGAATGGTGACAGAAAGGAGTATACTTTCTTCTCAGAAGTTCATGGAACCTACACAAAAATTGACCATAGATTAGGATATAAATACCTCAAAATTAAATGCAGGAAGGCAGAAATAGTAAATGCTTTCTTTTCAGATCACAACAACATTCAACAAAAAGTTAGGTGTAAATAGACCAAAAAGTAATTGGAAACTAAATAATCTCATCTCAAAGAATGATTGGGTGAAACAGCAAATTATAGACACAATTAATAATTTCACTCAAGATAATGACAATGATGAGACATCATATCAAAATTTATGGGATGCAGCCAAAGCAGTAATAAGGGGAAATTTTATATCCTTAGAGGCTTACTTGAATAAAATAAAAAAAGAGAAGATCAATGAATTGGGCCTGGAACTTAAAAAGTTAGAAGACCAAATTAAAAACCCTCAATTACCAAACTTGAAATTCTAAAATTAAAAGGAAAAATTAATAATATAGAAAGTAAAACAAAAACTATTGAACTAATAAATAAAACTAAGAGTCGATTTTATGAGAAAACCAATAAAATTGATAAACCTTTGGTAAATCTGATTAGAAAAAGGAGAGAGGGAAATCAAATTGGCAGTCTTAAAAATGAAAAAGGAGAACTTACCACTGATGAAGAGGAAATTAAAGAAATAATAAGGGGTTACTTTGCCCAACTTTATGCCAATAAATTTGATAACCTAAGCGAAATGGATGACTACCTCCAAAAATATAGGCTTCCCAGATTATCAGAGGAGGAAGTAAATTGCTTAAATAGTCCCATTTCATAAAAAGAAATAGAACAAGCTATTAATCAACTCCCTAAAAAAAAAATCCCTGGGACCAGATGGATTTACATGTGAATTCTACCAAACATTCAAAGAACAATTAGTCCCAATGCTTTATAAACTATTTGAAAAAATAGGGAATGAAAGAGTCCTACCAAACTCCTTTTATGACACAGACATGGTACTGATACCTAAACCAGGTAGGCTGAAAACAGAGAAAGAAAATTATAGACCAATCTCCCTAATGAATATTGATGCTAAAATCTTAAATAAGATATTAGCAAAAAGACTACAGAAAACCATCCCCAGGATAATACACCATGATCAAGTAGGATTTATACCAGGAATGCAGGGCTGGTTCAATATTAGGAAAACTATCAGTATAATTAGCCACATTAATAATCAAATTAACAAAAACCATATGATCATCTCAATAGATGCAGAAAAAGCATTTGATAAAATCTAACATCCATTCCTATTAAAAACTCTTGAGAGTATAGGAATAAATGAACTTTTCCTTAAAATAATAAGTAGCATCTATTTAAAACCCAGCAGTAAGCATCATATGTAACAGGGACAAACTGCAACCATTCCCAATAAGATCAGGAGTAAAACAAGGTTGCCCACTATCACCGTTACTATTTAATATTGTATTAGAAATACTAAGTTTGGCAATAAGAGTTGAGAAAGAGATTAAAGGAATAAGAATAGGCAGTGAGGAAACCAAATTATCACTCTTTGCTGATGATATGATGGTGTACTTAGAGAACCCCACAGACTCTACCAAAAAGTTATTAGAAACAATCCACACCTTCAGCAAAGTTGCAGGATATAAAATAAACCCACATAAGTCATCAGCATTCTTATATATCACTAACAAAATCCAACAGTTAGAGTTACAAAAAGAAATTCCATTTAAAGTAACTACTGATTGTATAAAATATTTACGAATCTATTTGCCATTGGAAAATCAGAAACTTTATGAGCAAAACTACAAAACACTTTCCACACAAATTAAGTCTGATCTAACCAACTGGAAAAATATTAAATGCTCTTGGGTGGGGGAGCAAATATAATAAAGATGACAATACTATCTAAATTAATCTATTTATTTAGCATTATACCAATCAGACTCCCCAAAAACTACTTTGATGAACTAGAAAAAATAACAACAAAGTTCATATGGAAAAACAAAAGGTCAAGAATTTCAAGGGAATTAATGAAAAAAAAAAATCAAATGAAGGTAGCCTAGCTGTACCAGATCTAAAATTATATTATAAAGCAGCAGTTACTAAAACCATCTGGTATTAGCTAAGAAATAGACTAGTTGATCAATGGAATAGGTTAGCCAATAACTTTAATAATATAGTGTTTGACAAACCCAAAGACACCAGTTTCTGGGATAAGAATGCATTATTTGCTGGGAAAATTGGAAATTAGTATGGCAGAAACTAGGCATTGACCTACACATAACACCATACAACAAAATAAGATCAAAATGGGTTCATGACGTAGGCATAAAGAATGAAATTATAAATAAATTGGAAGAGCATAGGATAGTTTGCCTCTCAGACCTGTGGAAGAGGGAGGAATTTATGACCAAAGAAGAACTAGAGATCACTATTGACCACAAAATAGAAAATTTTGATTATATCAAATTGAAAAGTTTTTGTACAAACAAAACAAATGCAGACAAGATTAGAAGGGAAACAAACTGGGAAAACATTTTTACAATCAAAGGTTCTGATAAAGGCCTCATTTCCAAAATATATAGAGAATTGACTCTATAAGAAATCAAACCATTCTCCAATTGATAAATGGTCAAAGGATATGAACAGAATTCTCAAAGAAATTGAAACTATTTATAGAAATATGAAAATATGCTCCAAATCATTATTAATCAGAGAAATGCAAATTAAGACAACTCTGAGATGCCACTACACACCTGTCAGATTGGCTAGAATGACAGGGAAAGATAATGTGGAATGTTGGAGGGGATGTAGGAAAACAGGGACACTGATACATTGTTGGTGGAATTGTGAACACATCCAGCCATCTGGAGAGCAAGTTGATAACTTTTTGAGCATAGTTCCAAACTGTGCATACCCTTTGATCCAGCAGTGTTTCTACTGGGCTTATACCCCAAAGAGATACTAAAGAAGGGAAAGGGACCTGTATGTGCCAAAATGTTTGTGGCGGCCCTGTTTGTAGTGGCTAGAAGCTGGAAAATGAAAGGATGCCCATCAATTGGAGAATGGTTGAGTAAATTGTGGTATATGAATGTTATGGAATATTATTATTCTGTAAGGAACGACCAGCAGGATGAATACAGAGAGGACTGGCGAGACTTACATGAACTGATGCTAAGTGAAACGAGCAGAACCAGGAGATCATTATATACCTCAACAATGATACTGTTTGAGGATATATTCTGAGGGAAGTGGATCTCTTCGATAGAGTTAATTCAGATCAAAGATGGACAGAAGCAGCTACACCCAAAGAAAGAACACTGGGAAATGAATATAAACTGCTTGAATTTTTGTTTTTCTTCCTGGGTTATTTCTACCTTCTGAATTAAATTCTCCCTGTGCAACAAGAAAACTGTTCAGTTCTGCACACATATATTGTATCTAGGATATACTGTAACTTATTCAACATGTAAAGGACTGCTTGCCATTTGGGGAAGAGGGTGGAGGGAGAGAGGGGAAAAAAATCGGAACAGAAGTGAATGCAAGGGATAATGCTGTAAAAAAAAATTACCCTGGCATGGGTTCTATCAATAAAAAGTTATTAAAAAAAAAAGGAAATGAATGTAAACTGTTTGCATTTTTGTTTTTCTTCCTGGGTTATTTTTACCTTCTAAATCCAATTCTTCCTGTGCAACAAGAGAACTGCTCAGTTCTGCACCTACATATCTAGGATATACTGTGACATATTTAACATGTATAGGACTGCTTGCCATCTGGGGGAGGGGAAAAGTTGGAATAGAAGTGAGTGCAAGGGATAATGTTGTAAAAAAATTACCCAGGCATGGGTTCTTTCAATAAAAAGTTATAATTTAAAATAAATAAAAGATTGTTTCTATTCTATCCTTCTAGATAAGGAGGACATGAAAAGGTTTGCCTTTCTAGTGCCCAGTGTTAACGTAACTGAGCCTTATAAAAGATATGAATGGAGAGTTTTGCCACAGCCCTACTATGTGTCAAATGTATATTGCTGCTGCTCTTACTCCAGTAAGAAAAGCATTTCCAAAAATCTTACTACATTACATGGATGATATATTGGGATGTACACTTGAGGGAACAAATGTTAGAAGCTTTACAAAAGACCATAGAAATACTAAGGAAGTACAAATTGCACATAGCTCCAGAAAAAGTTCAAAGGCATGCTCTTTTTCAATATTTAGGATATGAAATATACCCTAAGGTGCTTACAGTACAAAAACTTTAACAGAGAAGTTGAACACCTTATATGGCTAAGAAATTGATAGGGGATATCCAATGGATGCATCCAGTGCTAGGCTCGACTACCAATCAATTGCAACCTCTATTATGACATTTTAAGGGAAGATAGTGCTTTAAACTTACCATGCCAGCTTGCAAAAGAAGCTCAAGAGGCTTTGAGAGAAGCTGAACTGGCTTTATCTAATGTGGTTGAAAGAGTCACTCAAAAGCCCTTGGAAATATCAGTTTTTGCTACAAAAGAGGCACCCATAGCAGTCCATCAAGGAGACAGTATAAGAGTGGGTGAATCTCCCGGCACAACCAGAACAAAGCCTTACTCCTTACCCAGTGCTTGTGGCTAGAATTTTATTAACAGCCATTAAGCAAGCAGTACAATCATCTGGGACAAGACCTGACAAAATATACACATTTTATACCAATGCACAAATGTATGCTGTGAAGCCATCCCAGAGTGGCAAATTTTATTGGCCACGGCGGCAAATTTTACACACGGGTTTCCATTAAAAATAAATGTGACTATTACATAACTGACAATGTATTTTTGAAGAAAAAGTTTCTAAAGTTCCTCTTAAAGGACCAACTGTCTTTACAGATGCATCCAAAAATAACATTGCACTGTATACTCTCGTGACTTAACTATAAAGTAGTCAGAACTCCTTTTCAGTCCACTCAGCAGAATGAATTGTGTGCAATCATTCTAGCTCTCTTATCATCCAGGAGATATAAATATAATATCCGATTCAGCCTATTCAGTAGATGTGGCACAAAGCATTTCCACAGCCCAAATAAAATTTGTAGCTTGCAATATATATCAGCTTTTTAAGGAACTTCAAGAGTAAGTGAGAAAGTATCCAGGTAAAATTTATATTTTGCATGTTCCCTCTCATAGTGGACTTCCAGGTTCTATTTTTGATAGAAATTTAAAGGCAGATAGCCTTCTAACCATGTTGGCCAATACTTCTTTATTTCAGGAAACCCAGGAATCTCATTCTGAATATCATCAGGCTACTTGAGCTTTACATTTACAGTTTGGAATAACAAGAGAGGAAGCTAGGAGCATAGTAAAAGCCTATATAGCTTGCCTCCCTTTTCATGCTCCTACGCTCCCCTCCAGGGAAGAACCCTCGTGGTTTGAGGCCCAATGAAATGTGGCAAATGGATGTGACCCATTATAAATTTTTTGGTCGCCTGTCTTTTATCCATGTTGTGGTAGACACCTTTTCAGGATTCACTTTTGCAATACCAGCAGCAAAAGAGACAACCCGAGTGTCACTGAATTCCTTATACGAGCATTTGCAATTATGGATGTGTCACAAGCAATAACAGATAATGGACCTGTATATACATACACACATTTTGCACACTTGTGCACAGTATAAGATTTTACACACCACTGGCATATCCTTTAATCGTCAAGAACAAGCAATAGTAGAAGAGAAACAGACATTAAGATGCTCCTCCAAGAACAAAAGAAAGAGGGAGCCACAGGTAATCCTAGAGACCTTTTAAGTTTAGCTCTGTATACCATTAATTTTTTAATTTTCATTAAATATGTACTGGCTCCGGCAAACCGATTTTTTTAACCCATCAGAAGAGCAGTGAACAGTGTTAGCAGCTCCACTATCTTTAGATAATCATCAGGTGATGTGGAGAGATCTAGAAAGTGCTGAATTTTGGGACCAGATAGGTTAACTGCTTGGGGGAGAAGGTTTGCTTGTATCTCTACAGATGGAGAGGGAATCAGATGGGTGCCAATGTATTGGAATCCTTACAAAGTGTTAAGTCATTAGAATTGATAGAGACAATAATTATCTAATTTAACATGGTTCAGTATGATTGATCTGATCTTATAAAGGAGATGTTATGGGCCAGAACTTGAAACAAGGTATTAAGTGAAATTGAGGAGACAATGTTTAAATCTAGTTTAGAATTGATTTAATCCTACAACAAAAAATGGTTTCCCAGTGATATGATTGGTATGTGCTCAGTGTACAGCATATAAGCAAGAAGCTCTCACGGCCAGGGACAGAAACCCACTCTCAGAGGGGGAGACAGATTCATTCCATATTCCACCTTTGTGCTGACTGGAGACATTTGGAGGGAGGCTAGGGGCTGAAGTTCAAGACATTGAAGGATACATTAAAGGACTGGATTTTTAACTCCTGGCTGTGTTTGGAGCGATTATTACTCTGAACCCGAAATTAAAACTGGCTCCAGTAAAGCTCCCCAAGAAACCTGCTCTTACAAAACGATCATATAATATAGAAAAGAAGAGAACACCACATTTTGGCGTCCGAACGTAGGACTGACAGGACACTGATCTCAGTGGAAAAATTTCCTCAACCCAGAAATTAGAGTGAGTACAACAAAGAAATTTTGTTAAGAGTTAAAATAAAATCTCAACTAAGATGGGATAGATGTTTACAAAACAGCCTTCTGTTTCTGTTCAAGGAAAATATTTAGAGAGCATTGTCAAGTTATGGAAAGCCAAGGTTTGATCATAATTTTGAAGCAATCACTGAACTTTTAGAAACTATAAAGTACACATCTTCCTTGGTTCTCTACAGAAAAAGAATTGGATCCAAATGAATGGAAATTAGGAGGAGAGCAACTAGGTGAATACTACAATTCTAATAAAAACTCAATGGAGTAGAAATTAGTAGGAGAGGATCTTTGAGTCAGGTCCATTTTTATTGTAGAATTGATAATTTCCAAAGGCACACTTAATACATATATAATTTCCTAAAGCCAGTTGTATCAAATTACTTAAGTGTTAAAATAAGGAACAAGAAGAAAGAGCAGGAGGGGAAAGTGCCAACTAAACTAGGTGAAAAGGAGGAAGAATCAGATAAGAATGAAGTTAAGTACAATTTTGAGTGTGATACTTCACAGCAGGAGAAATTAGATCATTCCACATCTCATGACCCTCCCCCCTCAATTAACCCTTCATGGGTGGAGGGAGAAGGAGGGGGAGAGGCAGAAACACAATCAGCATCTCCTGTGAAGCAGAATATCACAAAATTAGAAAAGGCATTAAGGCAAAAAATGAGGGAGAAGATGTATCTGATTTTATAAATGCATATCCTGTGATTGAAGAGCTTGACTCTTCATCCAGTCAAAAAAGGAGAAGATACACTCCTTTTAATTTGGAAAAATTTAAGGATTTGAAAAAGGGTTGCACTCTTTATGGGGCTGCATCCTCTTATATTAAAATGTTACTAGACAATTTGTCTTATGAAATCTTAATCCTGAATCATTGGAACTCTATAGCTAGGACATGTTTAGAACCTGGACAAAATTTGTTGTGGCTTTTGGAGTTTCATGAATTATGTAGGATTCAAGCCCAACACAATAGGCAAATAGGAGCTAATGTCCAAATAGCTTTTGACCAACTAGCTGGTGAAGGTCAGTATGGAGAGAATTCAGAACAGATTTATTATCCCATACCAGTGTATGAGCAAATTTCTAAGGCTGCAATAAGAGCTTGGGGTTTCTTCCCAGGAAAAAAAAAGATTGAGGGGAAGCCTTCACAAAAATAGAGTAAGGTCCCAATGAACCTTTTGCAAATTTTGTGGGACGTTTGCAAACAGCTATAAAAAGAACCATTGGAGATAATTCAGCTACAGAAATGACCAGACATCTGGCTATGGAAAACGCCAAAGAGGTTTGCAAAAGAATTATATGGGGACTAGACAAAGATGCTCCTTTAGAAGAGATCATAAAGCACTGTGCCACAGTGGGCACAAATGATTATGCCCAAACTGTGATGAACATGAAAAGAAGGGTCCCTCTTGGCAAGGGACTTCTAGAGAAATTCAATGTTTTCAATGTGGAAAAATAGGATATCTGAGAGCTCAGGGTAGGACAGAGATAGAATGAGAGGAAACTCCAAACCCCATGTTCAAAATGCAACCGAGGCTTTCACTGGGCCTTTGAATGTAGATTGACTTGGGGAAATGAGAGGCAGGGCCCCAGGTGTAACAAGATGGCAGCAGAGGTTATACCCAGAGTCTTTAGAAATTCTATATTGAGACATGATCAATCAGCCAAAAGGCAATCAGATGGAAGAAAGATTACACAATCAATCAGCCAAAAGGCAATCAGGGGGGAAAGGGATTGCAATTAGGAAAAACAAAGTTGTATGCAGTAGAGACTACTGAGATATCACCTGGACAAGTGAAATCTGTTTGTCTGGCTTATGAATCCCTTGCCTCCAGGCACAGTAGGCTTGACCATTTCACCTCCTGAAAGTATGTGCAAAACAGTGTTCCTCTCTACACTGATATGGGAAACTAGAGAAGTTGTAGCTAATATCCCAGTCACTAACACAGGTAGACAACCTGTGATTTATCAATTGGGAGAAGTAGTAGCATCAGGCTTACTGTTACATACCCCTAATAGACAATCTGATGATTGCTGCTTGAACTCAGAATCTGGGCAACTGAGTCCAGGAATATTTTGGACTGCAGCTGTGACAGTTGACTGACCTATGCTCACTTATTGTGAATGGAATACCATTAGAAGGATTGGTAGATATGGGTGCAGATCGTACAGTTATTAGAGGTGCCAGCTGGCCTAGTCACTGGCCAAAGATAAAGGCAGACACCTACATGTCTGGTGTAGGAGGCTCAATAGCAGCAGAAGTTAGTGCTGCCTCTATGAAATGGACGTTTGAATATGAAACAGGAGTTTTTACTCCTTTTGTGATTGTAAAAATCCCCATCAATCTGTGGGGAAGAGGCTTTATAACAGATAGGATTACAATTGAGTACTTCGGATTTTTAGGCAGGGCTGCTGCTCTTGAAGGCTTGCCAGCACTCTCACCTGTTCCTATTCAGTGGAAAACTGATACAGTGTGGGTTGAACAGTGGCCCTTAAACAAGGGATAAAATTCAGGCCTTAGTAGATATAGGTGCAAGAGCAACTTGACCAAAGACACTTACAACCTTCTCTGAGTCCTTGGAATTCCCCAGTATTTGTTATAAGAAAGAAATCTGGAAAATGGAGGATGTTGACCAATTTAAAAAAGGTAAATGAACAGATGGAAACTATGGGAACTCTTCAGCCTGGACTTCCATCTTGTACTCAGTTGCCTAGAGAATGGCCCTCTTTGGGTTATAGACATTAAGGATTGTTTCTATTCTATCCCTTTAGATAAGGAGGGTATGAAAAGATTTGCCTTTTCAGTGCCTAGTGTTAATTTAGCTGAGCCTTATAAAAGATATGGACAGTTTTGCCACAAGGAATGAAAAATAGCCCTACTATGTGCCAAATGTATGTTACTGCTGCTCTTATTCCAGTAAGAAAAGCATTTCCAAAAGTAATATTGTTACATTACATGGATGATATTTTAGGGCATGCACCTGAGGAACAAATGTTAGAAGCATGTCTATAAAAGACCATAGAAATACTAAGAAACTACAAACTGATTTTCTTCTGTATCTATATGCAAAGGCATGCTCCTTTTCGATATTTAGAATATGAAGTATATCCTAAGGCACTTACACTACAAAACTTCAAGAACAAAGAAGTTAAACACCTTAAACGATTTCCAAAAATTAATAGGAGATATCCAATGGATGCGTCCAGTGCTAGGCTTGACTATCAATCAATTGCAACCTCTATATGACATTTTAAGAGGAGACACTGCTTTAAATTCACCACACCAGCTTACAAAAGAAGTGCGAGAGGTTTTTAGGGAAGTTGAACTGGCTTTATCCAATGTGGTTGAAAGAGTAACTCAAAAACCCTTGGAAATATCAGTTTTTTTTTTGCTACAAAAGAGGCACACACAGCAGTCCATCAAAGAGACAGTGTGATAGAGTGGGTGAACCTCCCAGCACAACCAGAACAAAACCTTACTCCTTACCCAGTGCTTGTGGCTAGAATTTTATTAAAGGCCATTAAGGCAGCAGTACAATTATCTGGGACAAGACCTGACAAAATATACACATTTTATACCAATGCACAAATGTATGCTGTGAAACCATCCCAGAATGGCAAATTTTATTGGCCACAGCTCCAAATTTTGCACATGGGTCTCCATTAAAGATAACCAGACTATTACATAATTGGCAATGGATTTTTGAAGAAAAGGTTTCTAAGGTTCCTTCTTAAAGGACCAACTATCTTTATACAGCACAAATATTGTTTGGATGTGTCTGTACTCTCATGATTTAACCATAAAGAGAGTAGTCAGAACTCCTTTTCAGTCCACCCAGCAGAATGAATTATATGCAATCATACTAGCTCTTATTATCAAGGAGATATAAATATAATATCCAATTCAGCCTATTCAGTAGGTGTGGTACAAAGAATTGCCACAGCCAAAATAAAATTTGCAGCTTCTAATATATATCAGCTCTTTAAGGAACTTCAAGAGCAAGTGAGGTAAGATTTATATCTTGCATGTGCACTCACATAGTGGACTTCCAGGTCCTATTTTTGATGGAAATTCAAAGGCAGATAGCCTTTTAACTATGTTAGCCAGTACTCCTTTATTTCAGGAAGCTCAGGAATCTCATTCTAAATACCATTAGGCTGCTTGAGCTTTACGTTTACAATTTGGAATAACAAGAGAGGAAGCTAAGAGCATAGTAAAAGCCTGTACAGCTTGCCTTCCTTTCCATGCTCCTACACTCCCCTCCAGGGAAGAACTTTCGTGGTTTGAGCCCAATGAAATCTGGCAAATGGATGCGACTCATAAATCTTTTGGTTGTCCGTCTTATCCACGTTGTGGTAGACACCTTTTCAGGATTCACTTTTGCAATACCAGCAGCAAAAGAGACAGCCCAAGTGGCCACTGAATTCCTCATCCAAGCATTTGCAATTATGGGTGTGCCACAAGAAATCAAAATGTTCAAAAATATATGTAGATCCATTATTTGTTTTCAACACTTTTGTGCACAGTAAGATTTTACACACCACTGGCATATTCTTTAATCCTCAAGGTCAAGCAATCATAGAAAGAAAAAAAACCAGACATTAAAACATTCTTCCAAAAACAAAAGTAAGGGGGAGCCATGTACCTAGAGAACTTCTAAATTTAGTTTGCTATACCATTAATTTTTAAATTTTTGATAAAGATGCACTGGCTCCAGCAGACAGGTTTTATAACCCACCAGAATGACACTGTCCAGTGTGAGCAGCTCCACTATCTTTAGATAATCGCTAGGTGATGTGGAGAGATCCAGAAAGTGGTGAATGGAAGGGACCAGATAGGTTAACTGCTTGGGGAAGAGGATTTGTTTGTATTTCTACAGATGGAGAAGGAATCAGATGGGTGCCAATGAACTGTATTCGCCATCAGAGACAGAAACAGAGAAAAACCTCAAAAGAAAGAAGATTTAAAAAACATCTGACACTGAAAGAGCATGACTGATAAGGAGACTGTTAAAAGAACTTTAAAATCTTCAGCAATCATTGGATTTCCTAACACAAGATGAGACCATTTCTAGGACTTGAAAACCAGCAGGAATCATTGGATTTCCCCGAGATGAAAAACTGTTGATGAGACTATTGCAGTACTTCAAAGCTTACAGGAATTATTGGATTCCTGGCACATGAACTAATGGACAATGGATTCCTTTTGGACTATTTCTAGGACTTACGGACATGTATAAATTCTCATGTTGATTCATGTTATTTGTTACATAGCCTGTGTTATATTGCTATGTGCTTATGTAATTATGTGTAATACCTCCCCGTATTGATGGATTTATATATACCTGTTTCAAATGAGCCCCTTCAGAAACCTGCTAATCTGATTTGATTTCCCATTTCCTTTGGTGTTTTCATCTCCCTTCTTGAGATGTCAGGAAGGGTGTGACCATCTTCTTTTTATGGTGTTTTCACTTTTTTTGAGCTGTCAGGGAAGGCATGATCACCTTCTTTTGAGGGGTCTCATCTCCTTGAGAAGTCAAGGAGGTCATGATCACCTTATGTTCTAAATCAAAAGAAAGCGGGAGATATTGGAATTCTTACAAAGTGTTGTCATTAGAATTGATAGCGACAATAATTATCTAATTTAGTATGGTTCAGTATGATTGATCTGATCTTACAAGGAGATGTTATGGGCCAGAACTTGAAACAAGGTATTAAGAGGAATTGAGGAGACAGTGTTTAAATCTAGCTTAGAATTGATTTAATCCTATAACAAATAATGGTTTCCCAGTGATATAATGATTGGTGTGTACTCCGTGTACAGCATATAAGCAAGAAGCTCTCAGGGCCAGGGACAGAAACCCTCTCGGAGGCAGAGATAAATTCATTCCATATTCCACCTTTGTGCTGACTGGAGACATTTGGAGGGAACTAGGGGCTGAAGCTCAAGACTTTGAAGGACACAATAAAGGACTGAATTAACCTCCTAGCTGCATTTGAAGTGATTATTACTTCGAACTGAAACTAAGGCTGCCTCCAGAAAAGTTCCCCAAGAAACCTGCTCTCACAGAGAATCATATTATAGAAAAGAAGAGAACACCACAGCTTTGCATTTTCATCCCTATGATCCTGGCTTGAAGCAAACATGGTGAGAGGAAGACTTTAGAGGCTTGCCATGGCATTTCTTCACATTTTCAAGAAAGTTTTTCTAAAAGAGTAAATTAACTGGAATCTATAATTTCCCCTTCTCAGACTCATCTCCCTTTATTCTATAACCCCAAGGATGCAGCAAGATGATAATAAAAGAATTGCTTCCTTTAGGATCCCAATGGATTTTGTCTTGGAAGGCATTGCAGATGGTCTAAGGCAAGAAATTTTTTTGTCTCTGAAAAGTACTGAGAGATCTTGCTATTCAACTAGTTATTTTAGGCCAGTAGGAGCTTGCATCTGCTTTATTAATGAGAATGTGAATAGAGCAGAACGACTCCTTAAAGATTCTTGAATCAAAAATGATAGATTGGTTTATAGTCTTGTATTATTGACTTGGGTTCTATAGGGGTAACCATACAATCTACACTCATTTGAAAATTGGCATTGCAGTCAGAAGTTTATTCTCCCTTTGAAAGCACCTATTTATTTATTTATTCAAATTTGTGGAATTTATTCAAAAAATGAAATTGAATGAAGGGTATGAATAATCAATCCCTTCCTGGCAGCTTGTCCATCTTGTTATTCCAGATGATCTATCAGTGTTAAATGGTATGTTTTTGCACTTGAACAAATTTATAAAATTGTGAGGAATATCAAGTGTAGTGATACACTCAGGGCTGAATGCCATACCAAAAAGTTCCCATGACCATAAATACTTCAGTCACACTGGAAAAGGCTCTGTGACCAAAGCTTATTTAGGGTTCAGGCTTTTCCTATTTTCAAAGGTCTCTTTCTGACACCTAGGGAAAATCGTCTTTGGTTTGCCTTTTTCTAAACAGGAAAAGGTCACAAGATCATTGATTTAGAGCTAGAAGTGACCTCAGATATAAACGGGTCCAATTTGTGCTATTATTTCTCTCTCTGGTCTCAGTTTTCAAGAGCTTGTGCACACAGGGAGCAACAGAGGACAGAGGTTTGAACAGAAGTCCCCTGGTTTAAGATCTAGCCCACAGTTTGCTGTACTGCACTCAGATACCTTTTGTAAAATGGGCAAAATAGAGCCTGTAGACAGCACACTGGGTGTAGCTTTTAGCCCCAAGTTTGTGTGAACTAGGCCCCCATGAAGAGTCCTCTCTAGAATCATCTTGAGACTTCATAGACTAGTAATGAAGTCTACTCAAGGATTCTTATCTTGATAAATATGGAGAGATCTGAACCCTATACTGTGAAAGATAGGAAAATATTTTAGGATAAACTCAGAGACCTGCAGCATTAATCTTAAAATCCTAGGATTCATCTCCATCGAGATGCAGATATTTTAAGATTTCTAACAAGTTGAAAAATATGCTTTTTGTTTCTAGAGCAGCTCAATAATGAGAACTCATTTACATTGCTTCAAAAGAAAGTATAACCACCAGGAGCTAGGTAGAAGTCCTACTTCTGACACTAGTTGTGTGATCCTAGACTGGTCACTTTGTTTAGAAAGATGCTTTAAGTGCTCAGAAATTAAATTAGAACAAAGTTCTGGTTTTCAGTGATAGAGAAGTTCCTCATCCAGGAATACTCTCATACAGTTGAAATCTCAAGTACAAATTCTAACCCCATTTAAAAACTGGAAAAGGGCAAGCACCTCTAAAATGGGCTTTCCAAGAGGATTAAGATAGGAAATGAGTGTGAAACAATCTCAGTATTCTACATATTTCTTGCATTAAGTGCTGATCTATTTGGAGAGATCTCCAATTTGAATTTAAACAATAGTAAATATCATAACATACATTTCTTCTCAATTTAAAGAAATGTGGCAGTAAAGAAACTAAGCCTTGCTTGAGGAAAAGTGGGGATGCACATTACTAGGTAATAGTTCCAGATATTCCTAGAGCATTCATATGTAGCATTATATGAGAAAAATAGCAGAAAAATTAACATGTTTCATCATTGCCATAATGAATTATTAGAGACAATCTGTTCAAATGGGCATTTCAAATGCTGTGCTTTAAAGTAGGATATTTGACAGCCAGATGGGCAATTCTGAGGAACTAGGAGTAGTTCTATGATGCTAATAGACACCCAGGATACCAAGAAGGAACTTGGTGATGTGAAATCCCCCAAGTTCTAGATGAATGCAGAGATTTAAAAGCCTGTGGTACGCGAGTTATGATTGGTCCAAAAAAAGCAAAGAACACAACCAATAGCCAAGTGTCACAAAGGAATAGTGATTAGAACCTCGAGAAAGACACACCAAGGTCATCCACTAACCTGGGCCGGCAATATTCCTCTCGACTTGCCTGCCACTGGAATATGATCATTCTGGAAGAGAATGAGGCAGACAGCTTCCTGCAATTTTGCCTCATATCCAGTTCATACAAGAGTCAAGACATCATTTCATAATGTCATTGGTCCTCTTCAAAAAGGAAGAACAGACTATAGGGAAAAGGTCAATTGTAGCAAGGAAATAGGATTTGCCTGCCTTGAGCAGATTCTCATTGTTACGTACATGCGAGTTCTTTTACACATCAGAAAGGTTTAAAAAAAAAATCAGCACAGTGAGGTCAAATCTTGAACCTTTCATCATTCCAAAGGAGTTTTTCCTCACTGGGGAAATAATTTTAAAAATTTTTATGGATCTACATTGTTGTAGAGATATATTTGTAGTATATTGTTTGAAGAGAAAAGGAAAGCTATCATTCGTGTTTTGGTCTTCTGGGGAGACATTCCACCATTTTCTGGTGGAATAATTGCCAGAATCCTCTTTAATAAGATAATCCTTCCCTTGGAATATGGTTATCTACCAGAGAGTTAGTATGGCTTTGCAAAGTGCCAATGGGAGACCATTATACTGGAAGCATTCAATGAAAGAATTTTTTTTTTGAGACCAATTCAATAGTTTATTAAATGGAGAGATACTGGGACCAATGGATCCATGTTTGATCCCAGGACTGGACAAGACTATCATCTCAGAGTCCAGCCAAGAATTCTTACATAGGATGTGATCCTAGGATCAATTTCTTATAGAGGAAGAATATCAAAAAGCCATCATCTGTTCTCAGGGTGCAGGGGAAAGGGAATGGTCTCAATCATCGTGACCCCCTTAGAAAGGCAAACTACAAATGACAATGTACAAGGGCCAGGGTCTCTACAAAAGGAAACAATTATAAAGTTGCCTGTAGTCTCCCTCCCTCCCCCTCCTGCCAATACTTGTCTATCTCTATTACATATTGGGTAGGGCATAGCATCCTAGGACTATAAACCTAGAGCCTCGAAGACCGGTTAAGGTTTCACGGTGGTGAGTGATTGATGCTGTAGGGCTTCTTCATGAGTCCTGATCAGATATCGGGCAAGGGCAAGTCACCTCATTAAATATAAAGGGAGAGGGTAGAAAATAGATAGGAGATGGCTGGTCTCCTGTAACCACTTGGTTTCCTTCATTCAAAGCTGAAGGTGAACATTAGCCTGCATCTATCAATGCATCAATGGCAGGTGTGGACACTACCTTTCTGCCTTTCCAAGGTGGACAGGGGCCCACTTATCTACTGCAAAGTCTCAGACTTCATCAGAACACGATCCCTCCAAGCACTAGCTTTTACCACTCAATGCAACCAAGTCCAATTCTTGGGAGTGAAGTGAGAGGGGAGAAAGGCTGGTTATTGGAATTGGATCAAGGACTGTAGCTTTCACCATTAAAGCTGCTTACTTAACACACAGCGTTCCCTAAAGCCATCACTTTGCTTCCTCCCTGACGAGGAGGCCATTAATTCAACTCCCTAGGCTAGTGTGTATTTTCCCAGGAAAAGGAAGTAGATCTAGGACATTGTCACAGGACTGTAATGACCGCGTATTTAAAATCAGCCGGAGTCAGGAATTCAGGTTAAGGGAAAAATCTTCAGTATTTATTGAAGTGAAGAAGTGAATAAAGATTGCGATAGCAAATATGGGCAGCTGCGACAGGAAGCCAGCTAAGAGAGAGAGAGACACGCGAGCCAAGCCAACCGTGGCAATGGCAATCCCAAAAGTCTCTCCTCCCCTTCCTTTTCCACTCCCCTGCCTCCACCCACCAAAATCGTCATTTCCTATACAACTCATCAGGATTTGCACAAAGAGTGGGTGGGGGCCATTCTTTCTCCAAGCTTATATATTAATAGAGTATGGTCCAATTACTATTTAGCCTCATGTACTTGGGACCTCAGTGCATCAACTCAAGCCTCAGCCCATTACACAGGACCACCTTTGTTTTCTGGTGGAATAATTGCCAGAATCCTCCTTAATAAGATAATCCTTCCCTTAGAACATGATTATCCACCAGAGAGTTAGTATGGCTTTGCAAAATGCCAAGGAATAGTCGATATTTTTTTTCCTGACAAGTCCAGGAGAAATACTAGGAACAAAATAAGGGACTCTACAAGATATTCATTAGTCTGACCAAGGACTTTCATCCTGTCAGTTGAAAAAGCTTGTGGAAAATCAATTTGCTGGCCTGGAGTTCCTGCCTCTTGTGATAGCATGTCTGCACAGATTCTGGATACTGGACGATGCTCTTATGCTTTCCTAGTCACCAATGGAGAGGAACAGGGCTGTGTGCTCGCACCCGTGTTCAGCAATGTTGTCAGGTACCTTCAACAAGGATGGAAATAGCATCCATGTTAATTACCCAACAGTGAATTATTTAACTTGAAAAGAACAAGCCAGAACTAGACAGTTGGTACATGACATTGCTTGCAGATGATTGTGCACTTAACGCGTCCGAGACAGATGCGACACAATATAGATCAATTCTCTGCCGCATGTGCTAATTTTGGCTTGATTAACACCAAGAAAAACAATGGTTCTCTGTGATGGGCTAGAACTATGAACCTGAAATAGAGGATTCTTACAAGGTACTAAGTCAGTGGAATTGATAGAGACAATGGTTATCTAATTTAGCTTGGTTTAGTATGATTGATTTAATCCTATAAGGAGATGTTACGGGCCAGAACGTGAAACAAGGCACTAAATGGAATTGAGGAGACTGGTTAAATCTAGTTTAGCATTGATTTAATCCTACAATAAATAATGGTTTCCTAATGACATATTGATTGGTGTGTACTCTGTGTGGAGCATATAAGCAAGAAGCAGCTCAGGGCCAAAAAGGACAAGTGCACTAGAAGCTCTTGGAGGCTGAGACAGATTCATCCCATTGTCCACTTTGTGGTGGCTGGAGGCTGAAGCACAAACCCTTGGGAGTCGGGGAGATTCAGAAGCCAGAGAAAGCAGATGGAAGCTCAAGCTCTCGGAATCAAAGCCAGACTGAAAGGCTCTCCAGAAAGCTGCCCAGCCCCAGGAAGGAGATAATAAAGGATCTGGACTGTAAGAAAGCTAACCAGGCCACAGGAAAGAAGACAAGACTTGGAAAGACAAAGGAGTTGGACTTTAACCCCTGGCTACTTGTGCCGTGATTACTGAACTGAAAGGAAGGCTGCCTCCAGAGACCCCAAGAAAACCTCAATGGAGAACATTATATTTTAGAGAGAATATTACAGTTCTCCACCAGTCATCACTGTACCATTCATACAGTGAACTATTTACTATAACTGATGGAGAACTTTTGA
Organism: Antechinus flavipes; assembly: GCF_016432865.1. Taxonomy (NCBI): domain Eukaryota; kingdom Metazoa; phylum Chordata; class Mammalia; order Dasyuromorphia; family Dasyuridae; genus Antechinus; species Antechinus flavipes. The sequence continues at coordinate 471,063,300 of NC_067401.1, read as the reverse complement.
ATGCCATATATACATTTGCCTTGGTTTAATTCTAAGGATGTTCACATAGGGTATTTTGGGCTGATTAATCACAGTAGTACAGAGCATACCCTGTCCCTAACAGGGAGGCCATTTGGACTCTTCAAACATGAAGGAGAACAAATAATCAGCCATCATCTTTCTGGGTTCTCCAGGGAACACAAGGGCCACAGAATTATGGCTCACATAGGTCTTTTTATAGAGGGGCAATGACCCATGCAGCAGGAGGGAGAGACAATGGGAGGGTTGTAATTGCAGTATCATTTTCTGTCTTTTCAAAGTGTACAAGTGTCCCCATGTTACCTGTAGCAACTATGCCCCCCCTCAATCACAACTGACCTAGGAAGACCTTAAACATACTTCTGCCTCAAAAAGAAATCACAGTATTGAACAAAGAACAACAGTATTCGTATCAGCTATTCTCAAAAGAATGAACGTTCTTCTATACCAGTGTATTCAAAGACAACCAGCATCTAAGATACAATCAAAACTTGCTTCCAAAATCAAAGAACTTGACAATTAGAACAGAAAATGGGAATTTCTGGCTCATAAGCCAAGAAAATGACTGCACCTGGAAAATTCATCTGTTAGTCAAATTCAAGGAGGACATCTCTTGAAAATGACTTTCCAAGCATAAGCCGTCACCACTAAAGGCAACCAAGTCCAACAGGGCAGTTGAGCTGGGTTATGGAGCAGGCCCAAGGACTAGCTGCTCCAAAGAGATAATGGGCTTCAATTACTGAAGCTGCCTATGAAACTCAACATATAGCATCTCAAAGACATCACTTTGGTTCCTCCCCAAACAGGGATCATCAACTGACTAGTCTTGTGCCCTCTGCAGACCAGTATCTTCTTGGGAAAAGGAATGAGGTTGCTCTGTGACAATCACAGGGGATTCTCTCCATCATTGCAGGCAAGTTTCTTGCCAGTATCTTCCTTCCTAGCAGTATCCTTCACCTACCAGAGAACTTGTATGGCTTCAGAAAGTGCCAAAGAATGGTAAGTATGGTTTTTGCTACCTGGCTAGTCCAGAAGAAATGCTAAAAACAGAACAAAGGTCTGTATACAACAGTCAGTGATCTAAGTCCCTTCATCCATTGTAGGCAAGTTTCTTGCCAGTATCTTCCTTCCTAGCAGTATCCTTCACCTACCAGAGAACTAGTATGGCTTCAGAAAGTGCCAAAGAATGGTCAATATGGTTTTTGCTGCCTGGCAAGTCCAGAAGAAATTCTAAAGCCAGAATAAAGGTCTGTATACAACAATCAGTGATCTAAGGCCCTTCATCCATTGCAGGCAAGATTCTTTCCAGTACCTTCCTTCCTAGAAGTATCCTTCACCTGGAAGGTGTCACTTACCAAAGAATTTGTATGGCTTCAGAAAGTGCCAAAGAATGGTCAATATGGTTTTTGCTGCCTGTCAAGTCCAGAAGAAATACTAAAACCAGAATAAAGGTCTGCATACAACAGTCAGTATACAACAGCCCTTCATTCCCATCAGTTTGTGGAAAATCGTAGCAAAATTTGGTTGCCTAGAGTTCATCTTTAGTATTATATAAGGAATAGTCAGTAAGATAATATTTACAATACTCCTTTACTGTGTACAAAGCACTTTACATCTAGAAAATTAGTTAAAGCATCAACCACGCAGAATTGAAAACTAAATGAATTAAAATAGTTTTTAGAAAACAAGGGCCGTACAAATAGTAAGTTTCTGACTTTGGACTGAACTGAAGTCAGATTTCCTGATTAAGTCCTGGCCCTCCATGCTCCTGGCCCAAGTTTCATCTTATGTCCAGTGTGAGGAGCACTAAAATGGTTGTGTCTTTGGACTGCTGGGTATATAAAGGGGAGTAAAATATAATCCTGGCAAGGTCATTAGGGGTCAGATTATAAAGGACTTTGAAGGGTAAATAGGGGATTCTAGCTTTGATCGTGTAAGAAACAGGGAGACACTAGAAGTGTCTAAGGAAAGACCACAGACAGGTCTGAGCTTTGGAAAAACCCACTTCATAGCCGAGTGGAAGACACTGGATTTCTCAAGAATTAAGGTAGAAGGATCAACCAGCAGCTACTGCAATAGTCCAGGTGTGAGGTGAAGAAGGCCACCGACCAGGGTGGCGACAGCATCAGGAGAGCAAGGGGCATATTCAAGAGATGTAGCAAAGATAAGACTGACGAGCTTTAGTAGCAGAATGGACTTATGTGAGAAACAGCATTTGACAATCATTAATGTGGAAATGACATTTCAATCCATGGAAGCTGAAGAGATCAAAGGAAATGGTATAGAAGAAGATCATTTAGTGGGCCCGAGATGAGCTACAAAGACAAGAGTAGACACTAATACACAATGCTTAAAATTGTATCGTAGCAGGGAAAAGAATCACTTTTTCAGAGTCAGCCAAATATGCTTAAAAGAAAAGAACCTAAGCTATTTGCTCAAGGGTCATCTGTAAGGTTCCCCAAGAGCTACAACTTTTAATGTGTTCGTATACATGATGCACACACAATCCCAGACCCCTTCAGCAATCTGGAAAAGATTTCCCAGTCATGGACCCTCTTTTTAGAACTTAAAAAAATGTTTTAATGTAAATCATAAGACTACAAAGGAGGTCAAAGCTTAGTGATAAAGTGCATTTTCCTGTCAAATCCAAGTTCATGAATTCTTAGAATCCCCATCAATCCCTGGAGAGAGGTCCATGGATCCCAGGTCAAGAATCCTAGTAGGAATGAAAGAAGTAAAAGACTTGCCCTATCCAGATTAAACCTAGGTATGTGCAAAGAACCTAGTCTGAAGACCAGTGAAGTTATTCCTGGTTAAGTAAAAAGAATAAGGCTATAAGGAAGCAACACATCATGATTTCTATGAACTACCCTCATCTGTCAAATGAGAGATTCTTACTTTTAATATCTACATCTTACTTGACCATAAGGAATTATTAAAAAAATAATAATAATAAATACCATAGTGCATTAGGTAGAACTCTATACTGGGGTCCCTACTTTGGGCTATCATTGATCAGTCCACATGTTCAGCCCTAGAAGCAGTAGTGAAGAATTTGTTACTTATTCTCAAAATAGGTATGTCTGTTTAATTATCTTTATATTTCTCTTCAAATGGTTTCAGGAATAGCCTTTTTATTGCCATCAAGAACTTTAAGGCTCAAAAGTTTTTTGGCCTTTGTCCAAAAAAAGTGTCCGACTTGAGATTTGAACTCAAATCAGATTGGAAGTGATGTTAGGGCAGTCTAGCATACATTTCTGGGCAGATCTAGGAAATCTAACACCAATTGGTTTTATGCTGAACAGCGACCCTTCAGAAAAGACGGAGCTTAGCGGTAACAGAAGAGGACTAAGGATTATATAAAAATATTCCAGAAGAACTCTTACAAATTTAAGTAGCTTCTCTATTGAAATACCAGCTTAGGTAAAAATGTCTATCCCTTGACCCTCAAGGCTTAAGACTTCATGTTCCTCATCTACATAAGAATCTTGAAAAGCAAACAGCAAACCACTTTCTAGTATATTTGCCAAGAATTCCAGCTAAAAGGACTTAGTTACAAAAACAAAAACCTCTTCAAATCAGTGATTTTTTGAGATTGAAAAGGATAGATGCTTAGAAAACAGGTTAATTTTTTAAAAATATATTTTACCCTTCACAAATAAATCAGTTTTCCACTACTGGTTCCTGCCTGCCTATACAAATAGGCTTTGTGCTTTAGAAAAGGCAGTCAGTATCAGAATCTGTGTTCTCATTCTGGCTCTTGGGCTTTCGCTATCTGGAAGAGATTAATAACTCCTAAAAGAACACAATGCTAGGTTTTCTTTTTAACCTACTAGTAAGGCCAATCCCTAGGTACAGTTTTGCCAATATCCTTTCACTTGGTAAGGGAAGAAGCTTTTAGGTACACCATTAAACAACAAAAAGCATGTTTCTGATTCCTAAACTGTCATAACTTATTTGCTGCTCTTCCTTCCATAATGCTTTCCCCTCCTGGATTATACTTCAGTTGTCTAGTTTCCAACTGAACTTGGACCAAATTCACTTTGTTTTTACCTCAAAGGCATTCATAATATGTCTAAGGCTCATTAATATACAGCACCCACATATGAAGGTTTCAGATAATTTCACATGGATCAATAGGGTTAATGGTCAAAAAAGGAATGGTAGACTTCAGATTGTATAGAATAAGTCATTGAAGATGACAGCAATTTTCAATATTAGTTGTCAATGCTAAACTACTCTCCATAAGATTATGGATTCAGGAAAAGTATTCCAAGACTATGGGGGATGTCCTCCCAGAACTATGAGATCAAAAAGAACACTACATACAAGCTACTAGAAAAATAATTCAAATATCAAAGAGCCACAGTCAGGATTACCCAGGATTTACTAGCTACTCTAGTAAAGGATTGGAGGGCCTGGAATATCATGTTCAGGAGGGCAAAGGGGCTTAGATAACAGCCAAGAATCCTCAGTCCACCAAAACTAAGCATAATCTTCCAGGAAAAGAAATGAATCTTCCTTGGACTATGGGACTCATTTCTGATGAGAAGACCAAAAATGAACAGAAAATTTGATATTCAAATACAAATATAAGAAGCACAAGAAGATAAATGGAACCAAAAAAATGGAACTTGAAGGTATTCCTACATGGGAAGTTGACAACTTGAGGACTTAATCTTTATTGGGCAGTTAAAAAAGGTATACATAAGACAGGTTATGAATCGGCTGATTTTGCTGTGATAATATAAAAAAATGAACAGGGAAAGAGACAAAACTAATTGGAAATTATACAATCTAATCCTAAAAAATGAATTATACAAGTCATGGAAATAACCAATAATTTCATCTAAGAAAATGCCAGAGACATGTTCATGCAAACATGAATAAAATAGAATGAGGAAATCAATAAATTGGGCATGCAACGAAAAAAAGCTAGAAAGAACAAATTATCTTTCCAAGTTCCATCTTATTACCAGATCCTTCAAAGCATAGCTTCTAAGGGGTTTCCTAGAAGACCATTCTATTGACAGAAATTCAAGAAATAGTTTCCTCTCAAAATTGATCAGGAGAGAAATTGTGTTTTTCTTGCCCTACTGTAAGTGATACATTGGAGGAAAAAAACTTTTTCAAATTTTGCTCTACTCTGGTCTATAAGTCTAATAATATCAATTTTAAAGTATGGAACTTGGTTTGGTGACATCAGGCATGTTGGGCTGCTGAAAACATCTGGATTTGCCTTTAGAGAGGGGTGATTGATAGCTGGGATTTGCATTTTATGAAGAATGCTATTACTTAGGAATCTCAGAAAGTCTCTACCTAAGTGTAGAGGGCCACAGCCAGTGGGGGAACTCTGGGTGAGGTGTAAGACCCTTCTGCCCAGAGGGAACCTGCTCACAATGTCTGGTTGGGCTCCCCATCTTCTCTAAGGGCTCTCACCCTTCCTGAGAAGTCGGGGAGGCTGTGACAACCTGTGTTGTAGTTGAAGCAGGATACCAGGTGGGAAACTACATACAATAGCAAGTGTACATGGTCCCACACGCGTGGTATATACTGGGCGCATGCCCAGTGTTTTGGTTATATGAGGGTATATAAAGGGGAAAGACTTGGGAATAAACAGACTCCATATTGTAACCATCCTTGGGAGTGTCATCCCTCATTCTTCCACTAATACAGTATGTTTTGTCACCCCCAACTTGGGGGCTCTAGAAAGCAGGACACAACACCTAGGAATACAATATCCTAGAATACATCATGTTTCCAGAGACCTCCCTTTGTGTGTGTGAAGGACATGCAATTAGTGACATCGTGAATATTCACAAAAATATTATCAAGGCAGCATAAAGCCAATGGCAGTTACTTGGCTCCTTTGGCCTTCCCTCTCTTGCCAGCTATTAAGTATTTGTGAGAAGGATATTATAATAAACACATAGAAATCTAAGTGGAAAAAAAGCATGCACTTAGATTATTATATTCTCATGAGGAATAAGAACATATAAAAGAAAGCTAAGAGGATTGTGTACAAGGGGCTTGAGATTCTAGAGTATCATCTAAAGAATGAAATATTCCTGGGCATCCTCCCTAAAAAGAGGTTCTAAAGAATCATACATATGTCTATTAACTACAGATATGACAGGATCCAGAAAAAATGAGGGCTATGGAATCCGGTGCCCACATGGTTAAATGATACAGACCATGGTAAAATTCAAGTGGGAGTTTTCCAAGTTAAAAAAAAAAATAATCAAGAAATATGCAGTGACCATAGATACAGGAGCCATATTCAGTAGAAAGGACACATTCAATGCCATTAACACCTATTTTTCCTGCTTTAAGCATACTGAAGGTCAAATCAGACTAACAGTATATTCTAAACATATGCATGACATTAAAATGCCAATCCCTTCTTTCTATGGCAGCCATGGAGAGTAATTTTTCCATCAAAATGAAAAATTATTAGTGACTATTAGAACAAATGATAAAAACATGACAAACTTACATTCTTTTGTGGAATTGAGTGACCATGGAACTCCAAACAATTGTAAAACATGGTGAGGAATTTGAAATCAGATAGCTGTACCCTATCTTTGGAAGGGCACAGAAAAAAAATCAGGGCAAATCCAAGATAATCAGCCCTCAAGGCTCTTATTACATCAGAATATAGCCTTGTGGCGTTCTCTTTTCTAAAATATGATCGTTCTCTCTGGGTGCAGGTTTCCTGGGGGAGCTTCTGGAGGCAGCCTTAGCTTCAGTTCAATGTAATAATCACTTCAAATGCAGCCAGCTGTTAAAAGTTCAAATCTTTTGTGTTTTCCAAAATAGCCCGATTAGTTTTCTTATAGCCTCTCTCTCCCCGTCCTTGGTTCCCAGAGCTCTTGCAGCTTGTCTGCCAGCTTCAGCCTCCAACTCAACTCCGACTCCTGGCTTCCCAATCTCCTCCACTAACCCCTGACTGAGGCTCTAAGAGCTCCTTATATATGATCTCTTAAAGGTGTGAACCCAAAGGTTGGCGGCTCCTCAGAGAGTGGGATTGTGGGAGGTGTAACTTTGTGAATCTCCCGGACTTGTGAACTCTCAAAGGTCCAAACTTAAGCATTGTTTCTATCAATTCCAGTGAGTTGACACTTTGTAAGGATTCTAACATAGCCTGACGATTTTCCTCAAGTAAATATAGCTTAGAGATGTCTATAAACAGAGGATTTCCCCCTCAGAGGTTCTCTCTTCATATATGTGTTAAGAGAAACAGCTATATTCAAGTTATAGAATTAACCAAAAAGAGGCAAAGAAATCAGGGAAAGGTAGCAATGGTGCCTCCTGTCCTCCCCTCCACTGCTGGGCCTCCCTATTTCCCCTCCAAGGGAAAAAAAAAAACTTGCCAAAATAAAATCTCATGGACAGATCCCGGGAGGAAATGAAAGTAAAGAATCAATTCTAGGACTGTGATCCTTTTCTCTAATTAAAGACTTCTAACATGTCTGCCTTAGGTTTATCACAAGGAAGGCAGCTTCAAACTTCATGGGAAGGACAACCCATAGGAAAAAGGCAAGAAGAAGGGGAAGGGTATCTACAAGTGATTCAGTCAAGAAAAGGAAATTTTTCCAGGATTGAGCTGAAACCCAGGGGATCCCAAGTGCCAACCACTCATGCTAAATATGGCAGATAACATCTAATAGTGTGAGGCTCACATTCCATTTCTTCCCCAAATGCAGAGATGCCATGAAGAAGCAGAGCCAGATCTTAAGTATCTCTTCCTTTCCTTTCTCAACAAAGATATAGGGAAAATAAATTCTACAGTCTCAATAAAACAGGGCTAAATTTGTCAACTTGATATTATTATATCATGAAAGTTGTTCCCTTAAGACAGTATGTCAACATGACATAACTGATTCCATTTTGTTTTAAACCTCCATTTTGTGGTTGAGCTATTTTAAATTGATTTTAAATTATTGAATAATTAGATAAGCACATATATGGTATGATGTAATCAGCAAAATGTGCTAATTAACCAAAGGATAATTGGTTGTAGATCCATCAATAAGAGATAACCAATGAAAAAAATTGTAAAAACTTTCAATAATTTGGAAATAAACTGTCAATAAATTATATAGTAAATAATTTAGAAAAGGCCAGAACTAGAAGCATGCACATACTAAAAAAAAAAAAAAAATTGAAACCTCAGGGATCAGCCTATTCCTAAGTCATTATGGCTGGTTATTGTTTTCCCCCACTTGAGCAAAATCATTGACTCAAGGACAAGTGGGAGACATAAGGGATCAGGTCAAATTAGGAAACTTGTTGGATTCAGTACAAAAGAAATCTACTGAAAATTAAGACCAAAGATTGGTAGTTTATTAATCAGAGTATATAAATATCTTCCGAGAAGTGATTTCATGCATTGAAAAAGTAGAGTAATGGTTTCCAGCCTACTAAATAGCACATAAAATGGCAAATCAGCTCTGTAGATGTATATTAGAGGATTTTATCATGGTTCTCAAGAGGAGATTTTTAAGAACTGCTGGATGCGATAGCTGTGAGAGACACACCCCAGAATCAGCAAGACCTCAGATCGAGGAAGAAAGCAGAGAGCTAAAACAGGGCAGGTTTGTATTTGGGATCACTTTTCTGAAATGTTCAGAGTGAAGAAATATAGCATAAGCTCTTAATAGCAATCTGGACAGCATACTAAAAAGGAGAGATCATCTTGCCAACCTTGTCCATGAGATCAAAGCTATGATTTTTCTGGTATCAACGTATGGCTGTAAGAGTTGGACTAAGGAAAGCTAAGCAGCACAGAACTGATGCTTTCAAATTGTGGGGCTAAAGACTTTGCGTCCTTTGGTTAGTAAAGAGCAAATCAATCAATACAAAGAAATTAACTCTATTAATTGGAAGAACAAATATTGCAGATAAAGCTTAAATTCTTCAGCAAGAAAAAAAAAGGAAAAGATTTGTCACAGAAAAGATCCTGATTTTTGGAAAGGTTGAAGGCAAAATAGGTAAGGGATGGCAGATGAGAAGAATAGCACCATGGGAACAAAACATGACTTTGGACAGATTGTGATAATATGTAATAAAAGGGTTTAACATGTGATGGATCCATGAGTTCATGAAGAATCACATGACTGACAATCTCGTCTGTTTAAATCATGGTGATTTTATAGATTTAGTTTTGTTTTTAAATATACATGTTTTTATTGCAGGTTCTAAAGTAAACTAGAAAGAATTGAATGGGGACAACAAATAAAGATAGGATAAGGTAAGTGATAGGTTAATGTTTAGGCTATTTGGATCTTTTCATGAGAGATATGGTTAAGACCAATAGTAGGAGATAGTAGTTTAAAAAAAAAAAACTTTAATTCTACTAACAACTATTTCTACATTGTCCAAGTTGATATTTTAGAAATAAAACCTTTTCAATAGCTTAGATTTAAAGGACTTTACTTATAAGTAAAGGATTTAGTCCTCGGTCAATAGCTTTAGATGAAGATACTAACTTAGAAAACTATTACTAACATGTCATCCCCAGAGTTCTGTAAAAGTTATGGAGACTTAAAACCAATATAGGCTTTCCTTTAGATATAGAAAATGTCCAGTAAGATCCTGCATTAAAGAATATGGAAGACAAGATAATAAATAAGCTCCAATTTATGACCAATAATAGCCGTTCTGGATATGGATGTAACTAGCAATGAGCTATGTTTGGGTAAAGAGATCTCATGTCGTTCTGGATCATAATAATGCAATTCCTATTGTTCTAACCAAGAAACCTCAGCAATTTAACAATTAGAAATTAATAAGCTAGGCTCAGAATAGGAAAAAAAAGTGACCAAATGATAACACTGATGAGCTGGTATGTATGAATGAGGTAACTAACAAAGGACAAAAACATGACAATATTGATGATAAAATATTCATAGCTAGAGTCAATAATCAAAAAAATTTTAAAAAATGAAACCATTACTAATGTTTACAATTATAAGGCACCACCCAGAAATTGTGAATCTATACATATCAGTTACAGAACAATGATTTTTTCTTTTTTAATAACCAAGTAGATTAGACTTCTAAAGCATTTTGTCAAATGTATTAAGATTGGAGATATTTTAAATGGAGTCATTCAAATCAAATTTAAATTCAGAGCTTTGAATTCTGTAAAAGAAGCCTATTTGCAAACATTGTCTTAGAATACCTGTGTGGGGTGAGAGGACTTTCTAAACATTTAGGAAGAATCCATGAACATTATATGAATTTAATCAAACCCAACGCCATTCCTTTGACAACTTGTCACAATTTAACACCAAATTATGACATTCCTGCTGAGATGAGTAATCAATTCATGATTCATTGAGTCCCAAAATATGGAATAATTGAAGTGTCTTATAACAGCCTTTGGAGTCGAGTAGCAGATACCAGGTTGGAAGGACATTTTATCTGTTGACATACATATTACATAAGTGGAATTGCATCTTGGAAGAGTGGCATTTTGTTATTTTAATCAATAAAAATCTGCCCTTCAGAGAGACCCACGTTCCTGAGTAATACTATACCACTGTCCCATCCCCAAAGATTCATTGATTGGAGAATGAGGAATTAGCATATCAATAAGAAGTTTTGCTTACCAGATCCTAGATTAAGTCAAACAAGAAATTGTGTGTGTGTGTGTGTGTGTGTGTGTGTGTTTTCTCCTGACTTAATCTACTACAATTGACTCAAATGTGACAATCCAACAGGCACTAAAATAGTTCAGCTTGTATGAGTAGTCAGTATTATACAAAACATTCAGCATCCACACCAGAAAGAACTATATGTCAAGAATTAAAATTGAAGCTAAGATGAGAGCTTTGCCTCGATGTTATGTAATCCTGGAATTGATCATCTGTACCCCAATAAGGATATTAATTGTATTAAGGTATTAATTGTAGATAGGAAGTAAATACTCTCAAACAGATCATTTAGCCAGAATTCTCAGCACCCGATTAAAACACTGGACTGACTTTAGACTAATGACAGCCGATAAAGAATCAGTTTAGAAAATTTTGTAAGATTTTTCCAATAACTAAATTTGGAAGGTGAATTCATTTCATACCAAAATTTTATGAAAGGTATAAAGATTTATCGAAACCAAAGTTTGTTTTTAGATGGAATGCCAAGTAAAACCTTGTACCATTAAAGAATACAGGAAAGAAGGAAATATATAAATGTTTTCATTACTATCAATGGAGTTAACGGCTCTAAATATATCAATAGCCACTAAACAGCTACGTCTACTCGCAGTCTTGCACGATTCCCTGCTTTGTTAAGCGCCGTTTTCTTCTATGCCTATTCAAGAACCTGAAAGTGGTTCTGGAAACCAATATCTAGAAACTAGTAATTTAGTAAATTAAGATAGGAAATATCTTATAAAAGTAACTTCCCAAGAGCATCAATGAACAAAGACAACAAATGAAAATTAGTACTTTAGGACAGAATATTGTAATACTAGCAACAACACTGTCCTGGGTGATATTGCAGGTATAATAGCTGCTTTAGTGGACACAATAAAAAAAATTGATTGTAACTTTAGAGCAAAACTTAATATTCATTTCCCCCCACCCCTGAATTACAAGTAGGTAGAAAATTCTTAACTATAAAAATAAACTGGATTTTTCTTTTAAGAAGACCCTATATATAGATTATTTTAAACCAAAAATTTTGAATGTCATGGAAGAAGCAGACCAGTATGAGAAGACTACATAGAACTAACTGCCCATGTGACCATAGGGAGATAATCAATGAAGTCTCTTCAATTTGTCAGGTATGTTTAGGAACTCTAGACAAATATTTAAAACTACAACTACCTTGAAGGATACTTGAAGAAAGAATGAATATAGAAAGTTACACAGGTAGAAAAAATTGTATAGCTCAAGTTCTGTCCTGAAAAGTAATCAGTTTGAGTGATCAAATAGAAATGACTCTTCAACAAAGAAGATTCAAACCAGCCCCGCTTGATCAGTGATGGGGAGCCATTTACGCCCACAGGACCGTGGAACACAACATAGCATTCTCACTGTTTGCTTGCATTTTGATTTTTCAGTTTTTTCTTCCTTCTTGAAGAAATTTTTCTTGTGTAGCAAAGATAAATCTAATATGTATACATATTTATACAGTTAACATATTTTAACATATTTAACATGTATTGAACTACCTACTAGCTAGTGGAGGAGATAAAGAGAAGGGGGGAAATTTGGAACAAAAGGTTTTGCAAGGGTCAATGTTGAAAATTACACACACATTTTTTATTAAAGCTTTTTATTTACAAAATAAAGTAATCAAAAAGGAAAGATGTTTTGTTATCAGGTACATCAAAAAGCATCTGAAAAAAATTCAGATTTCAAGTGATTATACAATAAAATTTTAGTTTAAAGAAACTGATAGTTAAATAATCAAGGCAAGATGTCAACTGAATCAGTCTCAAATTCAGCTCAGTCAGGTAATCAAATATCAGAAATCTAGTGATAAGAATAAAAGGCAAATCAACCCTCAAATGTTAGTTCCAAGGCTCAATTCTCCCATTAGCCCAAGCCATACAGATGTTGGCTTAGATCATAAGAGCCAGAAGCCTTTATTCCATGGAAAGTTAATTTTTAAGCTAAGGTAATCGCTACTTGTGAAGATAAGTGTTAAATTAAGCATTCAAGGGGAGATTAAGCTTTTGTATAAGGGGAAACCAGACTTCAAGGTGACTTGACAGTAAAAATCGATGAGAATATATCATTTTTCAAAGCATATCCATTCAAGATTTATCAAACAGGCAATAAAAAGAGCAGCTAATTTTTCAAAGGCCAAATACGGTATCTTCTCACAGTGTTTCAGAGAATGATACCAAACGAGAATTAGGTAAGATTTCAAGTTCTCCAAATCTAGCCTTGAAATCTGAATAAACAGATCACTTCTTATTCAAAAGAATGACCATCTTCCATCAAAATACATACGCACAGTGAAAAATACTAAGTGGTCCTTCAACTTGTCATGACAATTGACCAATATTACATAAGCTTTACTTGTGTTTGGCACAGTCTGACACACCTGGTTCCTTAAATGAAGCAGGAAACTTTCCTAAAGGTCAACAAGGCTGAGGTACAAGGAAGGGAACGTGGGGAAGTTTTTTTTTCCCCAAAAAGGGAGAAGATATTCCCAGAAGTAGCCACAAGAATCACTTGTCTCTTTTCCTCTAGCACTCCCAGTCAAACATTCACCAAGTTTTCCTGTAAATGTAGCAAATGTTGAATTTAATGACAAAGTCCTAAATTAATTTCTAAATGCTACAGCTGAATTTAAGGTAGTTATTCTGAATTATTTGCTCCATGTATGAATTTGGACTCAGTCATGAATACAACCTGTCCCAAAAGTCCTAGTATAATTTTAAAATTAAGCTCAAGTGTTAAAGCCAAAAAAAAAACATACTAAGATGTTGGAACTTTTTTTGTGTGTGTGTCTGAGGTCTGAGGGAACAAACCTTTGGGAATTTAATCTTTGAAAGCCATGCACTTCCTGTCTGCATCTCTAGGAACAGATATTTCTTATAGACTCCATCTCTCCCCATTCATGGAAAATTATGGGTCAATAATGTGTCTAACAAAATTTACGCCAAGGGCCCAAACTCTGGCATTTATACTACACAGAAGAGGCTCCTTCAACCAAAAAGCCTCAAATTACTCTATCAGAAATACTGATATCATTCCTCCAAGAAGTCTTTGTAAATGCCCCTTAAATTCTTATGCCTTCCTTATTTTGAAGGACTAATGTATCACATTTACAGTATATTTTTTTAGCTGGCACATCATAGACACTTAGTAATTGTTTATTGACAGAAAAAGTAATCCTGGTATTACCACTTATCTCACTCATTGTCCCGAAGTCAAGGGAGAAAGACAATTATCCTTGAAGACCATGATTAGATACTTAAATCCCTTTGTCTTTCAGATACTAAAACTTGAGTTTGTGGGCTTTAAGAGATCTTTCAGAACCCTGGGACCAGGCTTAGGGTTATACTGCGAGGTCAGTCCAGAGATGGGGGCATCCATCTATAAGAGGATGATCAGAAATGGCTAAGCCATTAATAAAGGAATAAAAAAAGATGTCAAGACTCTCTAGCCTCCTAAGCATCTACACACACCAAGATAATTGAGAATGATTTTTTTTTCCAATCTGAGATTTTGAATTGTAGCTGGTGCCTGAATTTCCCTAATTTAGTCAGCCTGACAACAGTCATGCACCCAAGATCTTAGAACAAAGACAGTTCTGATACAAATAAGCTTTGCATCTCCTTGACAAAATACAAACTCATCTACAAATTGCCCCATTCTTTGTGGGCTAGGAGTGATGGAGCCAGATGCCTACGAAGGGAGGGAAAAAAAATGGAAACATGAGATTTTATATTCATGGACTCAAAGATCACTGTAGACAGTGACTGCAGCCATGAAGTTACATTATTCGCTCCTTGGAAGGAAAGCTGTGAAATCTGGACAGAATACAAATACAGAGGTCACTTGCCAAAGGTCCCTACAGTCAAAGCCATGATTTTTCCTGTAGCAATATATGGCTGTGAGAGTTGGTCTATAAGGAAAGGCAAAGATTTCAGAATTTGTGCTTCAGAATTGTGATAAAAATAATTAAGTCTCTTGGACAGTAAAGAGATAAAATTAGTCAATACTTAAAATTAATTTAGGCTATTCACTGAAAAGTCAAAATAATGACGTGAAGCTTAGATACTTGAGTCACCAAACAAGACAGGAATCATTGGAAAATATTTTGCTGCTGGGAAAAATTGAAGGCAAAATGGAAAAGGGAAGGCAGATGAGATGGATAGTCATAGAAGCAATGAACTCAACCTCAAACTTTGGGAGATTGTAAAAGAAAGAAAAGACAACACGTCGGGTCCTTTCTTAGTAGGATCGGAGCCCCACCAACAACAATTTTGGGGGTTAGGAAGGTTGGGGTACTTCGAGTATACAATCATCTGATAACAAAATCTTGGCAATCTATTCTCCAGGGCTGTCCACATTGATCAAAAGTTCATGCATGTATTGCTTGAGTTAGCTCAGCAATTGGAAGTTCTGAAAGAGCTGGAGAAGTACCAAGCTGCCTCCACCAACCTGCAGGTCTACAGAGCCATTGTGCTGACTACACTTATCCGAAACCTGAACAGATCAGAGCCATGTCAGAAAAGTGAACCACTTCCCTTTGAATTATCTGAGCAATATTGAGTATTGGAAAGATAACATAGCATATACTAATATCCTTTCTATAAAGGAACTACTAAGCATTCAAATTCCATTGCAGTGAATGCAACTCCGATGGGCTGACCATGGAGTTTGAATGGTAAATGCATGCTTCCCTCCCAAAAAAAATTTAAGGGAAACTCGTATAAGGTAAGTGGTTCACATGGTAGTAAGAAAGATTAAAAGGATATATTCAGGCTTTTTTAAAAAATGGGAAAAAATAGTTCAGGACTGCCCAGCACGGATTGCCTGCATCAAAGAAAGCACTACACTCCTTCAGCAAAGCATTATAGAGGCATAGACATGTACAAATACAAAGTCATTTTAAATGTTCTCATGGACCACTTGTACCCAATCTGTGGGAGTGCCTTTTGAACTTGCATTGGTCTGAGCAGCCAACAGCTGATCGCTGTACTCCAACATTGGTTTTCAAAGACCAAATGATACTGCAAAGATCAACAACATCTCATGAAACATTCAGGGAATTGAAAAGGCAAAGAAATCTGACCAGGATACTTAAATAGAAAGTCTTCTATATACAATCCCGTCTTAGCTTAAGAACGCCACAGCTATCATAAGGAAATGACCAGGCAGTCATCTCAAAGCAAGATGCTTCAATGGCTTCCAGCAGGGAGCTCCCCTCAGTTTAGCATTTTCCCTTCTATCAAGAAGCACCTTGGTAGGTCCATTTCCCATTGAGGAAAAGTTCTAATCCTTGTCTAATGTCTTATTTCAAAGCTATTTCTATTTATAAGAGACATTCATTAAGTCCCTGAAAAGTCAAAGAATACCAACTCAGGAACCAATATTTTAACATGGTTAAATGTTAATTTTGATACTTCCAGACCTGATTCAATCTCCTGAGACTTACCCTATACTTGTAATAGTTATCATCAAGCTCATAACAGATTTAGCCTTTTCTTCAGGGTTCAAATATCCATCACAAATACAATGTATGTCTGGAGGTTGCCCCTTCCACACCAAAATGGAGACTCAATCAGAAGTCTCACCAAATTGTCACCTTAATTCCTCAGTCTGCTTTGTCCCATCTCACTTAACACTGCACAACTCATAGTGAAGTCTAAACTAGGTCATTCACAGCTTTACAATTACAATTACAATTGTCTAGGGAGATGCTGGGTCATCACTCCTTGCCTTGGGGAGCATATTCCATCTTTAATGTCAGCAACAGATGGGAATCACTTCAAGCTATCTGGAAATCTTATTTAGCCACTAAATTCCTAATATTTCTTATATCCATATTCCCACTCCTCGGGTCAAAGTGAAAGGACCAATCATATTGAAAGCAATGGTAATAGCTTCCATTTATACAGTGCTAAAAGATTTGCAAAATGCTTTACAGATATTCTCATTTGGTTCTTATATCCCCGAAATTTGTTATTTTTAGTTAATATATGAAGAAAAAAACTGAAGCTGAAAGATTTTTAGTGACTTGCTCCAAGTTACATTGTTAGTGGTATGGGATAGAATTTAAATTTAAATCCAGGGAAATACAAAGACTATCCAGAAAAAGCAGGGGGAAAAAAGAAAGCTTTCATTGGAATTGAACAAATGGACTCCTAGACAAGTATTGAGTCATCTAATTGAAAATAAATGCATAACTAGGTAGCCACACTTCCAAGAATTTAGTTTCACAATAATCATATCCTAAGCATTCCAGAGAACAATGAAGTAACCCCTAAAAGGAAAAAGGGGAGAAATTTTATCCCTAGTTTCTAGATACCAGAATAATGAAAAATAATCAGAAACCAGAAGTAAAGCATTTTCCTCAAGAAAGGAAAAGAAAAAAAAAGGCAAAATGTGCAAATCTGGAGAATCCACACCAAATGTTCACAGGAACATTTGTGGCTAAATCTGTGGTAGACGTTCCAAAACATGTATTGATTTGATCAACTTAATCTGATCTATTTGACAAACATAATATTGCCATTTTGAAAATGAAGTACAATCACCAACATCTAGAGGAAGAATTGTGGTCTGGCTAAGAAAAATCAGACCATTTGTATATAAAAAAGCAAAAATATATGAAGAATGGGAAGTTTTGAATAGGTTACCAAATATACATTGAATTTAGGATTCCCAGTTTGAATAATCACCATTACAATTTTCATGGCAATGTGAAAGGATAAGGGTCTTCTAAACTAAGCTCTAAATGATGCTCACTATAGCTAACAGTTTTTCTGGGGGGGGGGGGGGAGAAGGGGGAGGAAGGGGAAGAAATTCCAATATCTACACTGGGAAAAGAATCACATTGGTAAATGCCAAAAAAATGATATCTTTATCATCTAGTTCTGAGAAATAATTTCTTATTGAAATTAAACCAGTTTGAGTTTGATTCATTATGTTCTATCTATAGTATTTCTATGGAAGGCCATTATCCTCGCCTCCTTCCTACTGAATATTTGGACTGACTCTGGCCTTACCTTGCCTCTCCAAGCCTTCTTAGCTATCTGCAGATATAACAATTTTACCTCCATCCCCAACTGGCCTATATATTAAAAAAAAAAAAACAGTTTCTTGAGAACGGACTTTTTTTTTTAAGAAAAAGTGAAAGATCATGGAAGAGATGTGGAAAAATTGAGACTGAAGCAATCCAATCACTTTGGAGAATATGGAATCAGGTTCAAAAGATTATTCAACTACCTATATATCTTGACCCAACAAGACTAAATACTTCATTTTTGGCTTAGAGGATAGGAATTAAATATAGAACCTTGGAATAAGTGACAAATCCAAGCTCCAGATATTTTATACAATAATTTCCTGACTTGCCTATAGTCCTTGATCTATTCTTTGGATTAGATCAACTAAATTTTAAGAAGGATCTTTGCTCAAAGTGATCCCACTTCAGATTCTAGAGATTGCTATAAAGAGAATGGTTTCCTTGCTGGGAAATAATTATGTCATATTTTAGGGGTTTCCAGGATAAAGACACATCCAACTGGCAGTGTGGGCAAAAATCAGGTTTACCAGCTAAACCAGATGGATATAATCCCCTGGGTAATGATTCATGCTCAAGTTTCAAGACTGATAAAGAAATTGGGACAATGGATTCCTGAGGAGAGTTCTTCCTTCTATAAATATGGCTTGCACTTGGATGAGATCAAAAAAAGCCAACTGCCTGTAGGATGTTCAAGGTACTTTGATGTCCATTCACAGAACTGTCAATACTCAAGTAGAAAATTAGAGAATCCTGCCCTGATAGATATGGGCACAGAAGGAAATCTATTAAAAGTCTGTCTTGGGTAAATTCCTACTGCTACACTTCTTCCCTTAGGCACCTAGTCCCTGTTCTCAGCTGGATGCTGACCCAACTTCCTTATATCTTTCCCTGATACTTGCCCCTCCTGTATCTCTAAGCTTCTTGAGCCTTTAACTGAATTTTTTTATACTTTGTTCTATCCCTTTAGAATAAAAGCTCCGAGCAGAGATCACTTCTGTCTGTATCCCTCCTTTCTGCATTGCACACAGTAAGCATTGTTTCCTCAGAAAAGATGCCAGATTTTAAGAAACAGATTTTATTTTTTTAAACTAGATACCCAATATGGATACATATTACTGTATAATGTGGAGAAATCACTAGCTCTATTCCTATTAAAAATCGTGTCAGGAACTCTCAGCCTTCTAAATAATGAGGACTTGAAAGGCTCTATTGTTAAATGCCTAGCATCATCAGGCTTCTTTCTCCATCTAAAGTTTCCAGTAATCCAGGCAGTGGATTATAGATCAGCAGGCCAACTTGATTATCACTGATTTAATTGTTATTTGCTTATGTAATTTCCATTGTTTTGTCAGGAAAAAAAAAACAGAACCCAGTATTTCAAAGACTGGGACTTATTGACTGATCTTTGAAAGCAGACTCGACTAACAAACTTAGAACTCTACCCTTATGGCAACTGGGCTATTATGGGATCGAGAAATCTAAGCCATAAACCCCAAGATATCTTGTAAGGTTTCAGTGATCAAAATTATGTTTGTTTGGGCAGAGCATCTGTAGCTAAGAGAATTATATCCTACAAGGATAGGAGCGGAGGCAAAGGAAGGAAGAGATAAATGCTTTCTTTGCCTCACTTTTTACCAAGCCTTAAACATTGAAGGACATTGCCTCAGTCAAATAGATCTGAGAAATGCCTTATAGTTTACATAAAAGATCCCCTTAAATGAGACACAGTGATGTCCAATATCTCAGCAGAAAATAAGAGGCATTTTTCTCCTTGTTTCAACTTCATATTTCTCTCCCTATTCTTCATCCTAAGAACTATACACTAGTGTTATTTTAGTGACTTTATCAATGAAGTAGGAAGAAAAGTTTTTTTCCCTTAGAGAACTTTGGTTTAGACGAAGGAAAGGAAGTAGGATCTATGGTCTTGGAGTTCCAAAAACTGTCCAACAGAAGCAGCTACACACAAAGAAAACACTGGGAAATGAATTTAAACTGCTTGCATTTTTGTTTTTCTTCCTGGAATATTTATACCTTCCGAATCCAATTCTCCCTGTGCAACAAGAGAACTGTTTGGTTCTGCACACATATTGTATCTAGGATATACTGTAACCTATTTAACATGTAAAAGGCTGCTTGCCATCTGGGGGAGGGGAAAAAAATCGGAATAGAAGCGAGTGCAAGGGATAATGTTGTAAAAAAAAAAAAATTACCCTGGCATGGGTTCTGTCAATAAAAAGTTATTTAAAAACAAAAACAAACAAATAAACTGTCCAACATTGGAAAAAAAAACTTCTCACAGTCCTCACCATTTCAAACTGATGAAGCAGTGAATTCAGAAAAATATTCCATAGCTATCAGAGATGGGAAAAAATGAAGAGTCAATTATGCTTATTGCCCTGACATCTTAATCAGTCTACACAATTAAGAGACGTGACGGAGGGCTGAGATCAACTCAAATACAACAGATGAGCTAAATAGGCATCTTTGCTGTCAACATGATTTCACCTTATGTTTCCCTGGAACATGTTTCTTTACCTCCTTATAGAGGAGCCCAAGATTGGGCTTGCAGCTTTAAGCACTAGAGTATGCTCTTAAATTGTATGTCCTATTGAGGTTAACAAGGGAATGACTTCTGAGCCTTAAAGGGCAACCATGTACTAGGTTCATAATATACCTTGGTTTTAGCCAGACTCCCTAATACCCAGTTTAGTGACAGAGATAAAGGATCAGAGTGGGGAGGTATAATCAGAAATATTAAAAGATAAGACAGGCTCGAAAGATTTAATATCTAATACATTTCACCACATCAAGTTTCTCAGATTCTTAGAGAAATAGTCCAACATCCCAAATCCTAGTCAGATCCATCTGATTTGATGGACAGTTTCATCCTTTGGTCATTATGAGAGCTAAATGGGCAAACATTTCAAAGAGAACTGTCGACAGAAAGGAGTCAGTCTGATACAGCACAAACTCACCTTATTGGATTTTATGCTACTATGTCTTAAAAGGAGCAGATAACTCCCATTTCACCTTTGTGGGGAACCATTTTAACACAAAGGTGGTCCTAATGATGACCGTCAGCATTTAATGGGGCGGATTAAACTGCCTGAATTCAAATGATTTAAAGAATGCCATTTTACCACATCCATTTTGTGTTGTTCTGCCATAAATTCTTAGCCTGTAAACTATTTATCAATATTGTTTCCTATTTAATCTTAATTGGTATTTTTCTAGCTTAAAAGAAATCCATTTGATAAGTGAAGTTTGTATAAATATGTTTTGCTTACAACATGTCTATGGTACAATTAAAAATAGGATTTGTATTTTGTAAAGAAGAAGAATGAGGTTCATTGTAGTAATATTACTTGTCTCAATGGTGGAAGGTAGTTATGAAAACTTTAAGATATTACGTTCACCAGTCTGGAGGTGGTATAGTGTCCTTTATGCTTAGGGTTAATGCAAGAGTTAGAAAGTCATGGAAGGATACTCTTCCTATGTATCCTATGTATTACTTTCTGCCTGGGAGATGTCTATTTTGCAGTCCCTTTCACAGCAGAGACTATCTTCACTTGAAAAATGGGCTATACAAATCTAAGACATACTGAATCTGGAAATCTAATGCAACTTGGAACTGAATGTAACAAAAATTAAATTAAATTCTAAGCAAGGTGCTGGAACATAATCCTTTTTAGATCTTGAATGTAAGCCAGATGGTCCAGACCCCAGCAGTTATATAAAAGGCTTGTTACATTCCTGTAACAAGATAAAGATCATCAAAATGGGAAGCTGTTAGAGGCTTCCAGATGGATATAGTTGAATTAATTGGACCTTCAAATACCCAGATATCGAGGAGATAATTTTAATATGAATTAGAAACCCCGAAGAAATAGCCAAACTACTTCATACTAATTGTCTAGTAGGGATTTCCATCCCAGTGGATGGCAGCGTGGTACTATTCCCTCAATTATATTAAGTAGTTTTATTTATTTGAATTAGTCTGTAGATTAATTCAGAAAAAATAAAAGCCTTGTCATTGCACCATTTCTCCAATTTTTTTTGGCTGAAAGTCATGTAAGAAGTGAGCCCAAGATAGCCCAAAGAATTATGAATAAAAAACAACTAAAATTAATGTAGCTCTAAGGCCCCTAAATCTGCAAATATCATTAAATAGTTTTAGATACCTAAAAAGTTTGGATGATTGCTTCTCTGGGGACTCATTGAATATGTAGTCAAGCAAGGGTAGATAATAATAAATCTGAAGATACATGAGAAAATGTTATTTTTTTTTTTTAGCATAAACCAAGCTTAAATCTTAAGTTGAAAAGCTTGAGTTTCAGGGAAATTAATTTATTTTCTAATTGCTCGTAGTTAATAACAAATGAAGTGAATGGCACTCTAGGAAGTCAAAGACTGCTCATGAAGGCAATTTGAATGCTTACACTTGTGGGAAAAGTGTACCAAACATGGAAATAACTGGTTAATCAATGAAGGATTAGACCAGGAGGAGGCCTGAAAGCCTTCAGCTCTTCCTTGTGAGAATATGATGAGGCTCAGCTGCCTCCAGCTATTGGAGCAAAGACAGCCATTTCTATCTGATGTAGTCAATAAACAAAAGGGTAAGAATTCTACCCAGATAAGATTCTTTGAAAGATCTTGTGTGGGGATTGTACTCAAGTTCAAGAAGTACCCAAATTCTCTGGTACAGTCCCAATCAGCAATGTCCTTCAAGAACTGGGCTTTTGAATGAGGAAAATTAAAAAAAAAAACTCTTTAATTTGATAATACGATAGTCATTTTTAATCACCATCCCTCAAGAGTTAGTTCATTCCTTACAGACAATTCTATGAAGCAATAGATGTCAAAAATCCAAATATCTTGAAACTATCACTGAAAACTTCTCCCATTTAAACTCAATGGCCTGAAATTTCTTTTGATTATGGAATGAACTAAAGGACCCCCACAGACATTGTAGTTCCGGCCATTTTCCTTAGCAATCACTACCAATGATGGTTCAAACTTGTTCAGTTTCAAGAAAACTGAGAAAAGGCAACTGGATTTTTTACTCCAATTTATCTTTGCAGATAGAAGTATGCCTTTGACCCTTCTATACTTTACTCTAAAAAGTATTTTATGAAGTATTTAGAACAGAAGAAAAAAGAAGTGTGAAGTTCTTGCCAGTCACCCTAAAATAGATAGATTGGGGCAAGGATGTTGTGGGGAAACTGAGGCAGTGATTTGAGTGGATGACAATTCAATTACTCAGAGCCTTCTTGGTATAATCTTATACCCCAAAGGAAAAAAAAATCAGAAAATTGTCTATAATTTTAGGCACATGCTCCTCCGAGTTCTGTGGCCATAAAGTCACTGTATCCAATGACCTACAGAAGCTTTGGCTAAGCAAACTAAAACCTAAAGTTCAGGAAAAAGCCATTATGACATTAAAATTAATCCAATTGGTTGCTCTGGTAGCAGATTAAGAAAAATGGCTGCTATGAGACTTGGTACTCAAAGTAGTTCAAGTCAAGATAGCTGCCTTCATGCTCAAGGATCAAGATCTTAAACCACGTTAAAGAAAGAAGAAAGCTCTTGGCTTTAGGAAGACTTCTGGGAGCCAAGATAATAAATAAGCAGAGAATTGCCAGAGCTTTCCAATATTCACTTTGAAATAGCTATGAAATAGCACCCCAAATGAATTCTGGAAGAAGAGAACCAGCAAAAAGATGGGATGAAAGTCATCTAGCCCAAGAAACTAGGAAGGTCAATAGGAAAGGTCTGTCTCATTCAAGAGATGAATGAGTCCAGGACAGGAAGAATCCCAGCAATGCAGCAGGAGCCCCCAAACCCTAGTATAGCACCAGATGAACAGATAAAAGCCAATACTGAGGCCCCCCCTTCACATGACTCAGGATAACATCAGGTAAAGGAGCAGAAGGACAATCTGAGTGAAGGAGCAGTTGCTAACACCAGGATGCCTTACATGCCTCAGGAGAGCAGCATTAGATTCCTGGAGCCTCTAACACCCCACCTTATGCTACCTCATCCCCTTTCAGTACATCATTAGTCCCCCCATGTGTCTCAGAACAGCACCAGGCAAATAGCCACGGCCTACAACCCTCAGCATAAGAGGCTTGGAATGATGCTTCTTTTACTCTAGGATCAGAGCTCAAATTTAAAGGAAAAGGCAAGAAAAAATAAGAATCTGACCATAGAAAGTTATGTTGACAGGGAAGATTAAAACAAATCCAAGAGACTATAATGGTGTCAAAACACCTATGGACAAAGTCCCAAAGCAAAACTCAGAATAGTCTCAAGCCCAGAAAACTATGGAAAAACTAGGAGTTTTTTTTTTTTAAAAATCAAAAAAGAGATAAAAGGAAAATTGGTAAAAGAAATGAGTAGTGCAAGAGTCAGGCTTAGGAAAAAAAAAATGCTTAAATAAAACTGGTCAAATGGAAAAGCTAACTGAAGAATTACCTTAATTACATTAGGCAAGAAACAAACAAAATCAAAAGAATGGGGAAAAAAGAAATATAAACATTAGCTGGAAAATGGATCTAGGAAACAAGGTAAGAATCACTAAAGTAGTTGAAAGCCATGATCAAAAAGGAAGACCTGGACATCATACTGCAAAATTCATAGTTAAAAATAGACATTGAAAGAATCCGCTAATTGCTTTCTAAAAGCTCTCCAAGTCCACTCTCAGAAGGAGCATAGTCCAATTCTAGAACTCCCATGTTAGATATTTCAAGCAGCCAGGAAAAAAAAAAAAAAAACACTTCAAATACTGGGGAGGAATCATAGGCAATTCAATAGGGCTGAATTGTTGACATCTCTACATGGGAAGGCGAGATGCAATTCTTATGTTCTGTGTCACTACTACTTTAGTTAAAAAGAACAATGGGTATAAGTAAATTATACCTGAGGGAATGACAAGTTAGTGGCAGGGTGAGGATTATACTGGGAGCAGAAGGAAAGGAAAAGTGGAATGGGATAGTGTCCTGGCTAGCTTTCTGGAGGTCTTTGGACCTTCATTTCAGCCAAGTAATTACCATGAGAATAGCCAGGGATGAAGTCTAAATTCTTTGTCTCCTTCAGTCTGTCCCCTGCCTGGGGCCTGGCTAGCTTTCTGGAGGCCCTTCGGAAGGGCCTTGGTCTCAGTGGCGGAAACAGGAGGAGAGCCACCAGGAGCCTGATCAAAGCTGGAATGTCTCTCCCTGTCCAGTCCTTGTTAGCTCTTATATACTCTATTATAATTACATCACTGTAGGTGTCAGTCATGTAGAACTATATTGAGTACTAAGTACATGTACTGCACTAGAGAACTACTAATCACCACGCTAAACTAGATAACCATTGTCTTTATCAATTCCACTGAGTTAGCACCTTCTTTCAAAGTAACTTCTCCATAGTGCCTGCCCTTTACAGAATGGAGTAAATTATCTCACATGAAAAAGTGAGGGAAAAATGACAAAACTATCTTCTGCTGACATTTAAAAAAAAAAAAAAGTAAAAAAATCATGATCCCAAAGCAAAAATAGATATAGCTATTTTTCCTTTTTAAATTACATTTTGCTAAAAGGTAGCAAATAATGAATATCACTATATATGCACCAATATAGCATTTAAGTTCTTAAGGGAGAAATTAAAGGAGTTAATAAGAGAAAATAACAGAACTTAGTAGTGGGGAACCTCAACTTGAGAAATTCAACCAAAGAATAATATCAATCAAATGCAGAAAGAAATGTTAAATGCATTTTTCTCTTCATAATGCAAAAACAAATACCATTTAACAAACGGCAATGGAAAAATAGATTAAAAATTAATTGAAAAGAGAAAAGAAAAATCTAATCCTAAAGAACTGGGTTGAACAAACCACAGAAACAATTAGAGAGAATGACAATGAGAAAATGTACCAAAATTTGTGGGATTCAGCCAAAGCAGTACTTAGGGGAAATTTTATTTCTCTAAAATATTGAGTCAAAGAGCAGATCAATGAATTAGGAATGCAAAGAAAAAAAAACTAGGATAAAAAATCCCCAATTGGGCATCAAATAAAAAATCTTTACTAAGATTTTAGTAAAGAAAACTATTGAGAGCTAACAAACTATGGGCTGGTTTTATGAAAAAATATATATACACACAAAATAAACCTTATTTTAAGGCTCTAGTCAATGGACACTTGAGCTCTACCACTCACTGATGGAATGAAACAAGTCTATAGGCCATCATGTCAAGTGCCTTCAACAAGGACAAACATGGCATCAGTCAGCTACTGCACTGAAGGTAAATTCTGAAATTTGAAAAGGCTACAAAAGTCAACATTAAAGTAAGAGTATCAGAGCACTATTTGGTTGCAGATGATCATACTTTTACATCTATGCTTCAGAGGCTGCATTGAGTATAGCGTGATTCTCTGCTGCTTGTATTCTCTCAGTATCAATAGTTTCCTTCTACGCATCTCAAATGCTCTTTTTAAGTGTGAACATTCCATATATGGCAAACCAAGTATTTAATATATGCTGGTCAATTGGACTTGATTTCTAGATTCCTCCATGTCGATTTTGCACGGTCAGCACAGAATCTGGGATATGACCAAAACAAAAGGCCAGTGTTTATTCAGACATGTTTCATACTGAAATGACGAACAAGGTAATTTTATTTAGAAATTGTTTGGGGCCAATTATCCTTCTCCGTCCTTCTCCAGAAGGGTTCCAAATGATTTCCAGTAGTTTCTTGCAAAATAAGAAATGTCAACTTGTTCTAAAACAGTGGAGTGAACAGGACAATAGGTTGATACTAACTTTAAAATATATAAATAGAATAAATCCTTGCTTTGAATTGGAAACATCCAAAACAAAATGAGCATTTCTGCATTATACAGCAGGAGGAAATTAAACATGAAACCATTTAAAAACCATAATAAATCCAGCATGTAACTGTCCAAACCATCCCTCTTTTCTCATTCCTTCCAGCCTTTGTTTTTCTTCCCACTTTCAGTTTGGGAAAAAAGTAAAAGAAATAGGGTTCCCACAGATGCTCAGCCAATGGAAAGAGTCAGGAAATTAGTGTTTGAAAAACAAGTCCAGTGCATGTTGGACTTTGCATTTTGAGTTTATGGCCTTTTCAAAGGCGTTGGCAACATGTTACACCATTTGTTCTCTAAAAAGCTATATTTTTATCACAGATAATTGTCCATTTCTTCTTTTTGCCACCTTGCCTTGCTCAAGGCCTTCATTTTTGATACTGGCCAGTAGAGTCCATGGTTGTGCCTTGGCTCAGTTATAAATGCTGCTTCCCTTTCTGAAAATATCTTGTTATTCTCCATTTGGTAAGCAAGACATCATAAAAGCATCAATAGAAATGAAGTTGTTTTATAGTGTTAGAATCTTAAGCACAATGTTTCATTTATTATAGTGTACTATTTGGTACATGAACACATTCCTAAGTATTTCATTTTGAGGAGAAATCTATGTAGATTTATATTTGCTTTTTTTTCCCCAGAAGCATTTGGGGTTAAGTGACTTGGCCAGGGTCACACAGCTAGGAAATGTTAAGTGTCTGAGGTCAAATTTGAACTCTGGTCCGCCTGAGTTCAGTTCAGTTTGCTCTATATCTGCATTCTTTAGTGAAGACTGAAAGAAAGTAAAGGAGAAATCCTATAGCCTTTACAACTCTTTGGATAATGATGTGGAACATAGATGGGAATAAGATTCCCCTGTAACTATTAAGACATAGAAAACTTTAAATCTAAAAGAAAAACATATTTTAACTTTTAATGGGACAATGGGCCTTAGGAATATTCCTTCCAAAATATGTAATGTAATAAAGGATGTATCCAAATAAGACAATAGAAGTGACAACTTCTAGCTAAGTGGGAAATGCAGGTTTAAACCTATACCCCTAATCTAGACCAAGTCTAAAATGGGGAAGTAGAGGCAGGAAAGGATTTCGTTATGTCTTTTATCTATTTGACTTTGGTAATCTTGAGCAAATATACTTTTGTACTGATTATACTAAAAGGCCAATTAGAGTTTGCTAGCAAAAACAAGTCACTTGGCAAGTTACTTCTCCTCATTCTACCTAACACCCCCTTTCTCCCTCTGAATTACACAATAACTTCCAAAAGGACTACAATGACCATTGTGCTCAGTGACTATTGGAGCTGAAATGCATTTTTATTTACATGCAAGACTCATGGAGAAATCAGAAATATTCCTGTGCCCCAAGAGTTAAAAGAAAGATGAAATGTTATCAGAAGCAAAGGTAATTGTTCATGTTAAATAAAGTTATATTTCTGCTGGTATTCACTATTCTTGTTAAAGAATAACTGAAAAAATAAAATACTATAAAAGAATTCAAAACACATGGAAAGAGTTTTTCATTTTTACAAAATCTTGTTTCAACTTTTTCTTCCTTTCCTCCCTCCACCTCATCCCCAAGACAGCAAGCAATCCCATTTGGTTAAACATGTGCAAGAACAACCGAATTTAAGACAACACAAAAGGACTAGTTGGGGGAAAACTACAAGGCCCAACAAAATCCATTCTCTTCTTGCACCCAGTAGTTGGGAAAGAAGGAGTTAGAGGCAAAAAGTAAGAAGCACCGAATTACTGGAATAAGACAATTCTTGCCAGAGAAATATCAGACTGAACTTAGGCTGAAGAATTCCTCAGAGAACTTGAGGAGAGCTTCTAGACACCAAAGATTTCCAGAATCCAGGTCTCCAAAATACTTTGGGAATTTAGGGATAAGAAGTCAAATCAAGGCATTTGTAGAGTAGGATGAGGTACAAGGTGGTATTCAAATTCTGTATCAAGGAAATTAGGGCAAGGGAGAGGGTATCATTCAGATATGATTCCATTATTGATTTTTGCCACAGTACAATGAAAAACCCAACCACTTAAAGATTAAATGTTTTTTTCATGAGAAAACTAGATAGCAAAATTCAAGTCCAAACCTGTACATTTCAAGTTTGTGGACAAGCTTCTGAGCCCAAGAAATAATGATCTCTCCAAAGCAAATACTATGAATATAGAAAGACACTAGAAAACAGATTCTAAGACAGTGGAACAGATAGTAGTGACCATGGATGGCCTCCTATTTTTGAGGCAATGAAAAAGAATAAGCAGCAACATGTGCAGCTAGCATCTTCATTTCTAAAATGAGTGTTCAGTGACTTTTCTATCCAAATAGGCCCCGATCAAGGATTCTAGGCAACACTCAGTAGCCAATCGCCTAGAAGTCAGGCAGGCTGTTTTATGGTCCTATCCTACAAAGTATAAGGAAGCCAGAAGTGTCTTGGCTAAAAATAAAAGTTGGCTTGAGAGTGGGAAGGAATGAGAAAGCAAAGTTTATGGGGGAAAAAACTTTGTTCTAATCTTGTTAGAGCCATGTGTCACCTGGCTTAACTCTCAGAATTAAGCTTCAAGGTTCAAGTAGTTTCCATTAACCTTTTATTAAAAAAAAGTATACTAATCTGTTTGATTTGAATGTTAGAAAATTGCAGCATGAATGTGGTTAATATAGTGATGGACCCTACAGCCAATAGCTCTGGAAGAAACTCATGGGTAATATATTATATTATACTTATCTGTATCTGCACAGGGGGCTGAATAATCACTTGAACTAGAATGGAACCACTATTCAGAAATGATATTTGATTTCCCATTTGAACATGATTTAGGCGCTCTCTTCAAGTTCTCGATTGTGTAACCAATGGTTTTGCTCCTTACTATACCTCACCATACACAGATCCCAATGTTCTTTAGAGAGCCGAGATACTCTCTAGGATATAGTAACCTGCTCCCTATGCAGTAACTATATGCTATGATACCCAAGTCAGATTTCACCTTCTTTTATAGATAAATTTGATCTTTTTGATGTTAAATTTGTTTCTTTGGTGGCAATTCTCTACCAAATGATAGAGAATTTATAACTTCATGGAACAACTTTGAAACCTTGTAGCTTTAGAGAGCCATAAAAGATCGTGTCAAATACTCCTTTCCTGAAAAGTATGTTGAGATATAAGGGTTAGAGAGCCAATCTTCAAATTAGGAAGACCCTCATTCAAGTCCAACATCTGATAATTGTCAGGCACTGAAGAGATCATTTGATTTCCCAGACATTCTAGGCAACTCAAAGAAAACTCAATTGTAAAGAAGGCAAAGTATATCGATAGAAGAATAATAGGCATCCACATCAAGCAATCACAGATACAATCCCTAGTTCAACAAGGCTGAAGAATGGTACAACCATCCTTCTGCCAACTGGAATACTTCAAGTAGAAATTGTAAGTCTGTACAACCTGACACTGCAGCTGCCATGGAATGGCTGCAATGATGTTCTAGGTGTCCCTTGCAGATGAGCAAGTGTGTCTTCCACAGGAAGACATGTGGGGTCTCAGTAGCATGTAGGAAGTATTCAATTTTAAAAACGTTTCGAGGTGACATTTTACATCTTTGTAAAAAGTATGATTGAATTCTCAGACATTTTGCTCATTTTAAGGAAAAACTAGTAGTTTTCAGCCAAGGTTTACTAATCCTTACTTCTACTTGGGGGGGGGGTAGACTTGTCACCTAGTCTTTGACAGTGGCGTTGTCAAAGTAACAAGCCAATGCTCTATAGGAAGTGTCATCCAACGGGCAACAAGAGCAAGGCAGGTAGATTTGATCAGGCCATGAAGGAGCCATTGAAGAAGAGGTCTAGAGAATATTAGAAGAAGACTTGAATAGGAATATCAAAGAGAAAGATTTGGGGATATTTTAATGACAATGAGTCATTGTCAGGACAGTGCTGGGTAGGCTCATCATAAACTGGATTACCTTTGGACTTGTGTCAACGCAGGCACTGACAATGTAAATTCACAGCATGTGCATAGAGTAAGCATTTATTTGAAATAGTTTCCCTGAAATACATGAAACTCCCAAGCATATGAACAAATACTTAGTAGGATCATCTCCAATAGACAAGGAGAATTTAAGAAAATTTTGCCTTCAATCCTTCCCTGCAGTTTCCTGTCCAGAAACATCCTCTAGTTAACTGGTCCTTAATTTGGGGGGCTGAGGAGTGAAGTTATTCCAGGTTGAAAGCACAATATACATGATTTTGAACCTACTTGAAAAGGAAGAAAGTTTAAGTAAATGCAAGTCTTCATTACTTGTATCATTGGTTGACCAGAACTTGATGTGAAATATATGGAGACCCCAATCTCCTATTTAGAAGGCACTAAACAGTTCTTAATGTCATAAAAACTGGATTCAGGCTTAAATATCTTTATATCATCATCCTACTTGACTCATTTTTATTGCTGTTAATGGGTTACTAACAAATTTCCATCGGAAAATCACTCAAAGCAGATTTCTTGCCCGGGTTAACCACAATATTGTTAATGAAGGTGGATTTTTCTGAAATTAGCTTATCAGAAATATGCTGTGGAAAGGATGGAGATAGGTTCTCATCACCTCAGTGGAATACTCTAGATGCCAGCATGTTCTTTAGATTAGCACAAGAAGTCCCCAGAAACCTCAGTACCTGCGCCTTAACTGTGACTCTTCCAACAGCAGCTTGAATTATGAGGGTTCTGCAAGAGGAATTTCCCCTGGTGAACTTGCTATGAGATTTTGTTAAATTACCCAACACCTTCTTTGAAAAAGAGTAATTCAAAACACTAGCCTCAGCAATAAGAGTCGAGAAAGATATTAAAGGAATTAGAGTAGGCAATGAGGAAACCAAACTATCACTCTTTGCAGATGATATGATGGTATACCTAGAGAACCCCAGAGATTCTACTAAAAAGCTATTGGAAATAATTCATAATTTTAGCAAAGTAGCTGGCTACAAAATAAATCCCCATAAATCCTCAGCATTTTTATACATCACCAACAAAACCCAACAGCAAGAGATACAAAGAGAAATTCCATTCAGAATAACTGTTGATACCATAAAATATTTGGGAATCTATCTACCAAAGGAAAGTCAGGAATTATATGAGCAAAATTATAAAAAAGTCTCCACACAAATAAAGTCAGACTTAAATAATTGGAAAAATATTAAGTGCTCTTGGATCGGCCGAACGAACATAATAAAGATGACAATACTCCCTAAACTAATCTATTTATTTAGTGCTATACCAATCAGACTTCCAAGAAAATATTTTAATGATCTAGAAAAAACAACAACAAAATTCATATGGAACAATAAAACGTCGAGAATCTCAAGGGAATTAATAAAAAAAAAAATCAAATGAAGGTGGCCTACCTGTACCTGATCTAAAATTATATTATAAAGCAGCAGGCACCAAAACCATTTGGTATTGGCTAAGAAATGGATTAGTGGATCAGTGGAAAAGGCTAGGTTCACAAGACAGAATAGTCAACTATAGCAATCTAGTGTTTGACAAACCCAAAGCCCCTAACTTTTGGGATAAGAATTCATTATTTGATAAAAACTGCTGGGATAATTGGAAATTAGTATGGCAGAAATTAGGCATGGACCCACACTTAACACCATATACCAAGATAAGATCAAAATGGGTCCATCACCTAGGCATAAAGAACGAGATTATAAATAAATTAGAGGAACATAGAATAGTTTATCTCTCAGACTTGTGGAGGAGAAAGAAATTTGTGACCAAAGATGAACTAGAGACCATTACTGATCACAAAATATAAAATTTTGATTACATCAAATTAAAAAGCCTTTGTACAAATAAAACTAATGCAAACAAGATTAGAAGGGAAGCAACAAACTGGGAAAACATCTTCACAGTTAAAGGTTCTGATAAAGGCCTCATTTCCAAAATATATAGAGAACTGACTCAAATTTATAAGAAATCAAGCCATTCTCCAATTGATAAATGGTCAAAGGATATGAACAGACAATTTTCAGAGGATGAAATTGAAACTATTACCACTCATATGAAAGAGTGTTCCAAATCATTATTGATCAGAGAAATGCAAATTAAGACAACTCTGAGATACCACTACACACCTGTCAGATTGGCTGAGATGACAGGAAAAAATAAGGATGAATGTTGGAGGGGATGCGGGAAAACTGGGACACTAATGCATTGTTGGTGGAGTTGTGAACGAATCCAACCATTCTGGAGAGCAATCTGGAATTATGCCCAAAAAATTATCAAATTGTGCATATCCTTTGATCCAGCAGAGTTTCTACTGGGCTTATATCCCAAAGAGATACGAAAGAAGGGAAAGGGACCTGTATGTGCCAAATGTTTGTAGCAGCCCTGTTTGT
The DNA here is from genome assembly GCF_016432865.1 of Antechinus flavipes. NCBI lineage: Eukaryota > Metazoa > Chordata > Mammalia > Dasyuromorphia > Dasyuridae > Antechinus > Antechinus flavipes. The sequence continues at coordinate 471,030,309 of NC_067401.1, read as the reverse complement.
AGTGGCTAGAAGCTGGAAAATGAATGGATGCCCATCAATTGGAGAATGGCTGGGTAAATTGTGGTATATGAATGTTATGGAATATTATTGTTCTGTAAGAAATGACCAGCAGGATGAATACAGAGAGGACTGGAGAGACTTACATGAACTGATGCTAAGTGAAATGAGCAGAACCAGGAGATCATTATACACTTCGACAACGATATTGTATGAGGACATATTTTGATGGAAGTGGATTTCTTTGACAAAGAGACCCGAGTTTCAATTGATAAATGACGGACAAAAGCAGCTACACCCAAAGAAAGAACACTGGGAAACGAATGTGAACTATCTGCATTTTTGTTTTTCTTCCCGGGTTATTTATACCTTCTGAATCCAATTCTCCCTATGCAACAAGAGAACTGTTCGGTTCTGCAAACATATTGTATCTAGGATGTACTGCAACATATCCAACATATAAAGGACTGCTTGCCATCTAGGGGAGGGGGTGGAGGGAAGGAGGGAAAAAAATCGGAACAGAAACGAATGTCAATATAAAGTAATTATTAAATAAAAATTAAAAAAAAAAAAAAAAAAAAGAAAAAGTAATTCAGTCTCAGCCAGAGAGCCTATGTCTATTCTTTGTAGATATTTGAACATATCACCAAATTTTGGTGATAAATCTACAAGGGCTTTTCATTGTAAGGAAAATATTAAATATTGAAGATATTTTAGTCCTCACAGGTTTATTTTATTTTATTTTTCTGAGGCAATTGGGGTTAAGTGACTTGCCCAGCTAGGACATTTCAAATTTGGCCTCAGACCTCAGGTCCTCCCAACTTCAGGGCTGGTGCTCTATCCAGTGGGCCACCTAACTGTCCCCAAAAGTTTAATCTTCAAGGGAAGAATCACTGCCATCGGCATACTCATAACTCCCATAATCTATGTAGCCGTCACATCCTCAACTACCTCCTATTCCTCACAAAACAGTTATTTGATTTTCTTTAAGTAGTTAACAACTTGCTTGATTTTTCTGGCGTTTAGAGAGGGCTGCAGTTCATTTTTAGGTTCTGAAGAGTTAAAAAAAAATCATTTTCCAAGTGATGTGGAAGAAATGTCTTTTGGCCCATTTCCTCCCACCATGAGTTTAGACTAACATTTAGCCAAAATGAAAATATTGATGTGGAAAGATGGCAGAATAAGGCAAGAAGCTACCTGGTTTTCCCAAAACCTCAGTTTCTCAAATTGAATTTTAAAGTGGCAGAAATGACAAAGGTAGAGTAAAGCAATAGAGTAGAGCCCAGGACAACTTGAAAGTTAGAAAAGATATGACCTATGAGGGTGGTGGTCTGACCTGGAAGGAAGCATAGATAACAGCAAGCTTTGGGGACAGCTGTATCAATAGCTGTTAAAGGGTGGGGGAGACCTTGAAGCTTCATTTGTTGAGGGAGTCTGGCTGAGGGAAATATTTCAGGGGTCCCCTCTGACACTGGATGTGTATCCCAGGGCACATTGATCTGGCCTGGTCTTGGGATGAGAAGTGAACACGTGAAAATGCTTTTGCCTTGATTAGGGCTCCCAGATGGAGAGGACAGATTGTGGTCACTTCCAAGAAAAGCCATATCTTTTATTTCAGTTTCAGGGCAGAGAAATGAAACCATACTTGCTATGGGCATTTGAGAGAGCCCTTAAGATCTAGAGCGCAAAATAGAACTTAGAAAAATCCACTGATCACCCCCTAAAAAAGATCACAAAATGAAAACTCATGTGAACAGTATAGCTAAGCTCAGGTTAAGGAGAAAGTGTTGCAAGCTACTAGAAGGAAAACGAATATTGTTGAGCTACATACTAAAGATTAATTTTAGCAAATTCCGCATTAAACACAAAATGATTTTGGAGAAAAGTTGCTGAATTTGCAACCAAAAATAATATATCCATAGTGGAATCTCGTAAGGGGAAAGATTCATATTTGATGAATTAAAGAGGTTTCACAGACATCAAAGGAAAAGACCAGAAGAACTGAACTGAAAGTTTTACTTTCGAGTAAAAGAATCAGGGGAACAAAATAGGAATATTAATAAATTGGTAGCACGAGCATTTAGGCTCTAAGTGAGAAAAGGACATTCAACATCTAAGGGAGAAATAGCTGAAGGCAAGGATTTCTTGAGAAAGAGGCAAGAAACTTCTATTGAACTAAATCGACTTTGGACCCCGTTAGCATCTAATCTAATCATGGGCTGTAACCTATCACGCCCTAATATTCTGTCATCACCACTCAATTATAGAGTTTTGAGGACATCAGCTTGTCACCTTAGGCAAACCTTTCTGGCGTTGCCACGCAGTTGTCATGTGATTTGAAGATTTTACGTCCAGGTATCTCCAGGCAGCTCACAAGATGCTCAACAGGAAAGATTGCCAGGATTGCCATCATTATTCATGAAATCCAGAAGAGATTCATCATTGAGAATGAGATTCTTCTACTTACCAAGGATGAATATTCACCGATGGTGAAAGAAACCAACATTAAGTAAATGATTCTACAGGTATCTGGTCCTCTGACTAGGACCAAACAGCCCCAAGGCATCCATGTTAGATCATCAGAAGCGACCTCACAAGCACTGAACAACCCAATTGTTCTTATGTCCCATGGGACATTAGCCAAGATAAATGTTTTGTATACTAGAGGCCCTTCTTGCCATCAGACTTAATTCAAAGGTTCAACTTATACGTAGTAGGGAAAGATTGTGACCATAAGGTCCCTAACAACTAAAAACTCCAAGGAAGGCACATACATAAATCAGAATGTCCTAGAATTAACCTCTAGTCAATGAAATAATAGGTTCTAGTTTAAAACATTTTTTACTTCAATATTCCATCGTTATGATTATTTTCCCCAAGTTCTTGAAGGAATACTAGAACACTTGGACTTTCTACCAAGCTGGGAAGCTTCCTGAAGATGGGCATGGAAATTACTAGTCCATCTATCTCCTCAGCACCAGCTTAGCCAAGTTCAAAGAAGCCCACGGATAGAAAGCAAGGAAGCAGGGGAAGATTAGTTTCTTAGCCACCACAAGTCTTGCTCAGTCTAATCAGACTGACTAAAGTTGGGACCAGATTTTCCACTGACCATTTTTGCAGATTATGGAAAGTCAAGTCAATGTCTTTCCCTCCCTTCCTTTGTTCTTTGACCCTGTCCTCATTGCAACAGGACAGCAACAGGAGAAACAGTGATTTGGGGGGCGGGGGGGGAGAGAAGACACAGGATCGTTACATTGGCTCTTTCTACAAAACCCATTTAGTTGGGATAAGCCCAGATTATCTCTGGAGTCCCCTTGCTATTGAGATGACAAGAGGAAACTTTTAGGAGGCAGTTGAAGATCCTCCGTGACCTAATAGGAAGATGGCCAATATCTTGTATTATAATGGAATACAGCTAACGGTGACAGGTTACCCTCACTGAGGGATCAAAGACTTCGAGGAGAAAAGCTAGCAAAGGAGCAGAGATCTCACTACTCTGTGCTTCCTTTTTAAAGGGGGAGATAAGACATGAGAAATTTTACTCAAGTGCTAGAAAACATTACTCAGGGAAGAGATACCACCTGATGAAGCAGAAAAGGCCTTGATCATGAGATGGATGACCCACCTTTACACAATGATCAAGACTACGATTTTAGATATTTGTCTTCTCCAATAGACATTGGGACTAGGAAGCCTCAGCAGCCCACATACTGTTTGAGGACAGCTTCACTAGTTCAAAAAAAAAAAAAAAACTTGGAGGATTGAAAATGACTATTTAAGGTTATTCAGTATAAAGAGCATTATCTCTCCAAAAAGGTTGATAATCCCTTATCATAAGATCTTTTGCTTAAAGAGCTATTTCAGTTCTGTTTGTGAACTTCTGAATCCCAAATCCTAGAAGTATCAACTGTCCAGCCTCTCTCCTCACTGCCCCACCTGCATCCAAGCAGAAATGTGGCAGCTCAATTTCCACAAAGACTTGAATTTTTGTCCTTTACTTTTTTTTTTAAGCATACATATTTATACAATTGTTTTGCTGCCCAAGAAAATTCAGATTAAAAAATGAGAAAAAATAAAATCCAAACAAACTGCAACAAAAAAGTGAAAAGCTATCTTGAAAACCACACTGTTTCTAAAAGCCCCTCTGGGTGTGGATGGCTTTCTTCATCATAAGAAGATTGGAACTGGTCTGAATCACGTCATTGAGGAGAGCGAGCCACAACCATCAGAATTGATGATTGCATAATCTTGCTGTTGCCATGTACAACGATCTCCTGGTTCTGCCCACTTCACTTACATGAACTGAAGTTGTCTCTCCAAGGTCTCTTGGATCTGCTGATTGTTTCTTATAGAATAATATATTCTATATTTGTCCTTTATTTTTGGCTGACAAAATTGTGAGCAATACCACTGCTAGATGTCCTTTAATGAGCTTTTAGTTTCAAGAAATGTTATCCTAAGACTTGTAAGAAAGTGACAGATTCAGGAAACTAGACTAAATATACATATTTTTTTATAGGCAGCAATATAAAAGGATAGTGGAGTTATCACAGTTGAATCCCATTTTATAGTCAAACTTGCTATCTAAATTTTCTTTGGTTTAAAAAAAAAAAAAAAAAGACTCCATTATCATGCTCCTCCATCTCAGTGATTCTGAACTTTTCCCTATCCCCCAGTTCCTGATCTCTTACTGCCATTCCCTTTAAAATCTTGTTGTTCCATCCCTTCCAGTATTACTCTGGAATGCTTCCTTCATAAGGAACCTGGATTTCATATTAAGTTTTTTTTTCCCTTTTTCACTCCTTCCACTGGATTATACTAGAAACTGTCTCCTCTGGATGAGGGCCTCCTTTTTGTCCATTTTTTCCAGTGTTCTGCATCTTCACTTGTTCTATTGACTTATCAACAGTTTAGATGGGAGGAGTTTTACCTGCTTCCTTTTGGCTTAATTTCTACTGCTACCACATTCAGTAATTTTTGTTCATGCAGTCCACATACAATAACCTAATCAGAATGCAGATTACTGCTGTCTGACCTTCAGAATACTTCCCCTTCCTTTCAAAAAGGATTTGGTACTTGGCTCACAACCTCCCTTTTCCTCAACTCCAAAACTATGGGACTTCTACACGGGCTCTTCCCTCAACAGCCTTCGAGTTTTCCCAAAACTCAAACATTGACTCAGTTTACTGGAAAAAAATTAGCACTCAGATCTCCTTCTCTTCCTTTCCTCATCTCTTATCACTCAGATGTCTTCTGTTAACTCCTTTAGCCCTCTCACAAGAGTTTTTGGCAAGGAAGAAAACTGTCTATGTATAAGTGATCCAATTTTGTCTAATCTTCTCCAACAGGCTGCTGCTCCATTCATTTCTTCTATCTCTCTCCTAGCTGTTCACCTATTGCCTACAAAGATACCAGTCTTCCCTGTGCTCGAGAACCTTGGACTATCTTTGCATCCCTGCTAGTTATTAACTTTCTTGACCAAAAAAGGCAGAGACAGACAAGACAATTGATGGGTGCTTTCATCACTGGTCTTCTTGCACTCAACTTCCTATAATCCATTTTCTGAACTCACAACAATTGAGACTACTTTCCAGAATTACTATAACCATCTCAATACAATACCTTCTCAGATGCTATCTTCTCAATTTTTCTGAGACCTGATAATAACTATCATACTCTTCTCATTGGATTTGGGAGGCTGGCTGTTTTACCTATTGGATTAACTTCTGTCACCTTTGCTATATTTTCTAGCTCATGCCTGAGCAATGCTCCTAAGACTAGATAGTCTATTTTACAAGTTGATCTCAACTTCCATGGATTTATCATACAGTTTATGATTCTCAACTACACTTACCCTGCAGATCTAATTTACTTAACTCTTGAAAAGGGACATCTATAGACAGATCTTTTTACTTGTTCAAATCTAATTCTTTACTACAGTTGACTGAGCAAGTTAATAATATACTATCTCCAATTCAACTCTGACAAGCCAATTTCTTCATTCTCTCAGGATATCCTTGAGGTTGAGAAGAGACTCATAGGTCCAATTATGCTTGTTTTAATATTCAAGAAATATTCCAAAAGCAACAAAGCTATCATCTTAAGATCATATTACTAAGAGTAACGATCATCTGACTGATCTGTCATTGGACAAGGTCTTGTCACATGGTAAAGACTGACTTAAGTGGATATCCAAGATCCATAGGCATATCTTTGTGCAATGGGAAAAATCCAGGAGGACATAGTGGTTAAGTTGTGAGAAGATACTGACCAGCTTCATGGGATGTATGGGCACACAATACCCATCATCTTAGATGACAGCCATGTGCACAAGGGGTCACAAGACCCAAGTAGTACTCAGCTGTTCTCACTGAATGCTTTGAACTATGAAATATCATTGCTATCAACAAATTAAATTCAGGGGATATTTTTGCATGAAACTCCCTAACTTTTCAGAATGGATCCTTGAACTATACTCTCCCTGAATTGCCTCAACTTCAGAACAGATTATCATTGAAGTCTAAAATAAGATTTTTTTCCAGCAGTGCCTAATGAAATTTTTCCAAGCTTAAGCTGGAATTCTTATTTCTTCCATGAGACCTTCCTTTCAATTTCACATATTTTCTCTTTCAAGATATCATTCTGTCCATGTTCCCTTGACCCCTCCACTTTTTTTTTTTAAACAGGGTAATATTTGCCCATTACTCCTTGAGTTGAGCAATAATTATTTACCCTTCAAACTCCAGGTCACAGAACAGTGAACTAGCTTAATAAGTGTTTGCTGTATTTAAAAAAAGCAATTTTAGTTGAATATTAGCCAAGCATCAATATAATGATTTATGATGGCTTTGAGCAGCTACACCATAGGATCAAACAATTTTAAGCCCAAAGACTGAAGGAACTGTACAAGTCCACCAGTTCAATTCCTATTTTCACAAGAAAGTAATCTAACCCAAAAAGGTCAATTAACTTGCCCACATTCACATGAGTGGCAAGGCCATGTTTGAAAATAAAGTCCTTCCATTTTAAATTTAGTGCTTTTTCCACTATATAGAAGGAGTTAGAGAACCTTGACTAGCCAAAAATTAAAAACCAAAACAAAACAACCCAGATTTTCTTTTCTGGAATTAAGACAAATAACCTGGGGGAAAAGCTCATCTAAAAATTGTCAGGAAAATTTGAGGCTAGTTTCAACATTGGATAGACTTTCTGTAGCAGGGATGTGAAAGGACTATGAACAAGATTTGATACACTGCCCCAGTGGAAATTCTCACTAACACCAAGTCCATTAGAGTATGGTGAAGATTTGGGTATGGAGTGGGGCAGTCTATTTAGGGTCAGTGGGGGAAAAGGGAGCAATTCTTGCCCTTGTTTATAGAGATATTTTACTCTGGCTTTAGTGCCATAGAATCAAGATTAGTGCCTGGATCCCTCTATTTCCCTGTAGCTGGAAGACAATAAACTATATCTTAAATTGTACAAATCTTTCTTTCCTAGGATCAGAAGTCAGGCAGTTGTCCTATACCAACAGCTCAACCTGAACCACTTCTATTTACTTAATTTAGACCCATGATATTAAATGGCCTCCCCTCCCCAACCCTATGGCACAAATGCACGTGTCAACATGGGAATTTCCAAGGAAAAATACTGATTTGTTCACCGGTTTACTATATATAAAGATGCTGACTTGCTATTAGTACTTGTTTTCTGAAAAAAATGACAATTAGTGATAAAAACCCATACTGGTGCTCCAAGAGTAAGCATCCAAAGCTGAGAGCTACCCCAAAGCCCAACATTTTTGGAGGAGCTTGATGTATAAGACCAATGACAAGACAATTGTTATAGCAATTATAACAAAGTGTCCTAACCCCATTTCAGAAGGAGCCATTGTGAACAGGGTCAGTAAGGTCTACAGACTAAATGAATTATTTCATTCAAACCTCATTCGTGCTATGGTTGGTTCTCTTCCCTTGGCAGTCACTATTTTTTTTTAATTTTTATTTAATAATTACTTTATATTGACAGAATCCATGCCAGGGTAATTTTTTTTTACAACATAGTCACTATTTTAATATTAAGACCACTGGAATCTTTTAGACTTCTCTGGACCTTAAAGATTTGTGCGCATTTGTCAAGTTCACATGCTACAAGGGCCAGAGGGATGAGGAGAAATGAGAAAAGAAACAGACTATCGCAGAGTAATGCTGTAATTATAGCAAATCCAATGAGTTTCTTACTTTAAGAGAAATTTCATATTAAAAGAATATGTAAAAAGTAGCAAACTCTCAGGACGCATTATTTGTAATGGGGATAAACTAGACGCATTCCCAATAAGATCAGTGGTGAAACAAGGTTGCCCATTATCACTATTTGATATTGTACTAGAAATTTAAGTGATTAGAGTAGGTAATGAGGAAACAAAATGATCACTTTCTTCAGATTATGTTTAGAGAATCCTAGAAAATCAACCAAAGCTATTAAAAATAATAAGCTTTAGAAAAGTTGCAGGATTTGAAATAAATCCATCATCGGCATTTCTATGTTACCAAAGCCCAGCAGCACAAGATAGAAAGAAATCCTATTTAAAATAACTGTAGATGACATTTTGGATTCTACTTATGAAGACAAAAGTCAGAAAATAAGCAAGTGCTCATGGTTAGGCCAAAGTAATAGAATAAAAGTGACCATTCTACCTAGATTAATCTACTCACTCAGGACCATTCATAGCTAGAAAAGAAAAATTCATCTGGAACATCAAAAGGTTAAGAACATCAAGGGAGTTAACGGAAAAAATGCAAATGAAGACAGCCTCACCACATTAGACTTCATTAAAAAGCAGTGGTTATCAAAACCATGATAGGCTAAGAAAAAGAGTCATTAGGGGAGTAGATACACAAGACAATAGTCATTGACTAGTCATCTAGTGTTTGGTTAACCCAAAGTTCCAGCTTCTGGGACAAGAACTTGCTAGGGAAAATTGGAAAATAATGGCAGAAACTAGGCATTCCACCTACATTTTTATACCAAGGTAGGATTCAAATAGGTTCATGACAGATGCAGAGACATTGCGGACACAGAGGAATAGTCTACCATGAGATCTCTGGAGAAAGGAGAAATTTATGGCCAATGAAGACCTAGAGAACATCATGAAATGCAAAATGGACCCTTTGATTACATTAAATTAAAAAGGTTTTGTACAAAGCCAAAGCAGCCAAGACTAGAAGGGAAGCAAAAATCTGGGCCCCGAGAAACAGCAACTATTTTATAGCCAGTGCTTTTGATCTCATTTCTAAAAGAGAAAAACCAACTCACAAGAACATGTCATTCCTCAATTAGTAAATGCTCAAAGGATATAAACAATTTTCAGATAAAGAAATTAAAGCCATCTATTGTCAAAAGACGCTCCAAATCACTACTGATTAAAGAAATGCCTATTAAGACAACTGAATACCACCCCTCACACCTCTCAGACTGATTAGAAAATGATAAATGTTAGAGGGGATATAGGAAAACTGGAACTCCAATACATTAGTGGAGTTGTAGATAGATTTAACCACTCTGTGGAACAATCTGAGAACTGTGCCCAATGGCTATCAAGTTGTGCCTACCCTTTGATCCATCAGTATCTATTGGACCTGTAGACCAAAGAGATAAAAGGTTAGAGAACCTACATGTGCAAAAATGTAGTGGTAAGAAATTTGAATTTCCACCAATAAGCCAATGTCTCCAATTTATAATCTATGCAAACCTTGTCCTTCAATAAGAACTTTGTCTAAATCTGGATCGATTCTTGTAAGAGAAGATGTTTTGGGCCAGAACCTGAAACAAGGTACTAAGTAGAACTAATTAGTACAATGCTTGTGTTTATACCTTTACTCATCGGAGTTCACAAGTTTGCCAGATTCACAAAGTAAACTTTGTAAATTTGTGAATTCACACCTCCCTTAAAGCTCTTAGGGCCAGAGAGCACTATGGGAGAAAACCCATAATATCCCATTCTCTCAGAAGAGAGAGATATAAGGCCAGTGAAGAGAGATCTATTCCAGAATATATTCTACTTGGCTGGCTAGTCGCAGAAGAGAGTTCAGCTGGATTGGAGAGGAGCACTCTGGTGCAGACACAAAGCACTTTGAGAGATTTCAGCTGAATTACACCAGAAGCCCTCTTCTGAGGCAAGAGATTCATTGGAATATTTTCCACTTGGCTGGCTAGTGGCGGAAGAAGAGTTTTCAGAGGAAGAAGCTACGAGTCGAGATTTTGCCAGAATTACATGAAGAGTGGAGCTGGCTGGAGGCAGAAGAAAACAAAGGCAGAGGCTGAAGGACAAAACCCTTGGATTTGGAGATATTCTGAGGACTCCAAGCTAACCTGGCTATATTAGAGACAATAAAAGATCTGAACTTTTATCACCTGGCTGCGTTTTGAGGTGATTATTACTTTCAACTGCTACTAAAGCTGCCTCCAAGAAAACCTCCCCCAGAAACCTGCACCTCTCCCCCAGAGAGAACTATTCTACTTATTTTAAAAGAAAAACAAGACCACAGATAATCTCGTTTCTAAAAGAGAAAAAAATCGACTCACAAGAACATATCATCCCTCAAGTAGTAAATGCTCAAAGGATAAACGATTTTCAGATAAAGAAAATAAAGTCATCTACAATCAAAAAAATGCTCTAAATCACTATTGATTAGAGAAATGCCTATGAAGACAACTGAATATCACCCTCACCTCTCAGACTGCCTGGAATGATAAATGTTTTTTTGTTTTGTTTTGTTGGTTTTTTTTTTTTGGGGGGGGGAGAATATAGGAAAACTGGCTCATCTCCAACACATTAGTGGAGTTGTAGATCAGGGGTCCTCAAACTATGCCCACAGGCCAGATGCAGCTGCTGAGGATGTTTATCCAGTCTGCCAGATTATGGCAAAATCAGACTGGAAGTGATGTTCGACCTAAACTTGCATTAGCAACGCACACTTCTGGCACTGGGCTGAGGCAGTGGAGACAGTGGGAGGTGATACAAAGGTAAGGGATTCCCAGGCCAGAGTGTGTGGTGTGGGAAAGGGAGAGAGATGCAGAAGATGGGGAACTGACAGCCCACAGTCTTGTACAGTAACGGCAGCCACCACAACAGAGAGGCTGCACATGTCACAGCCGCTGCAGGGGAAATTCACTGCAGCAGTGAAGGTCAGAAGCGGGAGCACAAAGAACGGGAGAGTGTGGGAAACTGAGGCATCACAGCATAGAGGCAGCTTGGAGGAAGTTGGACATTGCAATCTGTAAGTCTCTGTGTGGGCAAAGTTATTGCTTGTATATTGTTTTTGTAGCACTGTATATGTATATATATACACATATATACACATACACACACACACATATGTGTGTATGTATGTATTTTACTAATAGCAATTAGGAATCCCTAGGAAATAATGAAGAAAAAAGAAATTGACTCTGAGATTAGAATATTCAAAGAACAGTGGACTTACGATTACTTTTTCATGCAGTACAAGGAAAGAGCTGTCTGATAGGCCAGAATATAGTGTCTGTTCAAAGAATATAATTTGCATGGACACTATGAAACTCAAAGATAAATATGATTTGTTGGAGAAGTGAGGAAAAAACACTAAAACTGAAAAATACATTGATAACTCAAGCAAAATACTTTTGTGAAGCAGAAGCAGCTAAATATTTCATCACTGTGAGCAAGTTTTCAAGTTGCCAAGCTAATAGCACGCACTGGCAGACTATTTGTGCAGGGAGAATTGGTTAAAGAATACCTTCTTTCTGTTGCCGAAGAGATGTGTCCAGAAAAGGCAGATTTCTTTAATACAGTGAGTCTTTCAGGACCTACAATTACACGGAGGATTGAAGAAATGGGAGACAATCTGCATCAGCATTTGCAAAACTCTTTAAAAAATTCATATTTTTCCTTGGCACTCGACAAAAGCAACAATGTTCATGATTCTGCACAACTTCTAATTTTTATTTGTGGGATGAATGATTATTTTGAAGTCATAGAAGAGCTTGCTGCACTGCAAAGCATCAAAGGAATAACTACAGAAGAGGATATCTATGAAAAGGTTTGCTAAACAATGAATGGTTTGGAGCTGGACTGGGCTAAACTAGCCAGCGTGACAACTGATAGTGCTCCTAGCATGGTGGGGGTCTAAGAAAGGAGTCATTGCTCGCATTAACCAAGAAATAGACAAACCTAACCATTCTCATCCAATAGCCATACACTGCCTCATCCACCAACAAATTCTGTGTAGTAAATCACTGAAGTGGGACTCTGTTATGAAAATTGTAGTATCTTGTATTAACTTCATTAGAGCTAATGCACTAAATCAGACAATTTCAGGAATTTGAGCTAAATGCTGAGTATGAAGATGTTCTATAACCCACAGAAGTCCACTGGCCGAGTCGAGGGAGAGTTTTGAAACGTTTCTATGACTTACTTCCACAGATTACAACTTTTCTGCTTTCAAAAAACAAAGAAGTACCAGAGGTCAATGATGCAGAATGGAAATGGCACCTTGCCTTTCTGACAGATGTAACAGAGCTACTCAACAATTTCAATATGCAACTTCAAGGAAAGGGGAAGCTCATCTGTTACATGCAATCACATGTCAAAGCATTTGAAGTAAAATTAGGCCTCCTCATCAAACAAGTGAAGGAGGAAAACTGCCATCTCCTCACAACTCAAAATCTGTTATCGGAAAAACTGCCGATTGCATTCCCAAGCAAAACATGTGGATTCACTGGAAAAATTGCAAAAGGAGTTCCAATTTAGATTTAAAGAGCTTCATCTCCATGAACAGGACCATACAGCTTTTCTGTAACCCATTTTCTATTGACATTGAAAATACGGATATACAATTTACCAAATGGAACTGGCAGTCTTTCAGAGAGTCACAATTCTGCAGTTCATTCAAGTCAAGGAGCCTTCATGACTTCTATGCATCTCTCCCCTCAGACATATCCTTATCTCAGGAACTGTGCACTCAAAACGGCAATCATCTTTGGCAGCACTTATGTCTGTGAACAGCCTTTCTAGAAAGGAAAATTTGAAATCTCCAACCAGATTTAAGACTAACAGATGCGCATTGGCATCACTTGTTACAACTAGCAGTGACAGATATGGAACTAGACATTGGGCCTGCTTTTGGCTAATGAGATGGTCATATTTCCCATTGAAATACTGGGAAGTTTGTTGATTTAACTTTACTTCATTTTAGATATTGTATTTGTTCCCATTTTGTTTCTTTACTTCAAAAGAAGATATGCAGCATCCATAGGAATTTGTTCATAGTTAGTTTTTGCTATAGTCTAGCCCTCCAACAGTGAGAGACAGTGAACTGGCCCCCTATTTAAAGGGTTTGAAGACCCCTGTTGTAGATATCTAATCTCCGTGGAACTATCTGAACTATGCCCAATGGCTATCAAATTGTGCATACCCTTTGATCCAGTGTCTACTGGACCTGTAGACACAAGAGATAAAGGGAAGAGAACTTACATGTGCAAAAATGTTTGTAGTGGTAAGAAATTTGAATTTCCACCAACAAGCCAATGTCTCCAATTTAATCTATGCAAACCTTGTCCTTCAATAAGAGCTTTGTCTAAATCTGCATTCCAACAATTGGAAAAAATAAAGTTATCATTTCTATTGCACAGGTATTCTGGACTGAGGTGGGGAAAGTTTAACATTAGAAGCAGACAATCCTCCATCCACTGAGCATGCAATGGAAACAATGAAAGATACCTCTGCTACTGAAAGATCGACAAGTATAAAACCCTCACAACCAAGAAATAGCTGGAGAAAAAAATGATAAAGACCTCAAATCCAGTATGCTGGCTAGTGATCAAGCCAATTCACCCTAACAAGGGCTCTTAAGCTTCCAGGGCAATTTGTGTTACTCTGCCCTGATCATCCAAGCCTTCTCTCTCTGTACTAAAGAGAATTATCCCAATTCTAAGGAACTTGAGAAAAAGGAATAGTCTGACAACATCTCTAGAGAAGGGAGGAATTTATGGCCAAAGAAGACCTAGAGAACATCATGAAATGCAAAATGGATACCTTTAATTACATTAAATTAAAAATGTTTTGTACAAAGCCAATGCAGCCAAGACTAGAAGGAAGCAGAAATCTGGGCCACGAAAAACAGCAACTATTCTATAGCCAGTGCTTTTGATAATCTCATTTCTAAAAGAGAAATTGGCTTTAGAACATGTCATTCCTCAATTACTAAATGCTCAAAGGATAAACGATTTTCAGATAAAGAAATTAAAGCCATCTCTAGTCAAAAAAATGCTCTAAATCACTATTGATTAGAGAAATGCCTATTATAAGACAACTGAATACCACCCTCACACCTCTTAGACTGACTGGAAAATGATAAATGTTAGAGGGGATGTAGGAAAACTGGAACTCCAATACATTTTTGATCCCTTTGATCCATCAGTGTCTATTGGACCTGTAGACCAAAGAGATAAAAGGGAAGAGAACCTACATGTGCAAAAGTGTAGTGGTAAGAAATTTGAATTTCCACCAATAAGCCAATTCTCCAATTTAATCTATGCAAACCTTGTCCTTCAATAAGAGCTTTGTCTAAATCTGGATTCCAACAATTGGAAAAAATAAAGTTATCACTTCTATTGCACAGGTATTCTGGCCTGAGGTGGGGAAAGATTAACATTAGAAGCAGACAATTCTCCATCCACAGAGAATGCAGTGGAAACAATGTAAGATATACCTCTGCTACTGAAAGATCAGCAAGTATAAATATTTGGAGGAAAAAATAAAGAAAATTCAAGTCCAGCATACTAGCTAATGAGCAAGTCAACTCAACCTACCAGGGCTCTCAAGCTTCCAGGGCAGTTTGTGTTACTCTGCTCTGATCAGTCAAGCCTTCTCTCTCTACTGAAGAGAATTATCCCAATTATAAGGAACTTGAGAGAAGGGAATAGTCTGTCACATCTCTGGAGAAGGGAGGCATGTATAGCCAAAGACCACACCTTATCCCAAATTCTCTTGGGCTTCCTGTTCCTATTGCCCCATTTCCTGAGCATCTCCTTTAGTCCTAGGCTAGGATTTATCAATTCCTATTTAAGTCATAAGATTCTTGACTCTAATAACCATTCTTGTTACTAAGGTTCAGAAAACAAACAAACTAGTGTATCAGATGGAGAGTTAATTAAGCTATTGGAAGTTTGCCTCCGTTTTATTCTAGCCAGTGCTATCCAGACAGAAGCAGTGGCTCAACTGCTCAAGCCCATGAGAGGAAAAGTTAACTTGGCAATTAATACACTGGCTGGCATATAGTAGGCGTCTACTAAAGATCTGACCAACTTGTTCCCAAGAACTTTTGGCTTTTAATCAGTTGAGAATATAGAGTTAGTAGGCTATAAAAACAAGTTAGGAAATAGTTTAGTTCTTTCAAAGTTTGACAGACCTCTCTCTTTTTCCTCTTTTCAGAGATCTTCCATCCCAATGTCTAGCTATACCTACCAGTTTTTCCTGTTACTATGGAGTTTTTTTCCCCTAAAAATTGGCTAAGCTGCCACATTTATAATTCACTCAAGTTACAGGACATTCATCATAACAGCTAGCTTCCCCTGCCAGCCTAGCTTATTGCTGAAAGCGCTGCAATTTCAAGATCCTAAGTAATTCCTTCTTTAGTCCCAGTTTGACCTTTGTCATAGTGGGAAGCTTCCAATAGCTCCTTATCCCCAAATGATCCCAATGGTGAATACATTCCATTGAGAGTAACGCTATTTGCTATTAGGTGTATTTGTAGAAAGTATCACAATCTTTGCAGCAAATCTCCAGAGTCTGACCTGAGATTCCAGCAAATTTTCTAATTGACAGAGGAATCTTGAAGGATTTCCTTCAAACTGCTCTTTCCGTCAAAGCTTGCCAAATACCTGCTTAGAACCAACTCGGTGACTGGTCCCTGTTATAGTCCACTGGCTTCCAAGCAAGATACTTATGGTCTCTTATTTTAAGACAGATTCTGAATTACCCATCAAAACCAACTACCCCTTTCATTGTGCTCTCTGAAATAGAGATTACTTAAGTTCTATAGGCAAACTTGCCTTTCTTATATTTTGTTCCACTTTTTTTTTTAAAGCCTTTACCACTGAAATCTGTTATCCAGACGACAGCCTCCAATGACTTGTTCCAATACAAGTTCCCACTTATTCTCCTTGGTTCACTGGTCTGAGCAGGAGAAGTTCAGGGATTCTTCCTTCTACCTTGCCACTTCCAGGTTTCTCTCCTGGATTTCAAGGTATCTGAATTACATAGGCTCCACCTTCCAAACAATCAAATCCTGGTAACTTGTCTGTCCATTCAGGACACTCCTCTTTCCCGGAATGGAATCCCTAGTTCACAATTTCTCTAGGGAACTTCGACATACATGATGTCTCTCCCTTAAACACCCAACTTTTCAGTTCTTCAATCTACTTGCATAACCTATTCCCAGTCTCAATCATGAAGGGTTGGTGAATGGGGTGTTCAGAGAAAAATAACACCTTTGGTATAAGAGCTTGCCAAGTCCTTTGGGGGACTGTCTAGTCACTGTATTCTGTAAATCCATTATATATATGATATGTATGTCTGATATATAGTAAATCTTACCTCCTGTTACTTCAAGAGGCTAGCATGTACAGCTGCCATACCCTACACCAAAATTATCTTGGCAGACAGGTTAAAACCAGATTGAAATAACTAAAAGGTTCAAATTTATCGGTGAGGGGGATATCTGTCCCAAACATGTGAAGACTTCCACCAAAAGAATGGATGGAAGAAGTTTGTTCCAACATTCTCGAAGGCGGTTGAAAGCAAACCTTGTGGAGCCCACTCAGTTTGGCCGGGCAATCTGTCATCCCTGATTTGTCTTGCCACTGGATCTCAATCAGGGAGAGAAGTTGATGACTACAACTCCTTCAGTTAAATACAGTCCACACATGGATATCCATGGTCACTGCTGATCCTTGAAAACAAAGAACGAAAAACATCACCATTACCCACAAGTGCATCACCCTCCACGTTTAATTCTGAAATCTCACCTAGCCACGATCTATTGGTTTTTCCATCTCTTCCTGCCCTAGCCACAATTCCTTGTTCTAGTAATTCTTTTCCAGGTTATCCTCCCTTATAAAAGGTAGTGTTTTCTGGTTGGTTTTCCAGAGGTCTTGGGAACAGCCTTAATTCAAGCTTCTCACCTAGTTTGTCAGTATTCCCCCTTCTGATCTCTCTTTTTTCCTAGTTCTAAAACTTATGTAATTCTTTAAAAGCCAATTGTATTAAGTTTTATATATAGAGAATGTTTTTAGAATATCATAATGGTCCTTATTCAATTCCTATCAGTTTCCTCCTACTTCCCACCTCCCCTCCCCGCCACACACAAACACACACACACACACACACACACACACACACACACACACACACACACACACACACACAATCATGACCTTTTGGTGGACCAGTTCTACTCTGTACTTTTAAGATCCTTGGATTCTTTATTATACTAACCACACCTCAATAGAGCAATTTGTCCCTTCCCATGAGAAGGGTTCTCCCTGGGTATGTCCACATCAGACCTAGGAATCTTTAAAGGAACTCCAAATTAAACACAGCTATTAGTGTTTTCTTCCATGACTGTCAGTTTCCTGATATCAAGTCTGGGAGAAGTTGGATAATTCTAGAGGAAATATTGTCTCTAGCATTGGGTATACTCAGAGCTGCTCAAGATGTAGGGTTGACGAAAGGGCAAGTTTGAGAAGATTTTCCACAAAACAATGTGGAAAGCAGGATTGAGAAAAGTTTAGCTTCTACTGCAACATATCTAACATATATAAGGACTGCTTTCCATCTAGGGGAAGGGGTGAAGGGAGGGAGGGGGAAAAAAAAAATCGGAACAGATGCGAGTGCAAGGATAATTTGTAAAAAAATTACCCTGGCATGGATTTTGTCAATATAAAGTTATTATAAAATAAAATTAAATATATAAAAAAATTTTTTAAAAAGTTTAGCTTCCTAGATGCTTCACTTAGAATTACTGAGAACATTACTCACTTCAGACATTTAGGCCCCACTTCTGGTCTTAGTTGTCTGATACATGTTGACCAGGAAAGGAGTGAAATATAGGACAGCCAGTGTCTGACACTTCTCAGTCCTAGAGTATTAGACATTGGAAAGGCACCAAACTCTGTCTGCAGCTTCCCTTTCCTCAGTCCCTGCAGTTACCCTCAGGCCATTCCTACTGGAGATATGGGACACAGTCAGTTATCAGTTTCCAGGAGGACTCCTCTGCCGTAGCCCATTGTGCTTTCATCCATGTTTCAACCATGGTACCTTTGGAGTCTATCAAGCCATTATTCTTATTGGTTCAGAATTAGATAAGGCAATAGTGAAGCTGCTTCCTGGGAGAGGAACAGAGTCCAATAGTCAGCAGCTACATGTCATCAGGTTGTCCCGTTTCCAAGATCTGCCCAATTATAGTTCGGGAGATTGATTTGTCTGGCAAAGGAAGCTCAGCTTCCCTACCATTTGAGTATGGATGTGAATTTTTCACAGCTACTTCTTGACTAGAAATCAAGCTGAGATAAAGGTGGTGAGCTTGGAAGACTCAGTCCACATAGAAGCAAAATAAAGTTGAAAATCAAGATGACAATTCGAAATGCCATCTTACATTCTTAATATCATTTGAAGAAGAAGGCCAACAATCTGGTTACATGACAGTATGTTCAACTTCGGGTAAATTTGTTCAAGAAAATTGAATATTTATGACATTCATTGGGTTGATTTTGCATATCTGGTTTCCTCAATGAGTTGGAATAAGTTGGCTCAAGATTCCTTGAGGTTCTTGGTCCAGTGATCCTCGGTCACCGAGTCAAGATGTAATAGATGGCTTTTGAGTGGCTTCCATTTGTAAGCCATATAATTTAGGAAAGAAACCAGAGAGGCCATTATAGCTAACACTTCCATTTAATACCCTTGGGAAAACACAGGCTCAGCTTGGCAAAGCCACTTGCTCAGAACCCAATATTATCCTCTGTCTCCTCTTCAAGAGGATCTCTTCATTATAACTATCAACCCTGTAATTAGCAGAGATTTTTCTCTTAGCTCAGTACAATTCAGACCATTAGGTATCTGAAGAGTAAGTAGAGATTTGAACTCGGGTCTTCTTGTTCCCAAGTAAAACACTCAGATCTCACAGGTGTGGTGTCTTCTATTTAAGACAGCCAACTGTTAACTGCTTTTTTTCATTTTGAAGTTTAGTTGCTTAGTTGCTAGAATAATCAAAAAAAGAAAAGAAAAAAAGACCACTCTTTGTTTTGTGGGGCAGCTAGGTATTTACAGTTGTTTACCAGTATTTAAAGTAAGTGCAGCTTTGATCAAGACTCAATTTTGATTTCCAAGGTACCACATCTGCTTTCCATCATTTTCTGACTTGCAGCATTTGACTGGTTATTTCTATTGTGGTGAAGTGTTTTGAAGAAAAAGGGGGAGGAGGAAAGGCCTAGGCCTTTGACTGTACTTCCCAGAAGTGAAGGGATACAGCTTATTGCTGCTAGTGTCAGGGGGAGGATTATTTGCTTGTGAGGGACTTATTCCAGTATTTATTTTTATGTGAATTGCAGACAATGAAAGGCTCACTTCCTGTTAAGGCCTTCACTTCTATGTTGGGAATTTTGAGAACCTGGTATTGTTATGGGTATCCTGGAATAGTCATCTGCTATAGGAAGGATGCTTAGTCACTTAAGGGACTTAAACATGTGGTATAGATAGCAGTAATCAGATTAAATCATAAAAACAATCTGATTTTACCTGCAAAAATGAGGGCCCAATACTGTCCCCTTCCCCCTCTTTCCTCCCCCAAGAGAATCTCTTTCCATTATGCCCATCATCCTGTTAGTTTTTCCCACTTAGCTCAAGACAATTCAGAAAGGAGTTCTATCAGTTGTAGACAAAGGTTTATCAAGTGGCAACCTTCCTTATAGTTATGATTATCTATCCCATTTCAGGAAACAGCCACTTGACTATCTCCTAAAATAGCCTGACTAAGCACCCACTTTATAGCTCTATTAAAGGGTCTAATGGAATCACAAGTAAGAAAAAGCCTGGAAAGACAGGATGATAAGAAAGGATAGCCATCTTCTACAAGAGGAGACTTCAAGGTAAGTGGGCCATCTTCTACTTTGACATCTATTAATGCTGAAGATGCCAAAAAAAAGTTTCTAAGGATTAAAAAAGATGCCCTGTTTTGAAGGCTTAGATTCCCATTCTGCCTTTTACTATTGCAAGATTTTCTATTTACTTCTCCTGAAGTTTTCACTCAAGATTCCCAGCTGAGAAGAATTTAGAAAGATCAGCACTACTTTGCTCAGAGGTTTTGAGAAAAAGCATTGAGAAAGTGGATCTGGTTCAGTGAATAGTGACTGCTTTGAAAGTCAAGAAGAGATAGCTATAAGTCCTGACAGGATAGTTACCAAAAAGAATAAACCCATTTTTCGTCAATACCAGACTTGTTTCTAAAATACATCAAAAGTTCACCTATTTTTACTTCATGTTACAAGATTTGTTGACATGTATGGAACATGTTCTTCTGGACATTTGAGTCTTTCCTATAATTAGAGAGAACATTATCATTAAGAGTCAGTCTAATCAATTCTAGCATGAAGATTTTCTATAAGAACGACATTGGATGACTCAAGACTCTTGGGTTCCAGGTTCTTTCTTCTCTAGAATTGACTAGTTCTGCTCCTTTAACTTCTCTCCACACATTGAGACTCAAGGGTAGTTGATGTACCACATGCTCTACAATTAGATTCCTGACAAACCAAGTAAGTGAAATGAATCCTTCTGAACTGTTACTCCAGAAAAATTTAGTCAAACGTGAGAACAATTTAGACTTATTTCACAATAAATAGCATGTAGGCCCTAATTTTAATACTCATCAGCTGAGATAAACAGCCAAGTCTTGAATACTTTCTGCTTTCTGGTTTGTGAAAGTGCTAAAGATACCAGTAGAACCTACACTAAAGTAGTCGGAACCAAATTAGGCAAGTCGGATTGTGTTTGTGAAAGCCTCCATGGTCATTTTCACCAGACCTAAGGTCAAGAGGGATTTTGATGTTTGTGTGAATAGTCTACACTACACAACACAGCATTAGACCTTTATAAGTAAAACTTCTTCCCAATCATTTCTGTAGCATTTTCAAGATTTATAGCACTTTTCATCAGCCATTCCAAGGAACAAATTGCATTTCTTTAGGTTAGAGAAGTTAGAGGTTAGAGAAATAAATTTGAAATAACTATTGCCCTTGCTTAGGCTTCTCAAGATTTCTTTAAAAAAAAAAAAGAAAAAAGAAAAAGAAAAAGAAAGAAAAGAAAAGAAAAAAAAAGAAAAAAAAAGAAAGAAAGAAAGTCATGGTTTCACTTTTATCATATTTTAGTTGAGAAAAAAAAAATACAAGATCCAGAAAGACTATGCAGGAAGTCATTTCCTGAGCCCTATTATGTTTGGGGCTCAGAATAAGCCTCTCAGTACCGATTTCACACAGATATCTTCCTCTCTATACCCCTACTACCTGTCTTAGAGATAGGAGTAGTGGAAAACTGGAGGAAAAAAAAACTTATTTTTGTAGGAGAAAGCAAAAACGTAAAATAAACAGCAACACTCGATAGGACGCCAGCTCTGAAAGAGAAAAACCTTGAGGTAACGTTTCTAAAGGAAAAGAAAGAAAAAGCGAAGATCTATTTCTCTAAGACTAATTCTTTATATAGATAAAGCAGCACAAACCCCAGTCTGGTCCCGCGGTTAGGGAACCCGACCCATCTCCTTTCTTCCTCGGAGGCGGGGGATTTTAAAGGCTGCAGGTACGCGCATGCGCATTGACATCTCACCTGTGCTGGGGGAGAGAGGGGCGGAGCGAATGAGCATCACCTGGGGACTGTAGCCTTCGGCTCGCCCCGCCCCCGCCCCGCCCTTAATTTCCCTCAGCACTATAAATAAAGCCTGGTGGGCAATTGAAGGGCTAGAGCCGCTATTTTGCAGGTCGGTTCCGGAGCGGAAGGGCTTTCTCTCTCCTTATAGCGCCTCTCTTTCTCTCTCTGTAGGCTTTTCGGGGGGTGCGATGAGAAATGTTGGGGGGCTCAAGACTCTTGGGCTTCTACTTAACAGTACGAAGTGATCTTCCAAGTCCTTTCTTCTCTAAAATAGACAGATTCTGCTCCTTCAATCTTTCTGTTCATTGAAGCTCGAGGTACTGGGTGTACCGGGTTTGGGGCGGCCCGCTTGGGGATTTTCCCCGCGTTTTTAGATGGTATTGACGCATGTTAGGTTCCATCCTTTTCTCTTTACCACTTTTAGGGAAAGGAAAGAAGGAATTTTCCTTATAGGGTGAGAAGTCCTTCCAACCCCCTCCCCCCAAAGAAAAAAGTTCTCGTGGGGAAAAGGACTTAAGGTTTCCTGTGACTCCTTTAGGAAGGAGCTCTATACCGTTTGGCTGGCTGGGCTTGTCCTGAGGCGTCGGAGTGGTTGGAAGCGGCTCTGGCCCTCAAGTCACTTGTTTAAAGAAAAAATTAATGCTGTTAAGATCTAAGTGAAGGTTGGAACGAGAACAGCACAGTTCATATAGGGCTCTAAAATGGACCTTCATTTTTTTTTTAAACGAACTTTCAAGTTGGAGGGACCTGTAAACAGGTGTTGCTACAACATGGAACCAGCGGTCCTCCATCTGCAAGAGATAATAGAAATGCTCCTTGTTAGAGGGTAAACTGAGGCTTAAGAAGTTTGTGACTTGTCCAGCAGAGCATAGTTATTAGGAGTTAAAAATGTGATGCTAAACTTTCTTCACTAGTAAGGGTAGGAATGGGAAAAAAAAAACCTAACATTCAAAGTCTGGGAAACTGAAGGCAAGATTTAACTTGTCCAAGTTCATCCTTGAAGAAAAGGAATAATCCCTGTTCTTGGGTGTATTTTTTGATAGTGGAAGGGGAAGATTTTTGTAAGTTAAAAAAAACCCTCAAAACTGGCTTCATATAAGAAAAAAAAAATCTGGTAACGTTGTCTTCTCTAGCTTGTTTTTGTTTTTGTTTTTGCTGAAGATAAAGTATCTTTTAGTACTCTTAGCTTTCTAATGAATAAGCTAGTCTTTCTATTCCTCATTTACATTAAAGTGCTTCATAGACGATCAAAGGTATCTAGCTCCAGAGAACTAAAGGTGGGGCTTTCCAGTCCAGTTGGTTTTTTTTTTTTTTTTTGAGGGACTAGAAAGTGAGTTGGAGGATATTTATCGTGGCTCTTGAATTAATATAGTTTAGGCAGCTGCTTACCTGGATCCTGCTATGAATAGATCTTCTGTCCAAAGAATGCAAATTAGGAGCAATCATCGAGCAATGCTGTGTGAGAACTGGACTGAGAAACTGGGACCCCTGGGGTCTACAGCTTATTTCTGTCTTTGAGTAAATAAACATAGAAAGTCAATCCCTGGAAGTCAGGGCTTCTAACTTAATGAAGAAGATTACTAAAAAGGAATTGCTGATTAGGAAGGTGGAACATCAGGATGTCCTAGATAATTAGCTCTTCTTCCAAAGTCCAACTACAAGAGTAAAACTTAATCTAACCATGTAATTGTTTAACAGTAACAGAATCTCTGCTTCTGTATACCGAAGGACAACCAGAATGACTTCCAACCTAGCTCACTTCTATGAGGAATTCTTACTTAGAGAATGAGGGTTTTTTTTTTTTTGGTAATTCGAAGGGTTTTGACAAAGGGTTGGTGTAACTTTAATCTGTTTGGGGCCCCCTTGGGGCTAAAGTAGGAACCCTGGGGATTCAAAAGCAAACACTTCAATTGAGCAAAAGAATATTTCCCCCAGGGGTTATCTCAAAGTGGAAATCTCTTTGGTGGAGAGGAAGGGAGAGTATATACCTCCTTTAAAAAAATCTTCAGGTAGAAACTCCCCAGCTTCCTAAAGAGAATAATATAGCAATAATCTTAAGGCATGTGGTCCTCATAGTACCACAAACAATGCTGGCTGTCAGACAAGTTTATTGATCAGTAATAAGTTTCTGATTTGAATAATGGGTGCAACCATTCAATTTTACCTCTAAGCCATAAAACATTAGTATGTCACTGATGAAGGGCCTGATTTTTTTTTCCCCCTATAAAATCTTCACTCCTTATTCTTTGCTAACTTCTCTCAGAATTTAGTCATCAGCGGAATAAATCTTTCTCAATGAACTTAGACAAAAGCTTGCTTTTTTTCCCCATATCTGCAATGATGTTCTGGGGGGCTCTGAAACATTGTTAGGGTATCTTCTACCTCAGTGTCATGGATTTCTTAAAGAATGGGATTAAATTAATCCCTTGTCTAAAATTTATTTCAATGTAGTGCAATCCTAGCCATTGCTTGAGAGAACATCATCATTGTTTGATGGGCTTCATCTGCTTGGCTACCTGACTCTGACTCCTACCCTTGAAATGTTTACTTAGAACTTTAGAACAAAAATAACATTCCTTCCGTATTTTAATCTGTCAAATATCTCGGGCTCTTTTGGACAATTTCAACTTCCATTCTTTAATTCAACAACTAATTTAAAAAAACTTATGTACCACACTCTGAAGTCCTTGGATACAAAGCCAAAAGCAAGCTTACTTCAGGAGAGGCTTGTAGCTCTCTCCTATAGAAAGTAGTATTAAAGCTGCACTTGGAGCATAAGCCACAGGTGTGAAAGGGAGGCCTTGGGGGCTGCTTGCTGGGTGTGGGGATAAGCCATTGTGTGAGGGGGAGGATGGGAGCTGAAAGGCTCAATGGTGTGTGTAAGCAGGATTATAACACTGAATGTGGGGTGTTGAAGGCTTTTGAATCCCAAAAGATGACTTGATATTGGATCCTGGAAGATGATGGGGAGATTGGAGTTTGAGTAGGGGATGAAATGGTCAGATATGATCTTTAGGAAGATCATTGAGTGGAGGATGGATAACAAAGGGAAGAGAGACTTGTGACAGATCAATTACATTTATTTGAATAGCAAGGGTTGGTGACTTCCTCCCCTTGGACACTAACAAGTCATTGGAGGGTGTAACCCCTGGGCAGAACTTTGAATTTAGTTTCTAGTTTGGAATAGCCTCTATTATCCATTACTGTTTTTCCCTTTTCCCCAAATTCAAGGAAAGGTGTGAAAATAGCCCTTTGCATAAATGGGGTCAATTCAGAAGGAGTCTTTAAAAAGACAAACATTAAGTACATACTATGTGCCAGGCGTTAGGGCCATAAGTAGGCTCACAGCTCTCTAGGAGCTTACAATCTAATGGTGCAAACATGTATAAACAAGCAATACATAGGACAAATAGAAAACTAACAGAGGGAAGACACTAGAAGGGGAGAGATGGAGACTTCCAGTGAAAGCTGACAAGCCAGGAAGCACGCTAATTATAGTAGAGGATGGAGAGCTTTCTAGGCATGGGACTCAATAGGATTAATTCCCTAGAATGGAGACAAGTATCCTGTTTTTAGAATAATTGTTACTGGATAGTATATTTTAGAAAATGTTGAAAGATGGATGAGTGAGTTTAGATCTAGAGCACAAAGGATATTACCTTTCCTGACACAGACACAAGAAGGAAATTCAGAAATCGTGAGATCTAAAAATAATCCTATGGCACCTATTGGTGTGTTCTAGAACAGAATCTACACTTGAAGTAAGACCTGGTTCCCCATCTATCCAGTGAGCCATTTCTTCTGAAACTTACCTTTTTGGTAAAATAATGGTTTAAAAAAATCATTTTCTATAGCCTTCACAGGACTTAAGTGGATAGCTACTTGATGGTTGGCACCTGATTTAACCATGAAAATGAGATCATGGATGATAGCATGATTCCATGTTAGCTAGATGTTCCTGGCTAATGTTAATTTAAATGTGTAAAAGAAATTTGTAGCTATAGTGATGCTTGACAGCATTATGGACTTGACCTGGAGTCAGGAAGACCAGGGATCAAATATCACATTAGTTGGGTGATCTTAGAGAAAGTAGTTTCGGCTCTCTGGACCTCAGTTTCCTGTTAACTGAGGGAGAGATTATACAGGGGAACCTCTGGTTCCTTCTGATTCAAAACCTTTGTTTTTGACCTTTTTCACATGAAAGTGAACATATAACTCAAAAGGTAACTTCTGGTCTCCTCAGAATCGAGTCAGCCATTTTCTCAATTGCCTAAAGTCATTTGTTCGAGTTGGACACAGCAAGAAAGTTCATATGTAGCATCTGGAAAGGGAAGTGGTGGCTGTATTCATCAGCTGTTCCACTGACCGATGGAGAGAAATAGGTGATAGCCATTTACTCCAGCTTTCTCACTTAGGAGATGAGACCGGGGGAGTCTTGTCCCAGACAAAATTTTCAGTCTAGATGCCATTTCTCCTCCCTCTTTATCTCTTCCTCCTCCCCCCTGCCCAATGAAATGCTTCAATAACAAAACAAATGGAGAACTTACAAAATTGGAGGGTAGAGCTCTTGTATGGAGGGCACAGAAGACGGGCATTCTATTGGAGAAGGTTTAGGTGAAATGTGGCTACTGCTCCCGTTAAGAAACAAGCCAAATGTAGCCTTCAAAAGTTTTAGTTTAAAAAATGAGTTTTCAGATAGGGGAAACCTGAGAATTCTCACTTCCAATAGTCATATAAGCACTTGCTAAAAGCTTATTGGAGTACATTGGATTTTAGTCCTTTTTTAGACAGGAAGGTAGGGATGTCACATGGAGGGGCTGCACCTTCCAAGAACCTGAGTTCCCTTGCTTCCCCAGCCTCACCACTTTATTTTTCCCCCATTCTGTCTTCAGATTTAATATCTATTATGGTCAATGCAAAGCTATAATTAGCCCATGTGGGTAGGCTACGGAATTAAAGTACCAGAAGTCCAGATTCTTGGGCTCCTTCCAAAAGGGGCTGTAGAACTTTGGCTCATTCCCAGGGCTTTAATTGGACATTTGGTACAGAGATTAAGGTGAAACTCATGTGCCAGTTTCCCTGAGAAGCTTGTTCCTGATTGGCCCAGGACACCATTTATTTTTGGAATGTCAAGAAAAGCGGTCATGAGATTGGCGTTAATGTTGGCTGTTGGAAATAGCAGTTGGGGAAGAACATTAAGAGTATACGACTCTCTTCCCCCTTGCCACTTGCCTAGTTGGCACTAGGGCAAATACAAGCCTCTGAGTAAGAGGACTGGATACTTGGGAAAACTTCAGGGCCACAAGTCCAGGGCAGCAGCTGCTTGGTTACATGCACATAGCACAGCCCTTCATGGCTACACAAGTCTAGGGCTAAACTCAGAGGGGTGTTGGAACTCGGTTACCATAAGACCAAGGAGGTTGCTAAGGCTCTACAAAAGCAAACAGAAAAAAGGAATTTCCTTTCTTAATTCCCGTCCATCTCCTTTCTCCAAGCAAGGCTTAACTGTCAAAGACATGCCTGAAGGTGACTTATCAAGAGCTTGCAAATGAAGCTCAGAAGTAAAATAAGCTAGCTTGGTTAAAGACTGCCTGCCGCAAGCCTTTGGCACGTGATGTGCTGCAGTCACAGGTCGCCCTTGCCCAGAAGGCCTTGGCTATTCTTCTCGTTCATGCACTAAACATGGAGTCATACTCAACTAGTGACTCCTAATTTTTTTTAAATGCCCTGATGTCTTCAATCAGCCCAAGTGCTGTCTTAGTTTCACATCAGTCAAGGAGAACATGTGAGCATCAATGATTTCATACAAGAAACTTGTGATAGAGCTGGGACTAAGAAGTAAAGTCTAGGATAAATTTCACTTCAGAAGTGATCCGTAGTCTTATTTCATGAGAGGAGCTGAAGTCATCCAATTCAGCCTGCTCCTTTTGCAGCCTGGAAACGGCTTCCGGAGCTGAGGGGCTTGCTCAGTGACCCAGAGTCCCCCATTCCTTGGGCTTTGGCAGAGTTCTTTCCAGTATGGTTCATGGACTTGGGGCGTACCAGTCGGTCATTCTGCACCACAGAATTGGTCTGTGTAAGGGAGAAGCCTTCACTTAAGGTCCCGTGAACTTGACCTAACATCTTAAAAACTTACTGAATATAACTTCCTTCCTTGGTAATCCTATGTTTTGGACAACATTGAGGAGAGAGGGTAATAAGCTTCACCAGGCTGATTTAAAAGGCATCTGTGACTGAACAAAGGTTAAGAACTCCAGGCACGAAAGCCTGATAACTCCCTGCAGTCCCATGGGTGCACTTGAAGAGTAAAATTGCCTCTTGGGCTCTCTGCCCATGAGAATGGGTCCACTTTATTATAAGAACTAGATTGTTTCCCTCATGGCAAAGAGGATGGAAGAGAACTGAACACTATTTTTGTCCTGCTATATAATGCCTAAATTCAATTCTTTTTTAATACTTAGATGATGGTCAGCTAGAGTATTTTCAATCTCCTGTATTTAACATGTCATCTGTCTCTTTTCTTAAAAAGTAATCTTTTTCATCGTGTTCCTCAGCAGTTTATTTTCACTTGCTCATACTCTGTGACCCTCTGCCATCCTGATTCTAAAATCTAAATAGACTTTTGGATTCTGTGATGTCATCAAAAAAGCACAATACCTTAGGAAATCTTGGTTTGAGAAGATATAAATAAATAATAAATATAAATATATAAACACAAGTAAAAGTAGACTTGGAATTTTGTGAAGGTAATTGAAAGGAAATTGTTGGGTGATAGGCTAAAACAAAAACTGCTTAAAGGAACATGAATCATGAAGTTTATTTCATAAGGCTCCCTGAATTTATGGTCCCACAGGTGCACAGGGAGTGACTGATATATGGAATTGGGTTGTCGTTGAGGGTACAGATCTCTTCTACTCTTATATTCAATTGTTGCTGGATAGATTCACAAGGACTGAGGAGGAGGGGGAATTTTATTTTGGAGGGTGGATGCTGTGATTAGAAAAGTTTGCTAACCTTGCATTCCAAGCCAGTTGATGAGTATATGGGAACTTTATGGCATGTTAGGTCAATCGGTGATCAGAAATGGAATCGGTTTTGTCAGCTCGGGTTTAGTGATTAGACTAATCAGTAATCCAGTCTGTCTAGACCCAATTTGTCCATTTGTACTCCTCCCCCCCAGTAAGTTTATTGATTTGACTATTTGTTTATCCAATGCACATCATAAACTGGGCAGTAGTGATTCATTCCATGCTCTCAGTATGAAGGATAACGTAATATCTTGAGGGGTTACAGAAACCTTAAAAAAAAAAAAGCCTGCATTTTTACTTGTAGATCAAACTAGCTCAATACTGTTCAAACACAGGCAGATGATCTCATTGTTTAGGAAATCCCTCCTTAACTTGGATCATAGCATCAAGATATAAGGGGCCATTTGATGCTTTGTCTGGTGCTGGTGATCAACAGTGTTAAAGTGGATTATTTTTTTGAAGAACTTAAATTCCATATATGAATGAGAATTTCTTTGGAAAGAGCCTTTAAGGAGACATTAATAAATAAGATAAATATAAATAAATAATATGCTGTTATTCACAATTGAACAAGCACAGTGAGAGCTTTCAATCTATTATAAAATGGTAGATGTTAAATATTTATTTTTTTCCAAATGCCTTCAACCAGATGGCCATGGAGCATATGTAAAGTTATTCCCCCTTTGAGTGTTTGACACATGTATGATGACATCTTTATTCTCAATGAGAGGGTCAATAGATAAGTTTTTCAGATATTGTTCTACAAAAAGAAAAGTAGTTTTCCCCTCAAAATGTTGACAGTATTTCTTTGACACATTGAAGATTTTCAATGTAAAAAAACCCTCTCATCTCTAGGAGGCAGCTTTGTCCTACTTTGTTGCATGGTTATTTATATGCTGTTTTTCCTTATTAGACTAAGGGCAAGGGACTGTTTTACCTGCTACATGGTAGCACACAGTAGGAACTTGGTAAATTTTAACTGACTCCCGGGGCTTTGTTCTGTTCAGAGACAATGTTTTTTTCCTTGTAAGCATCATCTAGGACCACTTTAGGGAGCAAGCTTGGCCATGAGACTATCTCCAGGTGAGAAGTTGGATCTTCACAAATGAGTTATGCTCTTCTTTGCCTTTTATAGTACTTTTTCCCTTTTTGATTTAAAATGCTTTTCTGACTGATCAGTTACATAATTCAGCAGGTTTGCTTTAGACTGGATTTAGTTTCTTCTCCCCCACTCTTTAAAGACCATTACGACTACTGATCTTTATACATATACTACTATTCTAAGATTTTACATAGTTTTATTCTAACTGGGTATTGCTTTTGTCATTATCTATTTGGCAAGTAACTTGGATGTTAGCTAACCAAAAGTTTTAGGTCATCTACTTCTGATTGTGGCAATGAATTTTAAGGTTGAACTTGCTTAATCAACAATTAACAGGCAACGGATGTCACTGATTTGTTTTTTTATTTAAAATGGGGAGCAATTAAGCATTCATTTTTGATGGTTTCCTCCCAGTTTACCAATTTTGTTGAGTAAGTGGCTTAAAGCTACATCCAGATGATTGAGAGAGATAAGCCTCACTAACCATTTCTTCTAACTGAAAACAAAATTGTCCTCTTTGGTTTTCTCTAAGTTCTGCACATTCCAATCTTTGACTTGAAGAGTTGAGGATATGAAGTTGAAGTTTTGTGTAATATTTCTCATTCTGCCTTCATGACCTAGATATTCCCATCCATTGCTTGCCAAATCTATTTTTCCCCACTTTTGCATGAAAATCACATAAATGGTCTAATTAGGATAACTTTTCTACTCCTTCATCCTTGTTAATTAACGAAATATAGGTTGCTATGTTCATGGTGTTAAAAAATACTATGTCTATTTTCCACGACATATTGGTGCCTGTTATAAAAGCATGGTTGTTTAGCCCTAGGTCCTCTTTCAAGGATTCTTACATTTAGCTGCGATTTTTTTTTTCATGTAAAAGTCATGGTATTAAACTCCTCTGGTTGTTTGTCCACTTGGCCATTGTTAATAGAAAACAAAGGCAAAAAAATAGTGTAAACTTATAGATAACTTACTAGCACCCGGGTCCCCATTTGTCACCTCACCATCACCATAGAAGTGAATTGAGGTCTAGCTTTCACATTAGCTTTGTTTCATGGGTCTCTAGAGATCCATGTCTACTAAAGCTTTCCTCAGTTTGCAGGTTGGGAAGGTACGATTGTATCCATACTCTTGAAATGCTTATTTTTTACATTATTATTCTGTGCCTGGTCCTTTGTTCTCTTCTGATAGTTTTTGAGAGCCCAGAACAGGAACTGAGGAATCTTGATTTTTCTTTGAGACTCAGGCTATCTTCCTCTTACAGGAAGGAGTATTGTAGAGACAGCTAGATGGCTCTAGTGGGATAGAGCACCTGGCCTTTGAAATCAGGAGGACTTGAGTTCAAATCCAACCTTAGACACTTAATACTTCCTATCTGTGTGACTTTGGCCAGGTTACTTAACCTCAATTGCCTCTCAAAAAATGGGGAGAAGAGGGGGAGTATTGATTCTCTGCCTGAATTCTGGTCCTAGTCAATGCTCAGTCTACCCAATGAAAATGACACTTTTTGCTTTCAGAAGACAGCGTCCTTAGCCATCACTGCACAACCAGCTCCTTAAGGGCTGAAATCTTTCCAGGTGTGAGATATGAAACACGATATTTGGTTAGGCATAGCTTAAAATGTGACCTTTTTCCAGTGATTAGGCAACTTAATGTAGTAGCTACAGAGGAAGATTGAGGCAGGTAGAAGAGGGCTCGAATTCTGCCCTAATATATACCGACTCTGAATCAAGTGATCTAGGAGCTCTGGGCAGTTCTTAGTTGTAGGCAACCTGATGCTAAGTTGGCCATCCAAGGATACTATGGGTCAAACACACCCTATCCATGAGATCAGCCAATGGTTTATTTGGTTACTGCAGTATATAATAGTGACTTTAAAAAAAAAAAAAAAGAATTAGCTACCATAACTGTGACCTTGGATAATTTTGGACTTCAGGTCACTTTTGAAGTGATATGGTGTTACTAATGGCATTTTCTGAAGTTTATTCCAGCTCTGTTCTTCAATTCAGTTCCCAAATAAATATAATACTTATATTACCTTGTAGTGAAGGTCAAATCTGAGTGTTTTGGATATTTTGTACTCTCCAGTTAAGAATTGAGAGGGGAGAGACAAAATTGGAGATATGACATAAGTGGATCCTAATAAAAGTGGAACTCGGGGAGATTGTTAATGGGGTTGAACTGGTTGGCTTGTTCCACACATTGGAAAGCCTTGAAATAAAAGCTTTGGTTTCTGCCTATTCTCATGCATCTCACAAGGCTATTGTCATACTTGAGGATTGGCCCTAACAAAATCAAGATGACTTCTCCAAACATTTGATGTGCTGATAAAGCCAATTCTGAGCTTGAGTTCCCGGATCAGCCTCCTATTAGCACCCTGGTAGGGTGTGATTCTTGGCACGGGGAACTAAGGCTTTCTGACAAACCCTATCCATCTGATCCTGGTTTTAAAGCCCATGGCACAGTTAAGAATTCAGTACTTCAGACGTTGCTCAGAATGTATGTACTCAGAACACACAATGTAAGGGACTTGAGGTCATCCAGTCCAACTGCTACCCAGTCTCCAGGGGTAGTTGACAACCAGCAAAGGTGGGTCATGTGAACCATCTGCACTTTCAATAAGCCTTTGCTTAAATACAGCGTTCCAACAATGCT
Source organism: Antechinus flavipes (assembly GCF_016432865.1). Lineage (NCBI taxonomy): Eukaryota > Metazoa > Chordata > Mammalia > Dasyuromorphia > Dasyuridae > Antechinus > Antechinus flavipes. The sequence continues at coordinate 470,997,572 of NC_067401.1, read as the reverse complement.
ACATTCAAGGCAGGGGAAAAGGGGAGAGGAAGGGAATCCCGCCTTTGGATGTTGCTTCTCTAATGGAGGCAATCAGATGCAATAAACTAGGGCTGTGAGTTTGTATAAGATGGAGTAGGGAGGATTCGGGGAAGGTGTTTGAGTAGATCAGTACGTCTCCAATTTCCCCCACAAATGAGAATTTGTGCCTTGGGGTGAATATAGCTCAGAGAAAGATCCAAGAGGGTCTGGAGTGGAACAGGGTCCTCCTGGCACAAACTAAGATCCAAAGAAAGACAGCAGGTCTGATCTCAAGTACTAGCACCTCCAGGCTAGCTGGCAGAAACAAGTGGGGGACCTCAGGGGCTGGCCTAGCTGGGCTTGGCAAGAGACTGAGCAGAAACCAGAGAAACTTTCCCCTCCAAACTGAGAAGCTGGGGGTCTGTTTGGGAAGGGGAACACTGACTGATCTGGAACATCAGACCCAGCTGTGCTGCAGAGACAGGGGTCTTGGGCAGAAGGAACCATCCCACTGGGATGGGGCAGGGAAACTGCTGGCTGTAGACATTTTCAGGAAGATGGAGCTTCTGATTTGTGGTTCCAAGTTAGAGGGGAAAGCTGAAGTGAAGTTAGAGCACCACTGGAGGGGCCTCTGAAATGCTCTCAACTCAACAGAATTAGGGGTACTTACTGATTCTTCTTTGCCAATTCACTTTTTTTTTAAAGGAGAAAGAAACCCAACCATTGAAATTTACTTATGGGAATGAGAAAGGCTGGTTCATCTTTGGAGGACAGTGTTGAAGTGTAAAAAAAAAAAAAAAAAAAAAAAAAAAACTACCCCAAAGTGTAATATTAAATGATTCCTTATCCAGAGAGAACTTATAGAATTCAAAAAAAAATTTTTTTGGGGAAAACTAAAAAAAAAAAATATCCAAGAAAAACAAGATTATGAAATGTTTAACCAACTAGAAAAGGAGAGTCCTAAAGATGAAAATAACTCTTTGGAAAACTAAAATTGGCCACGAGGAAGGCAGTGAAGCTATGAGACCAAGAAATGACAAAACAGATCAAAGAATGAAAAGAACAAAATATGATGTTTTACATTGTTTTATTTTTTCATATGAAATTGGGGAACGGATCAAGAAAAAAATATAAGAATAATTGGATTTCTGAAACCTGTGATGAAAGAAACTTTGCCCACATATTCTATCATAATTTTCCTGGATTATTTCTTGCATTATTGTGTCAAAGTAGAAATAGAAAAAAAAATCTGTCACCACCTCTGATCTTTTGTGGGGAAAACACATAGAAATATTATTCCCAAATTTCAAAACCCCAGATCAAAGAATTCTGCCAAAAAAAAAATTTAAATACCCTGGAGCTGCGAATTAGAATTATACAGGACTTTTCAGCAGCCACAAAAGTCCTGGAAATCCTATACCAGCAAGCAAAAGAACGAGGCCTATGGCCAAAAATTATCTCCAGCAAAATTATCCATAATATTGAATGGAAAGAGGGACCACTAGGTGGTACAGTGAATAGAGCACCAGCCCTGAAAGTCAGGAGGGACCTGGGTTCAAGTGTGACCTCAGACACTTAACACTTCCTAGCTGTGTGACCTTGGGCAAGTCACTTAACCCCAATTGCCTCAGGGGGAAAAAATAGAATGGAAAATGGACCTTCAACTTGCAAATTTTTTTAGGATTTTCTTTCATCCAAACCTAAACTCAAAAAAAAAAATTTAACATAAGTTAATATCAAAGATCCAGATTCAAGGAATTTTAAATTTGTATACATGGAAGCTAGGAAAAAGTGGGTTTGAAAAGCTGTTTTTGCTTTTGACTTCCTGTGGGTCTTGGGGTCAGGTTGAGTTTTTTACATGTAAATGTTTAAGATTGACATCAGCAATTAGGTAGCTCAAGATACTGGGACAGGATTTGAGTGATCTTAGTCTAAAAAGTAAAAAATGCTCAGAAAAAGGTAAAAATAATTGTTTTATAAACAGAGGAAGAATACAGAGGCATTAAAGGGGAGGGCAGACATCACTATATCCTTATGAAAAAGGTGTAGCAAAATCTTAAAACAAGGTGGGAAGGGATGGATGGAGGGAGAAGCAGATTTAGGGATTCCTGGGTGGGTGGAGGTTAAGCCATGAGGAAGTTAAGGAGCAGAATTATAGCAGAAGCTACCAGGGATAATAAAAAAAAGTTAAATTTAACCAATCAAGAGAAATCTATTGTCAGCCACATTAGTATTGTTTGAGTTGTATTTATGGGTAAATATGTACATGTAGACATGTATACACATTGGTCTACATTGACATGTATAGATCTGTGGTAGGTATGAATGTATATATGTATAAACATGTGCACATGTGATATCTATACTTAACTAATGGGCTGAAGCTCTTGAAGTTTCTTAAAGAGCTGATATATATTGGAGGCTACACATTTTATTTGGGCTGTGGCAATTCTTTGCACCACACCTACTGAATAGGCTGAATCAGATATTATATTTATGTCTCTTGGATAAAAATAAGTAAGAGCTAGAATGAGGGCATACAATTCATTCTGCTGAATAGACTGAAAAGGAGTTCTGACAACTCTAAAGAGAGTAGTCAGAACTCCTTAAGTCAGAATATACAGCGTAACTATTATGTTTGAATGCACCTGTAAAGATAGTTGGTCCTTTAAGAGGAACTGTAGAAACCTTTTCTTCAAGAATCCATCCCCAATTATGTAATAGTTGGGTTATCTTTAATGGAGACCCATGTGTAAAACTTGGAGCCGCGGCCAATAAAATTTGCCATCTGGGATGGTCTCACAGCATACGTTAATTTGTGCATTAGTATAAAAGGTGTATAACTTGTCAGGTCTTGTCCCAGATAATTGTACTAGTCACTTAATAGCCTTTAATAAAATTCTAGCCACAAGCATTGGGTAAGGAGTAAAGCTTCGTTCTGGTTGTGCTGGGAGGTTCACCCACTCAATCACACTGTCTAATTGATGAAGGACTGCTGTGGGTGCCTCTTTTGTAGCAAAACCTGATATTTCCAAGGGTTTTTGAGTGACTCTTCCAACCACATTGGATAAAGCCAGTTCAACTTCTCTCAGAGCCTCTTTTGTAAGCTGGTGTGGTGAGTTTAAAGCACTGTCTCTCCTTAAAATGTTATATAACGGTTGCAATTGATAGGTAGTCAAGCCTAACACTGGTCACATCCATTGGATATCGCCTATCAATTTCTGAAAGTCATTTAAGGTGTTTAGCTTCTCTGTTCTTAAGGACAGTTTTTGTACTGTAAGCACTTTAGGATATACTTCGTATCACAAATATTGAAAAGGAGCGTGCCTTTGAATTTTTTCTTCAGCTATGTACAATTTGTAATTCCTTAGTGTTTCTGTGGTCTTTTGTAGATATGCTTCTAGCATTTGTTCCTCAGGTTGCACATCCCAATATATCATCCATGTAACGTAATAAGATCACTTTTGGAAATGCTTTTCTTACTGAAGTAAGAAAGTGGCAACAAACGTTTGGCACACAATAGGGCTGTTTTTCATTCCCTGTGGCAAAACTGTCCATATCTTTTATAAGGCTCAGCTAAGTTAGTGCTGGGCACTGAAAAGACAAATCTTTTCGTATTCTCCTTATCCGGAGGGATAGAATAGAAACAATCTTTAATGTCTATAACCCAAAGAGGCCATTCTCTAGGTAACTGAGAAGGAGATGGAAGTCCAGGCTGAAGAGTTCCCATAGTTTTCATCTGTTCATTTACCTTTCTTAAATCAGTCCAACATCCTCCATTTTCCAGATTTCTTTCTTATAACAAATACTGGGGAATTCCAAGGACTTAGAGAAGGTTGTAAGTGTCCTTGGTCACGTGGTCAAGTTGCTCTTGCACTATATCTCTACTAAGGCCTGAATTTTATCACTTGTTAAGGGCCACTGTTCAACCCACACTGTTGTATCAGTTTTCCACTGAATTAGGAACAGGTGAGAGTGCTGGCAAGCCTTCAAGAGCAGCCCTGCCTAAAAATCCAAAGTACTTAATTGTAATCCTATCTGCTGTAAAATATCTCTTCCCCACAGATTGATGGGGATTTTTTCCAACTATAAAAGGAGTAAAAACTCCTGTTTTGCCTGCAAAAGTCCATATCATAGGGGCAGCACTAACCTCAGCTGCTATTGATCCTCCTATACCAGATATGTAGGTGTCTGCCTTAATCTTTGGACAGTTGACACCTCTAATGACTGTACGATCTGCACCCATATCTACCAATCCTTCTAACTTATTCTATTCACAAAAAGTGAACATAGGTTGGTCAACTGTCACAGCTGCTGTCCAGTATATTCCTGGACTCAGTTGCCCAGATTCTGAGTTCAAGCAGCAATCATCAGATTGTCTATTAGGGATATGTAACAGTAAGCCTGATGCTACTACTTCTCCTGATTTGATAAATCACAGGTTGTCTACCTGTATTAGTGACTGGGATATTAGCTACACATTCCCCAGTTTCCCACATCAGTGTGCGAATGGACACTTTTGTAAGTACTTTCAGGAGGTGAAATGGTCAAGCCTACTGTGCCTGGAGGCAAGGGATCCATAGGCTGGAGAAGAACAGATTTCACTTCTCTAGAGGGTATCTCATTTGTCCCAGCTGCAAACAACTCTATTCTTCCCAATTGTAATCCCCTTCTCCCATCATATGGCTTCCTGGCTGATTGGTCACGTCTGGGTATTGGACTTCTAGGCACTCTCTGGGTGCACCATCGGCTGCCATCATGTCCCAAGTGTTTTTTGCCTTGGGTTCCTCATCCTGTTTCCCTGAATCAGTCTACATTCTGAAGCCCAATGGGAGCCTCTGTCCCATTTTGGATATATGGGGTATTGGGTCTTGTTCTCCCACCTGTTTTCTCATTCTGTATCTATGCCAACATTGAGCTTTTAGATGCCCTACTTTACCACATTGAAAGTATTGATGAGTATTCCTGGAAGTCCCTTGCCAGAAGGGACCCTGTCTCTTCCCATGTTGGGATTTTGGGAAGTCTGCATCACAGCCTGGCTATAAAAGGCATTTGTGCCCACTGTGGCATAGTGTCTTATGACCTCCTCTAAAGGAGCATCCTTGTGTAGTCCTAGTATAATTCTTCTGCAAACCTCATTAGCATTTCCCTTAGCAAGTTGCCTTATCAAAATGTCTGTTACTGCATTTTCCCCATTTGTTCTTGTGATAGCTGACTTTGTGGGACCTTTGCAGACAGCTAAGGGCTCATTTGGCCCTTGCGTTATTTTTGTGAAGGCCTTACCCTTCTCTTCTTTATTGTGGAGAGAAGCCCATGCTTTGATAGCATTAACAGCAATTTGCTCATATGCTGCTATGGAGTAATTAATCTGCACTGAGATGTCTGCATAAGAACCTACACCTGTTGTTGGTCACAGGTGACTGGAGGCTTAACTCCACCATAACTTTTTGATGGGCTTGTATCCTACAGAGCTCACTATATTCAGAAAGCCACAACAAGTTTTGTCCAGGTTCTAAGCATACTCTTACTATAGATTTCCAGGCCCTAGAGGTTCAGACTTCATAAGCCAAATTCTGTAATATCTTAACATAAGCTGATGTAGCCCCATAAAGAGTGCAAGCTGTTTTCAGGTCTTTGAGGATTTCTAGATCAAAAGGGGAGAGTATTTTCTACTTTCTTGACTTGAAGAGTTACTGTTGATTCACAGGAAAAATGTGTGGTTGTAACTCATTTACCTCTTTTCTTCCAAAGCTTTGAGTAGTGCCTTTTGCAATCTATTCATAGGAGGGTTGGATGCTGGGGGGAAGGTGCTGGTGCTGTCAATCCCTCCTTCCTCCCCCCCCCCTCACTACTCTTCCTCCCTCTATCCCGGAAGGTGGAGTTGGAGGAGAGTCAATTATCTGGTCTGTTAGGCTGTTGAAGCTGCCTCTGTGGAATGGAAAGTTGTGTTTAAAATATAATAATGGTTGTCTCTCTGGGAGCAGGTTTCTTGGGGAGGTTTTCTGGAGGCAGCCTTAGTTTCATTTAAGAGTAATAATCACCCAAAATGCAGCCAGCTGGTAAAAATGCAAATGTTTATTTTCTCCTTTCAAAATAGCCCAGTTAGTTGAGGCCTATCTCTGCTTGATTCTAAGACCTCTTGCAGCTTTGTCCTTTGCCTTCTGCCTCTGCTTCCTTCAGCCTCCATCCAGCACCAAGTTGAATCTGTCTTCTCTCCGAGAGAGCTTCTGGCTCTCAATCTCCCAGAGTCCTCTGTGTCTGTCTCAGTACTCCTTTCCAATCTAATTCAGCTGAATTCCCTTGACTGGGCTTATATGATCTCTTCTGAAAGAATGGAATTATAGGTTTTCTCCCAGAGTGCTCTCTGGCCCTAAAAGCTTCAAGGGAGGTGTGAATTCACAAAGTTACAAAGTTTACTTTGTAAATCTTCCATACTTGTGAACTCAAGGAGTACTTAAATACTTCTTATACAAGCTCTCTAAAGGTGTGAACACAAGCATTGTATCAATTAGTTCTACTTAGTACCTTGTTTCAGGTTCTGGCCCAAAACATCTCCTTGTAAGATCAGATCAATGATACTAACCATGCTAAATTAGGTAATTATTATCTCTATCAACTCTAATGACTTAACAGTTTGTAAAGATTCTAACAAAAAATCACCACACCCTTGAGCCTCACTTAAATCTCCATGCCCTGTGGGGATATGGTCATTAATCTTTTCATTGTCTTCCTCCTTTTCCTCACACTTCATCATCTGGCTATTCCTAGAACTTTTCTTTTTTCCTACAACTTGCAAGATTCTTTAAGGCCAACTGTATACGTAGAATGCTTCGATGGAAATTGCATTGAGGACCTTTTTCGTTTTAATATGCACAGAGTTGTTCTATTCTCCAATTGTCTGGAGAGATGTGCTCTTCCTCTAAGAACTTCAAAATTCTCTGGAATCATTGGATTCTCTGAGACATAAGATTGTTTATAGGACTTGAAAACCCTCAGGAATCATTGGATTTTCTGAGAGATAAGACTGTTGCAGGACTTCAAAATGTGCTGGAATCATTGGATTCCCTAACACAAGGGTCCTCAAACTTTTAAATAGGGGGACCAGTTCAGTCCCTCAGACTGTTGGAGGGCTGGACTATAGTAAAAACAAAAACTTACTCTTTGATCCAGCAGTGTTTCTACTGGGTTTATACCCCAAAGAGATACTAAAGAAAGGAAAGAGACCTGTATGTGCCAAAATGTTTGTGGCAGCCCTGTTTGTAGTGGCTAGAAGCTGGAAAATGAATGGATGCCCATCAATTGGAGAATGGTTGAGTAAATTGTGGTATATGAGCGTTATGGAATATTATTGTTCCCGTAAGGAATGACCAGCAGGATGAATACAGAGAGGACTGGTGAGACTGACATGAACTGATGCTAAGTGAAATGAGCAGAACCAGGAGATCATTATATACTTCAACAATGATACTATTTGAGGATGTATTCTGAGGGAAGTGGATCTCTTCGATAGAGAGCTAATTCAGTTTCAATTGATCAAAGATGGGCAGAAGCAGCTACACCCAAAGAAAGAACACTGGGAGATGAATTTAAACTGCTTGCATTTTTGTTTTTCTTCCCGGGCTATTTATACCTCCTAAATTCAATTCTCCCTGTGCAACAAGAAAACGGTTCGGTTCTGCACACGTATATTGTATCCAGGATATACTGTAATCTATTCAACATGTAAAGGATTGCTTACCATCTGGGGAGGGGGTGGAGGGAGGGAGGGGAAAAATTGGAACAGAAGTGAATGCAAGGGATAAATGCTGTAAAAAATTACCCTGGCATGGGTTCTGTCAAAAAGTTATTAAAAAAAACAAAACAAAACAAAACTTTTGTCTTGTGGGCCTTTAAATAAAGAAACTTCATAGCCCTGGGTGAGAGGGATAAATGTCCTCAGCTGCTGCCTCTGGTCTGTGGGCTGTAGTTTGAGGATGCCTGCACATAAAGACTATTGCAGGACTTCAAGAACTTGGGGGGAATCATTGGATTCCCTGAAATGTGAAGCAATGGACAATAGAATTGGTCTTGGACTATCTCTTGGCTGCTGAAGAAGGCGTATATGTGACTGTTGTTTACATACTCTCCTAGGACTTCTGGAAATCTTCTACAACACGATGTTGATTTATATTATACTGCTACTTGCGTGTACAATTCATGTTTGTTATGCCACATCGAGCCTTCATTGACTGTGGGGAGAGTCATCACTAATAACCTCTGCGTTTATTACTATGTGCTTGTGTAATACCTCCCATGCTGATGGGTTTGTGCATAGCCGTTTCTAATAAGACCCTTCAGCTCAGAAACCTGCTAGCAAACCCCACTTCCCTTTGGTGCTTTTCATCTCCCTGAGATGTTCAGCAAGGGTGTAATCACCTTCTTTTCGGTGCTTTCACCCCCTTTCCTGAGAAATTGGGGAGGGTGTGACCACCTGTGTTCTAAAACAAAAGAAAGCAGGAGATTGTAATGGGCTGAAGCTCTTGAAGCACTCGTTGCACTGAGGTCCCAAGCATGAGGCTAATTGGCAATTGGCCAATACTCTATTAATATATGCTTGGAGAAAGAATGGCCCTGTTCACTCTGTGCATGTTTGATGTGTTGTATAGGCGATTGCGTAGAGGATTTGGTGGGTGGAGTGTGAGAGCCAGAGGCACTGCTGGCCGGATTCATGTTGCCCATTTTCCCACCACTGCAAAGAATAAAGATCAAGGATTTTCCCTTATTCTGACTTCCTGACTGACTGATTTTAAAATATGCAGTCATCACATTTAACTATACTCTTGTTGGTGGAGGTAGGGAGATAAAAGGGGAGGGGAAAAAAGAATAAAATAAAGTGTACAGCAAATAAAAGAATGGCCTACAAAGAAGCAAAGATGAATTCTTGTGAATATATTTTTTTTCTTTTCTATCCTTTCTTGAACTGGTATGTTATATTTTGAATCTTCTCTGATGTTCTTATTGGGTACTTGACAATTTTCTGTTTTGTTTTCCTTTTCTGTTTTTTTTTTTAAATAAAATACATTTTTAAAAATGTATGTGGGGGAAGAAGGGGCGGATTCTAAGCAGCAGTGACTATGGGCTCTGGAGTAAAAGTCCCTCAATTTCCGACTGTTGGAAGAATTTGAAGGTCGTCCGAAAGGAGTAAGTAATGGGACAGTTAGCTGGGATCTTGAAACTGAAGATATGAGACTTACAAGATGTACAGGAATGATTATTGAGCCTCCAAAAACAATTTATGAAAATCAAATATACAGCTTAAAAATAGTGTGGACCTAAATATCCAGAAACCCTCCACCTCCATTTTGAAAAATTTGTAACAAAAACTAATATAACTGGAGTAAATACTTCTAATGAAGTGGTGGACCCAAGAGCCATATCCATGCTAGCAAAATGGCAGAATTCATATAGCATCAAAGTGGTTCTGCAAGATCATAGAGGTCTAATGATGTCTAAAGGAAATCTGAAGCTTCCTCAGCCACCTGAAGGACAATGTTACAGAAATTAATAAAAAAAAAATCTTCCTCCTTTATTCAGTTTTAAGCTGTCTTCATTTTCCACAGTAGTAAATTTTCTAGATGTATCTTGTAGACCTCAAGGTACTGGAAAGGATGTTCCCATTCAAAGGCAATTCATCTTAAAATACCATAAATGATACTAACTTTTAATTTGAAATAAAAGTTGTGCTATAACAAAAAAATGTATGTAGGGCAGATGGAACGAATTGGAAGCTGGGGATATTTAAATCTCTGTGCTGCCATGGACAAAATAGTTTCTTGGTACCTATTGTGATGGTAGTAAACGTCTAGAAATCTAGAACATCAACATAAAAGATGGTTTTTGAAGCTAGGAAAAACTGGCCCTTGTAAAGGGCTGAAACTGAATTAGGTGCACCTCAATCGAACAACCAAGCACTTAAAGCTAATTACCTATTGGACAAGAACTCTTAGCATATTTAGAATTTCTCTTCTCACAGCTAATGCTAGCTTAATGCTTGGGATTAAGAGAATTGTAGGAGGGATTAGGGAGTGGAAGCCAGAGTCACTTTGGAAGTGGATGAAGAGAAGAGAGATCATGGAGAACTTGTGGCAGTTTTGACCATTCTCCCCCTAAAGATCAAAATTTACCCTGACTCAGACCGATTTTGAGGCCTCCAGAGAGCTTAACAGGGCTCTGCCTTTGACTTATGAGTCTTAGGGCCAGATTGAGTTCTTTCTTTCCTTCTATAAAAGGAATATGTACTTGGTGCTCTTGAAGGTTACTTTCAGCTCTATTCACATTGGAGATGAGGTGAATTCAGACACGAATCAAAGCTCCTTCAACAATACACTAGTGTAAGCATTTATTTTCCCTGGTATGAAGTTCAAGTTAAGGCAATTTGAGATATTTAGTTCAATTCCCTATATTTAAGTTGAGAAACTTGAGGGGATAAGTAATTTGCTCAAGCTTATGGAGGTATAACGAGTATGGAGATTTGGATTTGAACTTGATGTCAGTGAAAAATGTGCTTTTCATTGAGCCTGACTGCTTCTCCTTTTTACAGAAGAAGGAATTTAAGGTACAGAAAAGTGCCTTATCCTGGTTCCTTTCCTATAAAGTGCCTTGTTAACTTGTTAACAAATAAGTACTTGACTATATTTTTAAAATGTTTCCCAGTCTCATCCTTTTCTATCTTTCTAAGCTTACAGCTTTTTTACCCTTCACATGTTAAGAACCAAATAAACAAGCCGCCATTCTTTTCCCTTCTTATGATGGCTCCATCTCATGTAGCTTTCACAATAACTCGTGTCCAAACTGTTCTACTTTTGTAGAATCCCTAATTTCCTTCATAACATTCAAATCATCTTCTGATGGAAATCTGCAGTTCCCTCTGCTCTCCATAGTGCCTACTCCAAGACTGAGATGCCATAAGTTCTGAAGTTCATTTATCTAAATTGTATGCAATCACAATCATAAAAACATAAACCCCTTTTTTTTCTTCTGTAGCTTCATCACTTAGCTTAGTGCCTGATACAGAAATTAATGGTTCTTTGATTCATGTTCTCTTCCATTTAGCAGTTTAAAAAGGCAGGGTTTTTTTTTTTTTGTTTTTGTTTTGTTTTTAGTTTGTCTATCATCACAATCATAAATGATTAAGCAAATCTAGGATGAGGAAGATTTCTAAGGATACTTTTCATTTATTACTCTTGCTGTCCATTGGTGTCTGTTTAGGAAGGGGACTGATGGAGTTTTTCCATCTAATCTCATTGTGAATATTTAGTTGGCTTTTTAGCTTGTCTTAAATAAGATTCTTATCATTTAGCTGAGCAAAGTTCATCAGACGTTGGTGCAAGAGATATTCCTGGGCACTTTCCAGGGGCACTGGGCTAAGCAGTAGCTCATTTGCTCCTTGTAGTAACCCTGATAGAGGCTCTTCTGATGCCATTATACAGATTGGGGGGAAAAAAAGTGAAATGAGTGATTACTTGCCCAGGATCATAAGTCTTAAACTGATTCTATTCTTCACTGTTCTATCTAATATAGAATATCTAGCTACTTTCAGCTAGGGAAGGAGAAAAACCTGGAATATAATTATAGATGCTGAAATTTCACTTCTTGCCTAATTGTAACTTTAACTCCTGGCTGAATTTGAGGTGATTATTGAACTGAACTGAAACTAAGGCTGCCTCCTGAAGCGCCCCCTCCCCCCAAGAAAAATCTGCTCCCAGAGAACTTTATATTTTAGAGAAGAGGATATTACAGAAGGCTGCTCTCCAGAGATGGGAATCTAATCCAGGGCATCTTGGGTTGGTCTGTTTGAAGCAGAACTTGATGACTGGTTTGAGGGCTTCCTCAAATGGATGTTTAGGAAGGACTTTCACATAGAAGCATTGTGAGCATGGCAGAGGATCAGGATGATGGAGAGGTATAAATTATTTTCGTCATTAGTGAATTCTCATTAAAGAATGCCTTTTTCTTAAACAAAACCAAGATGACATTGTTTTACTTGGCTCTTAAGTGACTTAAGTGAGATTTAGCGATAGAAATGGGGGAAAAACAGGATATTGGGTAATGAGGCAAACCACTTCTGTATGACTATTTTTATGAAGTCATACAGTGTGATAGGATGTCAAGATTTTTTTTTTATATAAACACAAGTGAGTTTACATTTGATTGGGACAGATTTAATTTGACTTTTTCCCCTAGTAGATAATAGATCTCAACTCCAGAGATTCCAAATAGACTTGTAATTATTATACCTTTACCTTGTTGGCAGCTTTGAAAAGTCAGGGAAATAAGCCATTACTTTTTCCTTCCTCTATGGATCAAGGCACCATGCCAAGTAGGTCTGTCATGGTACACTTCCTTTCTCTGTTAAATTTAGGAATCCCTCCAAGCATATTTATAGGGCTTGTTTCAACTATTCATAATTCAGTGGATTTTTGAAAGGGACAAACTTAAGCTTATGGCAACATCAGGGATTTCACATAGCTGGAAACTCCCACAAAAAGGGGGGGAACATTAATACCTGTCAGAAACTATTGCAAATATTTTTTAGTCATGGGGGAAGCACTATTTAGATTGGGCCCATGGAAACTCCTGAGAGAATACTGTAAGGCAAGGTGGAGGAAAAGATATGGAAGGAGACCTTTCTGAGTCATTTCATTCATACAATCCCCCCCAAAGCACTCATTTCCTCCTCTTTAGGGTAATAGTCATGTTTCTTGGTCTAAAGTTAGAACATTTTCCCCCATAATAATACAATTAGTATATTTAGCCTACTCTGCGGGTGTTGGGGGTAATTTGACAATGCTCTCAAGCAGCCTGACATTCTGTGGCCAAAATTTAAAGTTACCACTAAATCTCGAATTAGCACAAAACTCTTGCTTCTCCCGAGATCTTCTCCAACTTATCACAGACATTTCTTCCATTTCCTTTTCTAATGTAACAGATGATTAATTCCTCAAGTCGCGATCCTACTGTTTCTCTTCCCCAGGGCTGGGCTCTAAGCAATGTGAGAATTGGTTGGAGGAAATGGAGTTGGAAGTGACTTGGGGGAAATGTTATAATTTTTCAATATTTAAAGGTCTGTCACATGGAAGAAAAATCACATTGGCTATAGGGGTAGCTAGGTGGCAATATAGTGTATGGAATACTTGGCCTGAAGTCAAACTCCTCTTCCTGAGTTCAAGACCTCAGATACCAGCTGTGTGACCCTATGTAAGTCACAATGTTGAAGGATGAGACACCCTAAGTGTGTGGAGGTCCCCAAATCGGTGTCACAGGTTTTGCAAAAGACTTTGAAGTCCCAGTCTCCAAGTTGGCAAAAAAGGGCTTATTTTGACACTGAGAATTCTCAGGAGGCTAAGTTTCTGATCAGAAAGTAGCAAAGCATTGAGAGGGAATTCAATTTTATCTAGTCTTCTATAGCCTGGAGCTAGGGAGTAATCTCCAGGTAAATTAAGAGTGTGGAGGGTGGTGAGCCAAAGCTGGAAGAATCAGGGTTTCCTGATCTACCCCCCAAAAAGATTAGGGGACCAGAGAGTCCTTATTCCATCAATTTCAGCGTTTGCCTCAATCTCATTATTCATAAAATGATTTGGAGAAGCAAGTAGCAAAGCCATCCAGTGTCTGCCAAGAGGAACTCCAAATGGATGAACATGAATTAAAATCAATGAACAACAAATTTGGCCGTAGGCATTCAAAGGAAGCACATTCTGACTTCATCAGAATAGCTGACTTCCTCAGTCAGTGACATTCCCCCAAAAGCAGAGCTCTGCCCAGGTTATATTCCAACAACACACTAAGTGGCTCCCTACTTCCTTTTTCTAGGATGAAGTGGATCTTTTCCACAAGCTTGGAAGTAGGATAGGTTTCTTGCATATTCAAAAAGGGAAACTGAGGCAGTTACTTCAGTTGGTATGTCTAAGGTATTTTGAGACTTAAAGTTGAGTGATTTGGAAGCTTTTCATAATCTGGCTCCCCAGATCCAATCAACCATATACCGTCTCCTATCTCTGAAATGTTGATTGCTCCTGTGTCATGTCTCTTCAAGACTCTTCAGAAGTGTCTTCCTTCCATGAAAGCTTTGTTTTACTTTGTGTCTACTTGCAGGGACACATGGAATATTTTCTTTAGAAGAATGGTCTACGTAACCATGGCAAAGCCACTGAAAACTCCATGTTTTGTGGTAGCATTAGGGATTCTTCTTTTATGTTCATGGAAGAAGCGAGTGTAACATCTAGCAAAGTGTAACAAACTGTTTGGAATTGAGAAGAGTTCATTCTAACTTTCTCACTCTTTGCCTTTGATCTTGATATCAAGTCTTTCCCTCTAAGTCTCAGTTCACCCTTTGGCTGGCATTTCACTCACTATTTTTTTTTTTTTCCAAAATGGATTTAGAGCTGGAGAGGACCTGATGGGTCATTTGGTCTCGCCTCCTTGCCTTGGCAGATCATTATAAGATCTTATAATTAGCAATGAGACAGCTGTAACAGTGGCCATTCACACTGTGGGTATCAAGTGGCTCCGGGGGACCTGCGCCTCTTCTATCACAGCTTAGATCTTTAGGTTCTCCTAGGCTAAATAAGTTAGCCAGCTTGTCACTCTCCTATTTTTGAGTTAAATACCCTTGTAAACACTATAAATTGCTCTTACCCAGTTGTGTTTATACCTTTCAAATACATTTTTCTTTCCACATTCATCATTTGGCCAAGAAATACATATTTTTGCTATACTTTTCTTAATCTTGTTGAAAAGAACAAGCGTTAGTCCATTCATCACTTCAATTTCATGTCAGGCAGAGTAATAAACTAGCTGAGGTCCATTGAGAACTGACGGGTATAATCTAAATTGAATAAGCTTTCCCCCGAAGTCTGGAGCTGTTGTCTGTCTACTGCTTATCATAGCTGACATCTGGGCACGTGGTCTAGACATGAATGCGTTGTTTAATGTCACCAACTGCTCAGCTTTAATGCCCTGGACTCCGGGCACTCCATCTTCATCCCTTAACTGCCCTTTTTTCATGTCATTTTTGACAAATTGTCCATTTTTTTTTGCTTCCCTTGTTACTCCCCTCTATAGAAAACATTCTAAATATGAATGTGAGATAGACGTTGCTACTTAGTGCCATCCTGATGACAGCCCACTGAGAGGCGATGCTAAATTCATGCTCGCTCTTCACATGGGGAAATTTGAGCCCCCAGAGATAAAAATAACTTTCCCTGGGTTGTCTGACTCGGTCTCTGAAAGACTAAAAGGCCTAGATCTTAGGCAAGGTGGTAAGATTCAAGAAACTCCTCTCTTCATTCATCTTCATAACCTACTCTCCAAATGATATGCTATGTACTCTACCCAGATACGTTAAATAAGTAGAAATGGCTTTATATTTAAGCAAATCTCATAAATCTCATTTCATTTTTGGCTCTGATTCAAACATGAACTTTGTACAATATAGGGAAGACATGACTAGGCTGGGATTTTTCTTACAAAGAAAAACAAGCAATTAGTAGGTGCCTACCATGTGCCAGAATAGGCAATAAATGCCTCGCTAGTATTAGCAGATACTTACGAGTCTGGGAGGTCATACTGATTTCCATTTTCTAACAGGGAAACTGAGGCAGTTGCCATGTCCAAGGTATTTGGGGACTCCAGAAAGTTGAGTGATTTTGGAAGCTCGAATGCTGATGATAGAACTCGATGAGAGAGGAGTCTGTGACTGAAATGAGCAGAACCAGGAGATTGTTGTTCACAGCAACAATAAGACTGTACAATCATCAATTCTGACGGATGTGGCTCTCTAACAATGAGATATGACCCAAAGCAGTTCAATTCTTCAGTAATGGAGCAAACCAGCTACATCCAGTGAAAGAACTGTGGGAAATGAGTGTGGACCATAACATAGCATTTCCACTCTTTCTGTGGACAACCAAGACTGGTTGTCATTATTCAGTTGGCTATGACTGCAAGCATTTTTGTTTTTCTTCTTGGATTTTTACCTTCTTTCTAGATCAGATTTTTCTTGTGCAGCAAGACAACTCTATAAATATGTATAGACATATCGGATTTAACATACTTTAACATATTTAACATGTATTGAACTTATCATCTAGGGGAGAGGGTGGTGGAAGAAGGGACAAGTTGGAACAGAAGATTTTGCAGGAGTCCGTGTTGAAAAATTACCCATGCATGTGTTTTGTAAGTAAAAAGCTGTAATAACAAAAAAAGTACCCACAGACTTATTGATATAGATATATATATATAGATATATATATATCACTGCATCTGAGGCAGAAAGTCCGATATCGAATTGGGGTTGCAGATATTTGTCAGTTGATTTAGCCAAGGTTGTATTCAGTTGAACTCCCTATTTTCTCATATTTGAAAATGGAGGATAAATAGCACCATTTTTCAGGTTTGTGACTATCCAAATAATAAACATTCTGCTTTTCCAACCTTAAAACACCACATAAATTATTATTACCCACTAATATGATCACTGTTTTGTCCCGATTGGACAATATATGGAAAGTTTTTGGTGCCACATTTTAGTAGTGGCAGTGATAGTCTTCCCAGAAAAGGGTAACTGGGAAAATGGAATTAGTCTGGGCTATATAAGAAGCCAAAAGACTGGAATGTTTAGAAAAGATCTAAGAGTGAGGGGAGGAGTGATACATGGCTTTTAGTTAAAAGTCTTATGAGGAAAGAGATTCGAGCTAATCTGCTTGGGCCCCAGAGCTGAATTAAGACCAATGTCTTGGAACTAGTACATTCATCCTCAATGTAAGGAAAAATTTCACTTTTGGAGACTTTTCAGAAGTGGAAAAAGACTTGCTTGGATGATAAAAGTGGGTTCGCTTGAAGTTTGACTTTTTAATAAAGAAAAGGCTAAATGATGCCTTGTTATAAATGAAGGCTTAAGTAAAAAGATATTTCTGTTAAGAACCTGGAGTGAGGAAGACCTGGGTTCAAATGTGACAAAACACTAGCTGTGTGACCCTGGTCATGTAAGTTCCTGCCTCAGTTTCCTCATCTGTAAAATTGGAGAAGGAAAGGGGAAATGCTTTGTTATATCTTCCAACAAAACCCCAAATAAGGTCAGTAAGAGTCAGATGTGACTGAACAGAAATTCCTTAAGCACTTAGCTCTGGAAAGAGCATTAGATATCACTTGGGCTAAGTATT
This sequence comes from Antechinus flavipes, assembly GCF_016432865.1. Lineage (NCBI taxonomy): Eukaryota > Metazoa > Chordata > Mammalia > Dasyuromorphia > Dasyuridae > Antechinus > Antechinus flavipes. Next base: position 470,980,374 of record NC_067401.1, on the reverse strand, counting down.
TATAAATATGGAAACGGACATAAAAAGTAATGTGTTAGAAATGCTCTCATCAAGTTTGAGAACCATGATCTGAACACAGGTCTGCCCACTCCTTACCAGCCATGTTTCTATTAAACTGTGCTCCCTGTTGCCCTTAAAGATTCTGTAAATGGTATTCTGGTGAACGAAGGAGGTTCACTTTATCCCTCAATTTTTGGAAGGAAAATGGGCTTTCTATTTAAAATCCATAGAAATCATTTGAGATACTTAAGCATCTCCCAGCCCAATTATAAGAGACAGCCATTGACGAAAAGGGAATGTTATATAAAAGCCAAGAGTAAACCATCTTTTCTCAGCAGGATGAGATGAGATGGAGATAACCAGACTTTTTCATGTCCAGTGTCTGAATCCAGGAAAAATGTCTGGAGTTTTCAGCCAAGTTTCTCTGCTGTCTATTTCTTCTGCCGTTGTAAGGCTTTCGATGTTTTCAACTTGGACAAATAGTGTAGCTATGACCTTTCCACTTAACAAATACTTGAATCTATCTATCTTCTCCTGAATTCCTGAGGAGGCACAGAGGAGAAGTCTGGCTGAGAATTTGCAGATAGAAATGCTTAATTCTGTCCAATCGAGTCGTCAGTAAAACGAATGCTTTATCTTAAGAACGTCTAGAGCTAGAAAATGGCTTCACCCTCATTCTAGCCGTCTCCAAGGCTGGTTGTCATTATTCAGTTGGCTATGACTGCATGCTTTGCAGCCTTATGAGTTATGGAAATATTACCTAAAGGACTAATGTTCAGATGGACTAAAAGTCCAATAGCTAAGTCCAAATAGCTGACGTTGCAATTTCCATTCTTGTCCACATGTCTTATTGCCCATCCATTCTTGATTGAAAGGAAAAATAGACAGGTTAACGCTACCTTAGAGGACATTGATGGCAATTTGTCAGTTCAATGTTCTGGCATAAAGGCATAAAATAAGCCTTTGGAGAGCCCCAAATATTCATGAAAATAAGTTATAAATTTATGATGTGACTAAGGAAACAATTATTAAATAATTCAGATGAGTGGTTCAGTTGTTTCATTGAGTGACCTCATTTGGAGTTTTCTTGGCAGAAATAGTGGCTTATTTTCTTTTGTAGCTCTTTTTACAAATAAGGAAACTGAGGCAAAGGGGGTTAAGTCATTTCCCCCAGGAGGTGTCTGGAATTGATTGTGAAGCTTGGGTTTTCCTGATTTTTGTCTCAATGCTCCTAGCCACTGTCATCTGGCTGCACAGTTCAAATGAACTAAACTTATCAGCATATAAGGTGATGGTGTGTTATACTTTTGTGCTCCAAAGTTTGATATTCTGAAGAAAACTCCAATTGCTTTGTCTTAGCTTTCTCTGGATATGTTTGTCGTGCAAATAGGAACCTTTAGATAAAACCAGATTCCCCTGAATGCCTAAGAGTTGTTCCAATGTAGCCATGAGCTCTCTGGATTGTATAGATCTAAGCCAAGATTTAAATCGCATTTGAACATTGTCCCCTTGGCCACTGACTTCTCTACTGTACGAACCCAAAGGTTTGAGATCCATGAGGGCTTTCCCTCCCCTAAAATCTTGCTTCTAATTACATGATCCTTACCCTTGTCACTAGAGGTAGACTTAGACTTTGCTATATTAGAAAGGGGGGGGGGGAAGAGGTGTTTACCAGAATTCTGGGAGGAAATCTGCCTTAGTAAAGGCATCTTGAAAATCAAGGCTGTGTCAGTAGCCTAAAGGTGCTTTTATCTTTCAAGGTTTAATGTTAAGTGTCACTATTTCTGGAAAGTTTTTGTTCTTTTTTGGAACCCTTTAGTGTTAGGGCTCTTTCTCATATCTCTGCCTATTTTAGTTTAGGCTGAATTGTAAAGAGGTTTTATTCCAAGCAAAATGTATTTGTCTTGCTCTTCTATCCTGCATTTCTTGGAGTTACAAAAAGTACTTTGTAACTTAGATACGTTAGACAACTCTTAACCAACTGCATATTTAATCTCTAGTATCCTAATAGTGACTAACTATTCCATCCTTAATGGATTTATTGGATGATGGAATATAAAGCATCCTCCCTTTGCTTTAATCCTAAGAATAATTTAGACAAAAATGGTTTCTGCCCCCCCTCCACTTGATTTATACCAAATGACTGATTCCTCACCTTAAATTTTGTTTACATACTCAGACATAATATAAAAAGGGGGCTATGTGAACTTCAACAAAAGCTCTTTGCTCCCACTGCAGAAAATGACTTTGTCTCTTAAGACTAAAAAATTTCATGGTAATAGTGACTATTGGATGAAGAGGCTATTTAAATCACTGGTGAGCTTTTAAAAAAGAAAAAAGTTAAAGCTTTAATTCAAGGAGCAGGATCCAACATACTGGAGACTTTAATCTTAGACTAGACTAGAAGAGGATGTTTCCCTCACCAGTCTTGTTTTTTGAATTAGAGTTGGCCCAGAAAATAATTGAAAAGGCCAAGAGTTCATTTAAATGTATTCCAGTAAAATAAAATATAAATGACTGGATAAGAATCTGAGGAGATTATGCTGACATTTAAAATACTTTTCTTTTTTTTTTTTAAATGAGATGGAGTTTCCTGTAATTTCTACAGGTCCCACCTCAACAGCTTCAGAATATGTGGTCTTCAGGAATTGTTTTGGCAGAACCTGTCAGTCTTACTCCCAATTTGGAGATTCAGTACAGAAAAGCAAGTTCCATATTATAAAAATAAAGATAGGTGGGAATTGGAGATCCATAATGTCCTTAGTCTGATTACTTTGAACAGGTGTGGCTAATTATACATCTAGTCAGAGCAACTGGAGAAGAGAGCCAATCTTGAGTCCCGGAACTTGTAGGAGTCTTGGAAGATTGAGTATCCAAATTGATCTCGGGATCAATAGGAGGAGTCCTTTTGAGCAGAAGGATCTTCGGACTGCCAAAAAAAGACAAAATGGAGCAAGTCAGATCTTCCACATCATTTGCTATTAGGATCAGATTCATCAGTAGCCTCTGTATTTCTGGGTAAAATAGGAAGATGCTGGTTAAAAAAAAATCTGCAATACTATGAACATCAGTCACAGATGAGAGGATCTGGCACAGGAGATAGTTAATAAATATTCCTTCCTTTGTGGGAGTTGAGCTAAGATCGAGAATTGAATCCTGACCATTGCTCTTCTAATCTACACATGACTGTGCGCCTTGTTCTCCCATTATCCCTCATCCTCAGCTGTGAGTAATGGTTTCAGTTTACTTTTTTAATCTTTCTTTATGAAAGACCTCGGAACTAAATTACATCTACAATGTATTGCATCCAAGGAAGAAGTGAAGATGGAAGGCTCACTTTTTCCAGGCCTTATCCCACACGGAAGCTAGATAGAATCTGGACCCTTGTTCTCTCTTTTATGGAAGGAAATGAGATCAGGGGCTCTTGGTGAGGCTGACTGACTAAAACGAAACCTACCACTTGTCATGTGAGCTTGGACAATCTAACCTCTCTCGGTTTCTACTCCTTCCAAAAAGAGGAGCAATTGGATAACATCTAAGGATTTTTTTTTATCAAATAATTGAAAAATTGCCATCTGTGGAATGGCTCGTAGGCAGAAGATGTTTTTATTTCAGTTGAATTAGGCTGATTGGGACAGCATCTGCTCATACAGGTTGTTAAAGCAAAGTGAATGAAGGAGACAGGGAAGAAGCCCAGAGTATGTCTCAAAGTAATATCAGAACCCTCAGGACTCTATTATAATCCATAAAATAAATCCAAAATAGCATTGCTATTATGGACAAGTTCAATCACTGGATCATGGATTAACTGGTCCTTGTTGTCTATCTTCACTGTCTACCACAAAATAGGGGCTTAAAAATGCTTTCTGGTGGACAAAAATCACATACCTCCAGCTTGACTTAGCCTTTGAAACTTAGCAAAACATTTTAAAATTTATTCCTTGATCTTCCCAAATCCAAGAAGACAAAATAGACATATTCTCCCTCGCAAATGAGGAAATAAGTTCCAAACTTTAAAAACAACCTTTAGACACAAACAACTGGTAGGTAGCTGAGAATACTGGGCATTGAGATCTTTGTGTGAGACATGAAGGTTGAGAGAGAGGAAAAGATAAGAAATTTACACTTGATTAAGACTGTATTTGAACAATCAAATTATAAAACAATACAATGATTTAGTGGAATATCCATTTTGATCTGGAAAATGGAAGGATTTATCTCTCTCTATTATAGAGAGAATCACATGTCTTTGGGTGATTGTATGATATCCTTTAGGGTGATTAAAAAATGTATTTAAGACCTGGCACATAATCACTTTAATAAAGGCATTTCAAATGTCCGAAAAAGGTGCCACTTGAACCAGACTTGGAAGAATTACAACATGTAAAGTCCTCGACTGACCTCTGATTTTTTTTTTTTTTTAACTGATCCGTTCCATGTTTGGAGTCAGTATCTTGTGCCCTAATTTTTTTTTTCTTTAGAGAATATTGAACACCTGATGGCTTTTTTTTTTTTTAAAGGAGGTGATACTCGAGCTGAGCCTCGAAAGAATATAAGGATTCTGAGAATGTAGACAATGAAAAGTGGAAGACTTATGAAAATGCTAAGGAAATCTCATGAAAAATTCTCTAGCTTATTAACTCTTCCTCTTGAAGGAGGGACCAACTATTCCTTGTGATGTGCAATATATTGGACTACTTATAAATGTCAGAAGCCAATCCACATTGACAAAGGAACTGTTACTGATATAAGTAGCCAGACATTTATAAGTTGCTATCACTTGTAGATCTCCACTGGCCTTTGGACTGACATCTTGGGTGGTTTACTGAGGATCACGTAGCCAGTTTGGGGCAGTGGGCAAGATTTGAACTTAGGTCTTTTTGACTTGGCCAGCTCTATGCTGTTCTATTTATAATTATTTAATGGTATGAAGAGGTATTTGAGTGTTTGGGGTAACTTTTGAAAGTGTTAGGGCATATAAAGTGATGCTAAAGTCTGAGGGAAAGTAGTAAAATGGTAGAAGTCACCACGCTTTGAGTGTCTGTTTTTTATTCCTAGCACTTAACAAAGTCATGTTCATTGTGATGGAAAATGCTAACCATATTCAGAGGGAGCTATGGAATCTGCAGATTGAAGCAGACTCTTTTTACTGTTGTTGTGGTTGTGGTTTTCCCCTTTTTTCTGTTTTTTCCCACATGACTAATGTGAAAATGTTTAATGTGATTTTATATGTATAACCTATATCTGCTTGCTATCTTGGGGAGGGAGGAGAAAAATTTAACTCAAAACGATGCAAAGATGAATGTTAAACTCTTTACATGGAACTGAGAAGTTTGGGACATCAGCCAATTGGAACTTGTCTAAATGAATGATTCTAAAATATCAAAAAATAGGGAACTACATTGGAGTTTAGCCTGGAGAAGAAAAAAGCATATAAGTGTCCCCTGAAACAGATGAGATTCATCTTTCCTCTAAAGGGAAGGACAAGGACTCTGTATCAGCTTTGGAAATCCTAGGCAAGAAAATTTTCTTCACACCCATCATCTGACTTGTTACTGTGGACTAAGTAGACAGAGCTGATCTTGAAGGCAGGAAGAGTTGGTTAAACTAGAATTACTTAACCTAATACTTTAGACAAGTCTTTGAATTTGGGTTTTCCTGGATCCAGGCTCTGTGCTCTGTCACTTAGTTGACTCTTGTTTCTGTGCTATATGCAGACTTTCAAATTTGGCAGCAGATCCTTCCTAGCTGGATATGACCTTGGGCAAGTCATTTTACCTTGTTTCAGTTTCTTCATGTAAAATGAGCTGCAAAAAGAAACCACTTTAGTTCCTTTGTGATCCCATTTGGTGTTTTCTTGGCAGAGAGTTGTATGTGATTGAAATGATTGAATAAAAGAATTGTGCTAACCTTTGAGACTTGAAAAATTAAAAAAATTAAAAATTGGACAAAGGTTTCCTTTGGGATGTTTTCAAGCAGAACTAGTCAGTAATCCATCAGGGTTCACTGCTCAGAATGAACAAGGATTTTTGTGGGGAAAATATAGGCCAAAACCATTCTGATGCTTTCTTGATAGATGGCTTCTAGGACTCTGTTTTGATATTTAAGCTTTCATATTAACGATGCTTTGAATTGAACAAGATGCATCATAAACTTCATAAAACTCCCAGGGCTCAGGATCTGCATGTTCAGCATTTCTAGAAATGAACATTTTAGAATTTCTTTTCTAAATATTAGAAAAAAATCTTAGCACTCCCATAGAGTCCAAAATGCTGAATTAATAAAACTTGTCAAACACAGCTATCAGTGGATTTGGGTCTCTTCCAGGCCTCTTTGAAAGCTCGTTCAATGGCACCAGATGACCATGGACGTTGTGTTCTATATTAAGTCACATTCTCCTCCCACCCCACCTAATGTTGAAGATGGGTGTGTGCCAGGCCACGTCTTTGGGAGCATGTGTGCATATCTAAGGAGTGAAAAGTATTTTCTTTCTCCACCCTGCTGCCATGAACAGCTGCATGGCAGGAAACACTAATACTTGGGGCATCTTTTTTTTTCCTCAATAAAGGTACATCGATAATGTGTTCCAAAGTATTTCATACCCCTGAATATGCCATCCCTGTATAGAGAACTGGAATTTCAAAATTCACCTCGAATGCTTCCTATTCCAAAAATTAATTCCCCCTTTTTTGGAATAATGTCTATCATAATTGATACTCTTCTTTCCCCAAAGTATCTTGTATTTTATTTATTTTTATACACGTACAAGTTGTTTCTCACTTAAATTGAAAGCTTCCTGAGTGCAGTCGCTACTAAACCTTTAAAATATGTTTAAAAAGTTAACACTTAAAAACAATATATTTAAAAACATTTACAAAGTATATCTTACTTTGAATACTTACCAAAATAGTCATTAACTACCCAAAAACCTTCATCTAGTCAAGGGTTATCTTCTCTAAAATGTTTTTTTTTCCCCCAATAGTCATGAAAATAGTAGAAGGATAAGATGTAACTAGAATTAGTCTTGCTTTTTGGCCCTCTGGCCAGCAGAACAAGAGTGAAAATAGGTAGAGAAGATACCATCTTTGGTGGTATGTATCATAGTGGTATCCTAGGTTCCTGGGTTCAAACTCTAGCTCATGCTACTACTGGAAAAGTCACTTAATCTCAGCCTCTTTCTCCCCCTCTATAAAATGAGGACATTTGTCCTACCAATTTTTAAAGAGCTTTTATTATAGTTTATAAAGCTCAGCCCATTATACAAATGAAATCACTTAAGACATAGAGACTGGTTGACTAAATGCTTGAGTTATCACCAATTTGGGGGAATTGCTTCCAGTGAGGCAGATTGCAGCCCTTTCAAACCCATTCTTGGTGACTCTTGTCTGTATCTTCTTGAACCCTAGACTTTGTACAGACCTCCTCTGGCCAAAGTTCTGGAGCCCTTGCTTTGCTTTCTATAACCTAAGGGGACTAATGGAGGATGAACTATTTTCTTATTGTTACCCTTTGCAATAATCTCCATTTCATGTTCTTTGTATGTTCCAAGCTTACATATTGGATCCTGATCAGCATCTTTCAATTGCTCTCTTTAGCGTCCCTTTTTGCTTCTTAAGATTGCAAAACTAGCCAGGCAATTACAAGGATAAAATACTAGTTTTAAAATCATAATTATTTATAAAGTCTACCACACATCAGACTCTGTACTAAGCACGTTACTGATATTTTTATTTGATTGTTAGAGATGATGTGATCATTATCACAGCTGAAAAGATTGAAGCAGACAAATGGTGACTGGACTTGAAGTCACAAGCTAGTAAGTGTCTAGAGTTGGATCTGTCCCCTCAGTGACAAAGGACCAGAAGTCAGGTCCATCATCACGTGCTTGATCATTTGTCAGGTCGTAGCCGGGATTTCTGTAAATGACTGGATAAATGACATGGTGCTTGTGATTGAACACAAATGGGCAAGATCTGTCCAGTCCAGCCTCTTTATCTCTCAGATGAGTTGACCGAGACCCAGAGAAGGGAAGAAACTTGACCTGGCACATTAGTGTCCCCGGCTGAATCACAAATCCCCTCGAGTGTCTGATTCCATCTGACCTTCATGAAACACTTGTCAACTCCACGTAGCCAATGTGAGTCACCTCTGGGCTGCAGTAACCAAAAGGAGTCGTGATCTCATTAACTTAAGCTAACTTACTGAGTCCACAGCCGTGCTGGGTTTGACTCTGAGCCCTCTGGATTTTGAAGGCCTTTGAGTGAACTATGCAACCAGATGAAGACGATTTGAAGGAGAAATTGGGTGGTGTTTAACCCTAGGAATATAATGCTCAGAATTCACAGCTCTGTCCATTGGAAACAGCCTGAAAGTCTTTTCTCTGGCCACCCCTTTTTCCCAAGGCAGAACCTGAGGCAACTGGATAGCTCCTGAAGTCCCTCCTCATTTACTTAAGTAAATGTCCTCAGATTCTTGGTTTAATATAGAAAATAAACTGTAAGCTTTGAATACCGAGGACTCCTGCCTTTTGTTTTGAGATCGATTTTCTCCATTAATTATATATACATGGTGAAAGAAAAAGAATTCAGGAGTTCAGAAAGTATATCTCCCTTCCCCAGAAAAGAAAAGTCTGGGACTTGGCTGATAGAGCACGGCCTTGGAATCTGGAGGACCAGAGGGAAAACCTGCCCTCAGCTGGAAGTATTAAGTGTCTGTGTGACCCTACTCAAGTCCCCTAACCCCCATTGTTTCCAAGAAAACAAAGGAAAGCCTGAGTCATTGCTCAGGAGCAGCAGCAGCTTGTAGATTTGTGTAGTCTCCCTGGCTCGTGTGTAAGGTAGCCCCAGTGGACCAAGAGCAGGAGGAAGCTGGTATTTCTATGTACTTTCTCACCTTGCTGAAGAGTGGATGTGGACAGATGCAGTCCAGGAAGCGAGCATGGTCTGCTGACATCATACCCCCCAAACACTTATTTTATCATCTCCCTGAATGAAGAAGGAAGTTGCCCTGCCCTGGCCCTCTAATTATCTGTGGCTGGGAACCTCAGATAATGTCAGAATCAAAGGATCCTGCTGAATGGAAGGCAGATCTTGGAGGATGGAACTGGGGGCAGTATTTAGTGAGAGGAGAAACAAGCCAATTGAGAAATGAGGTGCTGTTAGGAACCGAAGAAGCGAGAGATTATGAGAAGTTTCAGGAGACACCCCAAAATGTCTTTCCTGGAAGACTCCTGTGGAGTGTAAAAATTAAATAGGTGAGAATAGAAAACTCCAGGTCAGATGAGGGTTTGTTTTTTCTGCCTTCTGGATAACTGAGGGATAGACTTGGAGAATTGCCAACCTGCAAGAAGTTTAAACCCCCCTATTTTTATAGGCAAGGATGCTTTTAAGTGAGGGAACTTGGACCTAAGGAAGGGAAATGACTCTGCCTTAGACTGAGCAGAGGTGGTGTGAATCCCAGCCCATGAATAACTTTGGTCTCTCCCCTAGTCTATCCTGTTTCTCTTCAGTCTCCTTATGGCTCCATAAAAAAGCTACTCTTGCTGCTTCCACTTACCCAGACTAAGTGCTTAATTAAATGTTTATTAAATCAGTTATCCAATCCTAACGAAGCCAGTTGCCTTTAAGAGGAATCAGATGAAGCTTTGAGTGTTTAATGTTTTCATATAAATAAGGAACTAGAATTGGATCTAGATAGGCTGAATGAAAATAGATTTGGAGTAACTGGGAGATAGCTTTGTTAGAATATTGTGCTGAAAATGGAGATTTGTTTCAACAAGACTGTTGTATTGAAGAACAATTTGAGTGTAAGATTTCTTGATGGAATCTCATTTAAATAGACACTTATAAGTCGTACCCAAATGAATCTCACTGCATACTAACATCCACCAGTTATCTCAGTAGTAGGTTGGCCAGCCTTGCGGGATAATACCCACTTGACAAAACTCTTGAACTCTGATAAGCAAATGTCAGATCTTTGTCAAGACAAAGTGAACAGAGTGACATATTTATTGCATATCTCCTGGGACAGTAGAAACTATGGGCAGTAGACAACCGTCCTCCCCTTTTTCTATCTCGGGCTACCTGGAGCTGTGGCCCCTCAAGACTCCACTCTCTCCATAGTCATCAACCTTGCTAGTCTGGGACCCAGAACTACAAGGCCAGTCGGGAGCCCCAAGGCTGCTGATATAACCACTATTGTAGCACTGATGGATTTAAACTGTTTAATGTCTTTTCTGCAAGTCACTGTGCCCCTACGTCCAATTTCCCCTATATACCTCATGGTTTTTACTGTACTTTCCCCCATAGTGTGAGATTTAATAACACAAATTGGTCATTATAGCTGACCTGAGACTGCAGAATTCAAACTCCTGATGATCCTAAAACCTGCTCATTATACCATGTGGTATTAATATTTCATGGCATGAAGGGGGGAGGAAAAGTGGAACAGGCTGCCTTGGGAGATGGTACCTCTCATTCCCAATGATAACCATCTCTAAGCAAATGTTGGTTAACTACTCATTCGTTGGATTAAAAGATGAATCGCATCTAGAAAAGACTGCTCCATTTGTTTGGGATTAAGAGGAAACGATGGATGGGATTTGTTTTGGAATTCTTACATTGAGGCTAAAAATGGACCCATTCCAGAGTATGCAAAATGGGAAGGGTTTCTCCAAACTGATATTCTGAAGTTTTTGATCTAACATTTTATAGCTCACATTTTAATATAATAATGCGTGTTCCCTGTTCTAACATTGGTGTGAATGCCAACATTGTAAGTTGTAAAGTTCTGACTTATTATTCCAAGGACCCTCCCAACATTAGAATGTTAAATTTCTAATTCTCTAAGGCAGATTTTCTGTGAAGCAGGAAATCTCTAGACTCCCATTTGGGAATTGCCTAGTGTAGGTATTAGGTTGGCAAGGACCAGTCCCATCCATTTGTCAGTATGAGTTTAGAATGTGTTGGCCAAAACTGTCATGGCTGGTATTTTATACCCCATCGCAGAAACACACCCCGTGACATAGTGAATTATTGATGAAGCTGCCGGAAAGGAATTTGGCCTTAGGTGGAAGTTTGCCTTTAACTGTATTATTAGCTTGAGGGCATTATGCTTTAATAATTGGAAAGTTCTGTCAATATGTCTGGAGGGAATGAAACCCACCTCTTTTAAAGACCCTTTTGATGTCACACTTGAAAGCTGAAGTGCAATTAATCATTAATAATGTTTAATATACGTTTACCTTTTAGAGACTTAGGTAATCTAACCAAGGTGCTGAAGCGTGAAAATTGGCTAATGGTCCATTTATATATTAGATGGAACCACCTTCAGAATATCATTTTCTTGCTCTCAAATACCGATCACAGATCACGTTTATTCCTTGCTGATTATTTAGATTGGTGAAGTTGTGCTCAAACCTCAGTCTCTGGAAACTTTATAGAGAACCGTGATACAGCGAAAAGTGACTTTATGCCATGTTTCTAGGGGGTGGACAATTTACTCTGGAGGGCCAGCATGATCAGCTCTTAAAAATGTCCTTGAGGGTCCAAGTCCTTCACTGAGGCGGTCTTTAAATGTATTAGGGATAGGGGAGGGACATATAGTAGCTACTATTTATGTACATCCTGTTAAGGTTTATAAAGCAATTTATATACTGTCAAATGACTTGATTTTGTATGTATCCAAGGACTCTCTCATCTTTAGAATTGTACCCTGAAACCTAGATGTCCTAGACAGATTATATAAAACATTTTCCTAATCAACTTAAACACATACCCCAAAACTTTTTTGAGGGGTGAGCTAGCTTGAAGGTATGGCTATGTTGATTGAAGGGTCTTGTAGAAACTGTATTTCTAGGATACTGACTTGGAAGGGAAGGGACTATAACCCCAGACTTCTAGGGGGAAGAACATGAATGAGTCCATTGTAGCTTCTGGTTACTTCCTCTTAACTGATGATTCTTCTTAATTAGATGCTAAACTAGTGACTTATTTCCTGCTGAAGGAGTTAGAGGTATTAATACCAGGGGCAAAGGCTGTTTCCCTACCCTGGTTATAATTTTTCCCCCTTGTATTTTATTTTAAATTAAGTCTTCATTGAAGGATCTGTCTGGAGCACTTGCAAAAGTAATAGGTGATCAAGGTTAGAGTTGTACTTAAGCTTTTGACCCCAGGTTCAGCCCTTCATTTATGCAGATATTTACCTACTTGAGTGGCAGGGGACAATTCACTTAATCTGTTTGTTTCCTCACCTGCAAAATGGGAATACCATTTATCTGATGATTTCTCTGAAGACAAAATGAAAATATGTAGAATGATCTGGGTGATGACATGTCATAGCTATTACCTCTGTAACAAAAGAAACAGTTGAGAGAAATTGGTGAATAGAGCAAATAGTAATAAGTAGGTAATTTGTATTCAATTCTGTTCTGCCTTCTAATCCCCCAGAGGAAATGGAAGAGGACTTGTTTCCTTCGTGGCCAAATTTTTTCATTAACTTAAAATTCAGTTGTTTAGATTTTTTTGCTGATTGTTTGCTTCCATTCTTATGTTGATACAAGTCTTTCTGTGCTTTGCTGAATTTCTCATTCATCATCTTAAGATGATCTTAAATATCTTAAGAAAGATATTTCATCTTTCTTTTCTATGACTTGCTTTACCTTTCCCCCTCATCTCTCTATAAATGAGAACAGACTTAAAATGATTTTGTCCTGGGCATGGAGGAAGCAAATTTGCAAGGTTGGGATTCTGACTCGCGCTCTAGCCACCTGGCACACTGCAACTCTGCAGCAAAATAAAGAACTAATTTGTGGTCCTAGAGTAATGGTAGGATGCAAGGGTTTTACTCTGGAGTAGGTGAGTGATTTCAACAAGAGAAGGATCCTTGAGTTCTTAAAGATCTTGGAATGTTCCATAAAAGACATTGTGGGGAGCAAAGAGTTCTATTGATTAGTGTGGCAAGTTCATACCATTAAAAGTCGCGGGTAATTATTACCTTGATTTCCAAGTTGACTTTCTTTCTCTAAAATAAAGGGATTTGCTCTCTACTTCTAGACTCATAATCTTCCATTTGCCATGAACTATGATCATGAATTTTTTAATAGAAAATATAATCGGATTTGCCTTGCTATGTTTTATTCCCATTGCTTACTCGCCTTTGTCACAAGGAATGCTCTTTTGTCCATTATTCTGTTTAATTACTGAATCAGCATCTTTCTTAAAACGTGTTTATTTTATAACTTTCATCTCTAGCTGCCAACTTCAGGCATAGTCTCCATGGGCAAGACCTTACTATCCAGTTGTTGGAAGGTCTACTGTTGATGCCTTGGGTTTCATGACTGCCTAGGGAATGGATCAAAGAGCTATCTGAGCCTTGAAGAGAAGCATACTTCTCAGAAATCAAACTCCCTGACCACATCAGGCTTACCCTGCCTACAGATATCAGGAAAGTGGAAGGGGGAGGGGGAGAACTAGAGATGAAAATCAATAAATACTAGGAGAAACAGGTCTACTTGTGTCGATTTGTTTCTTTTGGTCTTAGGTAATGACAAGTAGTTAACTCCTTTTGGCTTTAAATACTGTGTGGTTAAAGGGAAAATCCTTTAAGATTTGAGTACAGTCATTTTTTCTTTAAAATATGCTGGTATTTGAATTGGGAGAAAGGGAGGAGATTGTTCTCCAGAGGAGAGAAGCAGAGTGTAAGTGAAATCCTGAGCTGTAGAATAACCTCATTTCCTTTGTCCTTGAGGAGAACATGACATCTAAGAAGTGGAACTAGTAAGTGTTAAGTGGCTCAAAGTAGGACACCATGAATTCATCCTAGATAATAAGAAATAGGAGATTATGGGTGGCTGGATTTAAAAGGGGCCACCTTTATTTGAGTAGCTTGTCTTTGGGGTATACCTCCATGGCTTCCTGTTGCCTATCCAATGATAATTAAAGTCCTTTGTCTAGTGTTCAGAGCCATCTAAGTTATCATGTTCTTTCCAAAGTGTACTTGATCTCTAGTACACTGTGTTGAACTTTTGCCTTTAAGCTCCAATTTTCTGACACTTTTTCCCTCTTGCTCTCTACCCCCTTCCATTATGTAGTCTGTCTTCCCAAATATCCCTGAATTCTTTCACTTTCACAGCAATATTCCCTTGTGCTTATATATCACATTCATCTATTCACCCAACAATAGGTATCTACTTTTGTTTTTCTCCTTGAAAAATTGTTGTTTTGTACTTAGAGGATTTTGCTATATTCAGCCTCTTCAGTTCATTTGCCTAGAGTGGTGGTTTGTTTTGATGAGGGATGAAGGTACCGATGTAGAGATTAGGTAAGAATAGGAAGGGTGGGATATTCTGTTCTTGAAGGCACCAGTTCAGAAAAAAGAATTCCTAAACCCACAAGCTATGGTTTAAAAAAAAAAAAAAAAAAGCTTTGTTAAAGAAACACCAAGAGGGATTCTTTTGGCGGGCATATCATTCTCAAGAGAAGTGATCTGCTGCAAAGGGTCATTTTCTGAAGACTCATTTTATGTGTGAGTCTAAGGGAAGTCTGGAGTAAATGTGGAAATCTTGCCTGAAGTTGTGACTTTCCCCAAGAAAGCTTATCTTGCTCCGAGAAGATGCAAGATCATTTGGGGTTTGTAGATCAAAGGAGACATTTTTTTGGTGATTTTTACATAATTTTACTGGGCTTATTCAGATCATGCAGAATTTTACTCATCAGTTTGGGCAGTTTAATGGTGTTTTTAGTCTAGTACAGAATGGTGTTCCTGTTTTTTTTTTTTTTTTAAACCAAAACAAAGGTTTGTTCAGAATCTACCTTATCTTTGAGGAATTAATTGTTTATTTCTTTGTTTGAATGCTTCCAGGAGGAGGGTACTCTAGGGCCATTGGTTTTTGGTTGGTCTTATTGTTCCAATGATAACTATAAGTTTAGTGATGATTAGTTATACTCATTGCTTTAATTATGAGATTTGGGAGCAGGATAAAGAGGAGAGGAGTCCTTTCAATAGCAAAGAAAGTAACTGAAATCCATATATACATCTTACCTACTATCTCTGCCTAGATATAATCTAAATATTGAAGGTGACTTTTGTTGATAGGAAATAGCATTACTACTGACATGGCGTTTAGGTACTTGAGTTTAAAAAGCATTGACTAGAATGACCAACTTTGTATTATCAAGTTATTTTATTCTTTTTTGAGTATCCTGTGTTGGGCACCATGTTTGGAATTGCCTTTGTGTTCCCCTCTCCCCCAAAAGCAGTTCAGAAGACAGCAACTCTTAAATAATACTTCTCTTCAGCAGAGAAGCTCGTAGACTTCATGATTTTGGAACTTGGAGGCTTGAATTGATGAGAAAAGAGCTCTTACCTTTGGCTTCCTTGGTCTGTCAGTGCTAGCTTGCTACCACAAAACGGAAGTCATTTACTGTCTTTTAAAGCAACATTTAAACACTGGGCTTAGAGGACAAGGAAGAAAAGAAATAAACATTTAATACCTACATTTGCCAGGAACACTGTGCTAAGTACTTCTCAAATATCTCATTTGATCTCCATAACCCTGAGAACAACATTTCTTAGTTTCTTCAACTTTAAAGTAGGAACAAGTGACATGTACATTAGTAGTGGACTTGAATTTGGCTTCTTGCCTCCAAGCCTGGCACTGTACCAGCTGCCTCTGGTCATCATTCAGGGGCAGAAGTTTATTTTTTTTAATTATTATTTTTAGTAGCTCCAAGGTATTTGCTTCATTTATTTTACTTTCATCTAGGACCGTTACTGATGTTATAGGAAGACCTCAATATTTGTTTCTTTTCCAATTTTTTTTTGACAATTCCATTAAAACTAGGCTCTTCATTAAGGAAGACGGCAGTCTATTCAAACTAGCATCATTCTGGGGTGGAAACAACTGACTAGTTCTCCAGACACGCTGACCCATTTGCACTTGTTCTGAATCTGCAAGTCTGTTAGTAAAGCTTCGGATCACAACTTATGGTAACTACAACCACCAACTAATGGAGCTTGCCATTTTCCAGTGGGACCTTTTGATCTTTTAACATGAACTTTTGTCTTGTGCTCTCCAGCCTTTGTTTAGGCAATTGTTTGCTGTAATACAGGCCTTGGAACATTACTATAGTTTCTTCCACTTATGTCAGATATAATGTGGATCTTAACCTATCAATGTCTTCTGATGACTTTTGTTAGTGCTTTGACATGAATACTCTAAATATGTATAATAAAGCTTTGTCCAAGTCCTCTTTATTCTGAGTCCTTTTTCAAAGAGTGAAAGGTAGGAATAAATCATTAAAACTAGACTTTAAAAATAAGTCTTTAGAATTTGTGAAAATATTGTACTAATATGGAATGTGGTCCATTATTATGAATTTTAGTTCACCTGTTGTCTCCTCTGGTACTGGGTACCCTTGACACTTTATGCCATTTCTTGGGTCTATTATTAAGTCATAGACTTGACCTGAGATGGACCATGGAAGTCACTTAGCCTCATTACTTTACCAGGCTTTAACAAAGGCAGTAGAACAGTGTTTGGTTTCTATTGTCTAGTTTCCACCCAATATTTCCCTTACCTAAAATTGGTTGAGTTTGTTTCAGGAAATTAGGACTTAAGTGAGTCTTATACAGTTGTCTGACAAATGCTTTTGAGTCCCTAACTTATAGGATATTTTCCAGGGGTAAGTTTCTGTGATGGCTAGCACTGTGGCTTACACGAAACTCTTCAGCTTTCTGCTAGATGGAGCAGGAACCAAGGGTGCTTTTTTCACATCTTTTCAGTGAGCTACATCTTGGAGAAAAGGGACAATCATCCTTAGCTACGATACCTTGCTGGCACAGGAGAGCCTTTAGAAATATCCAAGTTGAAACTAACTTTAATTTTTTAGCCCTTAATCTCCCCATTGTGTAGATGTGTGATCTCTGGGGGATACTCCTGTCATCCATATCTCGGGTACTCATCCCTTATATACTTATCTTAGACAGCTATTTTCCATGTCATTACACAGAACTTACATAAGGTCAACCTGTGTAGAGGAAAAAAATCATTCACTGGCCATTTATGTGCCAGACAAAGGAAAAATCTGTGTCCTCAAGGAACCCAAATCTGTGTGCATAATAAATCCATATTGGTGTTTTCTCCTATCCCCATATTATATTTCTATATATGGATTTGAATATATTTATCAGAATTCCCTTTGCAAAAACTTCAACAAAATATTTAATTCAATCTCAGTTCTGAATTTTTATTTATTTATTGATTGATTGATTGATTGGAAAACCCAAATACTAAAAAATCTTGTGGAAAAATTCTTGATATTTTTCTTTTGGTTCTTCCTCTTTGGCCAAGTGGAATGTGCCAACGAGCTTATACGTAGTCATCCTGAAATTGAGGATGTATGAACCAGAGACAGAGCATGTTAAAGGCTCTAGAACTTTCAATTCTTGATGACAGTGGTTATATAACCCAAGCTCGGGTGCTTGCAAAAACATCCAGCTCCTGCTTACGGCTAGCTGCCTGGGATCTGAGTTGCAGAATGCTATGGCTTCCAAAGGCAAGCCTCCTGGTTTTTTCCAACCAGTTTGGTTGGAAGTGTGAAGGTATCGAGATATCGACTTCAATAGTTGGGTGTCTGTCAGCTGGTAATGGCAAACACAAGCACCTACTATGTACAGTCTTCTGGCTTGTTTTTAGCTACATCAAAATGACAATGATATGGTTGTATTAAATGCAATTTTTGGAAAGCAATCACTAGTTAGACTGAAGTTCCGGCACTGAATGTTGGGGTTCAGTCATGTGAAGAGTTTAAAAGCCATTCTCTTTGGTGGTAAAAGGTACTAGACAAAATGACAAAAAGAAATACAATAGATGCTAGAAGTGCTTAACGTGAAATAGATTTGGGAGAGTATATAGTTAGCAAGGAAAGGTGGTTCAACAGTTAATGGATGGAATAATGGAATTGTGTTAATAATGGAAAAGACAAGTTCCTAGTAGAGGTGGGGAGTGTGCCCCTAGCTGGCAGACTAAATCCATAGAAGTGTTTGGTACCCCAAATTTTGCTATAAAGAGACAATTAGCTATAGAGGGAGGCTGGGAGAGGAAATGCCACATGGCAAAGTGCTTTGGTGGATTATAACTCTGGGAGGAATTCAGCAGAGACGTGAGCCACAGATTTTCTGGGGGAAATTTAACCTGAATTTTGACATAACTTGGATTTCTTGACTGGACACAGCAAAGTGGAACTATAAGGTTAAACGGATCCTTTCACCATCAACAATGCCCAAACACTGGGGAGAACAAGGTCGGGAAAGGCCATCTTGGCCATGATGGGGAGAAGTGGGGCTATGTATGGAGCAATCAATACACTGGTTTGCAAGTGTGACATAGCAGACCTCCATCATGCATTGCTCTTGTCAAAGAGCATAATGGATTGTAGATTGGAAATGGTTTATAGGGGAAGCAGACCTGGGCAAAGGTTACCTGCTTCTACCAGAGTAGAGGTGAGAGGGGAAGGGGATGAACTAGATGCTTATTTCCCATTTCCTCAATGCTCGAACAATATTTTGCATATCCAGTATAACCTTAATCAATACTTGGTATGTTGGATGTCGGAGGACTTGGTAACTAATTCATTTCTCTCTTCTTGTGTCCATAGCTAATTCTAAACTTCAATATCTAACTGGGCTTATACCATGGCCAGGAATTGATATTGGAAAGAGTATAAACAATAGTGCTAAGCTTATTTATATACTGAATCTGGGATGTTGTTAATCAGTTAGATTTGGATCCACTTTGGATCTTGAGGAAGAGGTTACATAAGAAAAACAAAGGGAGTAAGTAGGAGCGGGATGGCCCAGAAAGGCTTCATTAAAGATACTAGACTAAGGGGGGAAGTAGTCATTGGGAAACAAAATTCTATAAAATTTCTTCTTTCTATGACAAGAGAAACCTCCTGTTTTTATGCCCATCGGAATAATTTTTTTCTAAACACCACTGATCAGAATACTTGTGGTGATTATATAAATTTACGTAAATTTATATAATTATGGTCATATACCAGCCTTTCAGATCCATGAAGTCAGAGAGTCCATCAGCTAAACTTCAAATCTTAGTTATTAAGCACTTTCCGTCTGCAGGACAGAGTTAAGAGGCAGCAATCACTGAAGAGTTGCTGCAGGTTGACTTGGCCAAGGGCTGATGCTGTCCACGTGTATTTGGTGGAGAAAGCCCTCATCAGCCACACTTACAGACATGTCGTAATCACCATTCTTGGAAGCCTCTTCAGGGACTTCTATATGATCTATGCAGTTGTCCGAACGTTCCCTGGAATGAGATCACAGGGAAAGCTCCAAGCGTGTAGCACCTTGGCAGGAAATGAGTGGCTAGAATTTCAGAACCTGTTTCCCATCCCATTCTCCCAGGGCCCATCAAGGCAGGGGAGCGTTGGCCCCAGGCTGAGTCCAGTCTCAATGCCTGAGTTGGTTGGGGGAGCTCCTTGCCCAAGGTCGGGGTCTTGGCTTCACGCTGACTCGGTTCCCGTACCTCCCCATTCACCAGTCAGGTAAGACGTGTTAAAGTCCAACACCATGGGTCTTTCTCCAAGCCAGATGTGCACAGATGGAAAGAGGGAAAAGATTCCACTTTCTGCTACCAGGAGAAAGGACCCTGAGAAAAATGGGGCTGGACTGAAGGAAGGAAAGTTTGTTCTGTGGTCCTAGGGGAGGGTGAACAAAGGATCGCTTCATTTGGAGTCAGAAGAACTGGAAGAGGAAAATTGCTTCTGCTATTTACAAGCTTGAGGGTGGTGGGCTGTCGTGGGAAACCTGACATATTAGAACATCTGGGTTCCAATCTTAAGGTTTCTATTTACTACTCTTGTGATCTTGCTACTCAGTCTCAAATTTTTCCACAAAATAAAGAGCTGAACAGGGTTTATATGCCAAAGAAATCGTAAAAGAAGGAAGGGGGACTTCGCATGAGCAAAATGTTTATATAGGCCCTTTTTTGTGATAACAAAATAGGAAAAATGGGTAGATGTCTAAAAATTGGGGAATGGCTGAATAAGTTATGATATATGAAAGTAATGGAATATTATTTTTCTATAAAAAATAAACTGATTTTGGAAAGGCCTGGAAAGATCTACAATAACTGATGCTGAAAATAGAACCAGAATTACACTGATCATGGCACAATCTTGCTGTTACTGTGTACAACTGAGATTTGGTGGTTCTTAGCAGTTCAGTGAGATCCAGAAAGAGACTATGAAGACTGACTATAAATTAACACATTCCAATCACTTTTTTCTTTTCTTCAATTTTTTCCCTCTCCTGGTTTTTCCCTTTTGTTCTGATTTTTCTGACATGACTTACAAAGAAATGTATATAAAAATGAATGTACATGTATAACCAAAAAACTTAAAAGTAAAAGGGAGAGTTGAAATAGGCCATCCCTATGGTCCCTAACTAGAATCCTTCTATGGCCTTGGCCATTTCACATGGGTGCCATCTTAAATTCTGTGGACATTCTGCCCATCACCTTACCCTATTCTCAAGGAATACTTCTAGAAAAACCTTCTCATCTTATTGATTATTCTTAAGTACATTAAAAAAGTTCAAATAGAAGTTTCACAGGGACAAGATCATGGCCAACTCTGCTTGTTACCCTACTCTCAAATAAAGTAGTAACTTGCTTATTGATGTCGGGCCTTGAACTAGATAGCTTCTTCCTTTTTTTTTGTTAAGTTCCTTGAGGAATGAGTTCTTTTCTCAAGAAATGCCAATATTTGATCTAGAACATAGAAAAAAATGAGGATGGCAATAAAGAATTATAAAAGGCAGAGTCCCATGTAAGTTTCAATTGATCTTGGAAGGAAACACTTATTAAGACCTGTGAATTCAGGGAAAAGTGAGTCTTAGCTAAATTTAAATTTTCTTCCAGTTTTAACCATACGGTAAGTACTTAAATGTGGGTTAAAAGGAATTTTTTTTTCATGTTAGCCAATCTGCAAAAATGAGGTGAGAAGCAACATGATATAGTTCTGTCTCTTTTCTCATTCCTTTTTAGAAAGAAAATTCTAAACTAAAACTAAATTTGGTTCTCAAAACATAGATTCCAATGGAATTGCCTTTTAAAATTAAAATTCATGAAACTTGTTAAAAAGCCTATTGTCAGAAGAGAAGCTGAGTTGAGACCTGCCTCAAACACATATGAGGTATGACTAAAAGTCCCTTAGACTTCCTGGGGAGATTCTGACAAGATGGCTTAGCTTAGAAAATTCAAACTGCTCCAGATTTCCCTTACAAATAAGACAAAACTTCACCTCAGGTGAACATAGAGTTGGGTTAAAAGTAATCAAGATTTGGGGCAGATGAGTGATTAAATATTCAGAATAAAAGAGAACCTACAAAGAAGCAAACAAAAGATGCACAATTCTGAATAATTATGTTCTATATAATCCCTTTCTTGAGATGGAAATTTACATATTTTGAATCCTTATGTTCTGTGAACAACATGAGTGTTTCCTTTTTATTTTGTATTTAAGTTTTAAATAAATACATTTTTAAGACTTTCCAGAGCACTGGAGGGATAAGTTGTAGAATAGTTGACAATATGGATGTTAGACTGTACAACTCCTAACTGGACAAAGATGTCCTTCAACAACGTGGGCAAGCAGTTTCTGCTTGAAGATCTTTAAGGAGGGACCCTCTCTTCACAGTAGCCTATGTTTCTTGGGTTTACTCTTTACTGTAAGTCTCTCTATTCCTGCCAATTGTGACCTAACTGGGCAAGACCAATCCCAGAAGGACTTGCCAATTTGGGCCAGTCTCTTCCTTTCTTTTGTTTGTTACGTATTTTTTGTCAGTGACTTATGTTGGGCTCACATTGACAATGGCCGGTAAGTCTTTCATCTCGGTCTGGGAGTGAGTCCTCTGGGCTTATAGGACTGACCAGGGCACTGGATACTTTCTCTATCAGCTCCCAGACCCTCTTATCTGACACGGGGATTTTTGTGTCCCTAATCACTACCAACATGAAAGCAGGAATGTAACTTATCTCTGGCCATGACCTAGATGAACTTGTCCTGCGAGATGGCAGCCTTTCAAAGCACAATTTTTAATGCTTTAAAATCCTTCCAAGAAAAATCTGACAGTCGCCACTCAACTGGATGTTTGTGGCTCTCTCCAGTGGATTCCCTGAGTGTTTGGGGTGGTGGAGGGAAAACAAAGGGAGTTTTCTCACTCGGTCATTGCCTGATCTCCCCAGGCTCCCAGTTCTAGTCAGTTGTTGACTTCCATGAATGCTTACATGGGCATGATTTTATCTGATGAAGTCGGGGACAAGACAACCCTGACCTAGAAATGAGGGCTCCATTTTGGACTCAACTGCTTACTAGCCAAGTTTGTCACTTCCCCTTCTACCTGATCCCCGCCTTGTTGGAGGGGGGATGATGGGCTTCCTGTCCCCAGTGAGAACTTTGGGATAAATGGTTGGGATAAAGGCTGATTAGAAATGAAGCACAGTGGCCCTATAGCTGGGCTTGGTCTAAAATAAGCTTTAAAGTCTTGTAGCTTCTGAGAGTGCCCTAGATAAAGGGAACAATCACAAAACACCTGGGTCCTTTGTAATTAAGCAAAGAAGGACATTAGTGTTATTTGGGGAGGAAAAAAAAATATTCCCTTAATTCTAAAACTAATAGAATCGGTGTTTCCTTTGGCCAATGTGACTCCTCTGCCTTTCCAGAGTGATTGATGTCCTTGTCGCCACTTAATCTGGCATCATTCCTGGAGTTCCTTCTGACATTGTGTGGATGTCAATGAGCAACAGAAACACTTGGGGAATTCTTTAAAAAAACAAAACAATCTGCCAGACTAATTTCTTACTGGTGCATACATATTTGTTAATTTTCTTTTAAATTTGTGTAATAAAATAAGCATTTCTATAACATAGTACAATAAAAAAATATATAAATGTAAATCTACTGTGCGTAACTAATTTTTTTCAAATATACAATTGTCATGCATATATTTTTCCACTTCCCCCTGCCCCAGAGATGTCTTAGATACAAGTGTGCGCATATATACATGCATATACGCATATGTATCCACATACAATATACACATCTATATAAAATTATTCTATACATCTATTTGTTTTTTGGAGGCAGAATCTCATATCTTTTAGTTATTTTGTCCATTATGAATACCCAAATTATTTGCTCAATGTTCTTCTTAATACAATATTGTTGTTGTATACAATATTCTCTTGGTTCTGCTCATTTTACTGTTATTTTGTTCAAATCTTTGTGTTTTTCTAAAGTCAATTGAGTGTCGTTTTTTATAGCCTTGTAGTATTCATCTTGATTACATATCACAACTTCTTCAGTTATTCCCCAATTAATGGAAATCCCTCCAATTTCCAGTTTTTTGCTACTACAAAAAGATCTGCTATAAACATTGTAGAACATATAATTTTTCCTTCCCCCCCTTCTTTGGAAAAAGACCAAATTGCTGAGTCAAAGGGTATAGGTTAGTTTTAATAACTCTTCAGGCATAATTCCAGATTACTTTCTAAATGGATCATTTTACAATTCCACAAATGATGAATTAGTGTCCCAATTTTCCCCACATCCTCTCCAACCTTTGTCACTTTCCCTTTTTATCATTTTAGTCAATTTAGTAGCTGTAAAATGATATCTGAAAGTTGATCTAATCTGTATTTCTCTAACCAATAATGATTTAGAAAATTTTTCATACTACAAATTGTTTTGATTTCTTCGCTGGCAAATTGCCTGTTCATATCCTTTTCCCCATTTATCAATTGGGGAATGACTTCTATTCTTATAGACTTGACAAAGTTCTCATTACTATTTGTAAATTTGCCTCCATCTTATTTTTACTTACTTTTCCTTTTGGCCTCTTTTCTACCCTATCTTTGTTACCTTTTCCCTTTATAATCTTATTTCTGTCACCCCTCCAAAATTCCCTTATCTTTCCCCACAATCTTCTAATCTTATTCTACATATCTTTTAAAAGTCCTTCCCATACCCTTTCTTAGTTTTTTTTCACCTCCAGAAATTCATAAAACTTCTAAACCTTTTCAAAAATATACTTTATTTCTTCAACTCAGATGAAAGTAAAATCCCAACATTACCAGCCTTTCACTTCTACTTATTTCCTCTATTTTGTACCCCTTTTTATGGAATAATTCCTCCTTATTTTCCTACACAGTTTTATATTTTAGAATCACTCCATCATGTAACTCTGCCACAACCTTTCAGATTACTTTAGTAATGGTATCAGTTAAAACTTCTGATATTTTCATATTATAAATAATTAAACCTTTCAGTTCCTTATAATCAATATTTAACAATAATTTCCTTATTTTTCTTCTGGATTTTCTATATAGAATTTTCTGTTCCATTTTTGTTACCAATACCTAAAAGTTCTTCAATTCAAACATCCATTTTTTTTCTCATATTCAGTACTATATTCAACTTTCCTGGAGATAAAGTATTCTTAGATGCAGCCTCAGCTCCTTAGCTGCTCGTACTCTATATTTCAAAGAAAAGCAATGTGTGATGAAATCTTGAATGTTTTCCCCAGCATTTATATTTCTTTTTCTCTGGGTTTGCAATATTTCCTCTTTAACCTGGGAATTTTGAAACTTGGCCCTGACATTCCTTTAAGTTTTCTTCCTGCAATCTTTCAGTGGAGCCTTTCACTTTCTACTTTTTGTTCTAGAACTTTTCAGAGCAATTTCCCCTAACATGCATATATATTTCAAGCTAATTTTTAAAAATAGCTTTTTATTTTTCAAAGAGCAAAGACAGTTCAACCCTTCTCCCTTACAAAATCTTGTGCTTCAATTTTTTTCTCTCCCTGTCCAAATCACCCTTTTTTTTTTTAGACAGCAAGCAATCCAATATGTTAAAGGCAATTCTTCTAAATATTTCCATATTCATTACACAAGAAAAATCAGATCAAAAGGAGAATAAAACAAGCAAACCACCAACAACAGAAAAGGCAAAAATGCTGTTTATCCACATTCAATTTCTGTAGTTCTTTCTCTGGATGTGTGGATGCTCTTTGTCTCGTCTTTTGGAATTGCCTTGAATGATCTTTCTTGAAAAGAGCAGTTTCAAGATATTTTTGTTCAGTTGTTTTTAGTTGTCTGACTGCCAAGAAAACCCCACATGGCCAAAGATACTGGAGATGTTCGTCATGATCAGCCCAAGCTCACACAACCAGGAAGTGTCTGAAGGCACATTTGAACCTAGGACTATGAATATTCCTGACTTCAAGTCTGGTGCTTTATCCACTGTGCCGGCGAGATTCCCTGGTATTCCAAAGTGTGGCTGTTTTTTATCTTTTTGTCATAAAGAATTGAGTTCCAGCACTGACCCTTGAGGGATGAAGAGGTAGAAGAAATCTTTGGCCAAATGGGGCAATTTTTCTGGAGGTGGGGGCTACCTGTGGGTTGGGCAACAAATTCTTATTCATGGTTTTTCAGCTCTGGAAAACTTAAAGCAACCACATTCTTAACATGATCTCTTGGCTCACAATGCATAGAAGCAATATTTTGTTTTTGAACAGCTGAGAACTAAATTTCATTTGATTTAATATCCTTCTCAATTTCTCTTCTATTAAGACTTCATCATAGAGGACCATTTCTCCCCTCCCCCCCCACCCCAAGCTTCTTTATCTTATGAAAGATTACCTTGGGTATAACACACAAATTGACAAGTGATACTTTTCCAGAAGGTGAACAAATAACCTTGAAATTGTTGGGCCACTTGGCTTGATTTCCATAACCTCTAAATGTCATCTGTGAGCCTTATTTTCCATATAAATCATTGTAAAATATACTCGTACCTGATTTCTATGACCACTAGTCCTTAATTACTTTGGGATCCAAAAGAACAAGGAAGATGAATTTCAGTTCTCCTGGTTTGGGTGAATGATCAGTCATTTGGTTGAGGTTGATTGGAAGGGGCCTCTAGGTAGCATGTGAGTAATCATCACCCATTCTTTAAGAACCACCAAACACAGATAACATCTATTTTCAGACCCCAATAGCTTGTCGGCCCCTTTCTTTTACCTCCCACTGTGTTATATAGTGTAAAAGGACTTTATTCAACTTACAAAGGATATTTCTTGTAATGGATATTGCTGTGAAATGGTATCAGGAAGCCTTAAATTCTAATCTGGTCTTAGACATCTAAGCTATATGGTGATGAATAAGTCACTTAACCTGTTCCTCAGTTCCCTCAACTGTAAAATGGGTATCCTTAAGGTTTTGGAAAGATTACATGAAAGTACAATATTCCTTTCCAAACTCATTTCTTCTGAAGCTTTCCTCTTCGGGGGAGGTTAGACATTAAAAACATTGCAAATAAAAGAGGTCTCATCTATCTAGGACATCAATTCCCTATGGCTCTTATGTAGATGAGAAGGAAGGATGGGGGAAGGATTTATTGGCATGTGGTAGTTGAACCCATTCAAGGGACTGATTCTCAGCCAACTTGGCTTATAGCAAATTTAGCTAATGCAGTATCTGTATTATGGTACAGAAGGAGACAAAGACACCAGGATCTTTTAATCAACAAATATTAATTAAATGTTCTAGGCACTGGGTGGGGATACAAGAAACAATAAGATGGTCTCGTCTCCCCTTCTCACTTAGTCCAGTTCCTCAGAAGCAAAGTGGCTATATTGGTGTATGCAAAAAATAAATAAATAAATAAATAAATAAATAATAAACAAATCTTCCATTGCAGGGGGGCTGGAACTCTGGAGAAGTCTACTTGAAACAAGGATACTTACAAGGTGTTAACTCAGTGTGATTAATGAGAAGATGGTTCTCTAGTTCTCATATATACTGAGTACTTAGCTTGGTGATGTCATGGTTCTCTAGTTCACACATACTCAGTGTGCTGTAATGATGTAATTACAAAATATTTAAGGGCTGAGAGGACTGGAAATGAGACATTCCATCTTTGACCATCCTCTTGGTGGCTCTCCTGCCTCCTGCACTAAGATCAAGGCTGGGCCAGAATAAGACTCTAGACTCTCTTCCTGACCATTCTTAGCCCATCTGAAGGACCTCCAGAAAGCTAGCCTGGACAATGCATTCTAGTAAGTTTTCTAAGAGAACACTTGGACTGCTGGATGGTTCCCTTGTGCCCCAAACCTCTGGGTATAGCTGGAATTTCTCCATTAACCTCTGGTGCCATAACTCACTCTGGCCTATGATGCCCCTTGAAATCTGTTGGTTGGAGGATCCATGATGACCATGAAAGTCCTCATTTGAGTTTTCAAAGAGGAGTTCACTCACCTTTGATTCCCCTAAATATCCCTTTTAGTATCTTCTCTGGGTTGGTTTAGAGTGAACTGATCATCTGCAAGTACATTGTTTCCTATTAATGGTTTGTGAGACTTGGTGAACAACCCTGAACATCAGGGAGGTGAGACTATGCTAAACTTTCAGTGGTTATGGATGATAAACTAAAATAATGGTCATGTGCAGAATTCAGGTTCTGTTGAGGAATGATTTTGTAGACTTTAAGCCTTATTCCATTTCTTCATCTTTCATTGGTGCAAGAACTGTTGCCACATAAAAATAGGCTAATTACCTTTATCATCCGGGAAACCAATATGGCTATCTAAGTATTTCAGATATGTACAAATTCTTAAATATTTAAGACTTTATAATATGAAGAAATCAGTATGTTTCACTACCTCTCTCCACAGGAAAAGAAGGGAACAGTAAGGAAGTGAATTAATCTTCAGTAAGGGAAGGGTGAGAGACTGTTCCCCAGAGCGCCCCCACTCTTCTATTTGTTGCTTTTTGAATTTCTACTTGGGCTTTAAAAGCCATTATAAATGCTCTTGCCATAATAAATGCTTCTATAATGCTTCTCCTAGTGAGTTAGTAATGATTTTTTTCCACCAAACCTTCCTGTGGCCTAGAGTTTATGGACACTCCAATAAAGGAGTGCTGTCTTGCTCATAGCACTGTAATTATAAAACAAAACAACAAAAACGTCAGGTTGAGAGAGGTGGGACAATTTCTCCATGTTCATAACAAATGGCAAGCAAGATCTGAACCTCAGTTTACTTGATTTATTAAAAATATGAAAGCCAATTGTTTATAAAATCATTGATACATATTTGGTGTTTAGGTAACTTCAGAATGCTATGCAAATGTGAACTATCAATATCCTTAGATAACCACAGGACCCTCATATTCATTTTGTGTGTCTACAGTCTTTGACTATGTTCTACAAAGGTAGACAGTCTTATCTAAGTTTTAAATCTTTCAGAGTCTAGCCTAATAGTCCACACAAAGTTAAGTGATAAATGTTGAATTTTCCAATGTGTACTAGGAGAAGGGAGGGTTCTTAACTTCCTTGACTCATTTTGAAAAGTGATTGGAAAGGGGAGAAAGTGAATTTTGATGGAGAAAGTCAAAAGGAAAGAGACCAGTGAGATGTTAGATGTGCATATATTGTATTACCTTAATATAGCTTGTTTTGGGATCAAAGTTAAGCCTTAGAAACACTTAATACCATACTTTTCCTCACCTAAAAGTGGGTGTTACTTTGAGATCCTACCTGTGCCAAGAAGGAAATGAAAAGATAGACAACATTCCATTTATTCTGGTCTATTCCTAGGCTCATCCCATGTCTCATCCTTTGAGAAAGTTGATGTGCAGTCCATTTGCAGAATTTGGTCTGGATTCCCAAAGCCAATGTTTTCATGCTTGAGTCTTGCTTAGAGATCAAGGTTGGATACAGAATGCCAGATCTCATCCTTGTTTGGTAGATTCATGAGCATGTAGAATGTTAAGCTTTGATAGCTCTCAAATAGAAAATGACCATCTACCATGATGGTCGCTTTGGTTAAAATACACTGCTCTTTTCATTTTCTAGTCAGTATCCCAAAAACTGGACCAGATAAGTACCTCCCACAGGAATGACACTGAAGCCAGTGCCCAAGGCCTTCAGTTTCTTGATGGCTTGGATGAGGTAGTCTTGGCTGACATCCTGAGCAAACTTGCCCATTCCCTTCGATATCTGCTGGTGTAGTTCCTCCAGAGTGATTAGGTCTCCATTGCGATGCCCTAGGTGCCAGACACACCTCAATAGTCTGAGCACCCAGCTCATAAATCTGCAACACCCAGCATCTCACACCAAAAGCCTTTTCCAGAGGCCAAGGACTTAGCCCCAATGATGGTGCACACATCCTCAAACTGTAACCACCCTTTAACTGTCTGTGGCTCTCTACATCTCCTACTTTCTTTTGTTTTAAAAAACAGGTGATCACACCCTTCCTGACCTCTAGGGAAGAGATGTGGGCACCAAAAGGAAATGGGGAGCCAAACCAGACACTGTCAGTGGGTTTCCTCTGGGCTGAAGGGTCTTACACATTTTGTTTTCACATTCAGCAACTAAGTGTAGCAGACCATGGATAGTAGGGGAACTCTGGGTAAGGTGTTACATGCCATTTAACACAATGAATTTCAGTGGTGAATGGATCGAAGCATTAGATCAATTGTGAACTATACTTAAAAGAACTACAATGGTGGAATCCATTTGAGTAGATGGTGGCAAGTCTGCTTTTAGGATAAGGGTTGCTTGCTTTACTTATGGATAAGAAAGGTGAGAGTTCTAGTCCCTCTTAGCCTCATTTCTGAAAGAGGCCATGGCTTTGACCTCTGGGATTGCTCCATCTGATCTTTGACCCTTAGTGGGAAGGCTCTTATTCTCTACTATTTTCAGTTTAGTGGCTTAATGTTTTATTTATTGTTATAATTCTACTTCAGCTAGTCAACGCAAACTATAGGAACAAATTTCCTTTTAGGCACCGTAGATCATGTCTGGGATAGTATTTTATAGCTTTGGTCTTAGATTGAATGTCCTTCCCATTTCTTCTTAGAACATGAACTGGTGACTCTAAAACTGTCATCTTTTGGGCTGTTCTAAGCCCACATTCTTTGGGTAAATTTTCTAAAACTATCAGTTCAAAATACTTTATTTGTAAAGTATAAAGTCTCGTGAAGATCTGTGTAGGAAGATCACTCTCATGAAGTCTCATAATATATGTAGCAGGCTAAGCAGGAACAATACTTTTGGGAGGCCCTTTCCATGTAGGAGAATATAGGTACTTCTAATTCTTTCCCTACACAAATGCATCTGACATCCTGGGACATTGTCCAGTCAAACCAATTGTATGAATGGTCTTAGATTAGTTGGGATCTGACCTAAGTGCCTCTTCTATTCCTCTGGCATGTGGAAACCCTAAATGGCTGTTGCCCTCAACTTCTACAAATATTATGAAAGTAATCTTAGATTGAGAGAGATGATTCAGTCTATCTTGAGTAAAATAAATCAAGGGGCTTTTTTTCCAATTCTACTCAGCTACCTTTTATTACATTCTCATTTCTGTGCTTTTTTACTCTTTAGAGTAATTAATAGTAGAAGTGGACAGTTGAGTGGCCAATAGGGGAGTGTAGATATTTTAGAATCCTAGTTGGTCTTAGATCTAAGAAGAGTCATGAAGAAGACATATCTTTGATCAGTTTTTAGACTCCTAGTATAATGAAGATGGATGCAAATTTGTAACCATGGGGGTTCTAGACTCATCTGAAATACCTAATGCAGTTTCTCAATTAAGGTCCATTTCTTCAGCTCAAACCATTATGCTTTTCTCAAGTTCCTCAGGTTCTAATCCCTGGTAAAGTCTACCTTGGCTTTTCAACATCCCAGTTAGGTTTGAGAGTAGCTAATAATTATCATTTGTCACCATATAGGATGCTTTTCTCAGGTTCTTACTTGAGAGGAACAAAATAAATAGAAGGTTTTCTAAACCCTGGATTCCTAGTGTTATGTTTCTGGGCTTATTGTAGCACGTCCATAGTATGGATTGCATAATTGATTCATATTGGGAAAAACATATATCTTTAAGGATAAGCAGCATATCAGATGCACCCCCTTCCACTTCAGGGCTACTAAATGCTCCTTCTGGATACAGAAAGACAGTTTTCTGACATGTAGCCCCTTATCTTGTTTACCATTCTGTTGACTGACAATAGTGATGTTTTATTGTGGTTCCATGTTTGAGCCTTGAGGTTGCAAGTCTTCCCTCTGTACCAATCTTCTTTAATAAAATTCAACAACTTCCAGTTAAGAGGCAATCTACAAAGTAGTAAAAACAAAATAAAACTCCCCCAGGCAAAGAAATTCATAAGAGTTCACAGTAAGTTTCCTTGCAATATCGGGCACTCTGCCAAAGTTCTTAAACTTTTTTTTAGTCCTTTGTCCAAATGATCCAAACATTGTTACCCAAGAGCAAGAAATATTATGTTTTCTCAAGAAGTCAGGTGCAATTCATGGTATAGATCCCCACATCACATGGGCTATGGTCTCAAAACAAACATATGTCAAGATTTCTGTCTTAAATTAAAGAAAGGCTAAGTGTTGTTTTCCTATTCACCAAGGAAAGATTCATAGTAATGACTGAACTTTTCCTTTATTAGAGAGCAAGGAATATTGTTCTTTTGGGATATCTTTGCACAGCTGGGAGAGCAGAAGAGTTAATATAAGCAAACAGAAGTTGATAGCCAATGACTCAAGTCACATTACACTTCTAGCTTGTTCACTTGATTATGGTTAAGGCTATCAATTATTGAGTCGGGCAAAGAGAAAAGGGTCCAATTAAAGCGTAAGAGAGAAGGGGGTTAGTAGGAAAGCCAGGTCCAAAGTTAAAGGATGAGTTGGACAGTCTGAGAGTGGGGATCTCCATTTAGTCTTGACATCCTACTTGTTCATGTAAGTTCTTACATGTAGCTTTGAGCAAGAGAGATGGCTGGGGAATGGAAAGAGCTGGACCTGGAGTCAGGCCAAATCCTGCCTTAGACACTTCCTAGTTGTGATTCTGGTCAAGTCTCTGCTACAGTTTCATTATTTGTAAAATGGGAATAATAGCGCTTCCCTCTCAGGGTTGTTGGGACAAATTGAGATAATGTTTGTAAAATACTTTGTAAACCTTAAAGGGCCATTTAAATATTATCATTATTATTTTAAAAAGTCCTTTGAATACCCACACATGGAATTCATCTTATCCTTTCTTCCCAAACATGCTTTTTTGTGCTAGTTTATGCATTCTTGCTGCCATGGTGTCTACTTCAGCCTGCATTACCTGGGTTTTGTACAAGTCTTATTGGAATGGCTTTGGCAGTTCTGGAGCATAAAGAATACAGTTCTGCTCATCGTACCTGATGGCCTTTCCACTATTCCATGTACTAGTAACATGTATTTCCTTATTTGGTTAGACTTTATTCAGGAGGACCCTTCTCTGCTTACCACACACAATGTATACTGACAGACCTATATCCCAACCTCTTTATTAGTATTGATTGGGGTGAGGGGGAGATATTGAGGAGAGTTGTTGCTAGTCTACAGATCTTTGACTAATTGAGATATTAGCTTGGGTATGTAATTATTTCTAAAAAGATATAAAACGTGCCTTTTTTTTTTTTTTTGTTAGAGGGACAGACCTATCCATGGTATTCCTTCTTGTTCTTGCTCTTTTTGCTGTATCTCACTCTTGCAAGTTCATACCCTCAGGTTTCATTTATTTCAAGACCATTTCTACCTTCAAGCTCATCAGCTGTCCTCATACGACTTTTTCAGAAGATTTTCATTGAGTTTCTCAGGATGCTTCAGCCATTGGATTGTTCACCATTTTGATGACTTGTTCTTTAACTCTACTTTTCCTTTCATGATCACAACGGGCGGTTGGGTAGCTGAAACATTTTCAGTTACTGACAGATGATATAAAGGTTATTGTAAATGATAGTTTAACAAAAATTTCTCAGCCTTAGTGTTGAGGACCATGCTTAATATGGTTCTGGGTGGAACCCAGAAAGTCTGTAAAAAAGTTAAAGGGGAACCATAACGGTGGTTTGGTTCTCCAAAGTGCCCAGCCCTGACAGCTGTGAATCTCAGAGCACACTAGAGAAACTAAAGGAATGTTATTACAATCTTTATCCTACTTTTTGAGTAGAGCTGACAGGTTCAGGGAAAGACTGACATAACCTAGAAAAATTAGATCTGTCTGGAGGTCATAAAACAAATCTACTGATGCAGATGTTGCAAAAGAATGTATGTTTTTCTTCAAACAATAATAACCTTTCTCTGCTTAAAATATATATGTGTGTGTGTATATATATATATATATACATATACATACATACGCATACACACGCACACACATATATAAATTTTTTTCTGTATAGGGAATGAAATAAATCAGAGATAAGAGGTTAGAAGTCGGAGAACACGATTGCCTCTCTGTCTCCTTGCATCATTATTGTCCTTTGATGTGACATGTCCTATTCTGCTGGTCAGAATTGGATCCCCAGTAGGCACTAGCAGGTGGCTCCCATAACCTTAGTATTTGTATTTAATTTTCTGGTTGGGTTTCCCAAACATAGATAGTTTTTCAAAACTCCAGTGGAAGTGTCCATTTCTTAACCCAATGACTTTTTGTCATAAGTTTTTTGATGTATAGTAGTGAGAATTCCTTTCATTCATTTATAACATGGACTAGATGGCTATTGAGGTGTCTTAACTTGCATTCTATGATCTTTAATACTATTTGGTAGATTTTCTATATGCTTCAGACGAGGGTCCAGATAATGGACCAATGGAAGCATTCATTTTATGTATGTGAATATTAACTATAATATGACTTTTTTAAGGGTTCAAGTTGAACATTGTTATGCTTTTTAGTGTTCCTCCAGTAGAAGTATTTCGAACAGTTAAGAGTTCTTAGATCTGAAAAATTAATGGTCAAAAGCTAGATTAGCCCTTGTATCAACTGATACTCATTTGACTAATAGAGTGGTATCTCAGACTTTAGTCATTCTCCTGGGAAGTTCTACATGGCTCACAAGCTGTACTGTATGGATTATATAATTATCTTGCACTGACTGGCTCTCTAGCCAACCACTAAAACTGGGGCTGGAATTAAGTGCAACTATGCTATTAAGTGCAACTAAATATGCATTTAAATGCACATTTTTAGGCAGGATGAAAAAAATGTAAAACGATCAAACAGGTCATTTTGTAGCCTTTGTTGAATAGGGTGCTTGTCTTTACATATGTTTAATAAATTTACAGAGTGTCTTAAAAGGCAGCAATTGCTCCTTAACCATTATGTATACAGTAGGAAGGGATCCTTTTTTTACAAAAAATTGTAAAGAGGAATTCAATTATGGGGATGTTAGACAGAACTATGATTTTTTTTTTTGTCATTTCATTTTCCAGGTAAAAGCAAAGATACCTAAAACTAGGAACTAGTTTATGTAGCATTATTATTTTTTTAAACAAAGCCATCCTACATACTTTAACTTAATATTTTATTTTTACCAGTTACATGCAAAATATTTTTTAACATTTGTTTTTTAAAACTTTGAATTCCAACTTTTCACTTTCTCTCCTGCTCCCCACCCATTTCTCCTTGAGAAAGCACATAGGAAGTTATGCAAAACATTTCCACAAAAGTCTTGTGAAAGAAAACAGATCTTCCCTTCCCAAAAAAATGCTCTGGAAGAATAAAATAAGAAAAATGCTTCAGTCTGTATTCAGACATAAGTTTTTTCTGTGTTGAACATAATCATTTACAGTTGATCATTCCACAGTACATTGCACTTTGCATGAACTCATGGTGGACTTCCCAGCTTTTTCTGAAAGCATCCTTCTCATCATTTCTTCTAGAAATTCTTAGAGTGGTATTCTATCATATAATCACGTACCACAACTTATTCAATTCCCAAATGATGGGCATCCCCTTAATGTCCAATGCTTTGCCCTGAAAAAAGAGCTGTTATTTTTTGTACATGTAATTCTTTCCCTATTTTAAAAACTCTTTTGGAATACATACCCACATAAAGCTATTGTTGGGTCAGAGGGTATGCATGATTTTATAGCCCTTTGGTCATGGATCATAGCTTTTGATTTATTAATTGGGGAATGGCTCATTTTTTTTTGTTTGACTTGGTTCTCATCTGTTATGAGTTCAAATGTTGGAGTTCTTGTTCTTCTGAAAACACAGCATAATCCCGCTGAAATCCATCAAAGTGCTCTCTGCACCAGAGTCGCTCCTCTCGAGTCCAGCTGAACTCTCCTCTGCGACCAGCCAGCCAAGAGGAAAATGAATGTATTCTGGAATAGATCTCTCATCATTGGCCTTATATCTGACTCTTCTGAGAGAATGGGATTGCGGGTTTTCTCCCATAGTGTTCTCTGGCCCAAAGAGCTTTAAGGGAGGTGTGAACTCCCTTGAAGTTAGAAAGTTTACTTTGTGAAGCTGGCATACTTGTGAACTCCAATGAGTAAAGGTGTGAACACAAGCCTTGTATTAATTAGTTCTACTTAGTACCTTGTTTCAGGTTCTGGCCAAAATCTTCTTGTAAGATTAGATCAACTCTAATTAGTTAGCAGTTAGTAAGGATTCCAACATCTCCCCCTTTCTTTTGTTAGATGAAAACACTAAAGGAAATAGGAAATCTAATCAGATTAGTGGGTTATCTGTTTTTATTTCTTGTGGCACACCCATAATTGCGAATGCTTGAATGAGGAATTCAGTGACCACTCGGGCTGTCTCTTTTGCTGCTGGTATGGCAAAAGTGAATCCTGAAAAGGTGTCTACCACAACGTGGATAAAAGACAGACGACCAAAAGATTTATAATGGGTCACATCCATTTGCCAGATTTCATTGGGTCTCAAACCACGAGGGTTCTTCCCTGGAGGCAGTGTAGGAGCGTGGAAGGGAAGGCAAGCTGTACAGCTTTTCACTATGCTCCTAGCTTCTTCTTTTGTAATCCCAAACTGTGTAAACGCAAAGCTCGAGCAGCCTGATGGTATTTAGAATGGGATTCCTGGGCCTCCTGAAATAAAGGCGTTACTGGCCAACATAGTTAAAAGGCTATCTGCCTTTGAATTTCCATCAAAAATAGGACCTGGAAGTCCACTATGTGAGTGGACATGCAGGATATAAATCTTTCCTGGATGCTTTCTCACTTGCTCTTGAAGTTCTTTAAAGAGCTGATATATATTAGAAGCTGCAAATTTTATTTGGGCTGTAGCAATTCTTTGTACCACACCTACTG
Organism: Antechinus flavipes; assembly: GCF_016432865.1. Taxonomy (NCBI): domain Eukaryota; kingdom Metazoa; phylum Chordata; class Mammalia; order Dasyuromorphia; family Dasyuridae; genus Antechinus; species Antechinus flavipes. The sequence continues at coordinate 470,944,198 of NC_067401.1, read as the reverse complement.
AATAGGCTGAATCAGATATTATATTTATGTCACCTGGGTAATAAGTGAGAGCTAGCATGATCGCATATAATTCGTTCTGCTGAGTGGACTGAAAAGGAGTTCTGACTACTCTTTTTACGGTTAAATCATGAGAGTATACAGCACAAATATTTTGTTTGGCTGCGTCTGTAAAAATAGTTTGTCCTTCAAGAGGAACCTTAGAAACCTTCTCCTCAAAAATCCATTGCCAATTATGCAGTAGTCTGGTTATCTTTAATGGAGATCCATGTGCAAAATTTGGAGCCATGGCCAATAAAATTTGCCACTCTGGGATGGTTTCACAGCATACATTAATTTGTGCATTTGTATAAAAGGTGTATATCTTGTCAGGTCTTGTCCCAGATAATTGTACCGCTCGCTTTAATGGCCTTTAGTAGAATTCTAGCCACAAGCACTGGGTAAGGCGTAAGGCTTTGTTCTGGTTGTGCTGGGAGGTTCACCTACTCTATCACACTGTCTCCTTGATGAAGGACTGCTGTGGGTGCTTCTTTCGTAGCAAAAACTGATATTTCCAAGGGTTTTTGAGTTACTCTTTCAACTACATTGGATAAAGCCAGTTCAACTTCTCTCAAGGCCTCTTGAGCTTCTTTTGTAAGCTGGCGTGGTGAATTTAAAGCAGTGTCTCCCCTTAAAATGTCATATAGGGGTTGCAATTGATTGGTAGTTAAACCTAATACTGGACGCATCCATTGGATATCTCCTATTAATTTTTGGAAATCATTTAAGGTGTTCAACCTCTCTATTCTTAAAGACAGTTTTTGGTGTAGTGTAAGTGCCTTAGGATATATTTCATATCCTAAATATTGAAAAGGAGCATGCCTTTGAATTTTTTTCTGTAGCGATATGAAGTTTGTAGTATCTTAGTGTTTCTATGGTCTTTTGTAGACATGCTTCTAGCATTTGTTCCTCAGGTGCACATCCCAATATATCATCCATATAATGTAATAGCATAACTTTTGGAAATGCTTTTCTTATTGGAGCAAGAGCAGCAGCAACAAACATTTGACACATAGTGGGGCTGTTCTTCATTCCCTGTGGCAAAACTATCCATTCATATCTTTTATAAGACTCAGCTAAGTTAACGCTTTGTAAATAAGTGTCAATGACCTTGTATAAATAACAGATATTTTTTAATCTAAAGATTAGAAATTTTGTGTCACAAAGAAATTTAAATTACCTCAAGTCTCACTTTAATAAAGTGTGACAAGTTACTAACTTGATTACAGAACCTTTAAAAATAGTCTTATTGAGAAACATCCAGAAAAGGGGGAGGGGAAGGGGGAGGATAGAGAAGGGTGGAAGCATTTATACAACATACCACAGTTACCCAGAACACAACTGATTCCTCTTCTTCAGGGCCACACCACTCAATGTGACAGGAGTCTATTTTGTCCAGCTGACTTTGGGGATGTCATAATGTTCAGTGAGAGTATCTAAGTGTCTGTTGAAATCCTCCACCCTCTGCTTATGAGTTTTGGATGCTTTCTTTAAGATTCTTTCCATTTGCCTCTTCTCCTGCATCTTCTCGTAGGCGATCTGCGCTGGGGTCCGCTTGTCCAGCCCCCTCTGCTTCTCTTCCTCATTCTTCTTGCTCGTCATGATCTGCTCCAGGACCTTGCTCTTGTCCTTGTCCTTCCTCTTCTTTCGCTTCGTTACACCTAGTTCCGATACCCCTTTAAGTTTCAGGGCGCTCCTCTGTACCTGCTCATACGCCGCCATAACAACTTCCGCCCAGCACTTCTCCTACCTCACTTGGGGGAGAGGAGAATCTTTACCTAGGATCTGTCCCCTTTCAGCCAAAAAAGGTTGTACTCACTCAGTTCCTGGTCACTGGAGACTTCTTCAGTGAAAGTAGGGTCCCTGGCCCCACGTTGGGCGCCAAATGTTATGAGTTCAAATGTTGGAGTTCTTGTTCTTAAAACACAGCCGGTTTAGCTTAGAGCCCTCCGGATGTCTCCAAATCCAAAGGTTCTGTCCTTCAGCCTCTGCCTCTGCTTTCTTCAGCCTCTGACCAACACAGAGATGGAATGAATCTCTTGTCTCCTTCACTTGGGGCTCGGCTAGCTTTCTGGTGAGTCTTTCAGACCAGCTTGGTCTCAGTGGGGGGCGTGCAGGAGCCCAGCCACCAGCTACAGTGGTGTGAGATGAAGATGAATCTGATTGTCCACTGAACTCTCCACTCGTAGCTTTATCCTCTGAAAACTCTTTGTCTGCCACCAGCCAGCCAAGTGGAATATATTCTGCCTTGCCTCAGAAAGAGGGCTTCTGGCGTAATCCCGCTGAAATCCGTCAAAGTGCTCTCTGCACCAGAGTCGCTCCTCTCGAGTCCAGCTGAACTCTCCTCTGCGACCAGCCAGCCAAGAGGAAAATGAATGTATTCTGGAATAGATCTCTCATCACTGGCCTTATATCTCTCTCTTCTGAGAGAATGGGATTGTGGGTTTTCTCCCATAGTGCTATCTGGCCCAAAGAGCTTTAAGGGAGGTGTGAACTCCCTTGAAGTTAGAAAGTTTACTTTGTGAAGCTGGCATACTTGTGAACTCCAATGAGTAAAGGTGTGAACACAAGCCTTGTATTAATTAGTTCTACTTAGTACCTTGTTTCAGGTTCTGGCCAAAATCTTCTTGTAAGATTAGATCAACTAATTAGCTAGCAGTTAGTAAGGATTCCAACACTCATCCATTTAAGAAATGACTTTCATAATTCAACATTCTTTTCCTAATTAATATTGCTAACTATTCCCCCTGTTTATTCTAATCTTTCTCCTTTCACCCTGTAACTTCCCAAGTGTTTTGTTATTTGACCATCCCTTCCCCTAATCTGTCTTCTCTATCATCCTCCCCTCTTCTCATATCCTATTCCCCTCCTATTTTCCTGCAGGGTAAGAGATTTCTATATCCATATTGAGTGTGTATGTTATTTCCTCTTTGAGCCAATTCTGATGAGAGTAAGATTCATTTACTTCCTCTCCCTTCCCCCATTTCCCTTCCACTGTAAAAGCTGCAGCACACATCAGATAAGAATAGCTTCAAAATGGCCTTATGAGAAAGCAGGATATAATACTTAGTAGTCTACTTACTAAAAAAAAAAAAAAAAAAAAATGACTTTATTCAATTAACATTTGCTAAAAAACTTTGACTATCACAACTTTTGCTAGAAAATTATTCATGGCAAGATACAAAAGTACAAGCCAGTTGCAGATACAAACATATTTTTATTCATAAACATAAAACAATATTCATAAACACAGAATACAAGAAAATATTCATAATTGTATAATCGGTAAAATGTGTCCAATATATGCTTTTGTTGCATATGCTTCCTGAAAGTAAGATAAGCCCTAAGAGTAACTGTCTTGCTCTTTTACCAAGGAATAGTTATAACTTGTAATCATATCCAGTGGTGTCTCACAATTACAATATGCTTGCCACGTGACTCCCCATCCCACCTGATAGCATTCCATAATGTTAGTTTGTGCAGAAGTCGACAGTCCTTTCTCCCCAGGATTTAGCTCGCATTTGTTGGTTGGGTGCATTATCAGCACATTCCTGTACACTCTGTACCCTTCTTATGCCAGATGCTGGGACGGAGAACCCTACTGACATTTTGCCAGTTCTTGCAGTTGCAAATGCTGAGTATCAGTTCTCAAAAGGAACAGTCATGTCAATAACTGGCCGTTGGACTCTTGGGATCTAAAATTACAAAGATGTCTGCTCTTGTCCAAGAAACTTCCAGTGTGCCCCAAACTTAGTTTTGGCAATCTCACCACTTAATAGTCTAGTTAAAATGCACTATACCTTTCAGCGACAGCGTAGGGAGGTGGAGAGCATTTTGCTCCGTGCTCCCTTCCACAGAATATAGCATTTCCCCCTGAGACAAATCCTTGTATCTTTTAAAGGGATTTGGGGATTTTGGCTCTGAACAAAATGCCAATTGGCAAGTTTGTCGACCAGCTGCTGCTCGTAACACTGTGAAAAGAGTTGTTTCAGCAATGGTTTTGCACCTGCAGGAACTGATGGGAAACAATTGAGCCACAGGACTACATTCTCATTGGTTGCCCTCTAATCAGATTTAATTTTTGCCATCTCGTGAGAGGCTCAACAGGAAGGTCAATCAATTTCACAAAATTGTACCCTTAATATCACAATTCCCTTGACATTTAGATATTCAGCAAGAGCTTCTGCAGATCATATTTGATTTGATTTCTTAATGCCCCTACAAAAAGGACAGCTGTCTTGAACTTATTGAACAAAGGAACCTAACCTCATGAATCATCAGATAGGATCCAGAATTACAACTACCGATGGCATGTTCTATTAAGTGCCAGGGAACCAAACAAGGTACAAGAGTCCTTTTTCTCAAGAAGCTCATGATATAGTGAGGAAGACGACACATGAACTACATATAAATGAAGCTTATAGACAGAACCAAGTAGAAGTGATCAATGGAGAGAAAAACCTAGTTAAGGGTGATTGAGAGGCTTCTTGAAGGTGGGATTTTAACTGGGACTTAAATGATGCTAAAAGGCTTCAGTCACTTCTTCTACTTGAACATGTACAAGTTCGGTACATATAGAAATTAACTTTTTTTTTTTTAACATATTGGATCCCTTGCCATCTAAGGGAGAGAGGGTGGGGAGAAGGGAGGGCAAAAATTAGAACACAAGATTTTGTAAGGGTGAATGTTGAAAATTATCCATATATGTATTTTGAAAATGAAAAGCTTTAATTAAAAAAACTAGTTCTACCCTGAAAGACAAGTGTTTTTTGAGGATCATGGCATTTTTGAAATAATTAAACAAAGTGTAGAATATAGCCACTTATGGCTTTCTGCCAAAGCCCCAAATTCAACTTTTACTTGAAAATGTGAAATGTTCCATATTGCATCTCTGGATGAGTTTATTGGATGCTACCTATAGAAATTAATTAGAGGTAGGCACTTTCCTTATCTAATTAGAGAGCAAACTCATTACCTTTCTTAGGTGATTCTTTATCTTAGATCATCTTTCTTAGATTACTTTAGATTACCTTTCTTAGGATTAGAAAAATGCCCTTCTTTACTGAAGGGAACTTGAAGCTCATCAAATACAGTGGGACATAGCCTGTTAGGCCCAGGAGTCCTTACTGAATTTGAAACCTGTGGAGTTGCAGGGAAGAAGTTCAAAGGAAGATGAAAGATGCACAAATGATTGCGAAGCAATTTAAGAATGAAATGGAGGGGACAGTTCCAGAGGACTTGACCAAATTAGCTAAAGAATAGTAAGCTTTGGGAATTATAGTGATGGAGCACTAACTGCTCTTGGACTACCTATTAGCCAACCAGGGAGGGATTAGTGGTTCTGTAAACTCCTTCTCTTGCATGGGGAATTCATTACCTCTTGGAAGAAAGTCTCATCACAGAGCTATAAAAAAACTAAGACTGTTGATACCATTATAACTAACATCAAGAATATTTCTCCATGTCATAGGAGTGTTTCCATTGATCTCTTCTCCTGGATTTTTCAGGCAAAATGTGAGGGATTCTGTTAAGGATTCGTTCAGGTTATTGTGAAAGTTGTGCTTGTTAAGAACTTTGCTTGGATTACTCTGTAGACATGGTAGTGTACGATAGTGGTTGGAGGACCAAGGGGGTGGATTGTTTTAAAAATATCTTGTTCTGGTTCCCCTGACCACCTCCCCATCCCCTTCTAGTCAGTAAAAATTCGCTGGAGTATCATACGCTGGAGGAAAGTGGATACATTCTTCTCAGGCTTATTTCAAACTCTTGCCAATGATTGTGGTTATGCTAAGATTGTCTATCAGTCTGTTTGGGGGATCAGAGGGGAAATCCACATTCCAGGATGCTTCATTCTGCTTTGAATGGCAGATAACTGGACCTGGAAATATACCTGTTGATACAGAGAAATCTAGACCAGGTTGTATGACTGGATAACTTTTTGGCACTGTTCTTGACTGAAGGGAAAGAATAATAGGGATCAGAGTCTGACTTTCGTGAATAGACCAACTCTCTGGAGTAATGACAAAATATATCATGGAAAAGTTAAAATATTTTTTGCAATAGCTATAGGTTTATTAGTTTGATTCTTAGTGTGATGATTTTCTGGGTTTAATTGTCTACACTTGGGGGTGATACTGACAGCCCCTCCCTAGAAAGGCACCAAATGAGAGACTGATCCCTTACAGGACTTTTCCCTTCTGGTTCTAGTAGTTCCACAGCATCCTAGGAGCTGGGGTCAAAGATTTTAGGAGCAAAACATCAAAGAGGCGGTGAAGGCAATGACTTCACCAAGATGAAATGGTTCCATGATAAATAACTTTCTAGGGTCTATTGATTTATTATTCCCACAATGACAAAATGGCACCAGGGCCATAGTGAGCCATCTTTTTAAATTCCTGTCTGGAAAAACCCTTAGGAAGTTGAAACTCAGTTTAGATGCCCAGATACAGTCTGAGGATTGTGACCAGAGAAGAGATGAGAAAGCTAAAGCAATCAGAAAAGCTCAGGAAACCCTCGGAAGGCCATAGTTCTCATGGGCATGTCACCCATAGAAATGCAGTCCTTCCACACTGACCTATTTGCCTGAACTCCCAGTATCGGTCGCTTCTTCCAACTTAACACTGTTAATGTTAACAGTGGATAAGGATACGGAAGGTAGAGGAAAAGTGTTCCATCCTCCTCAATCCCCCCAAAATTGTTAAAATGAGATCACTTACTTCAAGAACTATCACCGTGGTGTTAGACCATGACTCTATAAACAAAGTATCTCAAAGTTTTCAGTAAAACTTTAAAATTACAAGTTCATATTATCTCAATTATCAGCATTTTTGGGTGTGGATGTCTGAAACTTCTGAGATTTGTTATAGGTTCAAAAACTTCCTCTAATTCGATACATTATCAGAATATAATTTTTGGTTAATGCATGATAGTTTGTAAATTTTGATCCTTGGATTTGTTGGGGCACTTGGTACTTGACTTCCAGGTTTCCCTTACAATCTTATTTCCTACTATTGTCCCTTTTCCTTAATTTTCAAAAAACATTTTCACTTAAAGTTTTGACTTCCAAATTCCTTTCTTCCCTTCCCTTTCCCTGTGATAGTAAGCAATAAGATATAGTTTATACATGTGTAATCATGTAAACTTTTCCCTATTAGTCATTTTGTACAAGATAAATCGAATAAAAGAAAAAATGAAAGTGGAAAAATAGCATGTTTCATTCTATTCAATCAATATAAGTTCTCTCTGCAAGTAGATAGTATGATTCATTATGAGTCCTTTGGGACTGTCTTGGATCATTGTATTTCTGAGAATAGCTAAGTCCAGTTATTCATCAAACAATGTCACTTACTATGTAGAGCATTCTCCTTCTGTTTCACTTCACTATGCCTCAGTTCATGATTTCAGAAAAACCTGGAAAGAAACGACTTATTTGTCATTTCTTATAGGTTCATTAATCATTTTCCACAGCTTAATTAGTCATTCCCCAATTAATGAGTTTTCCTTTTGATTTCCAATTCTTAGTCACCACAAAAAGAGCTGCTATAAATATTTTTGCAGAAATAGACTCATTTCCCTTTTGGGGATCTTTTTTGGAATATTGTCCCTTAATCATGACTACTTATGATTTACTCCTGGCAGTGTAGTTAGTGATAATAAGAAATATTTAATCTTGATGAATTGAATCTCTTCAGACTAAAAAGATAAAAGGTGTTGAGCACAATCCAAATTACATGACCTCATTGCTTCTCTTCAAAAGGAATAATAGGGGCAGCTAGGCAATGTAGTGGATAGAGCATGAGCCCTGAAGTCAGAAGGACCTGAGTTCAAATCTGGCTTCTCAGCTTAACACTTACTGGCTGTGTGACTGGGCAAGTCACTTAACCCCAACTGCCTCAGGGGGAAAAATGATGGCATAATCTCCTTATTGTCCCCCTCCAAATTTCAAATAAGGTCAAAACAACCTTATAGGCCTACCAAATGAACATAGTAAGGCTTCTAAAGAAGAAAGTTTACATAATTCTGAGATCCATTTTGACTTAAACAAGATGGCCGTGATCAGAAAACGACTTTACTAAACTATTGTGTTGGTCAGCTGGATGTAGTTGACTGTGAATTGATTCAAGTTAATAATTAAATACTTCATAAGAGAAGTGACTGATGTTCCAACAGGTTTGTTACTTCAAAGTCTTTAATATAAGTCTGCCTGACCTGTTGTAAGTTTTTTTTTTTTTCAAACTTTGAGCTCAATTTTTGATGTTCAAAGGATCACAAAAACCTCCTTGAAATTCTGCAACTGAGCAGGGATGGTTTGAGAATGAGCAGAATATGCTTGAGAATCTTACCAAGATTAGTCTTTGAATGAAGCTCTATCCTTGAGATATTATCCATTGCAAGAGTCTTAAGACTCAAATCTGGAGTCCTCTTGAAAGTGATGCATATTCCCTTTGCCATTGGTCTCCCCACTGATTCAGTGGATCTCCTGAAGATGAGAGTAGGATTCTGGGAAAGAACCCCTAGAAATGTTGTTTTTGCCCTGGCTATTTCAGGTCCTTCTGCTTGAGGTCTTCCAAGCTTTAAGTGGCTGGTACTTAGGTTCCAGAGTATAAGGGTTAACTGAGACCAACCAACAAGCTATTGCAATAGTCCAGGCAGGTGGTGTAAGGGGCTGACAGCAGGGTGGTGTTGACTGTTAGAGAATTAGGCACATAAATGTAAGGTAAGAAGGTAAAATGGAGTTAGGAAGGCTCTGGCAACTAAATAAATATAGCGGGGTGAGGGTGATGATGGTAGAAATGGCTTGCAAGTAACAATGGCCATTTCTTACTGATAAGGTAAAAGGTACATTTCTCACAATTTTTTATTTATTTTATTTTATTATTATTTTATTGTTTTTATTTTTATTTATTTATTTATTTTTAGCAAATCCTTAGCAACATTGAGCTGGTTTTGATAAACCGCAGCAGAAACATCCTGGGATAGTGTATATGGCACACGGTTGGACAAAACCCATCAAAGTACCTTTCAAATATTCTTCTTAGCCAGGATAGATCCCAGATGAATGGTGGGTTTAGTTTAAACTTGAAAGGATGGCTACCAAGTGAAGGTTATTGCTTTGTCAAGGTTAGATGCTAGCTAGTACAGAACACACGTCGAGAGAGCAGAATTCTGGGTCTTGCAGTTTTCTTGGTTGTCCACAAGACAACTCATTTAAACTGCTTTCTTTTTCTCTCCAAGTCCTTCTACCAAAGGAGATAGATGGTCTAGTGTGCATAATAGGGGATGGTTTTTGTTTCCATACTCTCCATGGACTCTTGAGAGGTTAACTGCTCTCAAATTTCTAGGAAGTCCTGCATACGGTGATAGGGACTCCAAACATTTCCAAGAAGTTCACCAGGGCAATAAACATTTTGTTTTTTAGTCCTTCCCAAATCCCAGCCTTCATAGGTTGGTCAAAATAGGATTAAAAACTTCATATTTTTGAAATCCTGCTCACTGGAATTCTTAAAACATTTGCATTCAGTATCAGCTAACTGCAGTTCTTCTAAAGTAATGTCTGAGATGAACAGACTTTTTTGTCTTAAATAACATGACTTCTAAGTCCCACCTCATAGCTGGAGATATCCAAATTTCGAGCTGATAGGTTGGGCTCATCCAAAGGAGTAGAGGTTGACTGAGGGGAATACGTTATCACAGAAGTTTTAGATCTCCCCGCTTCAGGTGTGTTTCCTGTAAACAACATATTGTAGGATTCTGGCTTTTAATCCATTCTGCTAACCGCTTCCTCTTTATGGGTGTTTACCCCATTCACATTTATGGTTAGAATGACTAATTCTGTATTACTTGCCATCTTGTTAACCCCGGTTTATGCTTTTCTCCCTTCTTTCCCCTTTACCCCCCTTCCCAGTATTAAGCTTGTGAGCACCACTTGCTTCTCACAGCCCTCCCTTTTTAGTATCCCTCCCCCCGCCTTAGAGTTCCTCCCCCATCTTACCCCTTTCCCTCCCAGTTTCCGTATTCCCTTCTGCTTAGCTTATCACTTTTCCCTTCTCACTTTTCAATGAGGTGGGAGAAGTTTCACCATAGATTGAATATGTCTAAGATTTTTCTCTTAAAGCCAATTCTGAAGGTAGTAAGATACCCACTATATTCATCCCCCTCCATTCTTTCTCTCAGATATAATAGATTTCCTATGCCTCTTCATGAGATGTATTACCCCCACTTTCCCCTTTTTCTGGTACAATGTCCTTTCCACATCAGTTTCTAGAACAAGGTATACATGTATTCTTTATACATCTATATAGCCGAAATATAGTTCTCAAGATTAATCTTTACCTTTTTAGATTTCTTTTGAGTTCTACATTTGTAGGTCAAACTTTTTGCTAAGTTCTGGCTTTTTCATCAAAAATAGGTGAAATTCGCTTACTTTGTTGAATGTCCATCTTCTTCCCTGGAAAAAGATGCTCATTCTCGCTGGGTAAGTTATTTTTGGTTGCATACCAAGTTCCTTAGCCTTTTGGAATATCATATTCCAGGCCCTTCGATTTTTTTAGTGTGGATGCTGCCAGATCCTGAGTGATCCTTATTGTGGCTCCTTGATACTTAAGTTGGGTTTTTCTAGCTGCTTGCAATATTTTTTCCTTCGTCTGAGGGTTCTGGCATTTGGCCACTATATTCCTTGGTGTTTTGATTTTAGGATCCCTTTCAGTAAGTGATCGATGAATTCTTTCAATGTTTATTTTTTCCTCTGTTTCTATGACTTCTGGGCAGTTATCTTTGATAATTTCCTGGAAAATAGTGTCCAGGCTCTTTTTTTCATCATGCTTTTCTGGGAGTCCGATGATTCTCAGGTTGTCTCTCCTGGATCTGTTTTCCAGGTCTGTTGCCTTCCCCAGAAGGTATTTCACATTCTTTTCCATTGTTTGATTTTTTTGGATTTGCTTGACTGATTCTTCTTGTCTCCTCGAGTCATTCAATTCCAATTGTTTGATTCTGATTTTCAGTGAAGTATTCTCTTCACTCACTTTTTAAAAATCTTTTTCTAATTGTCCCATTGAGTTCTTTTGTTCTGTGGAATTTTTTTCCATTTCGCCAATTTTGTCTTTTAGAGAGCTATTTTCTGTTTCCAGTTCACCAATCCTATTTTTCAAGGATTTGATTTCTTTATCCACTCTCTTTTACTGACTTCTCCAGGCTCTTTTGACAAGCCTCCCTCTCCTTTTCCCATTTTTCTTCTAGCTCCCTTGTGAGAGCCTTTTTAATTTCTTCTATGAGGGTCATCTGTCCTGAGGAACAGATGATCTCCTCCTTTGGGGATTCACCTGGAGACTGTCTGTTTTTAGTCTCCTCAGGATTTAGAGTGCCCTCTATCTGTATAGAAGCTGTCAAGGGTTAAAGTCCTCTTCATCTTCTTGCTCATTATGTCAAAGAATCAAAGACAAACTAGCAAAAAGAAAAAAAGAAAAAACTGGAGTCTTTCTTTGGGGGAGGGGCTGGGTGGTGTTACGGAGCTTCTTCTCCAGACTGCGGGGGGGCAGCAGTGAGGCACTAGCCCTACTGTGCTGCACCTGCGTTCTGAGATCTGAGAGGTGCTGAGACACTGGATGGGGGGGGGGAGGGTGGCCAGGTCCCGAGAGACTCCAGCTGTTTGGGGTTGTATTCTTTGCCCCCGGTGTTTTTAGCTTCTCTGCTGGGCTGCTGACTTGCTGCCGGGGCAAAGTATCCAGTCCTGTAGTGAAGCTCTCCCCACAGAGACGGCTGCAATCACTCCCCACCCCCTCTCCGCTCTGCTCCTGTGCTCTCCCTGCCACTGCCTACCGCCTGCGCCCAATCTAAAACCGTCCCAGCCCTCCAGTAAAGACAGACCTTTCTTGGCGAATCTCAAGAATGGCTTCTCTTGGTAACTATTTGTGGGTTTTTTTCAGTCAAGCATTAATTCAGAGGCTTGTAATAAAATGGATAGTGAGAGAAAGCGCGGAGCTACACAGCTATGTGCCTCCTCTCCGCCATCTTGGCCAGAAGTCCGCTCCATCTTTTGAGAGAGAAAATATTTTATTAAATACTTTTCTTTTGTCACTAAAATTGACTAATGAAGAAAATAGCTAAGATAATTTCATTGCAAAGGGCTTGCTCTCATTTATGGCAAATAGGAAATCTGTTTCAATTCACCTGGAGATAACTCCACGGGAGATATATTTGATAATGACATTTTACTTTGGTCATTCTATCATGAAGCCTTGTCCAGATTGGCTTTGTTCTAGGCTGTTTCCTTAGGAAATAGGAAAAAGAAGAAATAGGATCTTTGGAGGTAGATAAGCTGATTCCTTGCTATAAAAAGGAGGCAAAACTTCAGTGCTTATTTGGACTCTTTACCAAGAGAAGGGCTGATGTACAAATGATGATTAATGGGCCCAAGATCAGTTATAGAACATAATTTCCCAGATGAATTCAAGTTATCAAGTTAAGTTATCCTTGGATATTGAAAGAATTGGAAGATGGATGGAACCACTGTTGGTGGTGATTGAATGGTCATACAAAATGGGGAAAGTGCCACAAGACTGGATGAGAAGCAAATATTGTCTTGAATTCCCAATAAAATGGGGGAGAGGAAGAATCTGCCGATTAGGGTCCCAGAAGTTTAATTTTTTTGTAAAGAAGTTGTATATGGTATTATTAAAGGGATGATTGTTGAACTTTTTGGAAAAAGAGAACAGCATTCTGGAATGGCTTGAGATTATTCATCCCTGAAATATGTACTTCATTCTATGGAAGCACATTCTCAGCATGATAGAAGGGGTTAAGGAAAGAAAAAATGGATAATATAGACCAGGGCAGTATTGGTACAATATTACTGATAAGTATGGAGATGGTCAAAAGGTATTTATTAAATGTTTATATGTCAGACAATGTACTCGGCACTGAGAGTCAAAACATAGTCAGTGCCCTCAAGTAGTGCAGGAAGACCATGCAAATAAGGGTAGTAGTGAGATCTGTAAAGAACTTGGCAAACTTCTGGATGTGATTTTTGTTACTTACAGTTGATGGAAACTTAACTCAGCAGGAAGATGCTGGTGATGGGGGGGAGTCCCAGGAAGTCTTAATGAAGAAGATAGCATTGAAGGAAGCCAGGAAACTGGTCAGAATTAGAGAGCAAGAAGGAAGAGAAATTGGAGAGCAAGGCAGAGCCACTGGTGACAAGGACACTTGGGAAAGGAAGCAGGACAAGAGCCCTTGTCCACAGAGTTGGTATCCGTGTTTTAGTATAAGGTCCCAACTGACCTAGCTTAGTTGGTCTTGTGAAATAAAAGTGATGTTTCATATTCAGATTAGTCTTCTCTCTTCTTCATACTTCATGCTGTTCGGTGCTTAGCTGTTTCTGAAACTCTTCATCTAAAAAAAAAAGTTGGTTGGAATGATTCAAGAAGGCAATCTAATATTTGCTATTTTCACATTTTATTTTTTTTACCAGCTTGATCCCCTACATTTAGAAGACAAAAGTCCAAATGATTTTGTCATCTGAAGGTAGTTTTATCTTCTGAAAACAGCCAAAAAACTCCATAAAATCAAATGTCCTAATTAAAATAAAAAGTCTCAATGAGAATTTAATTCCCAAAGTGACCAAGGCAATTTGACTTATTTAACAGGATGATGTTATGCCCTAAAGGGAGAGAGCATTCATTTGTATAGGGAAGCAAAATTGAATCCTGCAAAAATTGAATTGGTTCATGAATCAATGGCCTTTCAGGGTCACTGCAAGTTTGTTAATCATTGAGGAAATATTTTTAAAGGATTTTCAATATCAATTCTCGGGGTAGAATTTAAGAGCATTAGTTAGTTCAACTGAGGGAGCAAGGACTTGGAGCAGAAGGGAGTTGTCATTCCTTTACCACAAGTAGATCAGTCTGGAAACTTGATAGAACGGTGTTTCTCCCCCATGGTGACAAGACCATTGTGATGGGATGAATCTGCTCCCATCCCTACAGAAAGCTGGACACCAGACTGAAGGTAGCTGGGAAGAAATAAGACTGGCCTATGACACTGACAGATTTACAATGTGATGTGGGTATAGATATTATGCTGGTTTTGACCATTTCAGGGTCAACCATGTCATAGATGATGTGGTCCTGAACTTAAAACACTTATCAAATCCAGTCAGGTCACTTGGAGGATTCACTAGAGGCTTGATCTTTATAATGATGCTACTTTTTAAAAAATGCAGTTTGCAAATTCTTGAAAGCAGCATGGTATAGTAAAAGGGGAGAGGGGGCACTGAAGCAAAATCACTTCACTTCTGGTTCTCATTTTATAGATGCATCAATATATTGCCTCAGTTTCTTCAAGATTCTTTTGATCCCTCTGGAATTCACCACTTAGTCTTGACCAATGGCTAAGATACTAGAATTTGAGGAAAGGACAAAAGTATATAATTTGACTACTCTCCAAAGAAAGAAGGATCCAATAGATTTGTAAACTTTTCCTTTTATAAATCAAAACAATAGTTGGAAAAATGCTCTAAGACATGATGATCTTGATGGTGCACACAGCTTTTGCAGGCCCATGATAACTACCTTTTTTTTCTTCTGAAAAGCTGCTATAATCTTGGTGTCTCATACTAGAAACTTTCTACTGTCCCTAAAGTACTGTCATTTCTTCCCTATTGTGCAAGCTCTAGTCCATAGAGTATAGGTTTTTGGGGAAAAGATATTTGCTCTTACCGAATTCCCCTTTTTGAATGGCAAAGGGGTCCAAACCTTAACACATGTCAACATTTCTAGAAATGGATTTTGAACATCCATTGGATTACCCTGATTGGGAACCATTAAATTCAAGACTTTATATTGGAAGGAGCATACATTAATTTCTTCTAAAGTCTAAAGATCTCTTTTAAAAAAGTCTTTCAGCATTACTGTTGGATAAAAGGGTGACACTGCCTTTCTTAATGTACCTACTTGAAAGGTGGGCTCTGTAGAATCCCTGCATCCAACATGCTTCCTGATTGTTTAGAGAGTTAGTTCCTTTGACCTATTAATAGGTACCTTGGGATTAGAAGTGCGCTTGTAATGATGGCATCCTAGAATGGAAGGTAATGGCCCCAAAGGAAATAGTGTTCACTTTAGATAAAGAAGTAGGTCCAATTTTGAAGCGGTTGAAAATTTCTTAGTTTCCCTTACATAGAACAAACTCCTTGCTGTTCTTGTAAGTCTTTTCCTGAAGAAGTCAGGGGATACGTCTCTAGCTTTTTCTGGTTTTTCTGCTATTCATATTCACCTTCCTTTCAACTATTACAACAAAATATATTTAAAGTTCAATGATCTTCTACTGTTTCCTCTAAGTCTCTTGCTGGATGTTCTGCTTATTCTTATTTCCTAATTCTTTCCTTTGTTTCAATTTCCCTATTTAAGTCTTTCCACATTCTATTTTTTCCAGATCTTTGTTTCGAAGATGTTTGGTGTCTTCAATCTGATGGAATGATTTTGGGGTCCCCTGATCTTGGGGCGGGGATTTCTGTTCTAACAGTAAGTCAGTAGTCCCAAATCTTGTAGCTTTGGATGTGGGGGTTTCCTGAGGCAGATCCCAATGTCTGAGCCCTCCTTAGTCAATTTCTGTCCTTGGGAAGCTCCCACAGATCAAACTCCTGAGACAATAAGGAACAAGACGACTCCTCAAGTCATTGTTGACTGGGAATCTGGTCAGGAATAATCTGGTCGAGAGAACCCAACTCTGGAGACCACTCCTTCCTCCCTAGGAGCCATAGAATGATCACATCTATGATTAAAAGTTAGATAAATATATCTTCTTGCTTTTGCTTCTCTGTTGGATTCCCTTAGAATTCAAGCCTGTTCTGTAATGGTGTTTTTATCACTATTGCAATAAAACTTTGGCCCTTGATATGAGATAGGCTCAAGCCTGAAAATACTTGAGACATTGGTCTGGCACCCTAAACTTTTGGGGTCCCCCCTTTCCAATCTCAACATTTGGTGGCCCAGTATGAGGAGAGTCTGACCTCCCCAGCTTGATTCTCTCCTTGTTAAGTCTCCATTTTTTTCTCCCACAATCCTATAGCAGGACACCCCAAGCCACTGGGAGAAGGCTTATCATGAGTTTTCCTTGACTGGGAAATTCTTGCCACTTTGGGCAAAGTTCCCAGGGAACCTTTGCCACCTTTCACCTTCTCTGGAACACCAGAGAAAACAGAATGACATGGAAGAAGATTGTCTTTGCCAAAAAGCTGTAAAATTTTGCCAAAAGTTTTCCTGTAGCATTCTTGTTTGTCTGAATCTCTGTGCAGATTCTGTCTCGTGTTTGTTCCGTGAGCTAGATTAAAATTGCAAAAGAAAAAAATTACTGAAATGTGGTCTTTTTCTTCTTTAAAATAAATAAAATAATAGTTCTCTCTGGGAGAAAGCAGGTTTCTCATGGAGGTTTTCTGGAGGCAATCATAGTATCAGTTAAAAGTAAATAATCGCCCCAAATGCAGCCAGGTGATAAAAGTTCAGATCTTTTATTGTCTCCAATATAGCCCGGTTAGTTGAGGCCTCTCTCTCTGCTTGGTTCTAAGAGCTCTTGTAGCTTTGTCCTTTGCTTCTGCCTCTGCTTTCTTCAGCCTCCAGCCAGCACCAAGGTGAATCTGTCTTGCCTCTGAGAAGAGGCTTCTGGATCTCAATTTCCCAGAGTGCTCCTCTCCGACCCCAGTTAATGTTCCGAAGTAACACTCCTCACTCAGAGAGGGCTTCTGGCTGAACTCACTTGACGCTCCCCTCTCCATGTAATTTGGCTGAACTCCCTTCACTGGGCCTCTACTTTCTTATAAATCAGAAAGAGGATTATGGGTTTTCTCCCATAGTGCTCTCTAGCCCTAAGAGCTTCAAGGGAGGTGTGAATTCGGATATCTCATACTAAACCCTGAAATCTCCCAAACGTGTAAACTCCAATGAGTAAAGGTGTGAACACAAGATTGTCTCAATTAGTTCTACTTAGTACCTTGTTTCAGGTTCTGGCCCAAAACTTCTTGTAAAATCAGATCAATAATCTATCAATTCTAATGAGTTAGCAGTTTGTAAATATTCCAACACTGAAACATCTCGGTTGTGGGGCTTGTGAGCAAGATCAATATATCTCAAGTCCCTCTGTTTGCCAACTCTTCTCATCTCAGAACTGTAGGGAAATTCAAATTCTGCCTCACCTGCAGAAATAGGGAAGTAAAACCATGGGGGCCCCACATAATTTTGCCTAAATACCCCCCCAACCCAGCTTGGGGAAATGGGGATGGAGTTGCCTCCAGGCTCCATGGTCTGCATTCCCTGAGCCCCTGGCACCTGAAACTACCATCAAAGGGATTATTCTACAGTCACCCCAGCTTTCAGCAGGTTCTGTCTGATTCCCTCCATCCAGAAAGCTAGTCAGCCTCTGCATTTAAGACCACTATTCTGTCTCAATGATAGATATGTATTAGCTTATGTAATTTATGGCAAATTATTCTATCTCTGCCTAGTTTGCTGATTTGTCAAGAGAAATAACAGTTATTATTGTGAAGTGCTTATCATAAAATATGCTGTATGAATGTTAACTGCTTTGTTGGATATAATTGCTTCATATTTGATAACTTTATAGGGTTTTTTAATGTGAGCAACAGATATTTCTGTGTGTGTTAAAGTAATTTAGAAATTTGAGATTTAGATAGTAAAAGCAATTTTATAAAGGAAAGTCCACTAAAGGGGTCTATTTGCACCAATAGTGTTAACTGAAGAGTTTTGGAATTGTAGATAGTTTTGAAAGTAGTGAGAAACTGCTTTTCTCTTTTCTTAGAGTCAAATTTCTGAGGGCTCTGTCAGTAAAAACTGGCATCTTTTCCTGGCTCACAAAAGAGAAATGATTTGCGTAGATTGGAAAATAACTTTAGTTAATGAGCCTAGACAAACTGAATTGCAATTTGGTTAAGTCACTTTAAACCTCTTCTATCTCAATTACAAGAATTATTTTAGGGGAAAATGAAGACAAAAGGGGAGAAGCTTTGGAATAGAAACTATACAGCTAAGACTATTTGTCTATTAGGAAAATTCTAAAATTGTTGACTTGGAGTTATTGCCATCATGTTAAGCCTTATCAGTTATCTTCAGGGATGAGGTGTGAACTCCTTTCTTCCTTCACAGAGTGGGGGGGAGTATCAAACAGCTCAGCCCAGGAAAGCCTTCTGTGCTCTCAGGACCAAGCCTGAAGGACTGTTTTGATGCTATTATCACGTCCCTGCTTTCTTCCTCTTTATAGCAAATTTCTATAATCAGAGCAAATGGTCAGTAGAAGCCATGAACCCGGTACAAGTATCCCAGGAGACACAATGGTTCTCTACTCTAGATCTCAAAGATGCTTTTTTGCATACCATTGCATGGAGACTCACAATTTCTTTTTGCCCTTGAAGGGGCAAATTCAGGGGGATGCAACCCTCCACCAATGCACCTGGCCAAGATGGGTTAGATGATCTCTTGATTTGTAGCCCATAAGGGCTTCTCTGCAGCCACACAAACCCCTAACTTCCAGACCATTCCCACTGTCACCATCCCCACCCTGATGTCACCCCATTTGTACTAGCTACCCCCAGGGGAATAACTTTAGCCTGACTATCCTTTGTTTTCCTGCCAGAAAGGTAATAATTGTAGGATATCCATTCCAAAATTATTCTGGCATGAATTCTGGCAAGCTCATGAGGCTTCTACACCATCTTCCTTAAAGCTTCTTCATAATCTCCTGAAAACTAACATTCTGAATCTCAAATCCAGCCAAGTGGGAAGGGGCTTCACCAAGCTATTAGCTTAAAAACATGCTCTCCAATCCCTTGTGAAACCTAGTTTCCCCAGAGGGTGGAACACAATATGGCATTCTCACTCTTTATTTGCTTGCATTTTGTTTTCTTTCTCAGTTTTTCTTCCTTCTTGAGCTGATTTTTTTCTTGCATAACAAGATAACTATATATATATTGGATCTAACATGTATTTCAACATATTTAACACGTATTGGACTACCTGCCAGCTAGGGAAGGGAGTGGTGGGGGGGAAAGAGGGGAAAATTCACAACAAGTTTATTCAAGGGTCAATATTGGAAAAATTACCCATGCATATGTTTTGCAAATAAAAAGCTTTAATAATTAAAAAAAACTCTCATTTTATAATGAAAAATGTAGAATGTATCGGTACACAAATAGAAAATACATTTTGACCTATAGTACAACTGTCATTGATTTATTGGATTGTTAAGAGGTTATTCCACATTATACAGATGTGTATTCAAATAGTGTAATGCTAATTAAAAAAACTATTTCCCTGGTCACAAGCTAGGAGAAACAATTAAACGGATCTGTCAAATAGGCTTTCAGCAGCCCTTTCACCAACTGGGCATATCTGGAGGAGGGGTGTACACACTTAGGGAAGGACTGGTGGAAGGAGTCTACACATAGACCCCCCCCCCACTCTCCCTTAGGAGCTTCAAACTGCTTTTTGGTTTTTGTCACCTCTACTAATTGGATAAAATCCTTCCTTGTAAGACAACTGATCTCCTTTAGCAAAAACCTGAGCCTTCAAACTCATTTAAGATTATCTCCACTCTTCAAGTCATCCTCTCTACACCTTCTTAAACACGATGGTTCTTGCATCCCAGACCATCGGAGGGCTCCTTTCACTGTGTATGCTCTGCTGCTTCAGACACTGCCCCCACTCCCTTCAAAGAGACAAAAATGGGGATTTTGGAGAAATACTCTTTGGTATTTATCCTAGGTATTATTATTTGGATGAGAAGCATTCATGATTGCTCATCTCCCCCTGCCCCAACCTTCCTTTGGATGGGGTTCCTGGCTATTGTCCCTACTAACTGCACTATTATTATTTTTGCTTATTTGGCCCTTGAATTTTTAACCCACTTGTAAGATTAGTTTCCTCCAGGCTCCAAGCTATGAACTTCCAACTATTCACCCTGAATACCACGGGCTGATTCTGACACCCAGCACCCCTCTGAATGCTGCTGCCGCCATCTTGCCTGGACCCCACTGGGCAGGGACAGCTCTTCACCCTTTGTCAGCATGAAGCAACCTCAGAAGATGAGACCTTTGTACCCAGATTCATTTGGGACTAAGGGACAAACTGCTTGAGAGGGGAAATGATGTAACATGATTTTGGGGTCCCCTGACTTTGGGGGGGCTCTGTTCTAACAATAAGTCATTAGTCCTAAATCTTGTAGCTTTGGGATCTGCCTCAGAAAACCTCCACACTAAATTCTGGCCTCAGGAAAGTCCCACAGATCAAACTCCTGAGACAACAGTGAACAAGACCACTCCTCAAGTCATTGCTGACTGGGGATCTGGTCAGGAATAATCTGGTCAAGAGAACCCAATTCCGGAGACCACTCCTTCCTCCCTAGGAGCCATAGAATGATCACATCTATGATTGAAAGCTGGAAAAATATCTCCTGGCTTCTGCTTCTCTGCTGAATTCCCTTAGAATTCAAGCCTGCTCTCTAATGGTTTTACTTACAAGAAAGCTTTACACCTTGACTAGGAGATGGATACCAGCCCGTAAATTTTTTTTCTTATTTTATATTTTATTAAAGCTATTTTATTTACAAAATGTAAATTCTTTTGAGGCACCTCATGACACCGGTCTGGGACCCTAAACTTTTGGGGTTCCCTTTCCCAACCTCAACAAATCCACTAGACATTTTCCTTACCTATTCACCTTCATAAATTGAAAAAATATTTGTTCCACACTTGTTAATTGTTTTCCCAAGCCCTGGTACACAAGATGAAATGGTTCCTGTCCTCAAAAGAATACAAAGAAGGGTAAATAATGTCCAAGGAATCATCAAGATGGGATTCCAGTAACAATGCGAGTCCTGAATTGGGCCATGTCGATAGAGCTCAAAATGAGCAATGCATTCTATCCTACATGTGAATGGGGGAAGGGATAGCCAATACAAAAGTGTGGAGGATAAATATGGAAGCCCGTGCATGGGAAGTAGTCAATAAGTTTGTGAGATAACTGTACGTTTTTGTTTTTCAGTATTCTTTCCAGAACATTATATCCTTCTAATCTTGTAGCTACTATGATACTTAGCTCTTCTCAGCAATACAGTGATCCAAAACAATTCCAAAAGACTCATGATAGAAAATATCTATATCCAGAGAAACTATAAAGATTGAATGCAGATAAAAGCATACTATTGTCACTTAAAGACATGAGAAACAAAAAAAAAATTTGGTTCATCTTTCACATGACTAATGATGAAATGTTTACCAAGATATTGTACATGTATGATCTGTACTAGACTGCTTGTTGTCTTGAGAAAGAGGGAAGGGAGGGTGGGAGAAAATTTGGAACTCATAATCTTACAAAAATGAATATTAATACTTTTTTGACCACATGTAAAAATAATTTAAGTGTGGGGGGAGGGATTGGGAAGTCTTCATATAAAAGGGACTTGAATTAAGCTTTGAAATGAGGACAAGAAAAAATGAAATGAGGAAAAGACTGAATTCCAGGCATGGAAGTCAAGCTATGTAAAAACAAATGTGGGAAATGGGCACAACAATTAAGTCAGATGCAGGACCATAGAGTAAGTGAATTTAGAAGCAGATTGAGAAGATCACATAGAGGAGTGAGCATCTTACAAGATTCTTTTTTTTTCCATGTCACTTCTGATCTGGGGATTCACCTGCTTCTGTATCTAGTTTGGGTGCGAAGTGTAGAAGGGACATATTAGTCAGGGAAGATGCATCTTTTGTCTTACAAAAGACGAGAAGTGAGAAGTCCCTGAATGTATATATCAGAAATATTGTAGAAGAAAATTTTACAAGATTTGCAATTGGTCCAAGTTAACTTTTTACTCTTTAGGGCCACCATTGTTCCCTGTTTTCCATCACATTTAAAGATGTGAATCCTTTTGAAAGGATGATGGTACCTTCAGGAAAGACAGGCATCTAGAGTAAAAGTGCATTTGAAAGAAAGAGTTCTGTTTTGGGCATGTTAAGTTTAAGATTGCTCTGGGACTTCTGCCTCAAAATGACAAGTTGTGTGGGACTCATGGGATTGGTGCTTAAGGAAAAAGTAAAGGATCTCTATGTTCTTGTAACTTCATGCCTAGAGAAGATGCTGGGCCCAATGGTGCTATTGAGAACACAGAGAAGGCAGGTGTCTGAGACAGCAATATCCTGAGGGCCTTAAAACAAGAGAGAAAGTGAAAAGATAGAGACTGTGGAGATAGAATTCACATGCCTTGGCAATTGAAGCGACAGTCTTGGGGGGGAAAGTGATTCATGACTTCAACTTTGCCCATTTCTGTTGAAGGCACTACCATATGCACACTAGAGGGGGAAAGAGTGGGTTTGAGGGAAGAAATTAGTCCTATAAACAATCTTAAATAGCAAACTAGTAAAGCAATTCTGATGATTTTTATTTGAATGAAAACCACAGGAAAAAAAGGTAAAATTCATCAGTCAAGACTGTCAATGGTTTTCATAGGAACAGGCTTTTAAAAGGGGTAGAGCCATTTTCCAAAACAAAGATAATTTTAAACTTTCCCAACAATGGGAGGAAAAAAAATAAAATTACCAAGCATGAAATTGATGATTGCTAAAACTTAACTCGGCCATTAAGTATATAGTGTTTATCGCATGCCAGGTATTATGTTAGCTGTTAGCTGCAGATAAATATTGAGCCAATTTAGTACATGCTAGATACACAATGTCCCTTGTTCCTAGTCCTGCTCATCGGCGTTATGGGAGGTTCTGGTGAAGAAGGGGACAAGACACCTGCAGGTTGTTTTATTATCTGCTCTGTCACATGCATCTACTTGCAAATCATCACACTTTTTGCTGCTTCAGCCTCTTGTCCCTCGGAATCCAAAGCCCCCAGGCAGCACAAAGGTGGAAGTTGGAATGAATCTGATTCCGCCTCCAAGAGTGGGATTGTGGGCTTCTGTCTTGTCAATCATCTCCCCAACTTGTCAATCAATCATCTCTCCAATTCTATCCTGGTTGAGGCTCCTAACTTAATATATTCTCTTAAAGATGTGAACTCTCATAAGTACTAAGCTCATTAGTGAACTAGAGAACTGTTAAGTACCATGCTAAATTAGATAATTATTGTCTCTATCGATTCCAGTGGCTTAGCACCTTGTAAGAATTTTAACATCTGAGATGCTAGGGTCCATCCTTTTTTGCTGAAGACCTATCTGGATTGTCATAAAATTACCTATAAAACCCATCCCCACCTTGAAGCCATTGCCGATTTCCAGTGATCAGTCCTCTACCGTGTCACTACCTGGACATGCGAATTCCTTTTAATTCTTAGTTTTGAGTTTTGCCTCATTAATTAAGGTGAAATCCCAAATGAAGGATTCTCCTGGCTAGCTTGCCATTTATTGAAAGGAAGTGTTTTTTTTTTTTTCTTTTGAAAGTTTTCTTACCTCTCATTCTAATTGTGGGAGGGCCTTCTACATTCTTCAAGTTGCCATGACAGCCTCAAAGATTGATAAGAGACTGGGAATTAAGAACTAATTCAGACCTTTGAAAAAAAGGGGGGAAAGTTATAGGGAGCTGGGAACTATTACAACATAGATTTTTTTTTATTATTATTAAAGTTTTTTATTTTGTAAAACATATATGTAGGTAATTTTTCAACATTGACCCTTACAAAAATCTTCTGTTCCAAATTTTCCCTTCCTTATGCACACCCCTCACCCCTTATCCCAGATGGCAGGTAGTCCAATACATGATAAATAACATAACTTTTAAATAGTGGTTTATGGATATAATGTACTCTTTTGAACTACTAATAGTAGATGGGCCTTGGATGAATTGAGATATAAAGATTGCCATTAGTGATTATAAATCTGGATTTGATTTGGTTTGAAATTTGTTCTGAAAGCAATCAGAATGTGGTCTGTGTGTTCTCCAATCAGGCTAATTATGGTAAATCAGAACGTAATATAAACTGTTTGCTATTTGAAATTAAGAAATCTCTTAGCTATATGACCCTAGGCAAGTTAGCTCATGTCTGTTTACCTCAGTTTATAAATCTGTAAGAAGATAATAATAGTACTCCACCAGTTGTTGAGGATCCCGTGTCTGTAAAATGCTTAATACAGTGCTAAGAATAGGGAAAGTACCATATAGATGTTAACCATTATTATTTTTTTTTTACTTAGATATAATTGCTTCATACTTGATAATTCAAGGTGGGATTTAAGATGTAAATAGTATATAGTAAAAATGGTAATGAGATGAAGGATTTTCCATATCGGTTAATTTGGAAATGCATTCAATTGAATCCAATTCACCTGATAATGGGTTTAGTTTCAACTTTCAAATGCATAATATTGTTCATGGTATTATATGTCTAAATTTTCTAAACTATTGTATCAGATATGCTGTTAAAAAAGCAACTTTCCCCCTTACAATCTAAATATCATTGTATTATGAATTATACTGTTAAGAGAATGTAGGAAAAAATGTTTGAAAATAATTTTTAATCAGCCTTTTTGGCCACATTTTTTAAAATTTCAAAGTACTGCAACTCATATTATAAACCTCCAGATTTGCCTTTACTTATGAGGAGATTTCAGCTAAAATTATATGGCTGTCACTTGTGTCACTTGAGGAACCAACCCCGTCCTGCCTCCTGCTGTCCTGAATGCCAGGACTTCTACCACTTGGAGGCTCAGGCAGATTGGGCCCTCCACCTTGAAGGAGAAGACATGGGTGAAGTACATGGAGAAGAAGTTGTTCTGGGATAAATGTTGTGATCTAGATCAGATGGATCTGAATCTGTTCTTGTTCTTCTCAAAACACAGCCGGTTTAGCTTAGAGCCCTCCGAATGTCTCCAAATCCAAAGGTTCTGTCCTTCAGCCTCTGCCTCTGCTTTCTTCAGCCTCCAACCAGCACAGAGATGGAATGAATCTCTTGTCTCCTTCACTTGGGGCTCGGCCAGCTTTCTGGTGAGTCTTTCAGACCAGCTTGGTCTCAGTGGGGGGCATGCAGGAGCCCAGCCACCAACTCCTCTCCAATGCAGCAGGACTCTCTTCTGCGACCAGCCAGCCAAATTGTTGAATTATTTGGTATTGTCATAATATTAAAACTTTTATCAAGTATTTACAAAGATATTTTAAAAGGGAAATTTGATCATTGATTACTATGTGAGAAAAGGTCCCAAGAATAGACTTTGTAACATCTCCTTTAGAGGAGATCATAAGATTCTGTGCCACAATGGGCACAAATGCTTATTATGCCCAGACTATGATGACCATGGGAAGGACAGGGTCCCTCTTGGCAAGGGACTTCTAGAGAAACTCGATGTTTTCAGTGTGGAAAAATAGGACATTTTGAGAGCTCAGTGAAGGTACAGAGATAGGGTGAGAGAAAATCCCAAAACCCATGTCCAAAATGCAACCAAGGCTTCTACTGGGCCTCGGAATGTAGACTGACCCAGGGAAATGAGAGGTGGGGTCCAGCCTCAAGATATCATAGAAAAGACAGATAGGGCATAATGGCAGCTAAGATTATACCCAGAGAGTCTTTAGAAGGTCAGGACTCTGATGTGATCAATCAGCCTAAAAGTAATCACATGGCAGAAAGATTATAACTGGAAGCATAACTAAGAAAACTTAAGTTTACAAAGGAGATGTTATATAATTCAAATCCTTTATTGTCTCTTTCCAAATCTTGTCTCCTTTCCAATGGCCCGGTTAGCTTTCTTAGAGACCTTGTGTAGTCTTGGTTTTGGGAGCTTGAGCTCTAGCTCACCCATTAGAGTTCACAAGCCTGGGAGATTCTGAAGCCAATGTGTGAACTCTCAAAGGTGTAAACTCACTGGAATTGACAGTAACGATGCTTATGTACTTAAGTTAACACCTTATTTCAAGTTCTGGCCCATAATACATTCTGGATCAGAGGAGGCACTATTTGTAAAGCTTGTAACTGTACCTGATGTATAACAGGTGTTTTATAAATACTCGTCCTCTTAATACAACGAATTGCATGTACTGAATTGTTTTTATAGAAAAGAACATTGCTACTCTAGGAATCCTAATTTTATTTTCCTTCCAAAAACAATGGGGTCCTGAGATTTTACTGGCGCTGTACAGGAAAGGATGAATCTCCATATTCATGTTTTTAGCTTTAAATGCCCTTAGGAATCTTTGGAGGCTATAGAAATGTAGTATCAGAGGCTTCTATTTTCACAAATACACTAAGGTTTTTTTCTTGAAATAAAATGAAATATAGCCTTTTCACTGGCAAATCTGGAGTATTCTCTCCTCACTGACTTGGCATCCATGGTTTCCTTTGACTTAACTCAAGCACCATTTCTTTCAGAAAGCTTATTCTGTTTTTGTTGTTGTTGTTGTTGTTTATTTTTTTGTTTTTGTTAAACTGCTTTCCTTCTGAAGCTACATTCCAGATTCTGTATCTATCTGGTTTGTATTCATTTAAGGAAGAAGAGTCTGAATATGAATAGCGGCGTATTTTTTATGCCTCAGTTTGCCTTTATTTTTCCTGGAACATGACCAAAATGAGTTCTGGATTCTCAAACAGAATTAGCTTTTACAGAGACCAAGTCTGAGGCAATTGAAATGTTATCAAATACTGTGGGTCACTATAAATAGCTTATCTTCCTGGTAGTCAGAGATGTGTATTCATAGAGAGCAATCCTGGAATAATGGAACTGTTCTGAGAGGCTGTCTCCAACCATAATTATCTTGTCCTTTGAGTGTTATATAGTTGAGCTGAAGGTTTTTCCCCTCCTCTCCCTAAAGGTGACAAATCCAAGTGTTGCAGGTAGTTTTTGGTCAGATCAGATGACCTGACTTTCCCCCCACCTCCCATAATTCCATAGAGGCACATGCAGGGTCTTGGGGGATTGGTTAGGTGAGGGGAAGGGAGAAAGGAAGGGTAAGGGAGATAAAGGGCTTGATGGGTCTTGAGATGCCCAAGCCTCATTTCCTTGAATAGAGAACTCCAATGTGTCTTGTTAAGTAGACAATGGGAAGAATGGA
Organism: Antechinus flavipes; assembly: GCF_016432865.1. Lineage (NCBI taxonomy): Eukaryota > Metazoa > Chordata > Mammalia > Dasyuromorphia > Dasyuridae > Antechinus > Antechinus flavipes. Next base: position 470,917,134 of record NC_067401.1, on the reverse strand, counting down.
CCTTCATGTTCCTCCAATGGTGGTAGAAGATGTACTATTCCTTTCTCTAGCCCCCGGCTTTGGAATATGTCATACCATTTTCTTCTCCTGTTGAGTAATTCCTACTCCTTAGTAACAACTTCCAACTCCTTTTGAAGAGAACATTTTCTATACATGGAATGGAAAAATGGAAATCGACACTCCAGCAGTGTCCCAAATGGTAAAATAATGCTCTGACTCATTTTATTTCAGTACAAAGAAAAAATTCAATTATCTATTGTAGTTTTGCTTCTCGAGAAAATTATTTTTAATCCAGCCTTCCTTCTATCTCCTTTTGCTCATTGGACATAATCAATTGAAAGAAAAAAGTAATGCTCTTTTTTGGTCTTGTGTTCAATTTTTACTTCATGATCTGTCTCCAAAAGGCTGATATATGTACTAAAAGAGATAAAGGTTGATGAACTTGAGACATCTTCAAAGGGAGGAAGAGATTCCTGATACAACAGGAAGAGTTGCTGGATTTTGGGTTTGAATTGAAATTCTTTCATTTGGGAATCTCCTTGTATCACCTTGGCTCGCTCTCTAAACCTATTTTTTTTAATTACAAAATGAAAGCATTGAACTACATGACTTTTAGGGTTGCTCTAGATTAACAAATCTATGGCTTTATAGACTCCTTAACAACACTTTCAAGGGATGTCCAGGACAAAGAAAATGATAATATCTATGGAACCTAGTCATGGTCATTAAGTTGTGCATGGGACTTGTGAAAAGTTTTGAAGTTTCAACAGAAGCATTCAGATTGAACATTCTGCTAGATGTGGAATATATGGATTTGATCTGGACTCATTTATTTTTTTCTTAATATTTCATTTTTCCAATTATGCATAAACATTTACTTTTGTAAACTTTTGAGTTCTAAATTTCTCTCCCTCCCTCCCTTACCTCCCCTCCCCTTCCTTACTTTCCCTCTCCAAAAAACAAAAATCTGATGTTATATATGTACAGTCATTTTAAGCATATTTCCATTAGTCATGTGAAAGAAAATTCAAAACAAAAAGGAAAAACCCCACAAGAAAGAGAAAGTAAAACAAAAGGTAAAAATAGCATTTTGACCCTTGTCTCTATATTTCTCTCTGGAGATAGATGGCATTTTCCATTCCATTGACTCATTTCTGATGGAGGATACTGATTCTTTTAGAAGAAAAGTAAATTGGTCAAGATTATACAGTTGATAAATACCAGACCTGGGATCTATGGCTCCAAGACAGGGTCCCTCTTCCTTATTCTTGAAACAATATAATTGGAAGCCACTGATCTAAGGCAGGGATTCTTTAACTTTTTTTTGTCAGAGCCCTTTTGAAAATCTGATCATATTTTTTTATTATAGCTTTTTATTTACAAGATATATGCATAGGTAATTTTTCAGCATGGACAGTTGCAAATCCTTTTGTTCCAACTTTTCCCCTCCTTCTCTCCACCCTTCCCCTCCCAGATGGTAGGTTGTCTGGTCATATTTTTAAAAGCATCAAATACTTAGTATTATAAAAAGAGTCTATTAAATAATTGTTGCCATGTTCTCAAAATAGTTCATGGACCCCAAATTAAGAAATATTGGCCTGGATACTAATGCATTGTTGGTGGAATTGTGAATTGGTCTAACCATTCTGTAGAACAATTAGAAATCCTATCCAAATAACTAAAAAACTGTGCTTATCCTTTGACCTAGCAACACAAATACTACAGGTATTCCAAAGAGTTTTAAAAAATGGAAAATGACTTATTTGTACAAAAATATTTATAGCAGTCCTTTTTGTGGTGACAAAGAATTGAAAATCAGGGGATGGCCATCAATGAGAGAATGAACAACTTGTCTCGTTTGATTGGGACAGAATACTATTGTGTTATAAGAAAGGATAAATGGGATGGTTTCAGAAAAACCTTGTATGAATTTATGTAAAGTGAAGTGAGCAGAACCAGAGCATTTTACATAATTGCAGCAATGCTGCAAGGATATCCAACTATGAAAGATTTGACTACTCTGATGACTAAAGTAGCATTTTTCATCAATTGTTTTGGGATTATTTTAGACTATTTGCCTCCAGAGAGAACTGATGGCCTCTGAATTTAGATTGAAAGCATACTTTTTTAACCTTTATTTTTCTTGTATTGTTTTTGGTAATATGTTAATTCAGAAGAGGATTTTATATGGATGTTAAAATTTTCCAGGAATTAAAATTTTCTATATTGGGGGATTATTTAATGAGATAAGAAATATTTTAAAAAGAATCCTTGGTCTAAAGTTCTTAGATTTCTGTATTTCTTTTGTGGGGGGGAAAGAATTTGGGTGGGGTTCCTTCATACTCCCCAAATCATCCTTGTTTATAGGTGACCATCTCTGGCTTCTTAAATCAGACTGATCAGATAATTTGGGGGGGGGGTAGGTGGCAGGGTTTTTCAGACAAAACCAAACTGCTCCTGGAATTTGCTGAAAGCGGTTTTATTTTTAGTGAGAAAGTCATCCTTGTACCCTGGTTGAGTCGAGCAGATGCTGGCCCCTCTCCTGGGAGGCAAAGGGCCAAGCTCACAAGCAGCATCTCAAAAATCAGAGGCTGTCCTCACCCAGAATGTCTAACCCTCTATTTGAGAACGGGCCCCAGAAGCAGTCCTCTAAAGGAAAATATTTTTCCAAGTCCTCAGAATGCAGTAAGAAAATATCCTGCTTGCTAAAGCAATGACTTAGCAATCTGGGGTAGGCCTGAAAGTGGGAAAACACAGCAGAGGGAAGGGCAGGCTCTTTAGCCACTTGGCTGGTGTTTGCAAGGACTGGCTCATCTTGGGAACTTGGCTTACCTTCTCTCCTTGTGCTTCTTGGTCTGTATTCCCAGGACCTCATTAGTGGTTTTTTTCTGACTTTTTTTTTTTTGTCTGTGAAGCTCAGATCCTATTATTTCCCCATTGCCTACTATTCCTTTTCTTTTTTTTTCCTACCTCTTTAAAAACACAGAGCTTTAGCCTTTTGCTGATATTGGGATGAAATCCAATAGATGGACCACCCAACTAATGAACTAGATTCTACCAAAGTAGTCAATCAGAAAACTAAGGACCAGATGGAGAAACCAGTGGCCTATCTCTTTCGATGAGGATGGAAATGGCAAGCCCAGGATTACCTGTTCTAGTTCAGGAGACTTGTCGTGGATTCACATTCTGCCAATTTCAAATTAAATTGGAATCTGGGTGGTCTGGAAGAGTGTTTCTAAGTTTCTGAAGCCTGGGACTATTGGAAAACTTGCTTTTTTAGCTGGGCAACCTTGGGGTTTTGTCTTTTTGTTGTTAAATCCCATTATTGAATGGGATCAGTCATCATCCTTCCTCTTGGAATAAGCTGTGTTCCTAAAAGAAAAAATAAGAATGCTATTCTTAAACTTGGATTCTAGGGGCACTAGGACATAAAATCAATGTAGTGACTTGAGCCTTGCTCTATGGTCTTCAGATGTATGAGACTAAATGAGGAGCATCCTGGAGCTCCACTGGGGGAAAATGTTTGATGTCTTCTCTAAAGATATATAAAGGAGAGTTCTGTACAACTTTCATTAAGGGTTCAGGGCTTTGACAGTAAAAATGAAGTTCAGAAATGAAGGAAGGAAGAGAGTAGGAAAGATCCTATGGGAAATTCCAGCTGGAGCTGGGCAGAATAAAGGTGGTCATTAAATGACTTCTAATCCTATAGGCAAGGCTTTTAATTGGAACCAGATACTTTAGAGGTTACAACCCTCCAGCCATCTTCCAGCATCCTTTCAGCAAACCCTGAACGTGTTGGGAAAGTGAAATACTAGAACCTGAACAACAAGCAGGGTTGGCTGCAAGCTCTTATTTTCCAGAGTTCAGGGTTGCTTCTCTAAGGTAAACCTGGGAACTTGAGAGATTTTGATTGTAGTAGGTCCATAGTAAATGCCTGTTGAATTGAGTGGTGGTGTACTGAGTCAAATCACAGGGACAGTTCCGAGGACCTGGCTTGAGTGCTCAGCCCTGGGAGACATTCTATGAGGTTCACACTTACGGTGAAATGGAGCCAAAACTTGCATCATGGAGCAGCTCTTCACAAGGAAATTACAAGATCGGATTCAAAGTCCCTTGAGCACATTGAGATGATTTAGTTTAGTGAGTGTTGATTAAGTATCTATGTTCAAGATGCCTTGGTGGAATCTGGGTACAGGAAGACCGACCAATAGAAAGCAGTCTCTGCCCTCAAAAAGCTTGTATCCTATGACAAAAAAAGAATTGGATAATGCAAATACATAAAGCCCCTAGAATCCAAGTTTAAGAATAGCATTCTTATCCCTTTCTTTCAGGTATACAACTTATTCCGAGAGGAAGGATGATGACTGATCCCAATCAATATTGGGATTTAATAATAAATAAGAGAAGAGAAAGAATTTGGGAGGAAATCAGGTAGACTAGCTAGAAATTGTAGATTTGATGCAGATGTGTACCTGTCTCATGATTGCAACCAGTCTAGGAATAAGCAGCCTATATTGGGGATGCTAAAGGGAGGCATTTCTTGTTAGGGGGCTTTCTGAACTTTTTAGAGGGACTGATCACCCACTTTGGTCATCTACGTTCAGCTATACCTGCAGCTCCAAGAAGCCGTAGTTTATATGGCACTATATCGGCAGAGGAGCTAAGCCAGGTTGAAGGTTTCACACCTGTCGATGAGTTAGCTGGGGACCCCAAGCCTGTAGAGACTTCCCTGCTGATTGGGCAGAGAACAATGTGCTCCAGTGGCTGTGACACAGGGGACGTAGCTTGGTCAGACATTCAAGCCTCCAAGGTCATCCCCTGTATCTTGGACCATTACCAGTCTTTCTCACTTTTGTCTTGCCACTGGACTTAGATTTAAGTAAATTGTTCAAAGTCATTAGACTCGCTCTTTCTTTCAAACTCTAATTCACCCACAAGTCAATATATCATCCCATGATGTTATTAGTCTTTCAAAATGAAGGATAAACCTGTAATTGAGTATCTCTGATCAAAGACATGATGGAACCAGTCAATGCCCTCCTAAGCAAAGCACTAGGAACCTGGCCTGATTATGCTGGGGGGGGATTGGTTCCTTGTGAAAAGCAACTTGGTGTGGAAGAGCATTAGATTTGGGGGCAGGAAAATCTGCCCTTGACCCTTGGGACCTCTGTGACTCTAGATGTGTCACCTGCACTGCCTCATTTTTCTGCCTCTGAAGCCTGTTTTCTCCTCTGTCAAAAAGGTATAATCAGAACTTAACTCACAGAATTGTTCTTATCAAATGAGATTATCTGTATTTTGAAAACCTTAGAGTTGCTATAAATAAAAATTTTTGTTTCAGCATCTACTGTTAAGACATGAGCATCTCCATTATCTACTTTATGAGACTGGTGAAAAGGTCAAATAAGATTATGCATGTATAATGCTTTTAAAGCTAAAAATGGCAAGTTTTATTTATAGTTTATTATTTTTGTTATAATTATCAACCGTACCTCCTGTGCTTTCATTAGTGTAATGGTGGCAGTCCCTCTCCCAATGCACATGGGCACCTGCTTTAATGTTTAGCCTTGTACTTGCCTAGAATATTTAAGACAGGTTAAGACAGGGTCACACAGCCAGGAAAGCAGAGGAAGGGCTTGAACCCAGGACAGAACCATATCTAGTAGGTCAGATAATCACAACTTTCATTAAGTTTCTAACAGGGAAGAAATACTCTCTATTCCTCCTATTATATCATCTTCGTTCAGGACCTTCCTTTTCTTCTGCCTCATCTCATGTGTCTTTCTAACCCTATACTGGCACTATCATATTGTTTTTGCTGTATGAACAAAAGACCTTCAATCCAAAGCTGATCCACATTTTAGGTAATACATAGGTTCTTACAGCGCTTTTTTCCTACTAGCTCTGGGAGAGTAGATCCTATAGGGTTAGGGCTTCTTAAACTCTTTCCATTTGTGACCCCTTTTCTCACAAGAAATTTTTATGTGACAAGATAAATAAGTGTAAAAATATATACAAATCAGATATTTACTGGTAATAAATCATAATTTTGTGATTCCCCACATTCAGTTGAGAGATGACCCCACATAGGGTTATGAGCCACAGTTTAAGAAGCTGGGGGTGTAGGCAATTTCTTTGATATTTAAATGGATCTGAGATCCTAAAGGAATTTATCTTTCACCAGGACAGATATCAGACTATCCTTAACTTTATCTTGTACCTTCCATGTCCTAAGGTATCCACTTTCGGATAATCCTAAAGATTCTGCAAATTATCTCGTTGATCATTACTGATCTATGAGCCTTTTCTAAGGACTCTGCACTCAGGAAAGATGTCAGTGGCAGGATTTCTCTGAGCCAGGTCCAACATTCACTACCTGACTCTGCTTCTTTATTTTCCTTACCCATAATGCTTTTGACTTTGACCCCTAGCTACTTGTTCTGCCCTTGAGAGTAAACTTTTCTTTGAATACAATCTAACAAGTTTGAATCGAAAACTATACTTGGAATTCTAACAGTATTGGAATTGTCCATTCAGCTGATTATTTTTTCTTTTCTTTTCGCTTTTGGTGAATATTATTTTACTTTTTCCAATTACATGTAAATGTAAAGATAGCTTAGCATTCATTTTTAAAATTTTCATAATAGCTTTTTGTTTTCAAAATATATGAAAAGAATTTTCAACATTCACTTAAGCAGAACGTTGTGTTCCAAATTTTCTTCTCTCCCAAGCAAGAAGTAATCCAATATATTAAATCCTTTTTTAAAAAATAAGATTTTAAGTTTCATATTTTTCCTTCCCCCATGCCCTCTCCTCCAAGACTGCAAGCTAATTTAGGTTTTACATTTACAGTCATAGAAACCTATTTCCACATTAGACATGTGAAAGAAAACAAAAGGAGAATATTACAAAAAAAAAGTGAAATTAGTATCCTTCGACCTGCATTCCAAACTCCATCGTTCTTCCTCTGGATGTGGACAGCATTTTCCATCATGTATCTTATAATTGTCTTGGACTACTGTATGGTTGAGAAGAGCTAAATCAATTCATAGTTGATTATTGTACAATGTTGCTGTGACTGTGTACAATGTTCTGATTCTGCTCACTTCACTTAGCATTGATTCATGGAAGTCTTTCCAGGTTTTTTTTCCCTAAAATCAACTTGTTCATCATTTCTATAATTACACAATTGTATTCCATTATAATTATAATTGGGGTGGAGCTAAGATGGCAGAAGACAGATCTTTTTCTGAGCTCTTCTTCAGATTAATACCAGATCAAGCCTCTGAACTGTTTTTGGAGCAACAAAACCCACAAATATTTGGAGTGTAAAAAATTCTTAGCAGAAGATATTTTGAAGATCTTCAGAAAAATTCTGTTTTATTCCATCATGGGAAGGCAGTCAAGCACAGGCGTGGTGCAGGGACCCAGGGTGGCATGGTATCCAAACACTGGGAATCCTAACTGTGAGGCTCTTAGCCAAAACATAGCAGTGTTGGCTACTCTGTCCTGGTTAGAAGCCAGTGAATCAGGAGATTAGCTGTGGGACAGCTAACACAAATAGAAAAGGCCAACAGTGAGCCTCTGAATCCCAGAATAACATGGAACTGGGTCACACCCATCCAGCACCAGAAGGAAGTCAGGGCAAAAAAGGAGATTGTGTCAAGCCCTGACCAGTGCTGCTAAGAATAAACGACCATTAAAAAATGGGCAAAAAGCAAAAATAACTCTGACCATAGATTTTATGGAGGAAGAGAACAGACTTCACACCTGAGCATCCCAAAGACAAATCATCTCTAAATTGAGCCTCCAAGGGTGAAGAGTTAATTTCCATCCTACAAGGTTCTCATGGGAGAATTCAAAAAGGATCTTGAGAGAAGAAAAATGGGGAAAGAAAATGAAAATGTTACAGAAAAGTTTGGAAAAGGAAACACAAATTATCTGAAGAAAACTCCTTTAAAATAGATTTAGCAAAATGAAAAAAGCATTATAACTCCTTACAAAATAGATTTGAAAAAGAAACCAATTTGTTGAAAAACAGAATTTATGAAATGGAAAAAATCCAGTGAACACCTAATTTAAACATTTAATTGGCCAAATGCAAAAGGAGATAAAAAAATTAATTCACTAAAAATTAGAATTGAACAAATGGAAGTGAATAACTCAGACTTCAAGCATCAAACAACCTCCCTCCCCAAATGAAAGAAATAGATGATGTGAAATTTCTCACTGGAAAAACAACTGACCTAGAAAATGGATGTAGGAGAGACAATCTAAGAACTATTGGACTCCCAGTAAATCATGATGAAAAAAGCCTAGACATCTTTCAGTAAATCATCAAGGAAAAGTGTGCTGAAGTCCTAGAATCAGAAGAATAAAATAGCCATTGAAAGATTTCAGAGTTCTAAATCATTATTGATCAGAGACAATTGAGATGCACACATCCTTCAGATTTCTAAGATGACAGGAAAAGATGACGAATGTTGGAGGGGATGTGGGAAAACTGGGGCACACTACTACATTGTTGGTGGAGTTGCGAATTGATCTAACCATTCTGGAGAGAAATTTGGATCTATGCCCAAAATGTTATCAAAATGCACATACTCTTTGATCCAGCAATGTGTCTTCTGGGTCTGTCACAAAGATCTCAGAGGAAGGAAAGGACCCACATGTGCAAAAATGGTTGTAGCAGCCCTTTTTGTAGTAGCAAGGAATTGGAAACTGGATGCCCATCAGTTGGAGAATGGCTGAATAAGTTTTGGTATATTAATGTTATGAAATTATTGTTCTATAAGATTTGATCAGCAGGATGATTTCAGAGAGGCCTGGAGAGACTTACGTGAACTGATGATCTCCTGGTTTTGTTCATTTTAGTCAGCATTGTACATGGCAACAACAAGATAATACAAAGATCAATTCTGTTGGACATGGCCCTTTTCAATAATGAAATGATTGAGGCTAGTTCCAATGATCTTGTGATGAAGAGAGAACCATCTTCACCCAGAACTGTGGGAACTGAGTGTGGATCACAACATAGAATGCAAGTAACAACAAAGTGAAAATGCTATTTTCTCTCATTTTTTCCCTTTTTGATTTGATTTTTCTTGTGCAAGATAATTGTATAAATATGTATGCATATATTGGATTTAATATTTTTTTTTAGAATATTTAACATATGTTGGATTACTTACCATCCAGGGGAGGTGGTTATTCAAGGGGGGGGGGGGAGAATTGGAACACAAGATTTTGCAAAGGTTAATGTTGAAAAATTATCCATGCATATATTTTGAAAATAAAAAGCTTCAATAAAAAAAATCCACCAATCACCTCTTGAAAGAGCCACAAATGAAGACTCCAATGAACATTATAGCTAAACTGTAGAATTTTCAGATCAAGGAAAAAAATATTACAAGCAGCAGAAGGAAACAATGTAAATATCGAGGCCACAATCAGGATTACTCAGGACCAAGCAGCTTCCACTTTAAAGAATCTGATATTCCAAAAGGTAAAGGAACTTGGATTGCAGCCAAAAATCAACTACTCAGCAAAATTGAGTATTGTCTTTCAAGGAAAAAGGTGGACATTCAATGAAATAGGTGAATGTCATTTATTTCTGATGAAAAGACCAGAGCTGAATGGAAAATCTGATCTTCAGACAGATCTCAAGAGAAGCATAAAAAGGTAAAAAATAACTTTAAAAAAAGTTAAAAAACATATCTCTATATGGGAAGATATGTTTAATTCTTGAGATTTATATCACTGTTATAGATATATAGACTTAGATGCAGGTATAATTTGACTTTATTGTGATGATATAAAAAAAGAAACTAGAGGAAGAAAGGGGGTATTCTACTGGAAAAGGAGGAAAATGGAGTTAAAACGGGATAAATTACATCTCGGGAAGAAGCAAAAAAGATCTATTACAATTGAGGAAAAGAAGAGAGGGAGAGTGAACATAGTGTAAATCTTATTCTCATCAGATTTGGCTCAGAGAGAATATCAGACATATTTAGCTTCACAGAGAAACTTTTCTCCTTCTATAGGAAAGCAGGAGGGAAAAGGGTAAAGGAAAGGAGGAGGCTAATAGAATGGAACACTGAAGTAGAAGGGGAAAGAGATAAGAAAGGAGGAAGAGTTGTTAAAACAGGAAGGCTGTTTTAGGGAGGTGGTAGTTAGAAGGAAATTACAGGGGAGGAGGGAAAGAGAGAAAGGGAACGAGGAAAAATATAACTTAGGGAAAACAAGATGGCAGGAAATATGGAGGTGATAATTTTAACTGTGAATAAGATGAACTCTAAATTATCTGCTTTAAATGTTTCTCATAAACAACATATTGTAGATTTCTGGCTTTTACTCTAGTCTGCTATGAACTTCCATTTTTATAGGAGAGTTAAAAGATTGGAGCAGAATCTATTATGCTTCAGCTGAAGTAAAAAAAGAAAAAAAGAGAGAGAGAGAGAAGCAGGGGTGTAGTGATCCTAATCTCAGATCAAGCAAAAGCAAAAATAGATCTGATTAAAAGAGATAAGGAAACTACATCTTGCTAAAGGGAGTCATAGATAACGAAGTAATATCAATACTAAACATAAATGTACCCAAAGTGGTATAGGATCCAAATTCCTAGAGAAGTTGAGAACTGCAAGAAGAATTAGACACTAAAACTGTATCAGTGGAGGATCTCAACCTTGCTCTTTCAGAACTAGATAAATTGAACTGCAAAATAAATAGGAAAGAAGTTAAGGAGATAAATAAAGTCTTAGAGTTAGGGATGATAGACCTTTGGAGAAAATTAAATGGAGATGGAAATGAATATACTTTTTTTCCCTTGGCAATACATGGAATCTATACAAAAATTGACCATTTATTAGGGCACAACCCCCCAAAATCAAATGCAGAAAGGCAGAAATAGTAAATGCATTTTTTAAAGATCATGATGCAATAAAAATTACATGCAATAAAAGGCCAAGGGAAAATAGATAAAAAAAATTCATTGGAAATGAAATAATCTAATCCTAAAGCATGAGTGGGTGAAACAACATCATAAACACAATTAATAAATTTCATCCAAGAGAGAATGGCAATAATGGGAACATACCAAAAATCATGGGATGCAGCCAAAGCAGTTCATAAGGAAAGCTTTGATGCTTACTTGCATACCCAATTCATTGATCCTCTCTTTCTCTATTTTATGCAACTAAGAAAGTTAGAAAAAGAACATATTAAAACCCCCTAATTAAGTACCAAATTTGAAATTCTGAAAATAAAAAGGGGAGATTAATAAAATTGAAAGAAAGAAAACTGGATAAATAAAAGTAAAAGTTGGTTTTTATGGGGAAAAAATGAACAAAATAGATAAACCTTTAATTTGGTCAGAAAGAGGAAAGAAGAAAATAAAATTATTAGTATAAAATGAAAAAGGAGAACTTTCCACCAATGAAGAGGAAATTAGAGCAATAATTAGAAGTTATTTTGCCAAACTCTCTCAATAAATCTGATAATATAAGTGCAATGGAGAAATATTTACAAAAATGACAGAAGAGGAGATAAATTACTTAGTTTCTTTTTAGAAAAAGAAATTAAAGAAACCATTAATCACTCCCTAAGAAAAAATCTCCAGGACCACATGGATTTACAAGTGAATTCTACCAAACATTTAAAAGGACAATTAATTTCAAACCTATGCAAACTATTTGGAAAAATAGGGAAGAAGGAATCTTACAAATTCCGTTGATAACACAGATATGGTGCTGATATCCAAACCAGGTAGGATGAAAACAGAAAGAAAATTATAGACCAATGTCTCTAATGAATATTGTTACAAAAATCTTAAATTAACAAAGAGGTTACAGAAAGTCATCCTGAGGATAATACACCATGACCAAATAGGATTTATACCAGGAATGCAGGCCTGGTTCAATAGTAGGAAAACTGTTAATTATATGATTTGTTAGCATAATTGACTATATCAATAACCAAATTATCTCAATAGATGCAAAAAAAATTTGACAAAATCCAACACCTATTCTTATTAAAAACATTAGAGAGTATAGGAATAAATGGATTTTTCCATAAAATGATCAGTAGCATGTATTTAAAACCAATAAAGCAACTTATGTAATGGTGATAAACCAGAATCATTCCCAATAAGATCAGGGGGTGAAACAAGGTTGCCCACTATTATTATTCAGTATGGTATTAGAAGTGTTAGCTTTGGCAATAAAGGAAGAAAAAGAAATTAAAGCAATTAGAGTAGGTAAGAGGAAACTAAATCATCACTCTTTGCAGAGGATATGATAGTATACTTGGAGAACCCTAGAAAATTAACTAAAAGACTACTGGAAACAATCTACAACTTTAGCAAAGTTGTAGGATACAAAATAAATCCACATAAATCATCAGCATTTTTATATATTACCAACAAAGTTCAGCAAGAGATAAAGAGAAATTCCATTTAAAATAATTGTTGATAATATAAAAATTGGAGGTGTCCATCTGCTAAGGCAAAGTCAGGAACTAAATGAACATAAGTACAAAACACTTTCCATACAAATATTTTCCTAATCAATAGGAAAATATCAAGTGCTCATGGTTAGGCCAGGCAAATATATTAAAAATGACAATACTACCTAAATTAATCTATTTATTCAGTGCCATACAAGTCAAAATCCCAAGAAATTTTTACAGAGCTAGAAAAAAATAAAATTCATCTGGAAGAATAAAAGGTCAAGAATTTTAAGGGAATTAATGAAAAAAATGAAAATGAAGATGGCCTACGTGTGCCAGACCTAAAACTATATTATAAAGCAATAGTTATCAAAACCATTTGGTGTACTGCCTAAGAAATAGAGTAAGGGACACTTAAATTCAAACTTGTCCTTAGTGTAACTTATTTAGACTCTCATGGCTAGTAACTGTGTGCCTCAGTTTCCTCAACTATGAAATGGGGACAATAAAAATACTTATCTCCAGGATCAAATGACATCTGTAAAGCACTTATTACTGTGCCTATTTCTTAAAAATCCCTTTCTCCCCTCTTTCCTTTCTAGATCTAATGTCTAAAATGGAATTTGAAACAGGATATTCCTCTAGTCAAAATGTAAAGCAGTTTAGTTTGTGTTCACTGATTTATGTGGTGATTGGCCCTGAATAGCAACCAATTCAAAACTGATTGTACCTCTAGAGAGAGGCAGGCTGCAGTACGAGGAACAGCTGTGCAGGAACTCCAGCTGATAACGTCCTGGAGACTATTGGCTTGGAATGGAGTACATTTGTTAATGACTTTTCAATGGGTGTTATTATCATATTATAGTCCCTCTTGTATTAATTTTTTTCAATTACACATGAGCCAGAATCAATATGTTTATTTTTGAGTGCTTAATAAAAGTTTTAGAAATTGAAATAGAATTGAGTCATTATTTTTCAATATGAGAAACTTAAATAAAAGTTAATGAATCAAGGCAAATTAATACCAGAAGTAGGTTTTCTGAAACTGACATAACCAGAGGCACAGCTAAGTTGATAAGGGTGGAAGCTTCCAGTTTCCAGATCCGAGACACGAGAGTGACCCATTTGCGGTGTCTAGTTACGTGGTATTTTGGTTGTATTCTGTGATCAAGAAGATACCTCCTTGGATGAAAAGGGATTAAAGTAAATGGTGGTCATGATACTGGTATACTCTGATAAAATCTGTTTTGGAATAAAAATCCCAAATCCTCAAACTGAAGGATGTAGGAGACTGAGCATCATCGAAGTGGGGATTAGAAGCACATAGTTAACTTTGGTACCACTTTGAAATTCTTGTAAAGTGGAGGATTTTTAAAAAATAGCTTTAAATTTTGCTTTATGTGCATAAATATGCCGAAAAGAAAAAATCACAGCCACAGTAGATTTCTACATCCAAAGTCTCCTGAATGTAAAGAATATGATACATAAATTTTGTATTTATTGTAGTTTGTGTTTATTTTTATAAACATTTATTTTTTTTTTGTATTTATATGTAATTTATTGAAACTGAAAGATTAGGTGATAGCCCAGCTAATCAGTATCTGGAAGAGAGGAGTCAAACTTGGCTCTCTGGACTTCATTTTCAACCCTGAATGGTTCAATATTCAATTTTACCCCAAGAAATAGGATCCAGAGTTGGAATTGAAAGAATGCTTACTTACTGAAGGGGGTTGCTGTGGGGAGAAATTGGAACTTGTTAGACCAACATGGCAAACATCAACGTTTTAGCTTAATTTCAACCTCTCTTTGAGATACTAACCTATCAGTTTTCAGAACCACACAGACATTGGGAAGTTAATACCGATGATGATAGCAGCCACATAATTTGCCTCCATACCCTCCTGATGTTCTGGCTTTCCAGATGAAAAGCCTGTGATGAATTTAGCATTCTTGAAGATGGTGTGCAGTCTGCTTCTAAAATGGCAAACTACGGTTGGGTCTGTGTAACCAAAAAAACGAGAAAAGAGAGCTATTTTGTATCTCGTTTGGGTATATTGGTGATGGCCAATATTTCATGAAGCTAGAGGTGAGGTAGTGTAATAATTGAGCATTATTTAAAAGTGTAATTATTTGCATACCCAGGAGGGGTCAAATCTATGACCCACAATACATTTTAAACTGGATTGTGGCATACTTGGGAGTAAATGGGAAAGGTTAAACAACATAACAAAAATAAAATAGGAAACTACATATTAATACCACATAGGTTTTAAGTAAAAATACAGCCTTCAGGGATCCTTATGTGTAATTCAGTGGGCTCTGTTTCTATTCAGGGTAGTTAGGAAGTGCAGTGGATAGACCACCAGACCTAGAATCAGGAAGACCTGAGCCGCAGACACTAGCTGTGTGATCCTCAGTTTCTCCATCTGTAAAATGTGTTGAAGGAAATGGCAAAGCACTCCAGTATTTTTCCAGGAAAACCCCAAATGGTCTCATGAAGAATTACAACTGCAGTAATTAAAAAATGACATCTCTGTTCAAGTTTAACCTCACTACTTAAAGCTTTGTATAAGATGGGTTACAATGAAGGTAGATCATCCAAGGATTGCTGCAGACATCTATAATGGAATGAGCAAAAGAGGAGGGCAAAGGAAATTATGAATGATAGCCACGATTTTGGTGACCTAGAGCTATTAGAAGATCAATTTTCCTTGTGGGACACATAGGGTTGACTGATTTCTTTTATGAAATCACATGAAAATTAGGAAAAATTTAAGAAAGATCTCAAGCAATAAACCTAGTATAAAATAATGCCACCCAATTGAATCACAATTTCTATGTTATAGAAAAGTTCACAAAAATCTTCCTAATTATTTTTTGGGCAAATAAAAGAGAGAAACAAGCTGAGGGAGAAATTTATGGATTGGAATGTTAATGGAAACACAAAATATTAGCAAAGGTCATCTGCTCAACATTATCTAGTAGTAGTAGTAGTAGTAGTAGTAGTAGGTGGTGGTACTTCATTTAAATATTTACAAAGTGCTTTCTGTATGTTACCAAATTTGATTATTATACCACTACCATTAAGCCCATTTTACAGATGTTTAAAATGGGTCTGATGAAAGTTAATCTAACTTGGTTAATATCATACAGGTGATATATGAACCTCTGCAAATCATTTAACCCTGTTTATCTTATTTTACAGACAAAGAAACTGAATTGGAGAAGGAAATGGCAAGCTGCTGCAGTATCTTGGAGATTTGGTGAGATTTGAACCTAAGTCTTCCTAAATCCAAATCTTGTACACTGCTACCTATCTGCCCTTATTAAATCCAACCTAGACACAATGTGATTTTTTTTTCTATATGTACTAAGAGTTTTTTTAAAAAGGCACTTGTGATGTCATCACAATATATGAAACTCCAATCAAAACAGATGAGCAGCTTTGCAATAATCAATAATCTTGGACTTTCCTAGGGCCCTAAGAAATTACGTGACTTGAGACAAATGGCCAATGTATATTGGAGGCAAAACTTTCTGAGACTTCCTTCCTCCAAAGCCAACTTTCTAGGTGCTATACTATGCTGCATAGCTTATATAACAATATAAACATATATCATGTTGATTATTAATAATCATGTTATTTTATCAAGAAATGCAGACAATATAAATGACTAAAAATAGAGGAATAAATGGATTTTTCTTTTTAATGTAACAGAAAAAAATGATGGAGAGACCCGTTTTCAGTATACACTTTGCCTGTTGTCAGCCCATATGGAAGAAGTTGGGGAGCAAACTTTTAGAAAGTCATGATCTGTAATGGAAAGAACATGTTCCCCAAAGCAGAGCATGAACAAGATTGCTGACCACTTCTTAACTTGTTCTGATGAAAAGCTGCCTTTCTGATTGGCAACTGAGTAATAACGGAAGGAGAACCAAATTTCCACAAGAGCAACTCGTGGCCTTTTTCCATCTGACTGATTCTTATGGGGAAGATATGCTGTAAACTTTGGGACTGGAAGAGGCCCTGGGTCCCCCCACCTTCACTCCAAGAGGCAAAGGAGAAAGCCCTGTGGGAGATCTCTTTTCTGTTCTTAAGTGGATTTTCCAATTAGGCTGCAATGTTGTGAGCTTTACAGAATCTGTATAATTTCCAATGTCTAGATCTCTGGGTATTTCTTCTCTCAGATACCCTAATCTGGAAAAGGATGAAATCCCAAGCAACCTGTCTCACAGTAGGATAATATTGTATCAGATGACCAGAAAGGAAGGCCAATATAATCAAAAGTGAACTTGATTGGGCAAATGCTGTGTAGCAACTCACAATTCTTTCTATTAATAAAGGAGAAAGGAGAAAAAAAGACTAAAGTGGGAAAAATCTTTTTTTTTTTTGCAGAAAATATAATTTTACAGGGAAAAATATACTCAATGAAAATAAATAAAATTAATAACAAAATTAAAGATATTTAATGAAAATATTAATAATTTCAATAATTACCAGAGTCAAAAAAAACTTCCAGAAAAGTCATGTCATTCTTTGTATTTGTAATAAAATGCATGGGATAGACAAGAGAGTAATTCCTCGATAATTGTTTTAAATTGAATTTGTCTATGAGAAGACTTCTACTGCTCAACACTTGACACATCTCATTTGAGCCTCATAATGATCCTGAGAGATGGGTGGTGGTGTTCCCATTTTACAGTTGTCAGCATATTGTTGAGAATAGCTAGGTCTATCATAACTCATCATACAATTTTTCTATTACTGTGTATACACTGTTCTCGTGGTTCTGCTCACTTCATTCAGCATCAGTTCATATAAGTCTTTCCAGGATTTTCTGAAATCAGCTTGTTCATTATTTTTTATAGAACAACAGTATTTCATTACTTTCATATACCATCACTTATTCAGCCATTCCCCAACTGATGGGCATCTGCTCAATTTCCAATTCTCTACCACTACAAAAAGAGCTGCTACAAACATTTTTGTGCATGTGGGTCCTTTCCCCTTTTTTATAATCTCTTTGGGATATAGACCCAGAAGTGATACTGCTGGATTGAAGGGTTTGCACAGGTTTACAGCCCTGTGGGCACAAGAATTAAAAATTTTTAAATTTAGTTTGTCTCTAGTGTAATTAAAAAATACTATTAAAAGTGGGGGGGGAAGAAGTGGTTAATGATTCAATAATTCTACTTCTTTGGATAGAATTATGAAATAGACTTTAACAAAGTACATTACAAAGTCGTATGCTATTCTTATGGAAAAGATAGAGGTGAGCTAAAATACAATTCAATTTGAAAGATTTTAAAATGTTTAAATGGAAGAATCAGAAGAGTTTCCATGATTGGTTTTATATCAATTTCAAAGATAAAATCACATGTATCCAATGTGAATTCAAAAAATGAACTTACAAGAGATCCCTGTCTTCCATTAGCAAGTTCTTCTCATGTCCTTCATTTTGAAAAAGGGCCCCAGCCTACCCATCCTTCCTTTCTCTCCTGGATCTACTTTTGACTCTGAACTTTGCCACTGACCCTTATCTCCCTTCTACCCCTGATTTTATGCTATTTCTTTATTATCTTTCCTTATTAAAATGTGAGCTCCATAAAGGCAGGAGCTGTTTCTCTTCCTTGTATTGGTATGCTGAGTACTTTGCACAGTGCTGGCACGTAGTAAATATTTAATAAATGCTTATTGAGTGTTGACCTGCAATAAAATTGGTGAGGTTTGGTCAGTATTAGGATCTGGCAAACAAAAAGTTAAACTACATTGAGAGCCATTATTTTCAGGAAAAGGGAGGTGACAGAGCCTCTATATTCAGTCCTGGTCAGACTTGATTTAGAATATTCACTTTGGGTACCCCATTTCAGGAAGGATGTTGATAAGCTGGAACGTGTCCAGAGAAGGGCAACCAGAATGACAGACCTTGAATCTATCACATGCAGATCAATTGAAGGAAATGGACATGATTAGCCTAGAGAAGTGAAGCTTGCAGTGGGGTAGGGAGACATGATAGTTATCTTCAAACAGCTGGAAGACAGTTATGCAAAGAAGAATAAATTCTATTTTGTTTGGTCCCAGAGGAAACAATGGATAAATGGAGCAGAGAGGAGGTAAATTTTGGCTTATCGTGTTTTGTTTTGTTTTTTAGTGTCCTAATGAAATGAAATGGATTGCCTCAAGTGAATTCCCCCTTGAACAAAGACTTGTTGAGTTCTTATCAAGTAAGTTTTTTTTTTTTTGAGAGAATTGTTAAGGTATAGATTTGACTAGAAGTTCCCTAAGGTCCTTTCCAATTTGTAGAATCTGATGCTGGGATTATTAAATACAGCAGTAAAAGCTATTTTTTTTCCTGGGATTTTCGAGATGGTGCCGTTGTACTTTGCTGTGGTTAGAGCAAAACTCTCTCAAAATAAGCTCTAGAGAACTAAGGATTGCCATGTGTCTTATTTCAAATTGCTTAACCTTGCTGTGTCTTCTCCAGATGCAAGGTGCCCTGTAATAATGATAAATGAGTCCATAGGGGTCATTGGATTAATTAAATCCACCATTTTCTCAAATCCTAATCATTGCATGCAACATATTGGCCACATTTTAAGGACCTTTAGCCAAAAATCAAATATGCTCTGGCTTGACTTCATATTAATGGTGTTCCATCAATAATAAACACCACTATAGGGCCAACACATGTGGTTGAGTGTTGGCAGCGATATTTGTGAATAATGAGAATGTGCTTGGAGGTATAGACTCACAGAATATTAGCACTTAAATGAACTTTGGAGATCATCTAGTTTGACTCTTTTTAATCTTAAAAATGACAAAGTGGAGAAGGAAAGATCCAGAGAGGGAAACAGACATGCCCAACATGGTTAGGAGACCCACAATCATGGGGCTTTCTGTCATGGTCTCCCAGTCCATAGTTTGTTCTACTATGGGGAACAGCTTTCCTTTACGGTAAAATTTCATCCATTTTCTTGACAAAGGAGTGAATAACTGGTCCCACGGTCCCACAAAGTTTGGGACTAAGACAACATCATCCTTTGGAGAGACTTTTTTTCAGCACTATCTCACAGAAGCCCGTGTTTGAGTTCTGTAGAATTTTCATTGGAATGAGAAAGTCTTTTAAGATGATGTAGATCAAGCCTGACTTGGGCCAGTTTCACAGTAATTTAGGTCCAAATTGAGAATGACATTAGGGCCCAGAAATTTCTGACCTACAATTTTCCTAAAATGCCCCCCAGATTTCATATAATAGTTACCAGAAGGGGGTTTACTTGGATAAGGAAGAGGAGGGAATACAGATAGTAACTGTAGATATAATATCTCGTAACATTCATATACTATAACTCATTGAGTCATTTTCCAGCTGATGGGCATCCACTCAGTTTCCAGTTTCTTGCCACTACAAACAGGGCTGCCACAAACATTTTTGCACATGTGGGTCCCTTTCTCTCCTTTAAGATCTCTTTGTGATGTAACAAATAATATATTTGTAAGGGGGGAAAGGTCTTAGTATGTACCTAGCACATAGTAGGCACTATGTCAATATTTATTCCTTCTTAACTATTTTAATTAAACCCCTTACCTTAGAATTCCTGTGCCATATCACTTGGTATGGGCAGAAGTATATTGGAGTCTCAGAACAGTGAATATGACTAGAAAGTTACATCACCAGTGTCTCAAAACTTACTGATTTTTTTTTTTTTTGCTGAAAGATACAACCACTACCAAATGGTTTAGAGGAAGTCTTACAGGGTACATGGTCCTAAATTCCATTTCTAGGGCTGTAATGAGTCCTCAGTCCATGGCAGAATCTACTTTCTCATTTTCCCCTAATTTCTCTTATTTCACCAGAGAGACTCAGACTCCTTGTTTTTAATAAGAATTCATTTAATTCAGCCTCTTTCCCCCACCTCCAGAAACTTAACTTCTATGTACTAGGAGGAAGCACATTTTAGGAGAAAAGAGTCCTTGAACTCAGAACTTTGATTCAGATCTTCTTTCAATTGAGCACTAAAAGTTCTATATCCTTGGGTAAATCCCTCCTAGTCACCATTCCCTCTTTCATAAAAAGGGGGGGTGTGGGTGATTGTACCAACAGATGCAGGATGAAGCTCATTGTGAGAATGCAGCGAGTTGCTGGATATGGGGGGCTTTGTAATCCTACAATTCTTTCTCATTAAGTTTTGAGTTGCTGCTTTGTTCCTCCTCCTAAATGCCATATCTGATTAGATATTTTGTTCTTGAAATTCTCCATCATCTGACTGATGTCGTTCTCTCTGGACTTAGGCTGGTTTGCAGGTGTCCAGCAAGCTCTCTCATCAGGACATATTTAAGTCTTCAGCAGCTTCTTTGGACTTTCCAGAGGTGGCTTTCCATTGGCCTAGACCTCAAGAATCCAGGATCAGCTTTACAAGTCAAATCAATCTAAGCAGCATTTATTATATAACTGTTATATGCAAAACATGGTGCTGAGAGATACATATATGCATGTGTATGTATATGAACACATTATTTCTCTAATTCCCTGACTCTGGGAAACTTATTTTAATCATGAAAACAATGTGCACCTAGTAATTCTTTTTATTTAAAGTAGTCTCTAACCACTTAAAATTATAAAGTTGTGCTTTGAAGGGAGCCTCTCTTGATGTTTTATTATGTAATATTTTGTATTTTGTTAGGAAATACCTTAAGAAGCTTTCTATGTTGAAAAATTACCCTTTATATGTTTTGAAAATAAAGAACTTCAATAAAAAAAAGAAACTTTCTATACAATGCCTAGAGTGTCAGAATCATTATCCTTCCAATATACCATCACCAACAGAATATAAGTCTTCAGGAATATCTCTCAGGGAATACCTTGGACAGGGCAAGAGGGGGTTAAAGGAAGAATTCTCCATCTATCTTAAATCCAACCACTTTACATTTGGGAAACGTGAGATTGCACATTTCTTTTCTTCCTTTAATACTTCCTTTAGTATTAATAGAATTAATAGAAGTAATAAACTTGCTTTAAACTTGAAGTGTCTCTGGAGAAGGGGAAGAAGGATGTTTTATCTAAGTATAATCCAAGTGGCACAAGGCAAAAAACTAACTATATTTGGAATAAGAGCCCCTGAATTCAACTACTTCTGCTCTGACCTTACAAATTGCTGAGCTTCTCTGGATCTTGGTATACTCCTCTATAAAGTGGGGTGGGGAAAGGACCTTACAAATGATCTATAACCTCCATTCTCCTCTTAAATCTATGAAAATCCAGGATGATCAAATTCTGCTCATCCTTTATAGTTCTTTAGAATTGGGTAGGATCTTATAGTCATCTCGTTCTTTCTTTCATTTTATTAATGAAGGATGAGACCTAGAAAAAAGTTCTTTCAAATTATTTTTAAAAATCCAATTCACAAACATTTAACCTCAGTTGCTCATGGTATTGAAAGTAAAAAGACGGAGAAAATGTCTCATAGAAATGTATAAAGTCTAGCAAAATAAATCCTCATATTACGTGACAAAAAATATACTTCTCTTCCCTGAGTCCATCTCTGTCAGGAGGAGGGCAGTCCACTTTATTGCTGGTCCTCTAGAATTGTGGCTGCTCATTGTGTGGATTAGTTCTTAAGTCTTTCAAATACATGATAATGTATAACCTATAATATATAAGTATATAATATCTAATATGATTTATTCTTCTTTTTTTCCCCGCTTCATTATATTTCAGTAAAGCCTAGAAAATCTGAATAGTTGTCAGGGTACGCGGATACTGAGGTAGGATAATCGGAATTCAGACCCCTGGTCTAAAGTCACCCCAGATTCAATGTTCTTTCCGCTGTCATATAGTTTGCCCACCCAGATACGATACAAAACTCATCCAAATATCATCGAGACGCTGAGATGGGAGTTAGACAAACACAGTTCCCGTCTACTCACATGGCAATGAGCTCTTAAAGCAAATTGCTGCCAAAGTGAGTAAAACTGCCCGCCATCCGTGTTTGGTCTAGACACTGGCCGCGATGCAGAAGCCACCCTGGATCTTCTGAAAAGATCCAATTTAGATAAGAGGCTGGGCCTGCCAAGGCTCTGTGGTTCAGCTCGGGAGGTTTGGAAAAGCGGTTAAGAGTGACATTTGACCCCAGCTAAGGATAATGGAACGTCTCAGACGCACAGATGAACCCAAAGCTTCTGGAACCAGAATTCAGTCTTTATTCCCCAACCAATCCCTAGAACCTCTTTTTTTCCCCTTTGTGTAATGTCGCTCCTCCAACCCCTGGACTTTTAAGAACCTTTTCCAAGAAAGGGTCTTCTACTCACTGAGAACATGAACCTTTGTTTCTACTTGTTATATGTTTATTGAAATAATCTCTTAGATACAAGTAGAGTGGCCCTAATTTGCCCTCTACTTATTATATATTTATTGAAATACCCTCTTAGATGGAGGAAGAGTGACCCTAATTTGCTTTGAAAATGTAGTCAGTGAAGGAGAGCAAGCATTTTGAATTCCTTTTACCAAAAATTTATTTTTAAAAATGTTTCCTGACTCCGAGGTAAAGAATCTGATGATTTTGGACTGGGGATGCACTTGTGGGTTTTAAAGTGTGTGCAATGAGATGTAAGCCATTGGGGTTTTAGAAGCAGGCCCTCTGTTGAATGATGGTTCATCTGACCTCAGCGTTAAGCCCAGCCAAGTGGAGCATGCACACTTCCCCCAAAAAGGCCTCGTGCTTTCTGGCCTCTGGACCTTGTTCCATTCCAACCCCTTTGCGCGGAATGTTCTGCCCCGAGTCAGGAGCCTCCTCCCGGGTCCAGCTCAGTCCCTCGCCCTTTCGCAGGTCATGTGGAAATGCTCCCGACCGGTATACGCTGGGTTTCTCTCAAGGGAGCATCTTCCTCCTCACACCCCCTTTAGTAACGAGCTACAGGAAGCCCTTTAAAACAACACCGTCCCTGCACTCAAAAAGCTTCCCCCCTCCTGGGGGCACGGGACCCCAAACAGACACCCGAAATGTACCGAGTTATGGATCCCCAGCCTCCTCCAAGGCTTAACTTTCTGTAAAGGTCATCCTGGATCCTGCAGGGATCAGAATCCACTCTCCCCCAAGTGATCCATAGATGCAGTAATATCGTTAGGGCAGCGAGATTAGAGCCTTCTGATTCAGGAAAGCTCATCTTCCTGAGTTCAAATCTGGCCTCTGACACTTACTAGTTGTGTGATCTTGGGCAAGTCATTCTACTCTGTTTGCCTCAGTTTCCTCATCTGTAAAATGAGCTGCAGGAGGAAATAAAAAGACCACTTCAGGATCTTTGCCAAGAAAACCCCAAATGAGAAGAATTGGTGGAAATGACTGAAATCACACACACACATACACACACACACCACACATATACACACTCTCTCTCTCTATGTATGTATCTATATACATATATCTCCAATTATATATTTATTTCACATACATATATATATTCATATATAATCTACTTCCAGTTACATATTTATTTCACATATACATGCATACCTACATCATGTATATGTACATATAAGTATACACGTATGCAATATATACATTTGTACATATGTGTGTACATAAGCATTGTGTATATACATATGTGTGTGTAAATACATATATATATGTATGCATGTGTGTGTATATTATATATATATGTGTGTGTGTGTATATATATATATACACACACATATATACATATATACATATATATATACATATATATATATATATATAATATATATATATATATATATATATATATGTATGTATATATGTATATATATATATATATAAATATCTGTTGACATAGATGGGTCCTGGGTCTGATATTTATATCACTAGTTTCCTAGCTTTCTCCTCTGTCATGTGATACAATGGTAAAAACTTATGCCTTATTACACAATTCCCCAATCCTCCCCAATAGGTCTTGAACAACCATATATAACATTATTCATGTTGACACAGAGACTAGACAAGTTAAAAATCCCAGTTCTTCCAGTTGTGAGATCTTAGTGCAAATCAGTTTCCTTCTCTTACAGTAGTTGCCACAAGGATCAAATGAGAGCCGGCCCACCAAGCTAGTGTGAACACGAGAGTAACGCAAACATTAGCTCTTATTCCCAAGGTGTCATAGGGACTTAATACATACTCCTTCCACGTCCGGGACCCTTTATCCGAGCAGATAAAAGAAGAAATCCTCTTCACAGTAAACTGAGGCTGTGCTCACGGCCTCCAGGGCAGGGCTCCCAAGAAGCCCCCCGGGCCAGAGTGGACCCTTCCCCCTAGTCTCAGGATTCTTCGATTTTAACCGGCCCCCCGGTGTGCTAGGCTAGAAGGTGTTTTGTTTCTTTTAATGATTTCAACTAAGGACAACATCCTGTTTTCCAGGAAGAAAGGGCTTTAAGAAGTATTTTTTCTTTTCAGAGAAGCAACAAACTCTTTTATAATCACATTTTGAAGAGTTAAGTGCAAATGAATCAGAAACAGACGGCTTAAATTTTCCTTGAAATTCATACAGGCTGCGAATGATGGGGGGGGGGGCTCTGAAGTGGAGGTGATAGGAGTTTTCCAGCCTTTTGGGTTCAATAAAATCTGCGCCGAGCGCCAAGCTGCAAGTGGGGCCAGATTCATCCATCCTTTCCAAAAGGCTCCAAGGGGCTGGCTGTGTCTTGGAGTGATGGAATCACACACAATGTCAGGGCTGGGAGGGGGCTTAGAACAGGGGATGTCAGGGCTGGGAAGGGCCTGAGAATGGAGGATGTCTAAATGGACTGCCTTATGGATCAATTCATCTCATCCATGGCATCCGTTTGTGGACTATCAGTTCCAAACATGGGCTGTCTTCCTCTACCGTTATGTAAACTCCTCCAGGACAGGACTTGCCTCACATTGGTAAATGAAGCACCTAACATAATGCCTGGTATACAGTAAGTGTCTCATTAATGCTTTTTCATGCACTCATTAAAATGCCTTTTGCCACCTGTGTCCCCTTAGGTCAGTCACCTATGACCCTCATTTCTCATCCACAAAATGAGGTTGGACGGTCCCTTCTAGCCTACAGCTTTGGTCTCATGATCCCACCATCAGAATCTTTCATGTCTAAAACCCAAAGGATCAGTTTCTTCCCCCTTCCCTTCCCATAGTTCAGTTGGCGGAGCTCCCAGACCCACACTCAGCCAGCCTGCATCTCTTGGAGCTGGAAACTCTGGTTTTTCCTTTCTTTCACCCCAGGCCTCAGCCCACCCCTTCCCAAGTTTTCTCCTCTCACCTCTCTTCCTTCTCCGGAGCCTCCCTGCCTCCTGTCCGATTCCTCCAGGGCAGCCTCTGGCCTTTCCTATCCTGGATCTATCCCGAGCACAGCTGACGAAAGAAGCCCCATCGTGGTCCATTGGTCTGATCTCATCCCACTCCTGTTCCAAACCCTCCCCTGGCTCCTGAGAGCACGTGAAACTCCTCCCAGCGCTGTGACCTCGCTGACGGTCCCCTCAGAGCCGCTCCTTGTGGCCATGTCTGGCTGGATTCTCAGACTCCACATTCCCTTAAAAGGCTCCCGGGTCCTTTCCTTTTGCCCCCATTGCCTCCTGCCTTGGATCTGGTGTCCCTGCCCGATGGACGCCGCATCCCTGCTCCATTAAACTACAAGCTTCTTGAGGGAATTCCTCTCTATATTCAGGGTCCCTCACAGAGGAGAGATGGGGTCCATGTTTGGGGAGTGCCGACTAGAAGGGACCCTCTAGACACAAAATACAGTGATTTATCCCAGGCCCCTCAGTGGATCAGTCTCAGAGCCAGGAATAGCATCCTCTCCCCCTTCCTGCTGGTGGACTTGAACTGAAAGGAATAAATGTCCCACTTTAACTGCCCCCCTTGAAGCTTCACCCACCCCCTGTTTCAAAAAACCAGTTCAAAGTTAATAAGTTTGGGATTTTTTTTTAATGAAGTCAGCCTTAGAAGTTCCTAAAATGCCAAAAAATAAAAAGTGGGGGCATCTTGTTGGGGAGGGAGAGAGCCTGGATTCTGAAGCTGCTGTGTTTGGGGACCCCCGTTTGTTCCTTTGGTGATGAGGTCTCCCCCTCTCTGCTGATCTCGTTTCCCTTTCTTTCTCTGAGGGACTGTCTGGGGCCTTCCTGGCTCCAGGGGACCATCCTGTGGCCTTGAGTATGTCACTTCCTACAGCCAGAAGAATAAAGACAGTTTGCAAAGGAAAGATGTAAATTAAGACCAATTAACAAGCAAGTAATTATTAAAGGTTTACTATATACCAGACACTCTGCTAGGTTCTGGACATACAAATACCAAAAAAACTACACACAAACAAAAATCAAAATGCACAACAATCCATCTCTTCTCTCATGGGATTATGGGAGCCAGAAGTGACCGCAGAGATCCTCCACTTTATAAGGGGGACATGGAAGATCTGAGGGCCTTTTTAAGGGGCTTGCCCAAGGTCACACAAGGAGAATCAGAGGTGAAATTTGAACCCAGACCCTGACCCCAACCTGAAGCCTGTTCCCTCTTATGTCTTTGGAAGGGAGTCATTCATATGTTGTCAATATGCCATATAACAAATAAGAATAAGAGGCAGGAGGGGATGATGAAAAGAGAGCTGGACGTGGAGTCAGGTACCCCTGGATTGTATCAAATGAAATTTGAAAAGTCTACTTTCTGCCTTTTCAGGACTTATGGAATGGGACGCAGGGAGAAGTGGGCACAGATGGCTCGGGATCCCATTATCTCAGCCCAAATCAGAGCTTCTCCCAGTCATTCTGCCCAAAGCACCTCCCATTTAGAGTCACAATCTGATCATCACTTTCCCTCCAGCTTTCCCCCAGCCCTCACCCATAGATCTAATCTATGGCGCTAGCTCCTAATCACTCTCCCTGGTCAGGTTTCCCCACCTTCCACTTGTTCCTCCACTCAGTTGCCAAGGTGATTTTCCTAAAGGTGAGTCTGGCCGGTCCTTTCCCTGCTCATATGCTCCAGTGACTCCCTCCTCCCGAGGGGAATATTGTTTCATTTTTATCTCAGCCCTTCCAATGCTCTCTTTTACATTGTCTAGCTTTCCTCCTTATAACCAAAGTAATAGGTTCTCATGATTTATAAATTGGTAAATATAAAAGAGAGAAAAACTATATAACAGCCACTAATGTGATTCTCCAAGCAGCCTTGGGGAGAGCGAGCCTTGATTCCCTGTTGAACAGTTTTCCAAGCACTGACCTCAGCTCTCTTGGGCCATGGGAGCAGGAAGGGTGGGCGTATCCCCAAGGCACTTTTGTGCTCCCACTGAAAACATCCTGCTTTGCCTTAACAGAATCCATTTGTGGACCCTTTTCATGCTCACTAATTCAAAACGCATTTTGATTTTATAAGGAAATTTCTTTGTGAATGGTTGGATGGAGAGGCTTTCTGGAGCTACATCCCCAGTCTTTGCTCTGCTCTCTGAGCCGCCTGGGCCAACTTCTTGTCTTCTTGGACGCCTTACGTGCTCCTCCCTCCAAAACCTGGTATAAGTCGTTCCCCCGCCTCTGTGCCTTCCTTCCTTCCCACCATAATTATTTCTAAATGGAAATGATAGTGGAATTCAAATGCTTTCTTCGACTCCAAGAAACCCTTTGGCCTAATGAGTCACTTGTATTTACCTAATATTAAAAAATCATTGATTGTAAAATCTCGATGAATTGCCAGACTGTATGTAATAACAACTGGCTCTTTCCTGGGCTGTCAACAGCCTTGTGGACATTCCACACTTGATGGCATCATAAATTCAACGTATCCAAACCTGAACTCATTATCATCCTCCCCCTTCTGAAATTCCCGCTTCTGAATTCTGAAATTCACAACCTAGGAGTCATCCCTGAATCTTCATTTCCATCCCCTCACATCTCCAGTCTATTGTCAAGCATGTCCCAGCATCTACTATGTCCCCATTTCTCCAATCCATCAGCTGCCACCTTAGTCCAGCCCTCGTTTCCTTGATTATTACAATTACCTTCTAATTGGTGACTCCTCCAAGGCCCAATTGAAAGCCTTCTTCCAAAGTGACTTTGATTAAGGAAAGGTCTGATTGGGTCTTCTCAAACCCTTAATCTATAAACTCCCATGGCTCCCTATTACCTCAGGATCCAGGAGAAAGTCCTCTGACATTTAAATTTCTTCAGTCTGGGTCCTTCTTACTTTTCTGCAAATACTTTGTGACCCAGTTATAATAGGGCCTTACTTCTCTTAGGACAGGTCATTCTCACTCCTGTCTGTGTCTTTTCCTGAGTTGCCCCTGAAGCCTCCGAATGCTTTCTTTTCTTAAGTTGAGATCTTTTCTCTTTCTTCAATTCTCAGATCAAATTTCATTTTCTGAAGGAGACATATTCAGGTTCCATTACCAGTTAGTGCCTTCCCTCCAAATTATCTTTCTGCCCCTTCTATAAACCTATTTAACTTTCCAAATTACCTTTTATCAACTCTACCTCTTTATAAACCTATTTATTTTTCCAAATTACCTTTTATCAACTCCACCTCTTTATAAACCTATTTATTTTTCCAAATTACCTTTTATCAACTCCACCTCTTTATAAACCTATTTATTTTTCCAAATTACCTTTTATCAACTCCACCTCTTTATAAACCTATTTATTTTTCCAAATTACTTTCTTTCATCCCTGCTTCTTGTATAGACCTATTTATCTTTCCAAATTACCTTCTATCAATTCTGCCTCTTGTACAGACCTATTTATCTTTCCAAATTACCTTCTATCAATTCTGCCTCTTGTACAGACCTATTTATATTCCTATCTTCCAAGATTAGATGGTGAGCTCTCTGAGGGCAGGGACTTTTTTGTCCCTTCTTTGTATCAATGGCTTGTATATAGGAAGTGTTTGAGAAATGTTTCCCAATTGAGATTACGAACCTGTTTTCTTACATTGTCCTCTAGGAGACTCCCAGTAACCCTATGAAATAAGACATGGAGAGCCGTCTTCCTGATCTGCAATGAGGATAATGAGGTACCGACAAGGAAACGGCCTGCCCGCGGGCACCCAGCGAGTCCAGGGCAGACTTGGCTTGGCATGTGTCCTCCAGACTTTGCCACAGAGCTTTTCTTTTGTTCCATGATCCCCTTGGGCGGTGAGTCTGGGGAAACCCAGATTCAAACCTGATTTAAAGGCATAAAGTAAAACATGGAGGATGAAAAGGAAACCAATTATGTTGAATTACTATTACAAACTATTTTTCAAAACGCCAAAAATAAATTCATGGACTCCAAGTTAAGGTATCCTGCTCTAAATCCTTGGGATTGCCCATCAAACTATACTAACTAGGCAAATCCCATTTATAAATTTTGTAGACGAATTTTGTAAAGTGTCCCCTTCACATGCCTCACACAACAAATCTGTGAGTTGGGTGCAATGTTATTTTTCATGTATATGTTATAGATAAAGGAGAAATGTATCTCAGAAATTTTATGTGTATCCCCTACCAAATCCAGGGCTTTATTCACTCCCCTCCGTCCTCCAGCTGCCCAATAATTTTCCATGGACTTTTATTAGAAATTCTTGGAGATGGTTTGCCTTGCAGAGCAAATGGGGGTGGGTGGAGGAGGAAAGAATTGGCTCAAAAATATAATTTTCTGATTAATATCACATATTTTAAGTGTGATTTTACGAGGGGAAATATTGCATCATTTTATTATTCTCGCAAATTCGAAAATAAAACTTGTTAGGGTTATTTTAACCATTTTCAATAGACTCAGATCTTTGGAGGGATATTTTGTAGCTCATACACAAACACACATACACACCCATATACATATAATTTTATATATTTACACACACACACACACACACACACACACACACACACACACACACAGATACTAGCACAAAGCTAGCAGCCTGGCATTTAAAGCTCACATGGCTTCTGCCTACTTTTCCAGATTTATTATACACAGTGAATTTGAGACAAGCAGGCTCCCTAACTATTTCCTGACTTTCTATTCAGTTCAATTCAAAAGAACCCATAGTGAATTCAATTTTTTCTTCAAAAAGCATTTACTGATGTACCAATCATTGCGCGAGGCACTGGTGATACAAACATAAAAATGAAGATGTCCCTGCCCTCAAGGAGCTTCCATTCTACTGAGGGGATGTGAAATATACACAGATCAGTAAATAAAAAATAAGCTGAAAAACATGGACATTTTTGGGAGGTGGGAAGCAGTAAATAAATATACAGGGTAACCTTTATGTTGGACCATGAAAGAAAGTGCCAAAGTATACAGTGGAAACTGTGATTCCTAATTAAGAAAGGAAAGTGACCAAAGGACGTAGACTTCTCAGAAGTCCCTTCCCCATCTATGAGGAACTCTTTCTTCAAGAAGAATATGAGAATACTGGGAATATTTTGGGCATGGCAAATCGCATGCTACAGATACTACCAAGCATATACACACACACATAAATAAGCATTTATTAAGTACCTATGTCAGTCGCTATGCTAAGCATTTTATAAATATTATCTTATTTGGTCTTTATATTTAAAATTATATTGATATCTTTTGTATTTATATCACTTAATATTATCTTTTGCGTCCCTTACTCTCTCACTTCTTAGAAAGTTTAGAATAAAGAAAAAAAGAAAAAGAAAAGCTCTTGAGAAACATACAGTAGCAATGGCCAGAATTATTTAATGCTTTAAAGTTTGCAAAGCACTTTGCACATATTATTTCAATTTATTCTCACAACAGCCATGTGAGAAAGATGCCATTTTCCCCATTTTACAGTTGAGGAAACTGAGGCTGACAGAGATCAAGTGACCAGGCCAAGATTGTACAGCTAGTAAATTTCTGAATCCAGATTTAAAACTCAGGTCTTCCTGACTTCAGACCTAGTGCTCTATCCACTAAACCAGCAGTATCTCCCTGATCTACTTAGATAAATTAGTGTCCTTGGGAAAAGGGAAATGACTACAGGCAATAGCATTGGGTTACACGGTTAAATTTTTCTAAGAAATGGTGAATACGAATCAAACACTACAAGGAGCTGAAATTCCCTCAGCCAGCAAATCCTTGCTCACTTACCAAGAGACATAACTAATCTTAGTATAGAGTGTAGGCTCATTTGTAAAATATAGATCGGGAAGGTAACGGAAGACTGAGTCACAGAACAGCAAAAAAAAAAAAAAAAAAAAAAAAAAATCCAGGAGGAAACCCATCTTTAGAGAACATGGTATGAAATGAAATTCAGTCTGATCATCTTGTCTTTACTGAGCCATCTTGACTCCCCCTCCTCTCAAGTCTAATTATCTTAAGAGTAATTGAAGATTAAATTTTAAAAAGGGCAACAAAGTTAGATCCAAATATGATGTGCTGGTGATAATTGGTTAATGGATCAGTTCTGAGATTAGTTCATCCTTGAAATCATTTTATGGTTCTATTGAATCAGCATTTCCTCTTTGCCTCCATTTTGCACGGCTCAGCCAAATCCTTCTGGATCTCTGTCTTCTGGAAAACCAGAGTCGGAGCTTGATATATTATTTTACTGATTGTCTAGAGTTAAAGTTAAAAATTGTCTAGCATTTAAAAAAAAAAGTAATGGAAAAATATCAATACTGATTGGCTAGGGTTTAAAAAAAATAGTGATGGAAAAAAATATCAGTAACGCAAAAGTCCAGATCTGTGTCTTCTGGAAAACCAGAATTGGAGCTTGATATATTATTTTACTGATTGTCTAAAGTTTAAAAAAAAAGTGATGGAAAAAATATCAATAAGGCAAAAATCCAGATCTGGGTCATGTGGAAAATCAGAGTTGGAGCTTGATATATTATTTTACTGATTGTCTAGAGTTTAAAAAAAAAGTGACGGAAAAAATATCAATAATGCAAAAGTGCAGATCTGTGTCTTCTGGAAAACTAGAGTTGGAGCTTGATATATTATTTTACTGATTGTCTAGAGTTAAAGTTAAAGATTGTCTAGCATTTAAAAAAAAAAGTAATGGAAAAATATCAATACTGATTGGCTAGGGTTTAAAAAAAATAGTGATGGAAAAAAATATCAGTAACGCAAAAGTCCAGATCTGTGTCTTCTGGAAAACCAGAATTGGAGCTTGATATATTATTTTACTGATTGTCTAAAGTTTAAAAAAAAGTGATGGAAAAAATATCAATAAGGCAAAAATCCAGATCTGGGTCATGTGGAAAATCAGAGTTGGAGCTTGATATATTATTTTACTGATTGTCTAGAGTTTAAAAAAAAGTGATGGAAAAATATCATTAATGCAAAAGTGTGTCTTGCATCCGTTTTCCCCCCTGGGGAGTCGGTTCTTAAACATTTATCAGAATATCTCTGGGTTTTGCTGTCATGCACTCGCAGCTACTGTGCTGCTAATGTAAGGGATCCCACCCCCGACTCCTTCAGGGAAAAATTCAGAAAGTTCTGAAAGGTTTAACAGACAGGAAGTGAAAGAAGGGGCTTGCTGAGTCACTTCTGCCTAGGTTCCATGAGTGGGCTGCTTCTGGTGGTTTAGTGGTAAGTCCTTTCTGATGAAATTTGGATGCAGCCTCGGCCTCGTCTCCCCCAAAATCTCAGAGCTGTGAGAGCTGATTTCTCCAGGAGTGGCCAAAGTGGGGCTGAGAAGCCATGGTCGGGGAGAGAACCTCGGGAGCCTGCTGGCCACCCGCCATCACCCTGACCACTAGCCAAATCCTGTGGTGGCCCTTGCTGGCCCTTATGCTCATTCCATGAGCATGTTGGACAACTGGCCTTAGCACCAGAAAGCTGCCTCTGATGCATACTCAGGGGATTCCAGGGCTCTTTAGCAGGGAGGTGCCCAAGCTGTGGGCCACTATATATTCACGTTTCAAGGAGAAACATTTAAATAAATAAATAAAAATACACTACCATGTTGAGAATGTTAATTTGCTGTTTTCTTTCTTTCTTTCTTTCTTTCTTGCTGGGGAAATTGAGGTTAAGTGACTTGCCCAGGGTCACACAGCCAGGAAGTGTTAAGTGTCTGAGACCAGATTTGAACTCAGGTCCTCCTGCCTTCAGGGCTGGTGCTCTATCCACTGAGCCCCCCAACTGCCCCCAATTTGCTGTTTTCCAATCAATATTGGGCCTCCAGAATTCAGTTTCTATTTGAGTTTGATTTCACTGCTCTAGGTAACTCTCTAGGACTTGGAAATGCAAAGCATGTGCCAATTTTCTTAGGTTGATCGATAAAATGACAGATCCAGTTCCCCTAAAAAGCTTATTCCATACCCCTCTCCCAAATATATTCTTTTCCATGAACCAACCAGGTTTTGATCCTGATAGAACTTAACCAGGGAATCACCTAGTCTTTTAATTTTTAATTGGAAAAGAAGCTCCTTCCATTCCATCCCCACGTTCCTCAAGTGTTTCCCGATAACACTTCTCATTTTTTCTTCCCCATTCAGAGAAGGTTCAGACATAAGATAGCCATGGGAAATGGCACTTGTAGCCATTCAGTTTGTGTGCCATTTATTACGGATTTGTGTATCATTTATTAAATATTTCCTATTTCTATTACATTTATGAAGTAATTTTATTTCTCAGGCACTCTTCTAGGAACTGGGGGTCCAGAGAAAATAAAACAGCTCCTTCAAGTGACTCATAGTAGGAGAGACAAATATATATATATATGTATATATATATTTGTCTCTCCTAATATACACACATATATATATATATATATATATATATATATATATATGTATATATAGTGTCATCAATCTATTTTTTTCAGTATCTACTGGATGCTCAGCACTGTGCTAAGTGCTAGGGGTACAAAATGAGGTGAAAGCCCTTTTTTTTTAGGAATATGATAATCCAGTGGAGTGTATAAAGGATAAATATAAAAAATACAAATCCAGGCCCTAAATATAAGATAGTTTGGGAGGAAAGGCACTAGCAGTTGGGAGAGGGTTAGGAAAATCAGGAAAGACTTTAAAGTAGCACTGATTACCTTTACTAAACCCTAACACAGGGCCCGACACATAGTAGGTACTTAATAAACATTCAGTGATTGAGTGATTGGTGGTAATGATACTGAGCTTTGTATGCTTACTAATCTTCCCAGGTAGGTTAGTGTAAACATTAGCAGCCAGAAGAGAGGCAAGGGTTCCAGGAAAAAAAAGGTAATTGTTACTTTCCACTCTGGCCTGGAGATCCTGAGTTAAATTCTAGGTGCCATAGTTTAAAGAAAGACATTGAGAGAACTGCTGGAGAAGATCCAGAGAAAGGCAAACAGGGCAGTTAAAAATGTTAAGACCATCACACAAGAGAAGCAAAAAACTAGAGAAGTTGAACTTGGAGAAGAGAAGTTTGTCACAAGATCGATTTTTTTTTTTTCAGTTCTTTCGAAGGGGTGTCCTGGCAAAGAGAGACTGGAGTTTCTGCTTGCCCTCGTGAGAGCCAAGTAGAAAGGATAATGGGAGGTGACACATTCAGACTTTCTGATGAAAAACTTTCTAATAATGAGAATCAAATATGAAACGGGCTGCTTTAGAAGGCCCCCTCATCTAACCCTAAATACGATATTGTAGAATTCAATCTGGATGTCGGGGGAATATGATTTGAACGAGATGGTCACAGAAATCCTGAAGTTCTCTGATTATCGGCCCGTTCCATATTAGGAAACTGAAGCTCAAAGAGAGTAAAGATGTATTATGATCTGCAAAAACACTTGACGAAACCCATCAAAATAGATTCACTTTTTGTGCTTTTCTAGAGCTGGGTCGAGATTGTAAAAATCTCCAGGCAGACCAGACACTGCTACCTGAAGATCTGTAGTGACCGGTCTTCTCCGAGGCAGATTTGGCTGTATCGAGGCACCTGCCCCCTCCCCATTTAAACCACATCTGTTTATCATGTTATCTGTTCCACGGACTGTGACCAGCTCGGAGTCCCCTTCGTGGATCTCTTTCTTCAGATAACACAAGTTCTCAGCTCAGGAGGAGGTGACTGATAGCCCAATTGCCTCAGCAAAAAAAGGAAAAAAAATACGTCTTGAATTAATTCTTTCATGTGCCTTTTTATCTCATTGGCGTTTCTTAACAACCCTGAGAGATGGGTGCTTGGATATACCCATTTTATAGTTGAGCTCCAGCTCAAGGCTTATATATATTTGTGGATTTCAGGGTCACACAACATGTAAATCTCTGCTTTCTTTGATAGTTTATACCCAAGTTTTTCCCATCCCAAATCCACTATTCTATCCACTATCAGTGCAATCCTAGGGGAAGCAATGAATTTGGACTGAAAACAGGCCTTCTGACTCCCAAGATAGTGTTCTCTCCACCATATTTTATTTTGATGTCACAGGATTTCAACATACGATCTTATTTCCCCAATATTCAAATGCTCCAGAACACAGTATTAAGCTTGAAAAATAAGGGAAAGATAATGGGATCCACAAGAGCTGTCACCTCACCCTGTCACTAACGTCGATATTTATATTAATCCAATGTTTAGGATACATTCTCTTAAAGATAAAGTTTTATGTTAAGTAAAAAGGCAAATGAACTTGATCACATGGTTTATAAAATCCCAGACAATCTGGAGCACCAGATTAGACTAAGGGATAGGAATAAGGGCAGGAGGAAAGCATATTATTTATAAAAAATATGAAATAGAGATTTGTCCAGTGACATGACTTGGTCCCGGGGTGCCGAAAGCATTTTCCCCAGATGGCTGGATCCATTCTTCGGAAGCAGGAGACATATCCTGTGGCCAGCCTCCTCGGTCACCTTCCCCCCAGACACACCCAAGGTGCTTTTATCCCAGATAACCCACCACGATCACTGGCCCCAGTGCACGACTTCCTAGCTATGGGCTTTTCCATCTTTTGGCTGACCAACACCCCTCAGTCCGCAGTTATTAAGCATCTGTGCAATACTTTCCCCTAAGGCCTTTCAGGCTATAATGGCACATGGAAGGAAATGACTACGGATTCTCTGAGGGATGCCAGGGCCATTTCCATTTTTACCACATTGGCTTTCATATAATAGATGAGATTTGGCTCTTGGGAAGGGAAGAGGCTTGGGACAGGGAAACTGCATTGGGACCCTCCTCTGTTTATATTCCCCCCCACCCCCACCCCCCTGTAGCTTCTCCTTCTTTCCCCCAACCTCCCAATCCTAAACTGAAACTGCTGCACAGTCTCACCGATCTAATTATTTCTAATTTCCTGCCAGTAAATGGTAGAAGGTCCCCTGCCCCCATTTCTGCCTCCCCCCACCCCCAACACCTTCTGCCTTTCAATCATTTGTCGGCACTAATGGCTTTTTCGGATGTCGGTCCTTCTGCTTTGTGGGTTACATGTGTTTTTAAATTCTACTGGGGAAAGTTAGAACGGCTGCTTGGGCAGCTTCCCCAGGAAATAGACCGAAAATAACCAGGTTTTCTCCAATAATAAAGGTAGGACCCACAGTTCCGAAAGCCTAGTATGTTATAATTAGCCCACCTCTCCTTTTCCCTTTGCTCTCCTCTTTTCCCTTAAGGGGCGTTCAAGTTCCAAAGGCCAGAACCTCGGGTAGGGATTAGAGCTATAAAACAGAAGGGAAACGATATCTGCCCTCAAGGAGTTTATAATCTGGAGGGGGCGGGGAGGGGGGGAGAAACAGCACATACAGATCCAAGCATATACAACGTAGATGCACAGAAATTAAAAAGGAGAGGCTGAGTGGGTAGAAAGC
The DNA here is from genome assembly GCF_016432865.1 of Antechinus flavipes. Classification (NCBI taxonomy): domain Eukaryota; kingdom Metazoa; phylum Chordata; class Mammalia; order Dasyuromorphia; family Dasyuridae; genus Antechinus; species Antechinus flavipes. Next base: position 470,879,990 of record NC_067401.1, on the reverse strand, counting down.
CGGCCTTAGATGCTGGAAAACCTGAATTCTCGACTTGTCCTGGACAATACTAACTGGCTGCGTGACCCGGAGAAAGACGGTTAATCCTTCAGGCGTGGCCAGGCTATTCCAAAATCATACATCGTACATTTTATTTTATACAATGGATGGGCCAGTCCGTATTACTGGAGGCGGTGTTCCCTGGGGAGCTCACCACACCTTTGAAATTATATGTATATCTGGATATAAATTTGTAGCTCCACTGATCTCTCAGTGCCTGATCCAATGGCCTTTCCTCGGTTCTCATTCTCCTTGACCTCTGTAGCCTTTGACCCTGTCAGTCATTCTCTTCTTGATCCCTTCTTCTCTCTTGGTTTTCAGGAGATCTCCATCCTCTCCAGGTTCCCTCCCCTCCCCAGTCTCTACAACCACTCTTTCTCCATCTCCTTTGCTGGATTTATAACCAGGTCGCAAAACTCATGGTGAGCTTCTTGAGTAAGGACTGTCGCTTCTTTTAGTATTCCCAGAGCCTGGCCCGTAGTAGACATCTAATAAATGCTTATTTTCTGACTTGTGAGGATGGTGGTGGTGGGATGATCTCTCACAAGTTGGGGAATCTGGAGAGAGCTCCTATATCCACATTTTACAGTTGAGTAAACTAAGGCCGGGATCACAGAACTATTAAGGATCTGAGGAAGAATTTGAACTAATTTTACATGTTGTTCTATCCATTGACCCATCAGGTACTTGATGGAGACAGAGAAGATACATCTGAACATCTTCAAAATATCCTCTCAAGTTTCCTCAGAGAGAGAACCACTCTGCCCACCATGGTATGGCTTTAACTGCTGTAACTTAGTAGGATTAATCATTGCCAGATTTTAGACTTTAGAAATGGGGTAGGAAAAGGCAAGTTTGAATCTGTACACATCAGTTCTTTAGCTGTGTGGTTTTAGTCACATCATTTCACTTATATCATTTTATTTCCCTATGCTGTAAAATGGGGATAATAATATCACCCAACAATTAAAAAATGAGATTATAAATAAAGATATACATATAAATGTATATGTGTGTATATATGCATATATAATATACACATATATAGCTTTGCAAAAGTTACTCAGTTATTATTAATTTATTATTAATAGATTAATAATATTATCAAGATTATTAATATCAATGTTAATATTATCAATTATTATCTATTATTAATATCCATAATTTGCCATTAAATTTACTGTTTTTTATGAATTCATAGCCTTTGGGAATTCTATTTGATTCACTAAGCAGAGGAAAACTCTAGGGAGGGAGAGACCTTTGAAGGTGGGAACTCCATTTAAACTCTCCACCTCCCCATTTTATCCAAGGTCTGGCCTTTGCCTACAGAGGCTGCAGTTTCAGAGGAAACATGTAGACCTTTTAAGGCCTTTCAAATTCTTCCACTTGGAGTTTGCTCAGCAGGGAGAAGGACTCAGTGAAATGACTCTTACGTTGATAAAATTTAGGGAACTTTCAATGGTTTTATTCATTGCCTTTTAAGTCAATATGAAGTCAACAGAAAAGTCCTATTCATAGCCATCTCTTTCCGGGAAACTGAGTCACTGATAAGTTGTTGCTTTATCAAGATGAAATAGTGAGTCACCACCAAACTTCGACTCCCTGTTTGCACTGGCTGACTCTATTGTTTTTATTTCAAAATTCTCCCCCTAGTTTCTCTCCCTCCTATTTCCCCCTCTTCCATCTCATGCCCCGCCATCCCCTTTCCTCTCCCCCTCCTTCCTCTCTCTGTCTGTTCCCCCCTTTTCTTCCTCCCTTAGTGGGCTGAGAGCTGATGAAGGAAGGAGGCAGTAGGGGGAGGTTGATTCCACCATACAGAAATGTTTTTATTCATCCAGCTCTGAGAGTATTGGATGTGGAGCTCGGTCCCACGTAGAGATCATTACCTTTGGACAGTGATTCAAAGGAGCCGGATGACGACCGTCAGGGTGATAATAACTGTGTCGCCCTAATCTGTTTCATCCCTCTGAGCATCACCTTACCCATCTGTAAAATGGGGGATATAATGGGGTAAATACCTATCATATCCCCATTTTATAGACAGGTCTGCCCCCTCTCTCATGCTTCATTGTGGTGTGGAGATAACCTTCCGCTCTTGCAAATTCTTGGAATATGGCCAGGAACCGGTAAGCTGGTCCTTAAATGAGCTGGGAAATGATCCCTCACAGAGATTATCTTCTGGGGAATGTATTTTAAGCCACAAAACTCTGGTGGGTCATTGTGCAAAGTAGGGCAAAATCTGCTGGCTACATCAGTGGGTGGATCTTCCATATACATGGAAAATTTGATTTTGGAACAGGAATAGGTTGTAGAGATGAAAGGAACCTTAGGGCTTTTCCCATCAGAGGCAGAAACTCGGGATGAGAGTGGAAAATGGCTGGCCCACAGTGACATAAATATTAAGCGTCAGAGCCCAGCTACCAACTCGGATCTCTTGATTTGAGGTCCCATGAGAGAGACAGATGACGGATGTGGTGGGAAAAGGATTCAATTCAGACTTGGGAAAACCTGAATTTGAACACTTCTTCGGGCACTTATTAGGTGCAAGACCCTGAGCAACTTCTTTGGTTTCATTTCCCTCTATAACTATAAAATGGAGATACTAATGGCAACTCCCTTCCAGGGTTGTTGTGAGCATTGAAATGAGGCAGTATTTGTAAAGTGCTTTGCAAACCTTAATATAGTTCTATAAAGTGGCAGGAAGGGTAGCACAGTGAATAGAGAATCGGACAAAAAGTCAAGAAGTACTGGATTCAAGTTCTGCTCGTGACCTCTACTTATTGTGTGACCCTGGAAAGTCATACCGCCTTTCGTTCCCTAGGCCAGTAATATCAAACTCAGGAAGAAAAGATGATTGTTAAACTGTGCATACAATCTCTGAGCTATATGGTCACTTAGAAAACTACACATTATCTGTGTTCTATTGTGTTTTTATTTATTCTGAGAAATTTTTCCCATTTATATTTTAAGCTGATTCTGACTCCAGTGGGTGCTGCTAATAACCGGTTGAATGCGGGTGTTTGACATATTTTCTCTAAGTTTTATTTATTCTGATCAATATCCCCAATTACATTGTAATATGGTTCTGACTAGAGTAGATAGTGATGTTAAATATGGGTATTTGGCACCTTTTCTCTAAGTATTTTTTTATTCTGTTAAATATTTCTTAATTATATTTTAATCTGGTTCTGACTGCAGTGCATGCTGCTGATAATCTGGTTGAATATGGTATTTAGCACCTTTTCTCCATGTATTTTTAAAAAATTCTGTTAAATTTTTCTTAATTATATTTTAATCTGGTTCTGACTGCAGTGGATGCTGCTAATCTGGTTGAATATGGGTATTTGGCACCTTTTCTCTAAGTATTTTTTTATTCTGTTAAATATTTCTTAATTATATTTTAATCTGGTTCTGACTGCAGTGGATGCTGCTGATAATCTGGTTAAATGTGGGTGTTTGACACATTTTCTTTAAGTAGTTTTATTTATTCTGATAAATATTCCCTAATTACATTTTAATCTGATTCTGACTAGAGTGGAAAGTGATGTTGAATGTGAGTATTTGATACTTTTTCTCTAAATGATCCTTCAAAGAATAATGAGATTTCCTATACTCCTGAAATCAAGGGACCAGTTCTTAAACCTTAATTAGCGAGGTTTTTCTCCCTTGTTCAAAGCTTTGTGCGTTTCTTCCTCTCCTATGAAATATGAGTTACATTTCCCATGTAAAATCTTAGAAAGAGAGAAAAAAGCAAATATAGATCTAACTGTAAGGCCTTTAACTCTTCACATAAACAAAAGAAACAAACAAAAATCCATAACAGCAACTCATTCTGCCATCATTTGCCAAAGAATCGGCATATTACCAAATGAGTTCAGCGTTGCTGGCTTTTTGCTTTCCCCATTAACTCCAGGTAAGAACATTCCTTCTTTTTTGGAACAACTCCTGAGTTATAGTGGGCCCGACTGACCCCATAGAATGTCCTCGTGGAAAGGGCCCTCCTGGTTCCCCTTATTAGCCAACCTTAAGAAAATCAGGAGAACTTCCATTCTCGTGTTTTTGTCCTTTTCAACCAATAACTGTTCATAGGTCTCAAAGCATCGACCTGGAAGCACAGGCAGCAGACACCTCCTTTCTCTGCCAGTCACCATCCTGGAACCCCAAAGAGGGAACCCCCCCAAACCTTAGTGGAGTGGAGGATGTGACTCTCTGGGCATCCGAACGCCGAGGTTCCAATCCTGCTTCCGAGTGTGGGCCAGCCACTTAATCTGTTTCCTCATGGTTTTGGTTGGGGGGGGGGGGGAGTTGGATTAGATGGCCTCCGAGCTGCACATGTATAATCCTGAGAGGTAACCATTTCTTTTCAAAAAATCACAATACTGTTTATTTTGTTTATTGGTGTGTTTTTTCAGATCTTCAACCAGACGCCCACTGAAGATGCTGTGAGGTACCTGAGTTTGTGGGGGCAGAGGGATGGGGGGGGGGACTCCCACCTCCGGGCCGGAGACCTGCTTTTCCTTTCCTTCCATATTTTTCTTGCTCCACCACATTTCTGTGATTCAGCCTTTCAGTGCCAGAGGCAGCTTTTGGTCAAGTTTCAACATCTCAACGCTTTCCTCTCTGGTCTGTGCAGCTTCAAGCGGTTTTCAGGGAGCAGGTTTCCAGAAGGCTCTTTCCATCCTCCCTTCTTTCCTTGTTTTTTTAGGGTGCCTGGGAAGTTGGGGGAGGCGAGAGTATCACCTCGTTTTGCCTGTCTACAGTGTAATAAATAGGCCAGAACACATGGATTGTGGGTTAGATGGCAAGATGTTCCTTCTCTGGGAGAGGTTTTAATGCTGTGTGAAATGGGCCCTAAACCCTCTGTCCTGGGATGACCATAAGGCAGAGGGAGAGAGGATCTGCCCGCCTTTGGCCTCCACACTGGGCAAGGGGCACCATGGAGGCTCTGCCCCACGGCAAGCCCCCCAACCTCCAGGGGCCTTCCTTAGCTGGTGGCCCAGGGGCTGTGCCCTTGGTAGGTGCTGCTGGGATTGTCGCTCTCACTGGGAGGACTGGGCTGGGAGCAAATCCTGAATAAAAGTTCCCACAACTACCAAGAAAAGGACGATAAAATGAAGGTTCTGGGGCCCAGTCTATGTCTGGAAACCTGCCTTTAACTATAAAAAGACAAAGCTTGAGGCCATTAAGCTCATGTAGAAGGAGTGACTCCTCAGCCTTGCCTTTCCTCCAAGCGCCCAGGGGCGTGTGTCTGTCTGTCTGTCTGTCTGTCTGTGTCTGTCTCTGTCTCTGTCTCTCTCTTACTTTCTCTCTGTCTCTGTCTCTGTCTCTCTCTTACTTTCTCTCTGTCTCTGTCTCTCTCTTTCTGTCTCTGTCTCTCTCTTCTTTTTCTTCCTTCTTTCCTTCAGTGTTGGGTGTTTCCTGGGGTCCAACCAAAAGAGTGTATGGCCAGGAAGCAGATGATAAAGAAGCCTGGGTATTTTATCCTTCTTGGGAGTCCACCTTATTCCAGGCGGATCACTCCCCTATGCTCAGTCCCCCAGTGAGGTCAGTTTACTGGAGGTAGTGGGATGTCCTATAATCAACGCCAGAATTATCGTGCATTGATTGAGCCCCAATAGCGTTGATCCTTCACTAGTAACTCTGAGGAAATTGCTTTCTCAATGTAGGCCCCAGCCTTCCTATTCTATAAAAAGAAAGGATGGACCAGAGGGTCTCTGAGCTTTACAAATATTATCTCATTTTATCTTCACAACAACCCTGAGAGGGAGGTACTATTATTATTATTCCAATTTTACAAATTAAGAAACTGAGGCAGAGAGTAGTTAATAACATCACATTAGTGTTTTTAAAGTATTTTATTAATATGATCTTATTATTTTCTCACAACAGCCCTGGAATATAGGGTCTTTTATTATGCCCATTTTGTAGTTGAGGACATTGAGGCAGACAGAAAATAAGGGATTTGCTCAGTCATAAAGCTGGGGAGTATCTGAGACAGGACTTGAATTCAGATCCTCCTGACTTCTGGTCAGGTCCCCTTAGTCACTCCCTGTGTAATCATCCTTCCTGGCTCCGATACCGCCTGTCTACATGATTTCAAACAAGTCATTTTTCCTTTATGCTTTTCCTTCCTTGAGGGTCCTTTATGACCTTCCACTGTTAAAGTTATACAAGAGGACCGAAGTGGCAATAGTTCTGAGTTCAGACCCTAGCTTAGCTCCTTCTTCCCCTCCCCAGGAAATTGGGTTTCCGGGACACTGAAACTTAATTTCCTGGGATCTCTGACCAAGAAGTAAGGCAGTGTTGGTCTGGCTGGCTCCGTGCTCATCGGGCAGCCTGTGAGGAACTATTTCTGGAGCCATAATTGGAGGAGGAACCCAACTAGGCTGATAAAGGACTTTGATAATGATCAGTGGAAGGAACCCAGGGCTTTTAACCTAGAGAAGCGAAAAAGACTCAGGGAGGATATGACAGTTGTCGTCAAGTATTTAAAAGGTTATTATATGGAAGGGGGAGTCGTTTTGTTCTTCTTGGACCCATAGAGAAGAACCGGGAACAATGGGCAGAAGTTTGCTTCTGTAAGGAATGGGTTCTCCTTCGCTGGAAGACCTCCTAAAGGCACTGAATGACCTCTTGTTGGACGTGTAAAGTGGGAATTCTATTTTCAGGTATGGATTGAACTAAATGACTTGAATTTTCCTGTAGTCAAGGCGGGGGGTGAGGAGGGAGAGAAATTGGTACATATACACAGTCTCCTCCCCACAAGAACCATTAATGGCTACTTTGGGGCAAAAAAGCCCATGGTAATTATAGCTGATCAGCCACAGCTTTCTTGCCCTCACAGCCCAAAAAGAGAATTCCTGAGAGTGAATTTTCCCAGCCTGAGATGGCAGCAGCTGGGGGCAGTGTTGGAATATTAAGGAGCCCTGCAGAAACACATGGCAGAAGCAAACATGTGTTTGCCCACATGGCCTGAGGGGGGATTTCATGGACAGTGTCCCGGAAACCAATTTCCTGTGGAGAGGAAGAAGGATCTAAATTTCCTTGGCAGAGTGATCCTTGGAATCAAACTTCCAGCAGAAAAGGGATGTCTTGGGCAGTGACAGTTTGGGGGGCCTGCTTCAAGAATAACAACCCCAAACTCGAGATCTGGGGGGGTCTGGCTTTCTAGAGCCTGAGTTTCTTGACCTTTATATTGTGTTATGGAGCCCTTTGGCAATCTGGTGGAGCCCTGGGGAACCTTTCTCTGAATAATACTTTTAAAATCCATTAAATAATATCTGCATGCAAAATATAAAAAATTCATTAAATATAAAGGAAATTGATTTATTAAAAAATAAAATAAAATATTTAAAATATTAAAAATTTATTAAAATATTCATCAAATTATAAAAAAAAAAACAAGTTCATAGGCCCCAGGTTAAAAATCTCTATTCTAGTTAGCCGATGGCACCTTTGAAATGTGGTGCTAACATTGACGGACTATTTCAAATGAGTTCTGATTAATGCAAAATACAAAAACACATGATCACAAGAGCATAGATTTGGGGCTAGAAGTGACATTGGAGGCCATCGAGTCCAAACCCCTCATTTGACAGAACAATGACTCGTAGCTCTAATGTGTAGAAGGGATCTCAGAGGCCATTTACTCCAGCCTGCTCATTTTACAAAGGAGGAAACCGAGGTCCATAGACATGGAATGACTTTGTCATTATAATCCTAGACCTGGAGCTGGAAGGGACCTCAGAAGCTTTCTAGTCACCAGTCCCGCCATTTTATAGATGAGGAAGGGTCAGGGAAGTAAAGTAACTTGCTGCAAATCATAGAGGTAGAAAGAAGCAGAGCTGGAATTTGAACTCGGATCTTCTGACTTGCTAGTGATCTTTCCACTGTGCTATACTGTCTCCTAAAGAAGAACAGAATTTAGATAAATGATTTTGATTAAGATAAATTATTATTGTACATTATTATATTTAGAGTAATACATGTATACATTACTGCATTTACAGTAATGTATGTGAATATTATTGTATTTACAATAATATATGTGTATGTTACTGTATTTAGAATAATATGTGTATACATTATTGTATTTAGAATGATATGTGTATGTTACTGTATTCAGAATAATATATGTATGTGTTATTGTATTTAGAGTAATATATGTGTACATCATTGTATTTAGAATAATATTTGTGTACCTTATTGTATTTAGGATAATATATGTATATGTTACTGTTTCTAGAATAATATATGTGTACGTTATTATATTTAGAGTAATATGTATGTACGTTACTGTATTTAGAATATGTGTACGTTACTGTATTTAGAATAATATATGTATGTGTTATTGTATTTAGAATAATACATGTATACATTACTGTATTTAGAGTAATATATGTGTATGTTATTGTACGTATATATGTCTATTATGATACAGGATAATTCATGGAAAGGGGCCATGGAAAGGGTCTCGAACGTCAGGTTGACAGGAAGAGCCACGCCAGACCTCGGGAGGACCCTGACCTGAAGGCTTGGCCAGTGCCCCCGTCTCCCGGTTTTTCCCAGGCTTGTGCTATGGAGACAAGGGCAGAGTGGGAAATGGGCGCCACTGAGAATCCCACCTCCCAGTAGCTGTCAGAAGAGTATTTGGCCGGATGCTAATGCTACCTAATGAGCGTTTGGTGCCATAGATCATGTCAGCTGGCATTCTCTCCGATTTCCTGCCCTCGCGCTTGACACAGAGCCCCGATTCATGCACGGGGGATTCCACGCTCAGGTTCTAAATCACTTGTCATCCAGGAATGCCGGTGATGGGGATAGAGATGTGCAGCTGTGGCAGGAGCTCAGACTGGTGCCCGCTTCCCTGGGCATCGGGGGCCCGGGAGGCTGGTGATTGTCCCCGATTCTCTCCGTGGGAAATGCAGGGCCTTATCTGAATGCCCTGGCTCGGGGTCTATCAGCTGGGAAAGCGGCAGCTGCCCACAAACTATCAAACAGGAGAAAGACCCAGCCAAGGGGCCATGAGATCAGAGTTGGCAGCTTGCTGGGGAATGGGAAAGTTTACATTAGTTTCAGGCCCGTCAGCCGCGCAGACCAAATTGATTTGACGCTGTTGCTACACAACCCGTAGTAGCCTGTTATTAAGTTAATAGATAATTTCCTTCTTTGTAGTAGGAGTTAGTGGCTGAGAATAGTCTCTGCCGCCGGTACCCTCACACACAGGCATTTGGAAATGAAACGTCAATCTGCCTTCTGGAGAATCAGTTCCAGAAGTGCTTATCAACCACCAGCTACGCGTCTGGCAGAGAACAAGCCGACCTCCATCTGACGAAGGGGCCGTTTGGCCTGGGATGATCCAAAAACCCATAGCACTGGAGGCTGCAGGGGCCTTTACGAGATGATGAGAGGAACAATAGAAAGCACAGAGCTTCGGCGCTGGAAGGGGCCTTCGGAAAGGTAGAGCGTGGGAAAGAGAATGGCAGAGGAGAAAGGGGCCGACCAGCCCCTCCGGGCTTCCAAACTGCCCTGATTCTAAACCTCTTCCATCTGGCTTCCAAACTCATCCATCATGTGTAAAGCAAAAGGGAAATACTCATCATCAAGCAAAAAGGCAACAAATCTTTGAAACACTTAAGGAACTTCAAAGTGCTTTATCATTCTAGCAACAAGTTTTATTAAGTCCCTGCCAGGTGCCTTGGCTTGGCTGGAGATGAAAAAAAAAAAATCAAAAAACCCTTTTTTCCTCAAAACTAATCCCTGCCCTCAAGGAACTTCCATTCTATTGAATGTCCTGTGCATTTTGATTCGGTAGCAGCAGTAGAACTAGGCCTTAGGATTTGCGGACCAGTGATTTTTCCCAGCCCGAGCTAGATGCTCTCCATCCCCAGGGAGGTTCCAGGGGTTCTCTCCACTCCCCACTTTCTAATTCCAGAAAAAATCCAAATAAAGGCATAAAACAGAAAAAAATGCATATATAAAGAGAGCAAGATCTCCCTTCCTATTTTCCTCCTCTCCTAATAAAAAGAAAAAGAAAACAAAGCAATATAAACACAAAGACATCTTAGCCAAGATCTCGTCAGGGTTGCACAAACTTGGTTTGGTTTACAATGACAGACCGCAGAATACAGACACGAGAACATCTTATTAGAGGGGCCCCAGAAGTTAAGGAGGGTCATGAACTCCACAGACACCCGGCCCGGCCATGTGGGCTCCAGGAGCACCAATGGCCTGGCCCATACTGCAAATGCATCTTCCGGGCCCGTTGTTATCCTTGCCTGCTGTGTAGACAGAGCATCGGCCTTGGAGGCTGTTCTGCCTCTGATACATCCTAGCTCTGGGGCTTTCAGGACTAGTTTCTCTTTCTGCTGATATTCTCCTCAAAAAAGGGGTAGGAATCACACCTACCAGCAGGGTCTTTGGGAGAATCCAATAAGATGTGAAGCATTTTGCAAGCCCTAAAGTACCAAGTTCGCGTGGATTATTATTACTCTATATCTACAAGTAATAATTCCATTCATTTCAGTCTCTAGGGATTTATCAACTGCTTGCCTCATATCTGACACTAAACAGAACACAAGTTCCCAACAAAACGAAGCAAAAAAGGATCTGAAAGATCTTTAAAAGCATTTGTTATCTCTCTGCCCCATTGAATGATCCTCCCCCCCAAAAAAAAAATAACAAAAATAAAATTCTTATTTAACAAATAGAGTCCAACAAATTCCCTCATGGGCCATGAAGAAGCTCAGCATAAGCATGTGCCCCGATAAGTAATTACAAGATATTCTCCATGACTAAAATGGGCCTGTCCTCTCAAACAGTGGAGAACACAGACTGCTCAATAATGCTGCCTTTTCAAATGCTTTATGTACATTAATTAATTCATTTGATCTTCATCACCACCCTGGAAAACTGGTACCCTTAACTCCCATTTCACAGGTGAAAATACTAAGGCAGGTTAAGAGCCACAGAGCTAGTATGTTGTCCAGACCCAACACATTGTGCTGTTTATTGTAATTATAATGAATAGAATTGATAAGAATATGCCTTTTTTTCTAGCTGTGTGACCCTGGGCAAGTCACTTAATTCAATTGCCTCAGGGGAAAAAGAATATGCATTTATTTTAGATTTCAGAAATCACTGTAGGTGACCCAGAATTCCTAGTGTTTCCCGTCTGATCCCATTAGAAGATCTACCCCCTGAGGAAGGCCCGTCCCTCTCATTATTGGAAGCTTTGGGCTGCAGATTCAGCCTTGCAAAGCTCCTTCCTCAGAACAACAGCATATTTTGGAGGATTAGACCCTGGATTCGGGTCTAATCATGTCTCTTCCTTGGCCTGAACACTTGGGCTGAAAAGTACCCAAATAGTGAGTCTCTCCCCTTAAAGTCCATGAGCCTGTAAGACACATGATACAAGCATTCAGCTAAGGCTGCAAAGTTGGATCGAAGGGAACCGGGGTTCGTCCAGCTTCTGGGGGCTGTAAGCCTTTGAGTAAAGACCCTGCTCACCCCCCTAAGCCTAGGCGCAGGGTCTGCCATCCAAGCTCTTCTCTTAGCCCATGTCTGTGAGAAGTGGCTCTTGGCCGTCCTCCCATACTCCCCCGATGGCCCGTGACTGCTACAAAGAGACATCATCTCCTGCCGTCCTGGCTAGATTTGAAACTCCACGAGGGTAGGAAGCATCTCTTGTTCTCTCCATCCCCGAATATGACACAGGAAATAAAGGAAAGTTTCCTTCAAATACAGGGGCAAAGAAATGTAATTTCTATCAACATATTCCATGTTCAAGTTTCCTTGAACCCCTTAACAATCTCAAGATGTCTTCCTGATCTAAAATTCTGTTATATACTTGTTCTTTCTCTCTCTGTTGTAAGTTCCCTCCTAGTTCTGACATCCCCTGTTCTAGGTCCCTCCCAGCTTTGACATTTAATATTCTATTTCCCAAACTGCTAATTCTGGGCTGGAGACAAGAAGATCTAAGTTCAAATTTTGCCTCAAATCCTAATAAGTTGAGTGATCTTGGGCAAGTCACTTAACCTGATTGCCTCAGGTTACTTAACTATAAATTGGGGATAATAAAATTATGATTGTTGTGAGGATCAAATAAGATGACAGTTATAAAGCTTTTAGCACAGTGATCCTGAAGTAACTGACACAGATAATGTCAGAAGGCTCAGTCTGCTTGTTCTGCTCCAAGGAGGACCAAGCTTTGTTTTACACTTGGGTGGTCTCCATTGCACTAAACTTGTTGTCACCCACACGTACCCAGTTTATACCAGTGAGTCACCAGGGATTGGTCCATTGCCAGGTAGAAGGGGGGGAATAACCGAGTCTTTACATTGAACAGAGCTGGACTGGAAGAAGGCAGCAGTCAGTCTATCAGCATTAATATAAGACATATATATATATATATATATATATGTTGGTGGCAGTGATGGAGGAAAAAAGGGGATGATGGGAAAGAGGTATGTGAAGATAGAAACAGCAAAGTTTGATAAAAGATTGGATTCGAGGGTGAAAATTAGAAGATAATGTTACTGAGTGAGCCAGGGGTGACTGGGAGGAAGGAACTTTTCTTGACAGTAATGGGGAAGTTGAGAAGAGGGGAAAGTTTGAGGGGAAGTCAACCAGCCTGGAGTTGGAAAGGCTGACTAGTCACACCTTCCCTTTGCTTCATAACTCAAGTCAAGCCCCTTATTGGTATCACCTGAAACAAGCAACCGAGGCCAGGGGACAGGAAGGCCCTTCAGAGATAACAGAGCATGGATTTAGAAGCTTAGAGATCATTTGCTCCAATCCCCTTATTCTCTATAACAATGTTTGAAGGCTTATTCTTCTCTTATGTTAGCTCACTTAATTCTCATAACCACCCAGTGAGGTAGGTATTATTATCCCCATTTTACAGATGAGGAAACAGAGGCACAGAGTGATTAGGTAATTTGCTTAGGGTCCCACAGCTAAAAAGTGTCTCAGATCCTCTGACTCCAAATTCAGGAACTCTACCCTTTATCACTTTTAGCTGAATAATTTTGTATATAAGAAAAGCTTAAGGGTCTTAGCCAACTTCACCCAATTACTAAACAATGGAGCCAGAATATGAATTCAGATCTTCTGATTTTTAACTCTTCCCACCATTTGCTCTAAGCCACACTACCCTCAGTTGGACCATTCAGCCCAAAAGTCACAACTAAGTATGTGTGGGCCATTAGGCCAGATTTTAAAATTATACCTCCCTGAACTTCAATTTCCTTATGTGGAAGTTTTAGAGGCTTGGACTAGCTGGTTCTGAGGTCTCAGGTCCCTTTCAGCCTTAGATCCATAAGGCTTTGAATGCTTGGGGCTCTGGGAATCCAGAGGGTTTGCTTGGGGTCATCCTGTTAAGAAGGATGAAGGTAGGATTTGAACCCTTGGCCTCCAGTCTCTGAGGCTGGCTCTCTAATTGCCATCACACACACATATACATGCATAATATGCACTGATATGTGCATGTATATATATACATATATATTATTGTTATATATATAATACAATATAATATTATAATATATATCAAATAAAATATATTATTATAATGTGCATGTAAAGGTCTGGGATTTCTGGCTCAGAAATATTCTAGTTCCCATATAATCCAACAGTTTATTTGTTGACTCAAAAACTAAACAAAAACATTTACATTTGACATTACTAACGTTACCCAACTGGTCTGCTTGTGTAGCGATGAGTAATGTCTAGCAATGGCCCTTGCTGGAAACCTAAACACCCGTGCTTTCAACCCTCAGGCAGGCTGAGAAAATAGAGAGTTGAGGGTTCTGCGATGTTTATGCTGAAACTTTTGTTGAAATTCGGGCCTTTTTGTTTGTTGATGTGTGGAGAGGTGAAAATGGTGCTTGGCCTTATAGGACTGGTACCAGAAAATACCCAGATGTCCCTCGCCAGCCAGCGGCAGCCCCTCCTCCCTCTTGGATGGGCAGACTCGCCGAGACCCACTCAAGAGATCAACTAAGGTTCAAGTGCAAACCTGGTGGGGGATATCCTGTCTCCTTGGTCACCAGATCTGGATGTCACGAGGCCCCTGGCATCCCTTCAAGTTTTTCCTTAATTCCTCCGGTTGCTTTGACAACTATGGCGCCAACACAAGGGAAACCACGAATTGTGGGAATAAACACATCGACGGTGTGTATGTATCTTGGAGCGGCGTTCATAGCCTGTGTAACTTGGGAAGAATTTTGGTAGTGACATCACTGATTTTGGCAACATCTGATGTGAAAACCAAAGGCTAAGACAGCATCTTCTTAAGAATTATGGAGGAGGAACAAGGGAAAGCTTAAGGCACGAATAAGACAAGAAGACAATATCTTCCTTTCGAGCACAATTTTCCCCATTTGGAAAGCTTTTTCTGCTTAGCTGAATAGTCATTCTTCTTGCAGTCTATCTGATGACCTATCACCTCTCTGAATCATTGTCCAACTTTTTAATCTGGTCATTATTCTCTGATCCTGTTACTCCACTGCTCAAAAATTTTGATGGCTTCCTATTATTTTAAGCAGTGGTTCTCAAACTTTTGTTTTCGGTATCTTTATCCTATTAAAAATGATTGAGGATCTCTCCAAAGCATTTTTGTTTATCTGGATTATATTTATAGACATTTACCATATTGGAAATAAAAACTATTTTTGAATTTGTAGACCCTCTAAAAGGTTTCAGAGATCCCCAGGATTCTCTAGACCATACTTTGAGAACCACTGATCTTAAGTATAAAATCCAAGTTCTACAGCTTGGCATTCAAGGTCCTCCAGTTCTTCCTCCAAGCTATCCAAACATCCATAATTCACAAGGATCCCCTTTGTGTACTCGTCATTCTTCCCAAATAAACTTGTTAGCTGATTCCCAGGTTCTAATATTCTACCTCCCATCTCCATGAAAGATCTGGATCTTAAAGGTATGGGACATAGAACAGGAGAATAAGGAGTAGACCAGAAGATGGGTAACACTGATGATGATGATGATGATGATGATGATGATGATGATAGGATTTCAGGTAGGGTATTCTGGGAATCCAAGGAATGTCATGGAATCCTGGGAAACCGCTTGAAAGGTCTAAAGGACAGAGCAAAAATACTAAAGAACAACTTTCTTCCTTAGCATTTCATCCAGGGTTAATATTCCCCAACTTGGTTTTATATATAATCTATTCATAGAATCATAGTTTTAGAGTTAGAAAAGACTGTGGGGAATCAATCTCAACCTTCTCATTTTACAAATAAATAAACTGAGGCACAAATAAATTAAGAGAATTATCCAGGGTTACTCAGCTAGAATCTGAGGAAGAATTTGAAGCCAGGCCTTTCCTAAAAGGAACTTCAATATTCAATACAGGATAACATCCTGTGGCTATTACAGCTTCCCCTATAATTTTGAGTTTAAAAAGTGGAAAAATAAATTTGAATTTAAAAATATTTCATCTTTCTTTATATGACAAGAAGTGCTATATAAAGGAGAATTTACATTTTTATGCTGATATATTATATATATATATCAAAATATATAATATAACAGCACTTACTTTCCAGAATTGTTGTGAGGATCAAACAAGATAAAACCATGTAAAGTCCCTTGTAAAACAAAGTATTACATATATTCTAACTATTATTATTAAGTTAGCTGTTGATACTATAAATGAGAGAGCTTTGTTCCCATGATGAATGGATGGAACTATTGCTGGAAAAATTGAATCATATGAAGAGTGACATTTTCTCTATGAGGAAATCCAGAAGAAAGGGATTACAAATAAATGGGGAAAGGGCTTTCTAGATTTCCTGACAGGGGAAAATAAAGGTGTTGGCAAAGTTGTTTCTTTTCTTAAGATGTAGTTATTTTCATGATGGTCTCTTTGCAAATAATTACAAAATTTGGAAGTGGGACATAAGAATAAAGTGATGGTTTTCTCCTGCATCCAAAGTGTCTACATCTGTTGCAAAGAATGAAGAGATGAGGAAATTCCATGAAGAACTCAGTAAGACCCTCCAAATGAAAGCCTCATGCCCTTAGATAGTCATTGACTTCGACGCAAAAGTAGGAAGGGGTGAGGACAGTGAAAAATATGTTCGAAAATATTGTTCAGCGGTATGGAATGAGTGTGGTCAAGGACTCATGGATTACACAGAAGCGGTCTGCCTATATGGCGTGAAGACTTTCCTTGAGAAAAGTTCCCCAAAGCACTACAGCTAGAATTTATAACACTTTAAGCTTTACCAAGTGTTTTACAAAGATTATCTCATTTTAACCTGACAACAACCCTAGGTGGTAGATTTTACAGGCAGATAGAGGTTAAGTGACTCGGTCACACAGATCGTGAATGTCTGAGATCACATTTGAACTCAGGATTTGGTGTTTCCAGGTCCAGTATTTGAGTCAGTGTGATACTTAGCAATAAATGGTAAAGGAAGAGGAGAAAGAGAAGGAAGAAGAAGAAAAAATCAAGTATATTTTAACAATCAGAAAATGACTTATTTTCTATAGCTAGGTAACTCAATGACAGGCATGGAACCAGAAAGACTCATCTTCCTGAGTTCAAATCCAGCTTCAGAAACTTCCTAACTGTGTGATTCTGGGCAAGTCATTTCACTCTGTTTGCCTCAGTTTCTTCATTTGTACAATAAGATGGAGAAGGAAATTACAAATCCCTTCAGTATCTCTGCCAAGAAAACCCTGAGTGAGATTAGGGAGAGTTAAACAGGGCTGAAAGAAGTAAATAACAACAACAAAAAACAAAAAATGACTAATTACTGATGAGGGAATGACCCTTATATTCCTGTTTTGTACAATTAGACTGCTGCTGACTCGTCAGGATAAAAAGATCCAAATGAATTCAAAGTTAGAAAATAAAAGATCCAAGGAATAATTAAATATATATAATATATTTATATATAATAAATTATACATGAAATCTGTAACATATGTGATATAAGAAAATATACATAACATATATGTAACATGTAATATAAAAATATATGTAATAATAATTACAATAACTCCAATGTAGTAAAGAGAAGTTGTTGCACAATAGTGGGAAATGGATGACAGAAAAAATGTCAGTTCCGAACAAATATTTAACCAATGTAAATCAATCAGCACAAAGAGACTAAAAGAGCATAGAACCACCTGAGTCAGAAAGTGTTTGCTTTACTTTGTCAAGCAGAAAGAAATAAGTGCCCAGGATAATACCTGTTTAGTATTTAATTTCATTCATAAGAGCTGACAGACAAACGTGAGGAAGGATTATGATTAGTGTTGCCTCATTAACAGAGAAAAACAATAAAGGAAACAATGAATTTAAGGTAAGTTTGGTGAGGTTCCTAACTAAACAAAACCATGGTGAGAATGTCTGAGGAAGAAGAAGAAATGAGGAAATGAAGGAGAGATAAGATAGAAATGATTATCAGCAATTTTTTGTGACACACTCTTTTCACCATTAAGGATAAGGGAGCTGTCCCATTTTGAATTTGACATCATGATGCCAGTTATTCATAGGGACAAAGAAGAAAAGAGACATAATTTGAGACATAATGGGAAATAATCCCATAAAAACTAGCCAGACATATCCTGAGGAGCTCTGCTGCTGAAGATGTCCCACTTTTGAGGGCATCGAAGGGTTGATTCTCAAAGTATCAGAAGAAAAGGAAGATTTTGAAGATTTGGGGAAAAAAATCTTGGGCCTTATTGATTCCCTAAAAAAAAAGGACAGATTCCTAATAAATATGCCTGTTTTCTCATCTGTAGGAACAGACCACATTTTGACATTTATTTTTGTGAAATAAAAGATGTAGGGAATATAAGATTCCATTTTGATTTACTCGGGATAGGGAACTCCTAATGAGAGATCTCCTTTTTGTGTGTGAGGCAATTGGGGTTAGGTATCACAAAGCTAGGAAGTATAAACTGTCTAAGGTTTTGAACTCAGCTCCCTCTTACTTCAGAATGTTGCAAGTGATTGATCCAAGGTCATACCACCAGGATATGTTAGAGGCAGGACTTGAACCCAAATCAAAGGCTTAAAGACTGACTTTTTTCTTATTTTCTCTACGATGCTTCTCTTTCTATTGCTAGAAAAATATTCATGAGAGCAATGAGCACAGGCAAGGAGGGTACCATTGATGATTGTATTTAAAAGGAACAAACAGGCTTTTGTGAGTCATATTCCTCCATAGGCCCCACATCTTTACAATCACACAATTGACTGAAAGATACAGAGAACACAAGATTCTACTTGTCCTTGCTGCTGACTAAGAAACTTGGTCGAGCAAACACCACGTTGAAAGGCTCTCTTTCAACAAGACATCTCTAAGGCACATGTGAAAATTATGCAAGATCATTTGAAAGATATTATAGCAGAGAGAAGCTGGGTGGGTGATGGTTAATGTCACTTATGGAATAAACCAGGAAGCCGACTGCTTCCCAAAATGCATGGGGTATAAAATGGAAGCCAAAGATGGATCGGCCATAGATGCTGAGGATCTCCAGCTGCTTCCGTTTGTGGATGACATACCCCTGTTGATGAGATCACAAATCCAGTTGCGTACTTGAGTCCTTAGAGTTGAATTAAGGAGAGAGAGGATGCTCAGTTTGGTCAATAAACACATTGTCTTCATATTTCTCAGTTCCTAAAATGCTTAGTTCTCCATATTCTTTTGATCTCTTTGACAGTTGCAGGGAGAACACCCTGCATCCATCCAGTCAACAGTTTCACCACATGGTATGAAAGTTTGCAGAAAACAGGGGCAGAATTTGTACTTTGAGAGCTCTGTGCCCATGGTGACCACACATCAAGAGAGAAGACAATTTAATCTGCTAGTTGATGGAGGGAGAAGAAAAAGGAGGATTTGTATGAGTTTTCCTCCTGGAAAGTTGTGTCTAGGGCCGATTGCCATTTCTCACTGCAGCATTTTTTGTTTAGATCAAGGTTTTTAATGTATTCTATCCCTCTAGCAATCTGGTAAAACCCATGGACTTCTTCTCAGAGCAATGTTTTTAAATGCATAAAATATAACATATAAAATAACAAAGGAAGCCAATAATGGTGAAATGTAGTTATGAAAAAATATAAAAATAAATTCATGAACCCAAGTTTAGCCATCTCTACTCTAGGTGGTCCCTCATATCTGGAACCACAGGAAGACTTCACTTCATAGAATCCCTGGCTGCTTTCAAAGTACAACTCAGATGCTACCTTTTTCTTAATGCCTTTCTTCTTTTAGGGCTTTTCCCCTTTAAAAATTATTTGTGTAACTTTAAATACTTAAAATTATATTTTGTATTTACTTACTTATTTGTATATTATATGTTCTCTCAGAATATAAATCCTTTGAGGTCAAGGATTTTTTTTGTCATTCTATCCCCAGTGTTTAACACAGTTCCTGGAATATAACAAGCATTTATATAGCATCTATTATGTGACAAATACTATGCTAAGAACTCTTCACAAATATTAGCTCATTTGATGGAAAGTATTTAATGAATGCTCCAAGAAATCAAATGAATCAAATTATAGTGAAGACATAGGACATGCTCAGTTTGGGCATGAGCACACTGTCTTCATTTTCCCACTTGCTGAAATGCTTAGTTCCCAAGCTAACTGAAACTATTTGACAGCTGTGAGAACATCCCATATTCATTTGGTCATAGCAGTTTTGCCAAATGGTATAAGATTCTGCAGGGAGAGCAGGACCTAAAGCTTGCACTCTGATGATACTGTAGCCATGGCAACTCCCCCCTCCCCATCAGGACCAGTGACAATTTTCATGGGAAAGATGAAGTACGGGAAGAAGAAGCCCTAGAAGGGTAGGAATTTTTATGAATATTCCTCTCAGAAAGTCTGCCCATGAGTCTCTTTTCCTTAGACCAGTCCATGGCTTGAGGGAAGAAAATGATTTGCTAAGTAAGCTTCTATCCCATGGTTGGTTGCTTAGGAAAATGGCATTATCCAATGGATCTCATTATGGAGACTGTCCTATGTGGAGATACACACTCCCTTATTTGAATTTTGATTTGTGTGTGTGTGTGTATGTGTGTGTGTGTGTGTGTGTGTGTGAGAGAGAGAGAGAGAGAGAGAGAGAGAGAGAGAGAGAGAGAGACTGAGAGAGATAGATTAGAGAGAAAGAGAGAGAGAGAGAGAGAAACCGAGACAGAGACAGAGAGAAAGAAAGAAAGAAAAAGACAGAGAGAAAGAGAGAAAGAAAGAGAGAGAGAAAATGACAGCTATATGGTCAATCAATCAGTCAAGCAAACAAACATTCATTAAGTACCTACTGGGCACCTGGGTACCAGCACTGTGTTAAGTGCCGGGAGTCTGATGGGAAAAAGTTGCTTGCTTTCAAAAACTTCCTTTCAAACCCAATTCCCATTTCACTGCTCCTTCTGCTTTACAAACTTGCCTTCTTTCAGGTAAACTTGAAAGAGTCCTATTGGCTCATTGTTAAATCAAGATGGAGGTAACACCGTCTGACCCTGGCTCTGACCTCACCCATACAGGATGCAATTGGGTTATAAAAAGAGAAAATATTGCACAATCCAGTGTGAATTCAGTTCCCTTTCTCTTTGCCACAAGTCTCGGCTAGATTTCTAAGGAACTTGCGAGTTCTCTTCCATGGCAGAGTCACTGAAGGCCTCGTCTCACACATTGTTGCCTTAGTCCCGGGCAAGGGAACGAAAACTCATGTTTTGAAAGCACTTTGCACGTCTCCTGACATGGGGGAAGGGGTCCTATAAGGGAGCCATCTAAAACAAGTGATGGACAGAGAGAATTTACAGATAAGGAAACTGAGGCACTCGGAGGTTCACTTATCTCAAAGGTAAGAGTGAGAGGGGGCAATGGAACTGAGCACTTTTTGAATACAAATCTAGCGTCTATACTCTTAGCAGAAGAGGGATTTGAACCCCAGATTTCCTTACCTCCACATAGAAATCTAACAATTACATTAAAATTGACTAAGAATTTTTTATCCCCCTTTGATAAAGCTTACGGGATTATTGAATCATAGATTTGGAGCATAGATATGGAGATTTGGAGTAAGGATCATCTACCCCGCTTCTACATTTTACAAATTAGGAAACTGAGTTCGGGGTCTCTAAGCCTCTTAGCCAAGGTCAGACATAAGCTAGTGAATGGCAAAGGGGGATTTGAACTCAGGTCCTTTGGGTTCCATATAGCCTGGTCTTCTTCATTGTTTCGCACTGGCTCCCTAGAGGTTTTTACCCCTCATTTCACAGATGAAGACCCTCAGCGTCCTGTCCCAGACCACCCTCTAGGAAGTCTCAGAGCTAGGTGGGAAAGCAGGTTTCCAGTCTGCCCAGGGCTGGCTCTATCTCCCAGGACATGATTTCTTCTCCCTATAGAACGTTTCCACCCTCTAGCCTCAGGAAGGTTAGGAGAAGTTGGGGCTCCCCTGGAGCCTTCTCTTCCCCTAAGTTCTGGCTCTCCAAACGGTCTTTGGCTCCGGTCTCCAGCACAGCTCCAAAAGGAAATGCCAGCAGTAGTCACTCGTGGGGCCGGGCTCACTGGGAGGATGCTGGGGCCGGCACAGCCCTGTCAGGGTCGCCCTGGCCGAGCCAAGGCCCCGGAGCAAGGGCACTTCTAGTGGCAGGGACCCGGCCCACGAAATAAACAGCTTTCGAAGTCTTGCCACCAGCTGCCCTTAGCCACGACAGTCAGTTACGTTACATAATTCGGGCTGATAAATAAATACAGGGAACAAAGTGTTTTGCCACATTCACATGAAAATCCACCCCTTCCTCTTGGCCCTCCGCGAATGGGGAAAGACACACTCAGCATCAAGTGCATTTTTCCAAAAAGCCGCCCTAGGCTAGGTCTTCGGGCCGGGTCTGGCAGATGTATCCGGACTATTCTGCTCTTAGTGGTCGCACCTTACGCAGGCCCCCCACCCCTAACACGCCCACCCATCCCTGCCCCCACCAGGTAACGCAGGCAGGTGGCCAGGGGAGACGCGGCCTTCCACCCAGAATTAAGTATAGTTTATCAAAATAGCAACACGCCCACTCAGCGAGTCAGTGCAAAAATAAAGCCAAGGGCCCTGGGCATCTGCCCCGTTCCGGCTGAACCGGGGCGATTCCTGAACATTTCTGTGACTCCGGATAGAGCAGACCCTGGTCCAGCCTTTGCCAGCCCCAGCACCATGTTCTGAGCAGACTTTTAGGGCTATTCTTGTTATCTTACTAATTCACTCGGCTAGGATTCTGAGCCTGGGTCCCTGAGCTCGTTTGCTGTTTTAACCAGGACAACCATTTCAGTGTATTTGGTTTCTTTTGTAATCCTGTGTATTTTATTTTAGGCATTGGCAAACAGTGTTCTGAGAAAGGGGAAGGCTGGGAGAGGAAGTAGGGAAAGGAGCTTTTCTTGGAAGTTCCCTCAGTCTTTGAGAAGGTGAGTACAAGGGTGAGTGCAGCCCGCGGCCTGCTCCTTTCTTCCCCCCAGCTCAGCTCAGTGGTCCCTCTGCTCCTCTGGCTCTGGAGCTGCCCCGTCTCTCCAGACACCCTCTCCGTGACCAGGCCCGCAACATCTCTCAAACTCGCCCGTTTCCCATCTTTTTAAAAAAGAATATTATTCTGGTGCGGCACAAACTCCCTGCCGCCCCCGATCGAAATGTCTCTGATTCCTGGTGTCCAGGCTTTGCTCACACTTAATGCTCATCACCTAACAAGGGCTTTGGGACTTTTGAGGGGGTGACATAATCCGTGGCCCCCCCACACTGGGAGCAGACAAGTCAGGAAGCACTTGTTGCCTGCTCCTCGCCGGGCACCGCGCCAGCCGGAGAGAAAGGGAAGCCCGGAAAAGTCCGCTTCTCCCCCAGAGCTGTCAGGGAGACAAGGGCCACGTACAGACAAGGCAGAGCAGGTGGGAGGCCCGGCCAGCCACGGGGCCGTTTCTCCGGGCCCAAGAGTGGCAAAGGGAGCAGCATGGACTCAGTTTAGTAAGGCAAATTGTCCCCGCTCCCTCCGGCTGAATTCGATCATGTATGTATGTGTGTATGTATGTATATGTATGTATGCTTTAGATTAGGTAATGTATGTATATATATAAACATTAGATTATACATGCATGTAGGTATATATACATTCAATTATATAGATAATATATATATATACGTTAGATTACACATGTATGTAAGTATATATATATACTTTAGATGGATAACATGTATATATTAGATTATACATGCATGTAGATATATATATATATACATTAGATTATATAACAGATGTATACATTCGATTATACTTGTATGTTAGTATATACAGATTAGATAATATAGAAAATAAATTACATCTGTATGTAAATATATATACATTAGATTATATAATGTATATGTACATTAGATTACATATGTAAGTATACATAGATTACATTAACTAGAAAATGTATGGGTGCATTAGATTACATATATATCCTTCTATCCATATATAATCTACATACAAATATATATCTGCACATAGTATCCACCATACTGTTATATATTATCATATATAATTAACATGTGTATATGTGTGTGTGATATATGTAGTTATTTTCATATTGCCTCTCCCATTAGAATGCGCGTTCTTGAGGGCAAGAACTCATGGGTTTGTCTTTCTTTTTATCCCCACTTAGCACACAGCAAGAGCTTAATAGCTACTTGCAGACTGACTAGGCTAGGACGGGGAACGGCTTTGAATACAGGGAAAAGAATGAGTATTTATGCCCCAGGGAAAGAGCCACAAATGGCTCTGGAGCAGCACAGAAAGAGACACGTAGGCAGGAGTTTGGCAGAAGCAGGTGATGTCTCAGGGAGACTTAGAAGCCTCTGCTAAGCATGGAAGCAAGGCCGCTGCAGAGAACAAAAGTTCTGCACGTCCCATCACACACCGTGTGCATAGACATTAATCTGTAAACACACACAGAGTGTGAGCTGTGTGGTACATGGCTAGATATGCGCCTGTACACATTATATCTGTATATAATATACACACATAAACATATATGTGTGAGATGTACAACACATACAGACATAAAACATATGTACATATACATGTACACACATATTCATACATACACACATGCACAAATGCACACAGCTATATACCAGATATACAACACGAACACACACATATATAATATACCTATATACATACATATATACATATACACATGTATACATGCATGTATTTACATATGTTAAAATATATCTTTACATATATCCACACATATACATAGACACATATATACATATACTCATATGCTTTCACATAAATCTGTATATACATAATCACATACACACATATAGTTAAATACACACACACATACACGTATATATATTTTTCACATTTGATTGAATATCGTGTCCCTCCGAGTTTTGCCTTCCCCTTTCATCTCGGTGCTCGGTGCCTGACGCTGTAAGATTGTGGAGCCCGTGCTCCCACACGGGCAGCGGAGGAGACGGGGGTCACAAGGGCCCATTTTCCAAAACTCTTTCAAGTCTCCAGTCTGTTGTTTCTTCTGCAGCCACTTGAGTTGCCCTGTGTAAGGGCAGAAAATCTCCCCTAGTTCATGACTCGTTTAACAAAGTCTGTTGGCATTTCGGCCTTCTGCTGGGCAACTCCCATGAGTGACGGCCGTCGCGGGGCTCGCCGGACCCTTGGGCGTCAAACTCGGCTTTGGATTTCTTATCTGTGAGCTTATGAAAAAACCATTTTGGTGAAAAAGGTTGAAGTCGCCAGTGATGGCCGAGCCTTTACGTTGCTTCATAAAGGAAAGAAGCAGCAGGAGGAAAGATCATTCTGTCCGACAAAACATCCCTGGCTTGGCAGCTGCTCAGGTTTGGGAGAGAGATGACATCACCAGTTGGCCTTTTCCCATCCCAAACAGTAAATCTCAGAATCTGGAGAGATCTTTTATTTGGTTACACATCTTGTACTGCATCAAGGGGTCACGGCACATGTGCCGGGATTATT
Organism: Antechinus flavipes; assembly: GCF_016432865.1. NCBI lineage: Eukaryota > Metazoa > Chordata > Mammalia > Dasyuromorphia > Dasyuridae > Antechinus > Antechinus flavipes. Next base: position 470,854,952 of record NC_067401.1, on the reverse strand, counting down.
AAAATCATCTGGAGCCCAATGGCGGCCCCGAAGGCCCGGCTGGCCGCTCTCCCCATCAGCGTCCCCGGCTCGGCCGGGCCCAGGCCCGCGACTCCCTCAGACAGGTTCTCGTGATGGGCCCTTCCTGGCTCTCCGGGGGCTCCTGGAAGCTCCCAAAGGAGGCCGCTGACCGCGGGCAGTCGCTCTGCTTCTAGTTGCTTGGGTCATGCAATCAGGCTTGCAGCAAGGACTTGGCCTCGGATTGATCATTCTTTTTGGAGCACCCCAGAGAGCAAATATCTCCCTTCTCTTCCCGATTGTCCCGTCTGTCCCGTCCCCCCACTACTTATTTCCCTTAAGGACTTCCGAAGGAAGAGGTGATTGGAGCCTCCAGATGAACTGTAGCATGTTCTAGATCAGGAAACTGAGGTCCGAGGAGGAAGAATTTTTGGAATTAGAAAGATTTCAGAGGCTAACTGTCCAATGGCCCATGAGCGAGCTGGGACCCAGGGAATAACCCCAGGTTGGTCACTCAGCTAGGCCCGAGAAGGGCAATCCATCCCCTCTGAGGCTCCTGCCACTCTCACCCCCCACCCAAGGTGTCTCCGGCCTCTGTAGAAAGTGCATGAGATCTTCTCTCACTTCTGCAGGGCAGGAAGCGGGCAGTTCCGTGGCAAGTCCGTGAGCTTCCCAGTTCCCTTTCTGGTCACCCGGGGGGAAATCTGGTTTCAGCCCAGAGGGTGAACGCCGAGACCGGTGCTGGAGGGTCACTACTGACGGGGCTGCCTTTCTGTCTCTGCTACTTGGGGCCAAATGGTTTGTTAATGGCTAGGAGACTCACTCTTGAGTGGGGACTGAACCCAGCAGGGAACCCTAGGCAGAAACTAAACTAGGTTCCCATAAAGGGAAGAGGCAGGGAAGAATAAACATTTATGTGGCACCTACTATGCGCCAGGCACTGTGCTAAGTGCTCTATATTATTTGATCCTCACACAGAAGGTGCTGTTATTACTCCCCTTCTATAGATGAGCCAACTGAAGCAAACAGGGTGTAAGGGATCTGCTAAAGGTCACACAACTAGCAAATGTTTGAAGTTGGATTTGAATTCAAGTCCTCCTGATTGTAGCTCCAGCACTCTAGCCCCCGCGCCTCCACATGCCATAAATCTCAAGAAATTTGCCTCCTTGTAAATTCTCCCTCTTTTGGTTCCTAGTTCTGCCTTCTGAGTACATGAAGGATAAGACTAATCCCCAAATAAACCAAAATGAATCTCTCTTGGAATTAGATTAGAGAAATAAATGGAAGACCTAGAATACTATAGGACGGCTCATAGACAAGATTAAAACAATTTACAAAACTTTGGACAATTTGATTTTTTTTAAGGGTAGAAATCAAATGAACAGACTGAAGATGGACAAGATGAAATAATAACAGAGAAGAAATAAAAATCATTTTCAAAATTTACCATATGCATTTATAGATTCCCCTGAGAAATCAAAAGAAACAGAGCATTATCAACAAAAAATCCCATGAACTATCCAGTTAACCTAACATCAGGGCCACTTTTAGGAAGAAATTGAACTTGTTATAAAGTTCAGCAAGAGGCGGTTGGGGTGGGGAGAGGTTGGAGATCCAGTCCAGATGCGTTTATAAGAAAATTTTATCTAATGCTTAAAAAACTCAAATGAATTATTCTCCCCCAAAAACCAAACCAAAACAACAACTGTACCAAACGCCTTTTATGAGAAAAGTTCTATCCAAATACCTGACCAGGGAAAGATAAAACAAAGAATGAGAATTATATGCCAATGTCATTAAGAAATATTGTTTTGAAATTTTAAAATAAAATCCTGGCAGAACTACATCAACTTATAAAAGTATAATTCAATATTATAAAGTTGGAGCCATAGAGACATCAAAGAATGGTTCAGCATTAGTGAAATTATTAATATAAAAAATTTTAAAGTGTTTATTTCATAATTTTATCAATTAAATCAATTAAGTTTTTGACAAAGTATAAAACAGAATGGAAGGACATTTAACTAATATGATTAAAAAGTATATAAAATCCAAATTTGACCACATGCAAAAAGGAAACAAACATTAGAAGTTTTTGCAATAAAAACAGAATTAAAAAAGATGTTTCCTTTTGAAAATATAGTTCTCAAAATCTTAGCAATGAATAAGAAATTAAAAATTAAGACAGACAAAGAAACATCCCTATTTTCAATAACATGATTTATTTGGAAAATTTGAGAAAAAAAAGCTAATCAATACTGTAGCTTCCTTCAGTAAGATATCAAGCTACAAAATTATCACAATCCCCACCCCACCCAAAAAAGTGAATAGCATTTCCATAACAATAACAAAATTCAGGAAGGAATAATAGAAAATCTCATTCCTAGGACACTCCTGAGAATGGAGCTCTGGATCAAGAGACAGTAAGATTCAAAAGTTTAAAGATGGCCTCAGAGTAGCCACACTAGCTGTGACTCTGGACAAGTCATTCTGCCTTTCTAACCTTCTCATCTACAAAATGCAGCATCTGCCTCCTAGGGTTGTAGTGAATGTCTAATTAGATGATATTGGATGATGCTATAGAAGTGCTAATTATTATCATTATTATTATTATTGAAAGTAATTGTGAGATCCTTCTATTGAGATCAAGCCACCAAAGTACAATCAATAGCTGTATAGTTAGTTACCTTTACAAAATGTTAATTAAAAAATAAAGAGCAATTTAAATAACTGAAAGAATAGTCAGTTGTGTGCCCCTGGTTTTCTTCTTCTATTAGAATGACCTGCTTGAGGGCAGAGAATGGGCTTTGGCCCGTGCCCAGCCTTAGTAGTAGAGTGCCCAATAGATTATTGTTGGTTATTTTTAGTCCCATCTGACTCTTTGTGACCCTATTTGGGGTTTTCTTGGCAGAGACGCTGAAGCCATTTTCTAGTTACTTCTCCTATGTTTTACAGATGAGGGAACTGAGGCAAACAAAGTTAAGTGACTTACTCAGGGGGACTCAGCCAGAGTCTGAGGTCAGCTTTGAACTTGGGCAATCTATCCACTATGGCCTGCAGTTGAGTGCTGGTTGAGTGATCAATAAGCTTTCATTAAACACCTGCAGTGTACCAGCCATTATGTGAGGCACTGGGAATAAAAGGAATAAAACAATTCCTTTTTTCAGAGATTTTACAATCGTGTACGGGAGACCCCCCCAAAAAAAACCAGCTTTAAGCAAATACAGAGTAAATACAAAGAAAATATATACAAAAGAGTTAAGCATGTGGAGACAAAATGATGGATTTAGGGCAACCATCCCCCTGAGCTTTCCCAACATTCCCCTCCAAATAACTCTAAAATAAGACTTCAAATCAAATTTTGGAGCACTAGAACCAACAAAAGATCAGGGAGAGACATTTTTCTGGAATAGGAAAATTTAGGAAGATGCAGGAGTCTGTGACACTAGGGAGAAGGTATGTCCTGAGCAGGCATGGGGACAGCAATGGCAATAGCAGCAGCAGTGAGGGGGTGGGATAACTGGTCAAAAAGAGATAACAAGGGGCTCCTTTGCCGACACTTGGTTGTGGTTCTCTTTGATTGGCTATTCTATTGCCCATGTGTGGTTCTGGGTTGTAGTTCTAGGTTGCAGAGGAGCACTGGGGGTCAACCACAAAGGAACTGAACCCCTGGTTATAGTTTCAAGGCAAAGAGGAACCTGAGTGCTTTTGGCGACATGGGAACAGGGGAGTTGACCACACCTTCCAAGAATATTAAATCCAAATTTCAGAGCTCCCAGGTCAAAGAGAAAACACATCAAGCAGTCGGAGAGAAACAATTCAAATGTGGTGAAACCATAGTCAGGATCACACAAGATTTAGCAGCTTCTTCATTAAAAGGAGCAGAGAACTTGGAATGTGATCTTCTGAAAGGTAAAAGAGCTAGGATTACAACTAATAATCACTTACTCAGAAAAACAGAGAATCATTCAGGAAGAAAAATGGATATTTAATGAAATAGAAGATTTTCAAGCATTTGGGAAGAAAAGACTAGAGCTGAAACCCTACATTCTAACACAAGACTGAAGAAAAACATAAAAGGTAAATATGAAAAAGAAATCATAAGGGATGTAGCATTAATTCTTTATATTCCTATATAGGAAGATGGTACATGTAATTCTTTTTATTTTATTTTATTATTTTTTATTATAGCTTTTTATTTTCAAGTTATATGCATGGGTAATTTTTCAGCATTGACAACTGCCAAACCTTTTGTTCCAATTTTTCCCCTTCTTCCCTCCATCCCCTCTGCCAGATGACAGGTTGATCAATACATGTTAAATATGTTAAAGTATAAATTAAATACAATATAAGTATATGTGGTACATGTAATTCTTAAGACTTTATCATTATTGGAGCAATTAAAAGAGGGCCCAGATGTGAATTGATTATATTGGAATGATCTTAAAAACATGAAGGGATAAGAAAGAGGATGCACTGGGAAAAGGGAAGGAAGAGATATAATGGGGAAATTATTCTCATGTAAAAGAGGCACAAGAAAGGACTTTTATTATAGGGGAAGGTGGTGAACAATGCTTAAATCTTTCATTACTATTGGTTCAAAATAGTACAGTTCAAAAAATTGGTTCAAGAGGAGGAAAAAAATATATGTAAATAGATAGATGGATAGAGATATATGCATATATATATTAGATATACATACACACACATTCATTTGTATATAGGAATGTAACTTACCCAGCTGGGAAATAAGATATTCTGGAGATAATAGGGGTATAATAGATGGAAAGAAAATAATAGAAAGAAGGGGGAAATTTAAAAGTTGGAGTAGATTAAGGAAGGAAATGGCTAGAAGCAAGGCAGATTTTTGAGGGAAAATGGGATAAAAAGAAAGAAAAGAAGGAATAAAAGAAGATGGGACTGAGGGAAATATGCAATAATCATAACTATGAATGTGAATAAGATGAGCTCACTCATAAAATGGAAGTGGATATCAGAATGAATTAGAAAGTAGAATCTTGAAATAAGTTGTTAATAAGAGACAAACTTGAAACAGAAAGACACACACAGAGTGAAATAAAAGGCTGGAACAGAATCTAAAGTGCTTCCGTTGACATTTAAAAAAGGCAAGAATGGCAATCATGATCTCAGTCAAAGCAAAAGCAAAAGGTTCCATAGACAATGAGTACCAAAACATTTTGCAGCAAGTTTCCCTGATGTTGGCTTCATTTCTCAAATATATGCTGAGTGTAGAACTGAGTCAGATTTATAAAAAGTAAGATCCATTCTCGAAATGATAAATGGTCAAAGAATCTGAGCAGACAATTTTCAGAAGAAGAGAGCTAAGTTATCTAAAGTCATATAAAAAATGCTCTAAGTCACTATTAATTAGAGAAGTGCAAATTAAAACAACTCTGAGGCACTACCTTACATCTATCAGAAATGACAAATGCTGGAGGAAAATAGGTATATTCATAAGCTATTAGTGGAGTAGTGAATCCAACCATTTTGGAGAAAAATTCAGAGCAAAACCCAAAATTGTGCTGGCCCTTTGATCTAGCAACACCGCTATAGTAAGGTCTATATCCTAAAGGAAACAAAGAAAAAGGGAAAGAATATACAAAAATCTGTATGTATGTATGTACAAAAATAACTACCGCAGCTCTCTTTAAGGTGGCAAAGAATTGGAAATCGAGGGAATGCCCATCAATTGGCTGAGCACGTTGTGCCATATGATTGTGATAGAACACTATAGTGCTCTAAGAAATGATAAAAAGAATGGTTTCAGAAAAACCTAAAAAAACTTATATGAACCGATGCAGAATGAATTAAAATCGCTATGTATAGTAACAACGATGTTGTAATGTTGATAAACCGTGAAAAACCTGGCTACTGTGATTCCTAAAATGATCCAAGACTCAAAATGAATAAAATGCTATTCAACTCCAGAGATTAAAATGCTGATTAATGTATATTTTCTCACTTTGTTTTGCCTGTTTTTGAAATATGAAAATGTTTCCTATAATTTCAGAGGTAAAATTGCTATTCTATTGCTTGCCTTTTAGTGGGTAGAGAAGGGTTGGGAGGGAAGGAATTTTGAACTCCCAATTTAAAAGAAAAAGTGTTGGAATCCTTACAAACTGCTAACTAATTAGAGTTGATCTAATCTTACAAGAAGATGTTTTGGGCAGAACCTGAAACGAGGTACTAAGTAGAACTAATTAGTACAATGCTTGTGTTTGCACCTTTACTCATTGGAGTTCACAAGTATGCTAGCTTCACAAAGTAAACTTTGTACCTTTATGAGTTCACACCTCCCTTGAAGCTCTTTGGGCCAGAGAGCACTATGGGAGAAAACCCATAATCCCTCTCTCTCGTATCCCACAATTCCTCCCTCTTGGATAAAAGAAACAGACAGAAGCTCTCGGTCAGATTTCACCGGAATGACATGAAGAGTGGTGCTGGCTCTGGAGGCTGAAGAAAGCAGAGGCAGAAGCAAAGGACAAAGCGGCAAGAGCTCTTGGAACCAAGCAGAGAGATAGGCCTCTAAGCTAACCGGGCTATATTGGAGATAATAAAAGATCTGAACTTTTATCACCTGGCTGCATTTGGGAAGAAGATCACCACAAAAAAGAATGTTTAAAAATGATAAATAAAAAATCAAAGGAGTTAAGTACAAGATACTTTGAGAAGGAGGACATGAGCAGTCAGTGAGATCAGGAAAAACTTCAGGTAAAAATTGGTTCATGAGCTACTTCTTAAAGAAAAAGAGGGTATTTCCAAGGCAGGGTTGAGGAGGAAGTCTATTCTGAGCAATGGATGTGTCCAGTAGAAACATAATGGAGAGAGGATATCAAAAGTGATATAATTAATATTAATATATATTAATAATATATAATGGTATAATAATATAGTAATAGAGAGAAAGTCAGTTTGATTGGCTAAGCTACTGTTTTTTAATTTACAGTCTTCAAGAGCTGCTTGAAGTATTGAAGCTGTATCTTGACCACGATTTTAAAGTCAGCCTGTGTCAGAAGCAGGCCTTGAGTTCGAATCCTTCTGATTCCAAAGTCAGCTTCACACCTGCTTCTCCTGTTACCTTGTATGTTACAAAAAAGACAAAGAAGGAAAAGTTCACACCTTTTATTAAGATTCTTGAGTGATTGGAGTTAACTTCTGCCATCTTTTTAATTTTCATGATTTTGCATAGAAAATTCTCAGGTCCCCTAATTGTTCTAGTGGAGCTAGGAGAGGGTCAAGGTTTTGCTGCCATAAGATGTACCTGCATCTACAACTCAGCAGTTATGTGTGAAATCTGGAAAATTTTGTCTCTGCCTCAGTTTCCCTTTCTGTAACAGGCTGATGGGATACAATGGAGAGATTCCTGGATCGAGACTGAGAAGGATTGGATTTCTATCCTGATGGTAGTCACTTTTTTAGGAATTTAAAGTTCACCCAATGCTTTTTGCTGCACATTATTTCACATGTGCTCACATGGAATCCTGTGACAAAAAAACTAGAATGTTTTTGAGAGGTTTCTGGGACATGGGAGTTGGAGTCTAAGATCATACTGATAGTGGGTCACCAAGATAGTGCTGAAACCCAGAGCTCTGTAATTCCAGGCTCTCCCTCCACTCCCGGCACTGCCTCTTACTCCAGGTACCGTTATTCCCATTTCACAGATGAGAAAGCCAGGCCTCCAAGATACTAAGTGACAAACACTAACTCTCTAAGGATATGTCAAAAGGAGGATTTGAACTCATTTCTTCCTGAGCCCAAATTCATCACTTTACCTACTAAACAAAAGCTACCTGTATCTCCCCAAAGAAGTTTCTTTCCCTCAGTTTTCTCCTCTTTACAAGGAAAAGGCTGCTCTGGAAGACTTCTAAGGTCCCTCTCAGCTTTGGATTCTATCCTAGCAACCCTGGGAGGGAAACAGTGCAAACAATTATGTAAAATTTGAGTCAGTAGCAAAATCAGAGGTTCAGAAAGAACTGAGTTCAAATCCTGCCTCAGAAACTTCTTTACTGGAACCTTAAACAAGTCTGCCTCAGTTTCCCCATTTGTAAACTGGGGATAATAATATTACCTTTCTCCCAAGCTTGTTGTGAGGATCCAATGAGACAAGTGTGTAAAAGAACTTTTCAATGCTATCATTAAAATGTATTTTCTTGATATTATAACCATAATCCTTGAACCAAAGTCCTTTGTATGCTAAAGGCTGTCTCCATAAGCCCCAGCAAAATGACTACTCTCTGGTCCTGGAACTCGACCTCCGATAATAATTCCAACATAACAATATCTCACATTTCACTGAGGGCCAGCCCTAGGAGGGAGCCAATGAAAGCATTATGAGGTCTGTTTGAAAAAGGAGAAAGCTGCTTCAGAAAAAGCTGGTCCACTTTGGTGAAGTCGCACAGCCAGTGAGTGCCGGAGTCTGGATTTGAACCCGGTTTTCCTGCCTTCAGACTGACACTCTCCCCACCACCCTACTGCTTCTCCTCGCTTGATACCTCACTCCCTGGCAACATTGAAGTCATAAGAATTTCCACAAGCGAGATGTGAGTTTTCCAGATGACTGAAGTCGACTCCTGACATATTTTATTTTAATAACCTTGGAATGGAAACCTTGCTAAAATGCCACTTCTCTGCGATGGAAAAAGTCCCATGTTTCCTTCTCCCTATGGCTCCCTCCTGGAGAAGTTGAGCCCTGTTTACCAGAGGACCAGGACTCGTTGAGAGCTGGTGTTTTCAGGACCTGTGGCTGCTTAATCTATTTGGTGTCTGGCCCTGCTCCCTCCCCAGTCTTGGAAGGTTTCCTCTTTCAGCTCATTTTTATTTACGCTGTTGAGGTTGGCCCTGTTTGGGGTTAGCTTCATTAGCTGTTTTTCTTGGACTACGTTCCCCTAGCCTGGAGGATGTTCTTACTATGCAATTCCATTTTACTGTCCCAGGTTAGGGATGGATGGTTGGGTATTTCTTCAGGGCCCTGAGTCATAGAAGTGAGAGTATATCATATGTGTGTGTCTGTACGTGGATGTGTACATGGGAGTATGTATTCACATAATATACATATTTATATGTATACAAATACATTTCCATCTCTATATATCTCTATCTATATATTTATGTATGTATATCACTATCACTATATCTCTGTACTTGTGTACAAGAATATTTTTCTTAATATAGACAGAAAAAAGCAAAGAGAAAGAAAGAGAGAAAGGAGAGAGAAAGAGAAAAAGAGAGAAAGAGAGAGACAGAGAGACAGAGAGACAGAGAGAGAGACAGAAAAAGAGAGAGAGAGACAGAAAAAAGAGAGAGAGAGAAAAACAGAAAGAGAGAGGAAGAGGGGAGAGAGAGAGAGAGAGAGAGAGAGAGAGAGAGAGAGAGAGAGAGAGAGAGAGAGAGAGAGAGAGAGAATTTTATGGGTAATACATTTGAAATCCAAGAACTTGGATTTGGGCCCTAATAACATCCACCTGTATGAGCTTCCCCAAATCCCTTACTGTCTCTAAATATTTTTTTATTCATCTTTTAAATGGTGATAATTCTGTCTCCTAGGAGTATCAAATAAGATCATACCTATAGAAGTACTTTGGAAAAAATTTTATATCAGCTGCTGTTGTGGGCTTGATGGTATAATTATAATAATATGGAAAATGTATATAACATACAATACCTCTCTCAGCTAAACCTCAGTTTAGAGTGTTATTTAGATCATCATCTATCCAAAGGATAACTCTGAGCCCTCATCAATGTATGTTGATATCAGACTATGCTAAATGACCTAGAATTTAAAGAACAGCATATTGAATTAAGGCAGGAGAGCGGTAGCCATTAGTTTCAGTACCCATAAGCCAAAACAATGCATTTGCTGAAGAAATTTGCCCTGAAGAAATACCCAACCATCAATAACCTGGGACAGTACAATGTTTACCTTCCATGAGACCAGGGAGCATTATCCCCCTCGTATTAATGACTTCACTCTTCTAAATCCCCATCCCAATAGGAACACATAGTTTAAACTCATAGCATCGGCACTGAAATTTAGGTAAGAATCTATATAGTTCCCTAATCAGCTGCAGTATTCTATAACCCATCATCATTATTAAAAGATATTATTCATAATCATAAGCTCATAGATTTGAAGAAGGGAACAAGCACTAAGTATGTATTACCTGCCAGATCACACACTTTTCAAATGTTATCTCATTTGATCTTCACAATACTTTGTGAATAGGGGTTATTCCTACTGAGGAAGCTGAAGCTGAATTTGAATTCAGACTCAGTGCTGTACCTACTGTACCACCTAGCTATCTCATTTAAGGCTAAAGGGACCTGAGAGACTATTTAAATCAATACCTGCTTTTTATACATGAAGAAACAGGCGAAGAGAGGTTAAGTAGCTGGTCTAAATTCATGTAGGTAGCAAGTAGTAAAGATTGGATTCAAACCCAGGTCTTTTGATTATCAGACTCTTTCCATTATACTACTCTGCTTTTTTTTTTTTAAACTTGTTTGCTTTGGGTCAGACTACTAAAGCCTCTTGTCATGACACCATAAGCCAAGGTCAGGGTCCAAATCTGAGGCGAGGGAGCTGATAGGTTTTATATATATATATACATATATATATATATATATATATATATATATATATATATATATATGTATATATATATATATAAGCTTTTTCTCTATATGATCATAACCCCTGCTCACCACCCACGGGTAGGATGAAGGAAAGACCAAGAGTGTGCTGGTAAATATGTAACAACAATAACAGCAGAGTACAAATAATACACTTTTAAATTTAATCTATGTCATTGACAAATATTTTGTCCAGTGTCCATCAGTTTCTTAAATCTAAACAATCAACAAAACAATAAATTAAGATTGGATTTGTAACATTGCCACTTTTGTGGTGTAAATATTCACACTGAAAATTTAACAACCACCTCATTTACCACTATGTCTCATTTTCTAGTCATCCTGCATTTTGGTTGTCCATATCACTGATACTGCTTCCTTCCCTCATCCCAATAATTTTTTAACTTGCCACATTGGTTGCCTCCTCACCCAAAGGAAGCTTCTAGGAAATATAACCCAGAGGATTTTCTCCACTGAGTAAAAATATCTTAGCCCTAAAGCTATGTGAAAATTAGATTGTCCTTCGATTCATTTTTTATAAAGATAATGGAATGAATTTCAATATTCTTTTCTGAACTCTGGTGGGAGCAAATTTGCCGATGCCAGGTGGATCCAAATATCCCTGGTTCTTATCTTCTGCCAAGAGCCCCTCTGTTCTCCATAGTTAATAGTCTATCAATGGAATCTGGCAGAAATCCAAGCATTTGTTCCCAAACAGGAAAGTTGGTTCTGGATAGATTTTCTTGGGAAATGAGAACAGCAAATATGGAGCAGGGCTGGCTCGTTAAACAGCACATACAAAGCAGGGCTGCCAGGCTCTATAAGGATGAGCTGTTGAGTTAAAAAATGGACTTCTCACTGAGATGGATTACTCATTCCATTTGACCCCAGAAGATCAAAAAGGAAATTTAATGTGACCTTATGTCATGCTGAGACTCAGTATCCAAGACTAGAGGGGTCAGAATTCCATTGTACTCTAACCTGGTCAGTTCTGGGGGATAAATTTTAGGGGGGAGCATTATTGGAGAGCTCCAGAGGAGGAAGCCAAAATGGTGAAAGAGTTGAAGGTTTTAATATGTGATTTCTTTCAGGTTAAAAAGGAAAGAACTGGAAACTTGGATTCAAAGCTGCAAAGAAGAAGTTTCAGTCTTGAGGTTAGGAAAAAATGCCTAATGATCAGAGCCATACAAAGGTATGACAGGCTGTATTTGGAGATGGTAGTTTTCCTCTCATGAAAATGATGGACACCAAAAATGGCCGCCTACTCCTCGCATTCATTGTAGAGGGGATCATTGTCTCGCTACAAATACTACCAAAAAGAAAGTCTCAGATGTTCTTCAACTCAGAGATTAATTCTAAGAGAAAACTATACCAGATAAGTCTTTGGATTGAGTTTTTTCTTGGCTGGGGCTATGCCTTTAAGGTTACTGAAATGAATTGTTGAAACCATAAGTGGAAACCATCTTTGGAATTTTTTCATGCTTGCTGCTTTTCAGAGAACTTCTTTTTATATTATTTCTCTAAATCTCCAACATTATATATAGCTTTCATATATTACTTTAAGGTTTGCAGAGCATTTTACAAACATTATCCATCTGATCTTCAGAATAATCCTGAAAAGACGAGACCCACAACTGCTATAGAGTGGAGAGCAAGACGGAATCTATTTTCCAATCATCTGATGGGCTTTTCAACAACTCTATGAAGTCAGACCATAGCCTCTACTTTAGAGACCACCGTACTATATCATATGCTTTCCCTAAAAGCTTTTGACTTTTGACTTAAGAAGGATGATATTCATTCATGAGTACTTTAAAGGTTAAAAAATACTTCATTAAATTTTTTAAAAATTAATTTCAAAATTTTTGTAATTCTGATCTTGACATTCATCAATAAATATGGACATTTCCATACATACAGAACAGAAAGATAGACTTGCACTTAAAACTACATATCTTCCTTTACCACTCCTCAACCCTTTCAATTAAAATAACCGCAGCAACAACTAAAATTTTTAGCAAATAAGCATTATCAAACAAAACGTATCTACACATTTTGGCCATGTCTAACAAATGTAGATTTCAATCTTTCCCTTTAACTACCTACCTCTTCTTCAGGCAGTAGTTAATTTGTATAAATAACATTTCCTGTAACACCTGTGTAGGTGGGTGACAGGACAAGTGTCACTGTCTATATTTTACTAATAAGGAAATCAGAGCCTTGAGTTGGAAAGTTAATTTTTCTTAATGAAAGACTATTTACAGAGGAACCCATAATATTCAGGTAATAAGAGTCAGAGATGGTATCTAATTTCAGGTTCTAGAGTTGATTCCTACATACCCCACTCTCTCCATGCCTTTGAAATGAATAAACACAGGCTATAGATGGAATACCATATTCAGGAGACTGAAACCTGTGCTATTCAGCCAGTACCTATATGATATATATATATATATACATATATATATATATATATATATATATATATATATATACACATACATATATATATATGTATATATATATATATACATATATATATATAGAGAGAGAGAGAGCTATAGATAGATAGATAGATAGATAGATAGATAGATAGATAGATAGATATAGATATATATGGGGTAAAATTAAGATGGAAAAGGTAAAGTAAAGGTTAAAGAGTAAGAAGATGAAGATCACCACATAGGAATAGCAAAGGACAAAACTATCTTGCTCTTCATAAGGGAAAGAGGAGAAGAAATGACAAAAGAGTCACCTTAGCAGAGAGAACAGGGAATTTTCCTTAAAGTGATAAGTAGCATCTATCTAAAACCATCAGCAAGCACTATATGTAATAGGGATAAACTAGATTCCCAGTAAGATCAGGAGTGAAAAAAAGTTGCCTATTATTACCATTACTATTCAATATTGTACTAGAAATGTTAACTTTGGCAATAAGATTTAAAAAATGGAAAGAATTAGAATAGGTAATAAGAAAACAAAATTATCACTCTTTGCTGATGATATGATGGCAAACTTAGAGAATCCTAAAGAATCAACTGAAAAAACTACAAAAAATTAATAATTTTAGCAAAGTTGCAGGATATAAACTAAACCCACATAAATCACTGGCATTTTTATATGCTACCAGCAGCAAGAAATAGAAAGATAAATCCTATTTAAAATAAATGTAGATAATATAAACTATTTGGGAGTCAACCTGCCAAGACAAAAGCAGGAACTATTTTAATTCAATTACAAAACACTTTTCACTCAGATAAAGTTAGATCTAAACAATTGGAAAAATATTAATTGTTCATGGGTAAGTCGAGCTAATATAATAAAAATGACAATTATACCCAAATTTATCTATTATTCAGTGCCATACCAATCAAATTACCAAGAAATTACTTTATAGAGTTAGAAAAGAGACTAACAAAATTCATCTGGAAAAACAAAAGGTAAGGAATTTCAAGGGAATTAATGAAAAAAATGGAAATGAAGATAGTCTAGCTATATCAAACCTAAAACTACATTATAAAATAGCAGCCATCAAAACCATTTGTTACTGGTTAAGAAACAGAGTAGTGGATCAGTGGAATACTTTAGGTTTACAAAACACAATAGTCAATGCCTATAGTAATTTAGTATTTTATAAACCCAAAGATCCCAGCTTCTAGGATAAGAACTTTGTATTACTTTATAGTAACTTAGTATTTGACAAAAATTGCTGGGAAAACTGGAAAATAATATGGCAGAAACTAGGCATTGACCAGCACCTAACACTGCATACCAAGATAAAGTTGAAATGGGCTCCTGTTTTATACATAAAGGGTGAAGCAAATTAAGAGAACAAGGCATAGTTTTCTTCTCAGATTTATAGAGAAGGAAAGAATGTATAGCCACAGAAGAACTAGAGAACATTATTAAATGCAAAATTGATAACTTTGATTACATTAAATTAAAAAGGTTTTGTATTAACAAAATCAATGCAGCCAAGATTAAAAGGGAAGCAGAAAATTGGGGGAGGAGGGGAAATTACATCCAAGGGTTCCGATAAAGGCCTCATTTCTAAAATATATAGAGAATTGATTCAAATTTATAAGAATACACGCCATTCCCAATTGATAAATGGTCAAAGGATATGAACAATTTTCAGAAGAAGATATTAAAGTCAACTGTAGTCATATGTAAAAATACTCTAAATCACTATCAATTGGGAAAATGCAAATTAAAACAACTCTGAAGTACCATTTTATACCTCTCAAATTGGCTAAGATGATAAGAAAAGATAATGATAAATGTTGTAGAGAATGTGGGAAAACTGGAACACTAATGCATTGTTAATGGAGCTGTGAACTGATCCAACCATTCTGGGGAACAATTTTTAATTATGCCCAAAGGGTTATTAAACTATGCTTGCCCTTTGATTCAGAAGTGTTTCTACTGTGTCTGTACACAAAGAGCTCAAAAAAAGAGAAAAGGATCTATGTGTGCAAAAATGTTTGTTGCAGCCCTTTTTGTAGTGGCAATGAACTGGAAAGTGAATGGATGCCCATCAGTTGGGGAATGGCTGAATAAGTTATGCTATGTGACTGTAATGGAATATTATTGTTCTATAAGAAAGGATGACCAGGTTGATTTCAGAAAAGTCTGGACTGATGCTGAGTGAACAGAGGAGAACCAAGAGATCATTGTACACAGCAACAAGATCATCAATTTGATGGACTTGGCTCTTTTCAACAATGAGGTGATTCAAGGTAATTTTGATGGAAAGAGCCGTCTGTGTCCAAAGAGAAATGACTATGGAGACTGAATGTGGATCAAAGAATAGTACTTCCACTTTTTGTTGTTTGTTTGCTTGTTTTGTGTGGGTTTTTTTTTTTTATCTTTTGATCTGATTTTTTTTTGTGCAGTATGATAAATATGGGAATAGCTTTAGAAGAACTGTACATGTTTTTAACATATATTGCATTATTTTCTATAAGAGGGGATAGGGTGAAGGAGGAAGAAAAAGTTGGAACATAAGGTTTTGCAAAGGTGAGTTGAAAATTATCTTTGCATATATTTGAAAAAATGAATATCTATTTAGAAAAAAAGACTTGGAAATATCCTAAAAACTTCGCAAAGGTGTGGAAACCCTTACTGATATCTATTATTTGCTATACTGTCTATGGGGAAATTGAAGGGTTAAAAATTCACCGATGGCCTGCTTCCCTTGTTCTCTGTTATGCTTGCCTGTTACATATGGCCATAGTCATTGCCCAAGAATGAGTGACTGCTCTATTGTTTTTGCAGTAGGTAGATGCTGGCCAGCAAGAGTTTTGTTCTTCCCAGGTTGTCTTTGCCCAGTGTTCCCTGTGTAAACATTCCTATGTAGGAATTATGCATATTGGTGCAATCAATATAAAGGAATTTATATGTCTAAAAGAAATTTCCATTGAGAAACGGGAGTTCAATCTGTGACCTGTGATTCAGTCTAAGTCCTTAACTCCCAGCTGGAAAATTTTTATCACCGTGTAGATCAGGAACTTTCCTATAATACAATCTCTCAGAGAGTTTCCTGGGGCACCAAGAGGCCAAGTAATTTGCCCATGATTAGACAGGTAGTATATGTCACAGTTAGGACTTGAACTTGGATTTTACTGATGTTATAATTCTCCCCCATCTACTGCTCCTTCTCTTCCTCTTCTTCCTCCTCCTCCTCCTCCTTCTACTCCTATTACTATTACACCTACACCTACTACTACTACTACTACTACTACTACTATTATACCTACTACTACTACTACTACTACTACACCTACTACTATTACTGCTATTACTACTACTACTATTACTGCTATTACTACTACTACTACTACCACTACTACTATTACTACTACTATCACTAATACTACTACTAATATGACAATTATTACTACTACTACAACTACTACTACTATTACGACTATACCAACTACTACCACTACTACTATTACTACTGCTGCTGCTACTATACCTACTACTACCACTACTACTATCACTAATACTACTACTAATATGACAATTATTACTACTACTACTAATATTACGACTATACCAACTACTACCACTACTACTATTACTACTACTGCTGCTACTATACCTACTACTACCACTACTACTATTACTACTACTATCACTAATACTACTACTAATATGACAATTATTACTACTGCTACAACTACTACTACTATTACAACTATACCAACTACTACCACTACTACTATTACTACTACTGCTGCTACTATACCTACTACTACCACTACTACTATTACTACTACTATCACTAATACTACTACTAATATGACAATTATTACTACTACTATGACTACTAGTGCTGTTGTTGCTGCTGCTGCTACTAATACTACTATTACACACACAACTGTCTAGATATATACATATGTGTATGTGTGTACATATATAATACACACTTATAAATAGATGAATAGATAGATGAATTCATAGATACATAGTTATGCATATATAATCTTAAATATACCATACAAATTATGTACCATAACTTTCCCCACCTTTCCCCTTCCAATTGAGGGCAGGAACAGTTCGGTTATTTTTTAATCTATATTTGCAACAGTAACCATGGTGACTGATACCTAATAAACATTTTAAAATGCATATTGAATTGAGTTGATAAAGCATTGATGTGATTTGTCCCACTGGAAGGTTCACCGACCCATATACATTTTAAGGCTGGCCATGCTCCGGCCAACCTCCTCCTCCCAGTTCACCAAAACGCCCAGCATTTGGAATTACTGCCCCATCCCTTTTCTCCTTACCTATTACGATCTCTCTGCAGCAGTGGACTGACATAAAGCCATAAAGCTAGGGTCTGCTGAATAAAGCCCCTACTATCATTAACCTCTATGGGTTTCATGAGGTGGCAAACAGTGCCCTGTTTTCAATAAGCCAAATACTTTCCTAACTGAGCAGTCTTTATTACAATTTAATTTTAGACTTTCCCTCTTAACTGATTTCCTTGATAATCCAGGCTTACCAGCCACCGTTCTGTCGTCACACGGGAACATGCTCCAGATGTTGACTCAGAAAAGTGAGTCAGCTCTGGGAAAATGCCTGCTGGGACGTCATTTCCTGACCAATGACTGTGCCCAGCCTTGGTCTGAATGTCATAGAATGATGTTGTGCTAAATTTGGGGTTGAAAGACCCAGGTTCAAATCTCAGCCCAGACACACTTCCTGTATAACATTGGACAATCAATCAAGAAAGAAACAGTATTTAAAAGGTTACTACACACCAGGAACTGTGCAAGCTAGGAGATGAGGATATGAAGAAAAAATAAAGCAATCTTTGCATTTTTTTGGACCTCTGTTTTCTCTGAAAGAACCTCCTCTTACGTGCCTCAAAGGTCTTCTAGTTAGAAATCTTATTATCTTATTGCTTCAGTCTTCTATGTTAGGATCCCTCCCTTCCTTAAATATTTCCCCACTCCATTGTATCCCTCATTCAATTCTCAACATAACCTTTCTAAAAGTGCAAGTCTGACCATGTCACTCCTCTACTCAGTAAATTCCAGTGACTATTATTATTCCGTAGGAGTGTGATGAGGGAAATAAGAATATGGTATTGACACTGACTCACATTTGTGTAGCTGCACTGTCCCAAACTCATGGGATTGCTTTTACAAGATCAAACTAGTCTTTCCAAGCCAAGGAGAAAAATGGTAAGGTGGGCCCTTCAGTCAAATCTAGATCATTGCCATTTCATAGCATTCAGTACTGTTTTCTTGTTACGTTTTGTATCGGCTCCTGTGAGACTTAACATGCTGCTCCATATTCATCATAAATCCTTCTTTCTTACAGTGAATGGAGAGTATATTAATTTTAAAAAATTGTTTAATGATCCCCTGAACCGTGGGTATCCATTTTGTTTATATTTCTTTGCTTCAATAAAAAATTGCTGCTACTTAAGTTTTATTATCCAAAGACACTTTCTTTTTGTCATTGACTTCCTTGGGGATTCTACTTAGAAGTGGTCTAAGTCAGAGGGTAAGAACATTTCACCCTTTCTCCTTTCAAAATTACAATTTGCTTTCCAGGAATACCAATTCATAGCTCCAGTGAGAATGAATTTATGCAACCCCTTCAATGAAAAATATAAATGATTCCCTTTGGGCAGCTTTACTAATTTTCTGGGTGAGAGGTAAAATTTCCGGGTTTGTTTTGATTTGCATTAATCTTTTTATTAATGACTTGGAGAATTCCTTTATATGGTCCTTAATAGTTTCTTCTTTTGAGAACTGATTGCCCATATGCTTTGGCCACATTATTGTGTGCTTGATTATGATTTTATAAGTTTTTCTTATTTTGCTATACTTCTTGAATAGCAGGCCCTTATATGGATATTCAATGCAAATTTTTTGTACTGATCAAGTGACTTTCTTTCTTGTTCTAATTCCATTTGTTTTTTTTCAAGAAATAGCTATTCTAACCATGATATGATATATTTCAACCTTAGCAGACACTAACCAAGCACCCTTTGACCTAACTGAAGAGGAATCAATTTTTTATATAATCAAAATCATCAATTTCATTTTTTATAATCCCATATATTCCTTGTTTGTTTAACAAATTACTTCCTAACTAGAGCTGTAAAAAAATATCCTATTTGATTTGCTGCTAGTCTTTTATTTATGGGCTCAAGTCATATACCTCTTTTGAATTTATTATGTTATATGGTATAAGGTGATGGCATAAATCCATTGTTTTCCTATTTTCCAATCTTCCTAGCAATTCTTATTAAATATGGAGTATTTTCCTAAATAGCTTATATTTTCAGACCTATCAGAAATGTAGTTGGATTATTTCTGATTCTTTCTTTTCCTTTCTTAAAAAAAAAACTATTTTATTGAAGTTTTTTATTTTTAAAACATATGCAAGGATAATTTTTCTTTATTTTATTTTATTTTATTTTTTGTTATACCTTTTTATTTACAAGATATACGCATGGGTAATTTTTCAGCATTGACTCTTGCAAAACTTGCAAAACAAAAGTTGTTCCAACTTTTCCCTTCCTTCCCCTCACCCCCTCCCCTAGATGGCAGGTAGACCAATACATGTTAAATATGTTAAAGTATATGTTAAATATAATATACCTATCTATATAGTTATTTTGCTGCACAAGAAAAATCAAACTTAGAAATAAGGTAAAAATAATCTGAGAAGGAAATCAAAAATGCAAGCAGACAAAAACAGAGGGAGTGGAAATGCTATATTGTGATCCACACTCAGTTCCCAGAGTTCTTTCACTGGGTGTAGCTGGTTCTCTTCATTATTGAACAAATGGAACTGATTTGGTTCATCTCATTGTTGAAGAGAGTCACATCCATCAGAATTGCAAGGATAATTTTTCAATATTGATCCTTGCATAGCTTTGTATTCCAATTTCCCTCTCCTTCCTCCTCACCTCCTCCCCTGGATGATATATAATCTATGTTAAACATGGTAAAAATATACGTTATGATTCTTTATTTTTTAGATTGTTTCATTGATCTACCTTTTCTGTTCTTTAATCAAGAGCAAAATGATTAGTTTTATAATATAGTTTGAATTCTGGAAAACGATAGCCTTCACTCCTATTCCACTCCCATTGTTTCCCTTGATTTTTTAGATATTTTATTTTTCCATATGAATTTTATTATGATTCTGTTTATCTCTGTATAGCATCCCCTTGGTAGCTCAATTTCTTTGGCAGAAAATCTATAATTTTATTTCAATATGAACGTCATTTTTATTATATTGGCACAGCCCACTCTTAATTAACCCAACTCTAGTCTAAATTGGTTCTCTTTTACTTAAGGAACATTTTGTAATTGTAACTATATAGGTCATACATGTCCCATGGTAGATTGAATCCCAAGTTTTTATGCATCTTATAATTATTTTGAATGGGACTTTCCTTTCTTTTAAAGCATTTCTTGCTGGGACGATCAGAAAAGTTTCCCTTCAGGAGGTGGGTCTCATCCTCAATGGAGATATCCTCTACCAAAGTCCTGTTTTAGCACTTAGTGGTAGAACAGCATTGGCCCTGGGTCAACAAAAATTATATCATCCATTTTCAAGCAGGTTTTATTAAACCGGGAAAGTTTCAAATGTGCCATGAATAAAACCGCCTTATTTTGGATTATTTGTCTATTGTCCAAGACCCCAGATTACCTCAGTTCAGAGAGAAGTGTCACTGGGCTTGCTACAGAGACATGACCATATTGGCCATTGACAATCTACATCAGGTTATGAGAGGTTGTACCCCTGAATATAATAGGATCATGGATGTAGAGCTGGATGAAATCTCAGATGCTATGTGGTATATAATCCCTTCATTTCACAAAAGGGGAAACTGAGGCCCAGAGAATTGAAGTGACTTCATAAGATCATCTGGCATGGATCTCAGAGGCTTTTTAAAAAATGAAATAACTTTCCAAATTCAAAAAGGTATCAAAGGGACACAAATCCATGCCCTCTAACTCCAAGCTCAGTTCTTTTTCTACTCTATCTGATGTCAACTGGAAGGAGTACTCACACCAATTAAACAGTAAACATTTGAAGTATTGAATGAGAAGCAAATTTACAACTTAATAAAAAGGGAAAAAAGTTTTCCAGATGAAGGGAAAGTGAGGAGTTAAGGTATAGTGAAGAGGGAGAGGAATGAGGGAAGTTGGATTAAATTACCTCTTCCTTTTATAGTCCCTGAGAGTTAACTCACCCGTTGTCACACAGATAATAAGGGAAAGAGGGACGATTTCAGGAATATTAAGTAACACCAGAAAGGTAGGCATATATGCATGTCTGTTTTTGTGTGCATATCATGATATTCCCAGGCTAATATTTCAACAGTGACCTTGACAAGGTGTTTAGTTCCCGTGGGGCTCAGACATCTGACCTCCTGCATTTTCTCCCTATTCCCTGGTCATCAGTTCTGCAATTAGCACGTACCTTTTGGTAAAGCTGGGCTTTCACCTGCAGAGAAGGAAAACCATTGGTTCCTTCTAGATCTGAGCTGATACTTGGATCCGACTTGAGTGTGTGCTTAATGCCCCTTTTAAACTCGAACTTTCTCTTGTGGATTATAATTACTGAACAATGACATCATGGAAGATGGATTTTTCCCAGTAAATACTTGGATCTAAATTAGGGTCTGATGGAGGGAGTAGAAATCAATTCAATTCAATACACAATCATCTATCTCCCCCAGAAACCTTTGTTCCCTTCTGGGAGAGGGAAAAATATCTAGAGAAGACCCCATCTCGGTCCTCTTGGAGTCTGTAGCCTGTTTGTCTTTGGGCATCAGAATTCTGGCATCCCAGGATCTCCTTTTGGCTGTGTACCCCTAAGAATGTCACTGTGACCCTGTTTGTTTGTTTTACAGATGCAGAAACTAATCAATCAAGAAACACCTGTTATGGACCTACTATGTGACAAGCACTGACTGCGTTAGGTGCTAACAGTTCAAAAATATGAAGGAAATAGACTTTCTAGGAGATTATATTTCAAAGACCTTTGAGGTCATCTATTCCACAACAACTTTCTGCATCCTCAACATTATCTCACTAATCCCTTATTATTTGCAGCACTGGAGGGTGTGTGTGTGTGTGTGTGTGTGTGTGTGTGTGTGTGTGTGTGTGTGTTTTGTTTTTTGGGGGAGTAGTTGCACGATCCATGATTTTATCAGGGTAGAACAAATTCCTTTTATAGATGATCAACACATCTGTAACTCATTTTCCTAAAAAGTTGCTAAGCCTAAGAGAGGTTCAATGATTTGCCCAAACTGTTAGTATGTGTCAGAGAGAATTTGAATTCAGGACTTCCTAACTTCAAGGCTGGCCTTCTGTACACTATCTCCACTTCTCAGAATCATAACTTAAGGAACTAATAATTGTAGAGATTAAAGTTGGGTATTAAAAATAACAAACTTCAAATTAGTATCACTTTATTGGAGGCCCATGTTACATCTTTCTTGGACTATTGTAATAAGTTACCCCCTCTTTCTCTCTATTTCTTTGTCTCTGTCTCTATTTCTCATTGTCTCTGTTTCTGTCTGTCTGTCTCTCTCTGTGTTTCTCTTTGTGTGTCTCTCTGTCTCTGTATCTCATTGTCTCTGTTTCTGTCTGTCTCTCTCTCTGTCCTGTCTCCCTCTCTGTTTCTCTCTTTGCCTCTGCCTCTGTTTCTCTCCATGTCTCTCTGTATCTCATTATCTCTGTCTATCTCTCTGTCTCTGTCTCTCTTTCTCTGTGTGTGTCTCTCTGTCTCTGTGTCTCTGTCTCTGTTTCTCTCCCTTGCCTCTTTGCCTCTATATCTCTCTGTATCCCTTTCAATCACCCTTTCACATCACTTCCAGCAGCACAATTTGACTAAGACAGTTCCCTTGGGGTATCCCATCCCAGCTCCATCCCGCCTTTGGAGCTTTATTTCCCCCTTTCACACACTTCATTCTGGCCCTGCTGAGACTCTCACTTGGCAGTTTTTACTTACACTCTCCTGCCTTCCTGAATTCCCACAGGCCAGTGAGTTCTGGTGGAACAATCCTTCCTTATTACAACTGGTGAGATCTTTCTCTTCCTTCAAAGTCCACACGTTCCCTTCCTCCACACCCTCCAGGATTCAGCTGTGCTGATCTACCGCCTCATACATGGCCCTCACATCTCTGACCCGGGGCTTTTGTGCTGACTTGGGACGCCCTCCTTCCTTACCTCTGCCCCCAGTTTTCTTCCAAACTCACGTTCTACAGGAGGCCTTCCCTAATGAATTTAATTAGATGATTCTTTCGAAGCAGAGAATGGTGAAAATAGTGAGGATGATGAAGACGAAGATGCTTTACTAAGCATTACTAAGAAAACTTTCTGAAATCTCCTCAGGACATAGAGGTGAGCTGGGTCTGGAAGTCAGGCCTCTTTCTCCACTTGGGGAGGAAGCCTCCAAGTGCTGACTTAATCCCAAACGCTTGCTTGTGGCCGTGTCACAAATTTGGAACCAGAAGGAATCTGGAGACCAGATAGTGCCCTTCCACTTTACACATCCTCCAGAGAATGGAACCCAGACACAAAATAATGTCTTCTGAGTCCAGATATCAGCTTCTCCCATGGCACTACACCGTAGCAGAGTGAGTAACAATTATAATGATAGGAGAGGACCTCAGCCTGTGCAGAGAATCCTTAGGTAGCAAAAGTCCTAAAAATGAAGGTCAGTCATTTCTTCTTGGGCACGGAGAGGTTAGTGCCTTGTTTGGGATTACATGGTTAATACACATCAGAGGCAGGATCTGAATCCAGAGCTTCCTGGCTTTGGGGATGGTTTTCTATCTTCTATGTTATCTTTAATAATATATTACATATTAATATGGATTTGATGTTAACATTAATAAACATATCAATAATAATAACAATAATAGTAATAAGTTTTCAGTGAGTCTGTAGAAAATGTCTATGTATATTTTATTCAATCATAAAAATAACTCAATTTAGCATTCTGCCCAATATTCAAGTTGCTCTCAGGCATTTATCAAGCACCTACTATGTGCCAGTCACTGTTTAAATACAGAGAAATAACAGCAGGCTATCACCTTATCTCTGGACCAAAGTTTCCATCTGAATGCTATTAAAAATTAGGAGAACAAATCCTATAAAACAACAATGAGAACAATAAGAATGAAAACAACTTGAACTTGGCCTTGAGAAATGGAGAATGTTCTCATTGGCTAATCTCCAGTGTCCATTACTGCAGCTTCAGTCTAACAACTTCTGTCAGGAATGACAGCTGTTGTTAAACTCAGCTAGAATGGGATGGTGGGAAACTGAGTGAGATTGTCTTACCCTTAGCGTTGAATGCCTTGGGCCATCTAAGCAATGTCAGTCTTATTCTGGGTTAGCATTATGCCATCAAAGCAGCATCTTTAAACATTTGAGTTTAATGTATAATGATTGGATATAATACTTCCACAAGACATCTATAACCAACCAACCTACATGCATTTATTAAGTCCCTACTGTTGTATCAGGCTGTGCTAGGAATGCAGAGAACAAAATGGTGGCCCTTACCCTCAAGGGACTTAAAATCTACTGCATAAAACAAGTGTCCTTTGTCCTCAGAATGCTTTAGGAAAAACTGACATTGTTTCATTGCTGTAGACATTCTGTCTCAGAAAGACAGGGGAGCAATATTTACTTTTCAACAATAACAGGAACAATCTCAGTGATTCCACAAGATAGGGGGTTCAAGTAGCATAATGTTATCACCCCTAATTTACACCTAGGAACACAAGACACAGAGATTTACTTGCTTGAGGTTATACCACTTGCAAATGCAGTCA
The DNA here is from genome assembly GCF_016432865.1 of Antechinus flavipes. Taxonomy (NCBI): domain Eukaryota; kingdom Metazoa; phylum Chordata; class Mammalia; order Dasyuromorphia; family Dasyuridae; genus Antechinus; species Antechinus flavipes. The sequence goes on along the minus strand of NC_067401.1, from coordinate 470,829,967 downwards.
CTAGGCTTGGGGTCACAAGCCCTCTCAAAGCTCCCAGAAGATATCTCTACAGATTTTCTCTCTCTTCTATCACTCCTAGCTCTCTGCGTGAAGCTATTGTCACAATGACATTTGGAAAGAAAGGGAGGATCTCACTGGGGGAGGGAGTCAAGATTGATTTTTTCAGCTCCTCTGTTAACAACTCCATGCAACAACAAAGCTCTCCTTGACCATGCTGACTCAAGGGCATCTGCTTTGGATTCGTTCACATCTGGAGTAATAATAAATTCCCCAGCTGGTGGCCAACTAAGAGGGGTCCATCACGAAGCTAAGGATGGGTGAACACAGCTGTTGTTTTTGGCTGGACCCAAGAGTGACCTGGGGCATATAAAAGCTAGACTCCTTATCCTTCAGATTTCTCCACCCAATATCATAAAAAAAAAAAAAAACTATTTAATTCTACATGAAACGAATAATCTGACCTGGGGAAGGAGGAGTGGGTTGTGCTGTTCAATGACCCAATAGACAAAAGGAGCTCTCCAGCTAAATGGGCTTCCTGGAGGAAATGTACCCAGAAGAACTGCAGCACTGAGTACAGGCCCTTATATAGAGCTTTAAAGGCTAATTACAAAGGACTTTACATATATAATCACACTGGATTCTCACACCTGTCATGAGAATATAGCTTCAGGTATTATGGCCAATTTTTTTTCATAAGTAATGAGAATCTCAGGTGTTAAGTGATCTTGCTGATGGTCACGCGGCTATAAGGAGCATAAATTTGTACTCTGACCAAAGTTTTTTTTCCACTAATTCATGATGGGACTTGCTATACTCAGCTAGAAATAAAAACCTACGTTTACCCACAACTAGCTGACAATGTAAATTTAGATAGTCCCTTCTCTAGGTTAATACTTTTTACTGGCCTGGACTCATACCTTGGCAATTGGGACCCCAAATTTGTGCTCTAACAGCTCATTGATTCCTGCTTTTGGCCACAATTCCATTTTGGATCTACTTTGGGTCTCCTTATTAAGCTTCACATGTGCCTTATCTACTGGGTGCTCTTGACATATGTGTCCTGGAACCTTGACCTCACATTGTAGAATACTTTGGCTGCTCCATCTGTCCCTCCTATTTCCTCAAACCAGGAAGATTTCGATCAGTGCTATGCCCTAACTTGGCCATAATCCCGGTTGGGCCTTGGATCCTGTATCACACCTGAAGAGAAATGAAAGTAATAGTGCATGTTTTTCTAAGTAGGAATGGAGCTAAAATCAGAGAAAAGGAGTAAAGAGTGAGAGGTGGGGGAGCATCTCGTAAGTTTTTATGTTTAGGTTCTAAACCCACTCTTTGGGTGATGAGATCCAAGGCCCGTTCTGAAGGACTTCTCCCTATAGATTCAGTTTTCATTGAAAGAAGATCTACTGTCCAAAAGGAGGAATTGTCAAATATAGCAAAAAGGAGTACAAGGACCTGGATTTAACTTCCAGGATTACCATTTAGTACCTTGTCATCTTGAACAATTCATATATCTCTGAGTCCAATTTCTGTCTACAAAACGAGTGGATTAAACTAGATGACCTCTAAAATCCTTTTCAGATTAAATCTATTATATCTTACCCTTTGGTAAGACCGGGGAAAAGGTCATGTAAAAATGCACCTGTTTTCTGGATCCCTCCTTACTAATTAGAATGCTAAAGAAGAAACATAAAGACATCTCCAGGAGAATATTTCCTTTGGAGTCTCAAGCATTTTGTTATGTCCTTCCAAAACCTGAGAAACTTTTTCTCCAACAACCCACATCTTAGAAATTCAGAGTTGAAAGGAATTTCAGAGCCAATCCAGTTCAAGCCACATCTAACCAAGTATCCCCTCTATAACATCCCTGACAAATGGCCCTCTAACCTGGCCTGAAACCTTTCAGTGAAAGGAAACTCAGTGCTTCCTAAGATGATGTCTTTCCTCGTTGAACACTTCTAATTATTAGAATCTTGCTAAAATCAAACTAGATATTCCTCCTGGCAACACTCATCTTTGGACTGGTACTCTAGGGCCAAGCAGATTAAGGCTAGTTCTCCCATAGCTCAGCTCACTAATTATTTAATCAAATCCATCCTCTCCCTGGCTTCCCATATTTTTTTTTCATCCACAATAAAGAGCAAATAGGAACTTTCCATGTTATTATCTTAGGAAGCATCTGCCTATACATGAGAATTCATTGTACAGGCTCTTAGAATCCCTTCCTCCAATAAAAGTTGACTCAAGGACCAGCCCTTCTGATGCCTTCAATTCTCAGTGCTGCGAAATCCCATAAAATTTTGTATATATTTTATATTTACTTATCTATTTTTTCAGTGTCTATCCCTTCCCCAGAATAATGTAAGCTCCTTAAGGGTAGGGACTGATTCACTTTTGTCTTTTCCTCAGGGTTTGGAACACAGAAAGCTCTTAATAAATAATAGTTAAGTTAATGATTAAGTTCAAGGTAGCAAAATGGGGGCACTTAGGTTAAGAATAAAGTCAAGATAGCAGAATAAAGATAGGGTTTCACCCAAGTTCTGTTCAATTTCTCTTTAAATTATCTTAAAATGACTTCTCAACATGAGATTTAAAGAGCCAATAAAAATGAGGTGAAACAATTTTCAAGCCTACTTAGAAGGTCAGTAGGAAAGCTCTGTCTCACTGTGGGGAGAGTGGGGTGCAGTCCAAGGCAAGGTGCATCCTGGCAAGCCAGCAAAAGGCCTTGAGAATGACTGAATCAGTAGCAGCGATATTCAGAGCTCTCAAACACTGAGAGGGTCAGGCAACTAATTAGAAAGAGATTACAAAGGACTTTTTGCTAGCACTGAGAGCAGGATTCTGTGGCATTTTCCAAAAATGGTTCTGGGTCATAGTCCCAGGGTAAGAGGAAGCATTAGCAGGATCCAGGATCCTGGTCATAGTTCCAAAGTGGAAATGTGCTTATGATCACTCAGAGACCAGAGACACATCAGGATACCATTGACTACACCTCTCCTTAAATCATACTACCTTGGAAAAACTTAAAACTTCAGAACATTCAGAACCAACTTTGAAAATAGCAGCATGAAAAAGCTGAAGCTTCAAATAAAGCCCCTCTAATCTCAGAAGCAGAGTACAACTTTAACATAAAGTTAAACGTCAAGAAATGGACTGGAAAAATGAGCAACAAGAAAAAAAAAAACTCAACCATAGAAAGTTATTTTGGTGATAGGGAAGACCAAAACCCAAACTCAGAAGAAGACAATGAAATCAAAGCAGTTATAAGCAAAGCCTCAATGAAAAAAATGTGAATTAGTATTAGGCTGTGGAAGAGCTTGAAAACAGGATTTTAAAAAATCTAATAAGAGATGTAGAGGGGAAAATGGGAAAAGAACTGAGACTGATGCATGAAAATAATGAAAAAGTCCACATATTGATATAGAAGGAACAAAAAAAATTAAAGAAAATAGCACTTTAGAAAGAGAATGGTTCAAATGGCAAAAGGCACAAAAAGCCACTGAAGAAAATAGCTTCTTAAGTTAAATGGAAAAGTGGGCATAAAAGCTCAGGAAAAAAAATAACTCCTTAAAAATTTGAATTGAACAAGTGGGAGCTAATGAATTTATTAGATATAAATAAAGAATAAAACAAAATCAAATGAAAAAATAAAAGAAAATGTGAAATATCTCACTAGAAAAACAACTGATTTGAAAAAATAAACTGAGGAGAACTAAGACATATTGGACTAGTTGAAAGCTATAATGTTAAAAAGATTCTATACATGGTATTTCAAGAAATTGTCAAGGAAAACTTCCCTAATGTCTTAGAACCAAAGGATAAAATAGAAATTGAAAGATCTGTTGATCATCTCTTGTAAAAGATTCCAGAATGAAAACTCCCAGGAATATTATAGTTAAATCAGGAACTCTCAGGTCAAGGAGGAAAATATCATAATCTGCCAGAAGAAAAAAAAAAGTCAAATAGGGAGCCACAATGAGGATAACAGATGTTTTAGTAGTTTCCACATTAAAGGAACTTAGAACTTAGAACATGATTTTCTGGAAAGCATAGGAGCTAGGGCTACAACCATAATCACCTACCCAGAAAAACTGGATATAATAATTCAGGGAAAAAAATCGAAACTTAATGAAATATAGAATTTTTAAGCATTCCTGATGAAAGAGGAGAGCTGAATAGAAAATTTGACTTTAAATACAAGACTCAAGAGAAGCATAAAAAGGTAAATGTGAAAGCGAAATCATAAAGAATTCAATAGTTAAAATGTTTACATTCCTATGGGAAAATGATATTTGTAACCATTAAGAATTTTGTTATTATTAGGGCAGTTTACAAAGTATACATGCAGATTTGATTGGACTGTTATGGGATGATATCCAAAAAAATAAAATTAAGTGGTGAGAAAGAAGGATACATTGGGAGAAGTGGGAAGAGAGAGGTAGAATGGAATAAATTATCTCACATAAAAGAGGTGTGAAAGAGATTTTACAGGGAAGGGGAAGATGGGGTATAGGCAACTCTTGAATATTATTCTCATGAGAATTGGCTGGAAAGGAACAGCATACACATTCCATTGGGTATAGAAATCTATCTTACCTGACAGGGAAATAGAAGCAGAAAGAGATAAAAGAAGGGGGAGGGCTGATATAAAGGAGGACAGATTGGGTTAAGTAGTGATCAAAGGCAAAACTCTGGTGAGAGGGAGCAGAGTAAAAGGAGAGAGAACTTAAGGATAAATGAGGGGGTAGGATGGAGAAAATTCACAGTTATTAATCATAACTGTGAATGGGATAAATTGACCCATAAAATGGAAGTGGATAGTGAGTAGCTTACATGCTTTAGACATAAAAAGTGATACCATAAGCAAATTTAGGGGAGCATGGAATAGTTATCTGTCAGAATTATGAATAAGAGAAGAATTTATGACCAAATGAGATAGAGAGCAGTACTGGATATGAGGGATAATTTTGGGTCACATTAAATTAAAAAGTGTTTGCACAAAGAAAACTGATGCAGTCAAGATTAGAAAAAAAGCAGAAAACTGACAGGGTCAGAACAAGTTTCTTTGAGAAAAGGTTCATTTCTCAAATATATGGATAACTGAGTCACATTTATAAGAATAAAAGTCATTCCCCAGTCAAAGGATATAAGCAGGCAGTTTTCAGATGAAAAAAGCAAAACTATTTATAGTCATATGAAAAAAGTGCTCTAAATCACTATTTATTAGAGAAATGCAAATTTAAAAAACACTCCAAGGTACCACCTCATATCTATCAGATTGGTTAATATGACAGAAAACAAAAAATGACAAATGTTATGGAGAATGTGGGAGAATTGGGATCCTAAGGCATTGATGGTGTAGTTTGGGCCTTGAACCAATCATTCTGGAGAACACTTTGGAACTATACCCAAAAAGCTAAAAAACCATATAAAATTGTATATACTTTTTAACCCAGAAATAGTACTACTAAATCTGTGTCCAAAAGAATTTTTTTTAAAAGGAAAAGGACTTAGATGTACAAATATGTTTGTAGCAGTACTTTTTTGTAATGCCAAAAAATTGAAAATTGAGAGGATTGAATCATCAGTGGGGCAATGGCCAAACAAGTTGTGGCATATGATTGTGATGGAATAGAAGCAGGATGCTTTTAGAAAAACCTGGAAAACCGTATGTGAATTTATGCAAAGTTAAGTGAGAAGAACCAAGAGAATGTCGTACATAGTAACAGTTATGTTCTATGATGATCAGTTGTGAATGACTTAGCTATTCTCAACAATACAATGATCTAAGACAATTCCAAAGGATTTAAAATGGAAAATACTATCCATCCACAAAAAAGAACTCATGGAGTCTGAATGCAACACACTTGCAAAGTATTTTTCCCTTGGGTCTTTTCTTTCACAACATGACTCATAAAGAAATATGTTCTGTATGACTGCATATGTATAACCTACATCAAATTGCTTGCCTTCCCAATGAGTGGGGAGGGAAAAGAGGGAAGAAGAGAATTTGGAACTCAAAATTTAAAAAAATGAATGTAAAATTATTTTATTATATAATTCAAAAATATTTAAAAATAAAAAGACAAGTACTCAATGGATGGGTTTTGTTTGGCTGCTACTTAATCTACTGATAGAGTAATTATCCAAAAGTTTTTAGATTTCCCCCCCCCCCCCATAAAGAAATGCTGTTGTAATTAAGTCTACTTTCTAGTCACTAGGTAAAGAAAAACTGTGTCAAGACACAATCTACCATTCTGGAGAGCAATCTGGAATTATGCCCAAGAAGTTATCAAACTGTGCATACCCTTTGATCCAGCAGTGTTTCTATTGGGCTTATACCCCAAAGAGATACTAAAAAAGGGAAAGAGACCTGTATGTGCCAAAATGTTTGTAGCAGCCCTGTTTGTAGTGGCTAGAAACTGGAAAATGAATGGATGCCCATCCATTGGAGAATGGCTGGGTAAATTGTGGTATATGAATGTTATGGAATATTATTGCTCTGTAAGGAATGACCAGCAGGATGAATACAGAGAGGCTTGGAGAGACCTACATGGACTGATGCTGAGTGAGATGAGCAGAACCAGGAGATCATTATACACTTCGACAATGATATTGTATGAGGATGTATTCTGATGGAAGTGGATTTCTATGACAAAGAGACCTAACTGAGTTTCAATGGATAAATGATGGACAGAAACAGCTACACCCAAAGAAGGAACACTGGGAAACGAATGTGAACTATTTGCATTTTTGATTTTCTTCCCGAGTTATTCTTACCTTCTGAATCCAATTCTCCCTGTGCAACAGGAGAACTGTTCGGTTCTGCAAATATGTATTGTATCTAGGATATACTGCAACATATTTAACATATATAGGACTGCTTGCCATCTTGGGGGGGGGGTGGAGGGAGGGAGGGGAAAAAATGGAACATAAGCGAGTGCAAGGGATAATGTTGCAAAAAATTACCCTGGCATGGATTCTGTCAATACAAAGTTATTATTAAATAAAATAAAATTTAAATTAAAAAAAAAGACACAATCTACACTCAATATTTTTTTTTCCTTGGTGAGGCAATTGGGGGCAAGTGACTTGCACACAGCTAAGAAATGTGAAGTGTTAAGTGTCTGGAGCTGCAATCAAACTCAGGTCCTCCTGACTTCAGGGCTGGTGCTCTATCCACTGTGCCATCCAGCTGTCCCTACAATCAACTTCTTTACAATAAAATATGCTCAGTAGCCAGCCAGAATTATCAATTAGCCTTTATATAAACTTTGTTGCTGAGGGATCTTAGTCATGTCCAACTCTCCACGACCCCATTTGGGATTTTCTGGGCAAAGATACTGGAGTGGCTTTGTCATTTCCTTCTCCAGTCATTATACAGATGAGGAAACTGAGGCAAACAATTAAATGACTTAGAATCCCACAGCTAGTGACTGTCTGAGGTCAGATTTGAACTCATGAAAAGAAGTCTTTCTGAATCCAAGCCCAGAGTTCTATCTACTGCACCTCCTACCTGCCACATAGAGCAATGGAAATGCTTTTTTAAAATGGAATCTCCTGTAGTGGATAGAGCACCAGCCCTGAAATCAGGAGGACCTGAGCTCAAATTTGACATCAAACACATAACACTTCCTGACTGTGTGACCCTGGGCAAGTCACTTAACCCCAATTGCCTCACCAAAAAAAAAAAAAAGGAATCTCATGTAAAGTGCCATTGACATCCAGAAAGAGAGCTATGGGGACTTAAAGTGATCAAAGCATAGTATCTTCACCTTTTGTTGTTGTTCCTTGCTTGCTTGTTTTGTTTCTTTCTCATTTTTTTTCCTTTTTATCTGATTTTTCTTTTACAGCATGATGATTATGGAAGTATGTTTAGAAGAACTGCACGTGTTTACACTATATCAGATTGTTTGATATCTTGGAGAAGGAAGACTTAGGAAAGAGGAAGAAAAATTTGGAACATAACATTTTGCAGAAAGGAATGTTGAAAACTATCTTTGCATGTATTTGGAAAAGTAAAATACATTTGCAAAAAAATGTTATCTCATTTCATCCTCACAACAAGCCTGGGAAGTAGATGGAAGGAAACTGAAGCAGATGGAGATGAAGTGACTTGTACAACTAGTAAGTGTTTGAAACTACTTTTGAATTCATGTCTTCTTGATTCCAAGAATTTTGTTTTATCTCCTGGGCCATCTCGCCGCCCCTAAAAGCTGCCCAAAGCCAGACCATGTTGAGGAAAAAACCATAACCCAAAGTGGGAGCCCCAATCTATCCAATTCTACTCATCTTAATTTGATTGAATTTAATTCAAAATAATAGGGATTCTTTGAATGCTCACTGTATTCCAGTATCTCCCACAAGGCACTAGGAATAGAAAGACACGGGGCAACACTCCCTATCTCTCGAGAGCCTTTACCGCATGATGTCAGGTAAGCAAACCCAATACATCTCCCAAGAAAGTCAGGGCTATGCTGGCTGCTCTTAGAGTATCCCTGCTTCTGGCACACCACAAACATAATTACAGTGAATCATTGCGCTCTATGGCAGAACAGCCTGTGCTCAAAGAGAAAGAACAAGGGCATTCTGTTACTCTGATCCCCATCCCGACTCCCTGCCACATATAAGTCCCATCCCTCCCTTCTACTCCCTCACAGACATTCGTGATTGTAACTGGAAACATTTTTCTAAATGACAAAGACATTTTTAGGGTGTTTGTGTTGCTCAATCACAAGGAACGTGCTTCCAATTAGTGCTAGCCTGCACTTTTTCAAAATCAATGGGTGATGTATTATCAGCCGGTATCACTATTGACTAGTTGAAATCTAACTAGGGGGAAATGTATAACAAGCCCTAAGGAAATATCCCCAATAGGAGAGAATTAGGTGGGTTTTGTTTGCTTGAGATACTCCCGGTTAACCCGATGAAAACATCATGTGACAAAGGACATCAGACACGGAGAATAATAAACATGGAATCAGCTTTCCAGTTCTGAACGCTCCATCTCGGGATTCTGGGCTTCTTCACTGTCCGCCCCCCACGGCTGGAACGCTCCCCCTCATCCCCTCTGCCTCCTGGCTCCCCTAATTTCATTCAAGTCCCAGCTAAAACTGTACTTTTTACACTTTAATGTGGGCCCCGCCCTTCCCATCGCTTATCCCCTTTTTTTCTTTTCTTTAACTTGTTTATCTCCAGTGGTTTATATATTGTCTTCCCATTAAACTGAGTTCCTCAGTGGAAAGTTAGGAGACAGAAAATCAGAACTAGGTTACACAATGCTAGAGAGCTGGGAGGGCTCTCAGAGCATCGGTTATTGGAAGCAGGAGGAATCAGAGCCTAGAGAACGGAGAATATTTTACAGAATATCAGAATGGGAGTACTTTTAGAACAGAACTGACTCTGACTCTTCGTGACCCCATTTGGAGTTTTCTTGGCAAAAATACTGGAGCAGCTTGCCATTTCCTTCTCCAGATCACTTTACAGATGGGAAAACTGAGGCAAATTGTGGTTATCCAGGCCAGATTTTAACTGATAAGTTCCCGATTCCAAGCCTGGAGCGCTATTCCTTATGCCATCTAGCTGCCCCCAGCATTTATTGAGCACCAGTTAACTATCAGACCCTATGCAAGGCACTTAGGTTAATATAAAGAAAGCCTTAAGGAACTCAGTTTAATGGGAAGACAATATTTAAACCACTGGAGATAAACAAGTTAAAGAAAAGAAAAAAAAATGGGGATAAGCGATGGGAAGGGAGGGGCCCACATTAAAGTGTAAAAAGTACAGTTTTAGCTGGGACTTGAATGAAATTAGGGGAGCCAGGAGGCAGAGGGGATGAGGGGGAGCGTTCCAGCCATGGGGGGTGGACAGTGAAGAAGCCCAGAATCCAGAGATGGAGCGTCCTGTGCATGAAACAGCCAAGAGACCGGTGTCACCAAGAGCTCGGGAGTTCAAGGGATTTGGCCAAGATGGAAGATGAGATTCTCAGCAGAAATGGGACTGGCACTCCTCTCTCCCCACCCCTGACTTTTTTCCCCATGTTCCTCTGACCCCACCGCAGGCTCTTGAGTTGATGATAAGTTTCTAGTTCTAGAATTCCACTCCAAGTCCTAAAAAAAGACATTAGAATTGCAAAGGGGCTCAAAAGTCAAAAAGTTAAGTGCCCCTGCCAGAGCCCCTAGTGTATGATACAGCCCCTCCTCCAAGAGGTGATAAATATAGCATGATTTATCTGATATAACAATTTTGTTTAAAATGCAAATTATCTACACTATTCACAACCACAGAATGATTCTTTATATAATAGTCATTTTTTGGATATACATGATGGAACATAAGCCATTTCCAAGAGGAAGGATGACTTCCCCTTGGAATATGATCTAGGTCTTGAGTGCTGAATAGGATTCAGCAAACATAGTTGTAAGCTGAGTGTGACTGAGGGGCGGTATTCAAGCACCGAAGAGCTTGGCCAGGGGAAAGCAGGCCATGTGTTCAAGAGACACTGACTTACCCAGCTGGGCAGCAGCACAAAGTACAGAGAAGGATGAGGTAGTACCAAAGTGTATTGGCCCTAAGTAGCCTGACTAAGAAGCTTGGACTTCATATTTAACACAATAAGGAGCCATCAAAGGATTTTGAAAAGCATTAAAATTAAAAATATTTTGATTGTTAAAAATTAAAAATATTAAAATTAAAAACATTTAAATGTTTAAAATTTAAAAAATATTAAAATGAAAAAGATTTCCTTGAAAGATTAAGCTAGCCACAGGTATTCAATGGGCATGGGGTCTGCCACATAGGAGATGCTTTATAAATGGCTGATGACTGGCTAATAGAGAAGGGCCTGGAGACAGGGAGGTAATTTAGAAGCTATTACCACAGTGCTCCAGACTCTTAGTATAGCCCAGAGTCCAGAACCCGGCAATCCTGAGCAAGAGACAGATATGTCAAGGACTCCATCTGTGTAAAAGAACTCTGTGAGCAGAGATGTGTGGGACAAAGAGCCAGCCTGCTGTGCCTAGTTGTTAGCAGGCTGGCAGGGATCAGTCTTGCTTTTCTTTCTCCTCCAGCTTAGCACAGTGCTTGGCACATAGTAGGACCTTAATTATGAAGTCTGGGTTAGCATCCTGGATGCCTTAGAATCAGCCGAGTCAGGATAAGCAAAAGTTCTTGGTCTTTATTCTTGGTCTTTAGGGGTAGAAATAAAGGGGATGAACGTAGGATCTCCACAACCTCCCTTCTCCTCATCTACCACAAAAGTGATCCTGGCTCATCTTACTCCACCCCCTAATCCCTCCTATGATTATCTGTCTACACCAAAAGATCGAGCCAGCACAGAATAGTGGGAAGGGCCATTTTCCAAGCATATGGTAATAGAGTATTGTCTGATCAGTAATTAGCCTCAAGTGCTCGGTTGTCTGATTCTAGTGTATATCAGAGTTTTTGTCCTTTACACTTTATAAATGCCTTGACTTGACCCAGATTTCCAGTCTGTCCTTCTGATGACATGTTGAGCTCTTCTTCTTTTAGGTCAACTCCGTTCTCCATCTCCTGCCCTTCCTTTGTTCCTCATCTCCCATTTCCATGGCTCTATAGCGGTCACCTCCCCCCATAATCCCCAAGGCTCTCCCTCCCCAAGTTTGCCTCCTCAAGCCTCCCTTCTTTCCCAGGACCTTCCCTCATAACCTTATCTTACATCTAGTCTCCATCTTGCATATAGTTAATATGTTGTTAGTTTTTTCCCACTATGTTCAAATATAAGTTTCTGCAGCAGCCCAGTGGAAAGAAACCTAGGCTTGAAGTCAAGAAGGTACAAGTTCAAAACCACTCTCAGGCTAGTTGTATGTCCCTTAACGTTAACCTCTGTTTACCTCTGCTCCCTCATCTGTAAAATGGACATAATAACAATACCTACCTCCGAAGATTGTTGTAAGGATCAAATAAGATCATATTTGTAAAGCATTTAGCATGGTATACACGGTAAGTGCTGTATAATTGTTAGCCATTATTTATTATTACCATTGATTTTATTACATGTCCCAGTTCCCCCTTGGTATATTCCAGGTGAGTGTCTCCCTCCTGGGTAGCCCGTACATACACCAAATAATTTTTACACAGAAAAACACAACTGGGGCACAAGGATATGTCCTTGCTGTCTGTACCTGGATGCTTCATTGACCTACAGTCTCTTTCAGGAAAGTGGACAATAGAACAAGTGATGCATGTGTGTACATGTGTGTGTACATGAGTGTTTGCATGTAGGTGTATCCCTCCAAGTGTTCACTCATTGCCCAGGTTCATACCTGGGATGATGCTCTGAATTCAGGGCAAAATCACAGAGAAGAGACGGTGCTGAATTCTATGGCCAAACTTCTGCAGAAGCAATATATCCATTGTCTTCTTCCAATGAATGACCAGATGAAAAGGTATTTTATTGATATACTTTTTGTTGATTTTAATTTTATTTTTATTAATATAGTATTGTGTTCCAGACACTGTACTGGATGGAGACATTAATGAGGACAATTTTGACCTCAAGGAAGGAATTCTAATGAGTGGATACAAAACATATGAGAATTTAGGTATAGGGAATCATAGGGAAGGCAATAGAAAGCACTGCAGGGTCCATTCTCAAGCCCTTACCTGTGTAGGACACCCTGGTATCCTATTGAATGGCCTAACTGGATATGATGCCCACTGTGGGCTGGCTAATTGTAGTGGGTAAGGTGATTTTTATTCATGCATCTCTTAGTCAGGAGAGCTCAGCCCAGGGAGGAATGCCGAAGCTGAGTGGGCAAAGCTCTTGGTTTCTGGAGATCCAGGGTTCACAGACCCAGGTGTGGGTCTTGGTTTGGAAGGTCATTCACTGTCCCTGATGGGCAGAGATGCCAATATGCTCACATTGGGTGTCCTGGTTTCCAGGAGATTGACCAGATGGGAATGCCAAGGTGTTCCTGGGAATTGCATGTATCCCCCACGTATCCCGCTGACCATCAACAGCGGACTTCCTCCCACAGGAAAGCTCACGTCTGGACCTTTTCATTGGCTATCACCATGCCTGGGAGGGACAGAGCCAGAGTCATCAATTATAAACTTTATGTTTCCAAAGAAGCATGGAAGCACATTTCAGAACATAATATGTCTCCTAGGAACATGCACAAAGCAAATGAACTAAACAAAAACATGGAAGGAGAACCATTCTGACTCCCAGACCACCCACTGTCAAAATATCCAACCAGGAGTAAGCATCTGCTGGCTCTTCTCGCTTCAAGGAAAACCAGCTCTGCCACATAAATATAATGGGTCAGGGTTTAAGACCAGCGAAGTCTTAATTCTGCCTCCTTTTGTTTTTTGTTTTTAGCTTTTTATTTTCAAAACACATGCATAAATAGTTTCCAACATTCACCCTTGCAAAACCTGTGTTCCAAATTTTTTCTCCCTCTCTTCTCCCACTTCCTCCCTTGGACAGCAAATAATCCCATATAGGTTATACTTGTGCAATTCTTCTATACATATTTCTGTCATTATCATGCTGCATAAGAAAAATTAGATCAAAAAGGAAAAAAATGAGAAAGGAAACAAAAAACAAGCAAACAACGACAACAAAAAGAGTGAAAATACAATGCTGTGTGATCTACATTCAGTTTCCACAGTCTCTCTCTGGATACAATGTCTCTCTCCATCACACATCTATTGGAATTATCCTGAATCACCTCATTTGAAAAGAGCCACAGGTGATTATCACATAATCTTATTGTTACTGTATACGTTGTTCTCTTTATTATACTCACTTCACTCAGCATCAGTTCCTGTAAGTCTCTCCAGGCTTTTCTGAAACCATCCTGCCAATTGTTTCTTACAGAACAATAATACTCCATCATAACCATATACCATAATTTATTCAGCCATTCTCCAATTGATGGGCATCCATTCAGTTTCCAGTTTCTTGCCACTACAAAAGGGCTGCCACAAACACTTGTGCACATACAAGTCCCTTTCCCTTCTTTAAGATCTCTTTGGGATAAAGATCCAGAAGAAACACTGCTGGGTCAAAGGATATGCACAGGTTGAGAGCCCTTTGGGCACAGTTCCAGATTGTTCTCCAGAATGGTTGGATCTGTTCACAGTTCCCCCAACAATGCATCAGTGTTCCAGTTTTCCCGCATCTCCTCCAATGTTCATAATTATCTTTTTCTGTCATCTTAGCCAGTCTGAGAGGTGTGAGGTAATACTGAGAGTGGTAGAAATTTGCATTTCTTGAATCAATGATAATTAGGAGCATTTTTCATATGACTTGAAATGGTTTTAATTTCTTCATCTGAAAATTTCTGTTCATATCTTTTGACCCTTTATCAACTGGAGAATTTTGTATAAGCATTCCCAGTAGAGGAGGAAGACTGACATTCTCCTCAGGACTATTGGCCACAACTAGTACCTTCCCATCTCCACAAATCAACAACAACAACAATAACAATAATGATAATGATAATAGCAGGCATCCATACAGTGCTTCAGGGCTTGTAGACAGTTTACACATATTAATTCAGTTGATCCTCATAACAATCTTCACTATTATGCCCCGTGTTACCAAGAGCACATCTCGGTTAAGAGATCTGCTCAGGGTCACAAATAGCTGAAGCAGGATTCCCATTCTCATCTTCCCATTCCCAAGCCCCATTCTCTACCCTCCGAGCCATCCAGTTGTCTCAACTTCTCTGTGAGGGGATAGCAATGAGAGTTAAAAAAAAAATGGAAGGATGGGGGCCAACAAAGAGGCCTTCACCTTGAAATGATAAGCCCCAAATCTAAGGAAAAGGGACTATTTGGCTATAGAAATCGTTAGTTCCTAAGCACGTGATCATCTCCTCTTGGCCCATCATGACTGGGTTATTAATATATACATAGTTCTTAAAAAAATAAGAAATGCCTTCCAGATTGCTGAGAGGAATGTCCGTCCTATGATTTATCCTGAAATGCTCCAAGAGATCTTTGGTATTTAAAAAAGATGGACGCTGGGGAGGGGGAAAAAGGCCAATATTTCATGTAACTAGATGTGCTTCTTGCCAGCATCTGGAGATCATCTTGAGAATCGAAATATGTTCTCATTTTGCATTGAAGGCCCTGACCATCAAATCACCCAATAAACAAAGGCAGCCTGAGCTGGAGAGGGGGCAGGGGAAGTACACGGTTCCACACCGGAATGAACCCAGAGGATTGACGAAGCATTTTTCCACACGTGAAAAAAGAAAAAAAGCCATTACCAAAGTCAAGACAACTTTTTTCAGCACACATATTAAGCCTGGTTACTGAAATGTTGTAATTGGAGGCGTACCTTCCCTGGGAGGGACTCTAATGTCTCGTATATTTTTGAAGGGTTTATGGGGTGTTCAAGGAGGACTAGCGCCTCCAGTGGGAGGGCTCAGAGAACCCTTTCCAGGGCTTCTCGTCTGCTCTCGGTGTCTACCTGGCACTCAGCTCTCACCTGCGGCTCCGAGAAGCTAAGTGGAGCATGTGCAGCAGACACACCCCACAAAACTCTTGACAGACGGGATAAGCCAGGTTGGGGATGACTGACGGCGTCAGACCCATCAGTGAGTGTGGGGGGTGTCTGCCCCAAGCATATGGAGACTTCTCCCAGCAGAATAAACCAACAGATGAGAACAATATGCCAGGAAGGCAGCTGAAGCCGGCGGTATCCAAGAAGCAAAGTCATCCTCTGCATCCCGGGCCATCACGAGCACCCTGACTTTTGTCTTGCTGTTCGATTTTAATAACTGTGGAAGAGAGAATGAGGCTGATGATTTTGTGCAGCTCTGCCTCATTTCAGTCCAATTCACACACAAGTCAAGATGTCATTTGTGATGTCCTTGGTCCTCTTCAAAAACAAAGAACAAACACTATATTCCTGAAAACCACATTCAAGGATAAATCTTAGTCCGTCATCATTCCTAAGATTTCTATCCTAGTTCAGTCAGTCGAGAAGCATTTATTAAATCACTACTATGTGAGAGGCATTGTGCCAGATGTTGAGGATATCTCCCCCATTCCCTGAAAAAAAAAAAAAAAGACAAATGTTACCTCTGTCTTCAAGGATTTACATTCTAATGGAGGAGAAAACATTTATATAACTACAGCCAAACAAATAAATAAATAGACAGATGAATGAATGAATGAATGAATGAATGGATAAAGAAATACATAAATAAACAAACAAGATAGTTATTGTATAAATAAATAGAAGGTAATTTCAAGGAAAAACACCCACTAGAAGTGTGTGTGTATAGAAAGATCAGGAAATTTCCAGTGAAGAAGATGGGATTTGAGCCTAGACATGAAGGAGCCAGAAAGCCAGATGGGAGAGCTCTGCAAGTAGGGGAGAAAGCCATGAAAAATGCCTAGAATAGGGAGACAGAGCAGCGTGCAAAAAAACAAAAAAAAAAAGCTAATGGTGCTGGATTGATTGTGAAAGTTCATGGAAGGGAGTAATGTAAAAGAAGATTGAAAAAGTTCAAAGGGCTCAAGCCATGAAGGGCTTTAAAAGCCATACAGAATATATTATATGGAGCCTATTGAGTAGGTTTGCAGGAGATTACATGATCATTTGTGCTGTATGAAAATTTAAGAAAGGAAAGCCAAAGAAGGCTGTCTGTACATGAGGGAATGAAGGCCTAGAGGAAGGAGATAGATATACACAAGGGAAGGGAAATGATATGATTTGGCAACACATTAGACTGGGAATGAACATAAAATGAGAGCTGAGAATGAAGTCAAAGTTTGAGTCTGGATGACAAACAAAATGGTAGTGCACTTGACTATTTAGCAGGAGAATTTCAGAAGAGGGAAGTATTGAGGAAGGAAGATACCATGTTCAATTTGGGACATTTTGAATTGGATATACGTATGAAACATTGAATTCAAAATGTCCAAAAGGCAGTTGTTGATATTATATTTGTGCTCAGGAAAGCAATTAGGACTTGATAGATAGTTCAGACAGTCACCAAATTAAAATGATAATTGAACAACAATAAGAGCTGAGGAAATCACCAAGACAGATACTATAGGGAAAGAGAAGAAGGCCTTGGGGGACATCTATCATTAAATGGCGTGACATAAAGGAGAAGTCAGACAAGTAAGAAGAAAACCAGGACCAAGCAGTGTTATGAAAACCTAGAAAACAGAGTCTCCAGAGAAGAAATGATTGACTGTGTCAAAGGCTTTCAAGGAGATGAGGACCAAGAAAAAAACCCCAAAATATTGTATTTCACAATTGAAAAATCCTTGGTAACTTTGGAGAGAGCAATTCCAGTGAATGATGTTGAAAAGTCCATTGTGGAGGTTTTAAAGTCAAGTAAGAACCAAGGAAATGTAAACAGTTTTCTCAAGGAGCTTAGCCACAAAAAGGAGACATATGAGGCAATAGCTAGCAGGGATAGTGGAATTAGGTGAAGGGTTTTTAGAAATGAAAAAAACATAGGCCTGTTTATAGGCAGCAGGGAAATAGCCAAGGGAAGGGCTGAAAATAAGAACAAGATTTTGGAGAGAAGGGGGGAATCTTTTGAAGAAGTCTTCTTCTAAATGCTTCTTATTGAAGGACTTGCCTTGCTAAGGAGAAGAGCCATCTCTGAAAAAGTGCTGAGGGGAAAAGAGAATGAAAGAAGGTATCTGAATGCGAGAGAAATGAGAAATGAGAAAGAAAGAAGGAGAAACTTTCAACAAATGATCTCTTTTTAATAAAGAGAATTGTGAAGCAAAATTCTCAGCTGAGAGAGAAAAAAGAAGGGGAGCCATGGGACTTTTGAGGAGGCATGAAAAAGTTTGGAAGAGCTGCTATGTCAATGGTAGAGAGAATTGATTAGGGATATTTCAAAGTATTGCCTTGCCACAGTGGGGGCTCAGTTAAGAATTGTCATGGATCCAGTCAGCATGGTTTTGTGATTTTCTCCAGCTACATTCAACTGCATGTAAATAGGAGTAAAGGTGATGGGGAAAGTAATCCAAGGTTAGCATTTGGCAGGGCATGAGCAACAAAGAGGCAATGGATTCAAATATAGAGGAAAGTATGAATTTAAACTACTTCGCCAAGGAGGGTGAGTTAGGGAAGAGAGACAAGTAAAGTTAGTTCAGAGATGATCTGGGAAAGAATTGAAGAGTGGAAGCATTGGAGGTCATGATGAACAGGATTCATGATCATAAGACAAAAGAGAAAATGAAATGATAAAAGATGAGATAAAAAAGTTCAGAGTTAAGGTGTACTTCTAGACTGGGTGAGATGGGGAAAACCAGCCATCATCCATCATTATCATCATCATTAGGACCACCATTATCATCAGATTACTTCAGAAGACCCCAGTGATGGCACTCGCCGACTTTCTTGGACCCAAACACCATTCCTGAAACACCACCCCTATATGTGTTATCTCCCTTATTAGATTGTAAATTCTTGAGGTTAAGGACTAGCTCACATATATTATATTCACAGGACTTAGTATTTATAGTATTTGGAAAATAACAAACAATTAATGGTTTGCATTAACTTGTTCATTCTCTTTCCTAACCTTTGATCATTAAGGATCCTTTAAGATTGTAATTAAGATTGTAAGATCCAATATTTTCTGGTCAAAGATGACTTCCATCTCCTCCATTCTATGTCCAAATGGTCTGTGTTCCAAAATCTCCCATTCTCATAGTCTATGAATGGACTTTTTATGTACCAACGTCATTTTTAGGGCTAACATTAGTTCTAAACTTTAATTTATCCTGTTATTCACAGTTTGCATGTTGTTTCTTCCACCAGACTGTGAGCTCTTTAAAAGTAGGAGCTAATACAATAGAGCCTGGCAGAGAGTAGGTGTTTAATAGATGACCACTGAGACTAATTGATTTAACTCTCTCCTAGCTCTGACCTTTTATGTCCTAAAATTCTATATTCCAAAGTCCCTCCCCTTTCTAACATTCAGTGACTTAATTTTCTCTATTCTAAAGACCATTCCAGCTGTAACATTCTAGGATTCTGAGTAACTCACTAGTGTCCAATTTCCTGTTTCCTTAAGCAGTCCTTCCCCCCACCACTCCTCCCAGTTTGGCTTTACCCTGAAGTTTATTCCCCGGGCTCATAAGTGTTCAATAGCTTTCTCTTGTTCTGGAGTTTCCACAGTGGCTTCCCCTGCACATATGGAAATGTTACATATTGCATGTGTTCACCCATTAATTCCTATGCTGCCGTGATATATTAATTATATGAGCCACATAAAATACCGCCATGTTCCTTGACCATAAAAAGAGATGACATTTGCAGAATGCATCCAGGCGTCTTTTTTGGAGGCTCTTCATGAGCTGAAGCATCTGTTGTATTGCTGAGTTGATAATTCCATATCCTCTTTTCCTTATATTATGTTGCTTATTTTAAGGGTCCCTAGAGTCCTCCTGTATAACCCCCTCATCCCCATTCTACTCATCGCAATTCAGAAGCTCAGTGTCTTCCTGTGTTTTCAGAAAACACAAGGAATACATTTTCTTTCTTTTCCATCCTCAGTTGACTAAAGATTTCCCCCCTTACCTCAGTAGACAAACAGCTATTTTGGCTTTATAAAATCATAGTTCCTTATACCGGAATGAACCTCAGAGACCACCTGGTACAACTTGTGCTTGAAGCCGGGATCCCACCTACTGTACCAATAAATCAAGTAACAACCATTTATGAAGCACTTTCCATATTCACCACAAGTGGCCCATCAGCCTCTGTAGCATCGTGGTTAGTAATGACAAAGTCCCTCTTTTCCAAAGCAGTCCATCCTGCTTTTTTTTTTTGCAATGAGAGAGAGAGAGAGAGAGAGAGAGAGAGAGAGAGAGAGAGAGAGAGAGAGAGAGAGAGAAGAAGGGAGAGGAAGAAGAAAGAAGAGGAGGAGGAGGAAAAGAAGAAAATGAAGAAGAAGAAGAAGAAGAAAGAGGAAAGAAGAAAAGGAGGAGGAGAAGGAAAAGGAGAAAAAGGAGGAAAAAAAGAAAGAAGAGAAGAGAATAGAGATGGAGAAAGAAAGTGACGAAGAGAAACTAGATATATGATGGACAGAGAGAGATAAGAAGATGGATGAATAGATAGATGAAGAGACAGACAGATAAAAAGACAGATGGATGAATGCACAGATGGAGAAACAGGCAGATGGATAGAAATAAATGGATGGATCAATAGATGTATAGATAGACAGACAGATAGATAAGATAGATAAATAGATAGATAGATAGATAGATAGATAGATAGATAGATAGATAGATAGATTAGCACTGGGGATACATCTACAAAAAAGCAAGACATTTACAGCCCTAAAGAAACTGTATTCTGATAGGAAGAAACAACACATAAAAGGAAGCTATAAAGAGAGCATGGGAAAGAAAAATGCCCACCCAATGAGAATAAGGAGGAAAATAGTTCCAGAGAGTGGAGTATGAGTGGAATGGAACATAATTGGGATCACAGAATGTGAGTGTTGTGAGAAATTTCAAGATCATCTGCTTTCATGTGGCTTGCTTGTTGTCATATTTGCTGTTCTTAAACAGATTCAAGGAATGAAATGAGTTAAATAAGATAGCAAGGGAGGGAATAGGGACTAGACATGTAATCTCATTAGTGCTCGTAAAACCTCGATGAACCAATTCTCTTGCCAATGCAAGTTGCCAGTAAGTAGCCTTGGGTCAGGAGATCTTAATCTGGGGTCCATAGGTAGAGTCTCGGAAGTGGTAAATTTGAATAAAAATATAGCTCTTTATTTTCATTAATATCTAACTAAAATGTAGCATTTCCTTTTATCATGATTTAAAGTAAAACATTATTTTGAGAAGGACTCCATGCTTCACCAGACTCCCACAGCTCTCTCCCCCTCTTTTTTTCACTCTCTCTCTGTCTCTCTGTCTTTGTCTGTCTGTCTGTCTCTCTCTCTCTCTCACACACACACACACACACACACACACACACACACACACATACCACACACACACACACACACACACACACACACACACACACACACACATTAAGAAACCTTGCTTTAGAGGGCTGGCTTGAACACTGAGAGATCAGGTTCCTCGCCCAGGGAACCTAAATCACACTAACTTTCCATCAAGATGGGATGTCATAGGAATCATGGTCCCTGAAAGAATCCATTGAAAGAACAGCCTGAAGATGAGAAGACAGGGAACAGGGTAGAGTCCTTTCCATGTAGGTAGGGCTGCCATGCAGAGGAGACCCTGACTTTTTCTGCTGGGCCTCGGATCGCAGAATTGGGATCAGATCCCAGATCCCAGCTCTGCAGAGTGATAGACTCCAGCTCACTGGAAAACAAGCAAATCCAGCACAGAGAGTGGTCCAGAAGTGGACCAGACTACCTGGTTAAGGATTGAGCTCTGCATCCCTTTAGGTCTTTGATGGTTTCCTTTGAACCCTATGTCACGTGAGGGCAGAAGGGATTCTTGCTGCAGCATCAGTTGGAATGGACTTCTTCCAACTCTCAAATTTTTCCCTAACTTCCTCAATTTACTGGTCTGGATGACTTAGGAATAAAGTTCCTTCAAAGGGAAGTAGAACACAAGGAGGGCCCGAGGCTGAGCCAGGACAAGAACCAACCCAACGCCTCCTGATTCCCACTCGGTAGCTCTTTCCACTGCCTCATTTTTAAAATAAATGAATAAAAGATGGTATTTTATTTTTTCATCCTGATGAATAGACCAGAGCAAAGCGGATTAGGCTTTATTCCCAGTCTGTGTGTCAGGTTCCAGCTCCTCTCATGCCCCTCTTGCTCAGTTTCCTCTTCTGGCTGGATCCCGTGACTTTGGCCAAAGGGGAGATTGGCGCGGGGCGAAGGAGAAGGTGAGACAAGAAGGGGAAATGAGAAATAAATGGAAGGACACATCTTCCCTGCTGTCCATTCAGGAGGCGGTCAGGCTCTCCGGTTTCTACATCTGTTTTCCTGCATGGGAAAACCTTATCCTTCTGCCCCCACTGCCCAAGCCCTCCTTCACCATCTCCTGCCAGATTCGATTGCCATCAATCTTTTCAGGAGAGCAAGGGGTCCCTTCAGCTCAAGGGTCCGTTCTAACAGCATCTCCAGAGTGAGAAAGAAGATGAAGAACTTCATCCTCCTCCCCATCGTAGAGCTGCTTTCGGTGAGCAGGCTAATGTGTTTAAAACATGGTGCAATGAAAGGAAAGGGGCTATGTTTAGAAACAAAGAACCTCAGGTAAAATCTTAGTTCATTCTTGTACTCGGAGTGGCTCTGGGAAATTTGGTTCAACTCTGGCCCTCAGCTGCCTCATATGAAAAAGAAAGTCAGACCAAATGATCCCTAATGTTCCTTCAAATCCATGAACCTGTGAGACACGAGATGTTCTCCCAGAAAAGGATCTTTTTTTCTAAAGATCTTAACTCATTTGGAAAATAAAGAGAATCCTTTCCCTGACCATTTTACAGGACTCTTATAAGACCAAATAAGACTGGAATTCAGATATGTTTTGTAGGCAACCTGAAAAATTCAGCATAAGTGTGAGTTTTTTAAAAAATCTATTCAGTGTCAACTCTGAGTAACACACACAAAAATAAGATTCTTACATTGATTGGACAATCAGTGAGCAACTTTTAAGTTCACTGTGCTAGGAATTGGAAGTGCAGGATAAAAAGAAAAACAGACCCTGGCCTCTGAGAGGTTATATCTGATTATCAGAGACAACCAACTATTAAGTATTTGGCAAGTGTCTCCTATGAGTTGGACAAAGGTGGTATAAAGACATTTACATGAATTAGTGCCTGTCCTTTTCCTTCTTTGGTGTGTATATATGAGCAAAATATATACAATGTGCAAAAATATTTCAGTGCATGCAAAATAAGTGGGTTGAAATAATGTTAGCCAAATGGACCCTATGGAATTACATGAATGATTGAATGGAATCCCAGAATCTCAGAATTGCAGGGGACTTCATATATCATTGAATCTGCAGGGTTTTAACCTGAGATCCTTGAAATCAATAAATATATAATATTATGTAATATATAATAGATATATTTAATATATCTAAATTATAATCAAATATATTTGATGTAATATATAATTTATTTACTTATACTTCAATAAATAATAAAACTTAATATTATTATATTAAAAATACATTACACATTTATATACATATATGCATATATACACAGATATATTTATATATATAATTGATCTCCTTGTAATCTTATGTGTTTATTTTATACAACATGATTCTAAGAAGTCCAGAGGCATCTGGCTGCCTAAAAAGTCCATGACACAAACAAGGTGAATCCTTGAGCCAGCCCAATCTGTATCCAATAAAGAATCCCCTCCTAACCATATCTGATAAGATTTTATTTGGAGACTTATCGGTAGGCAGAGTCTGCTACCTCCTCCCCAGCCTCTCTGGGAATATCTCTGCAGGTATCTGGAAACTTTGACCCTAAGCCTCAGTTAAACTCCTTGGAACTCACCATTCCTTGCTCCTAACTCTGACAGAACAAGATTAATTCTTCCTGCACATGATGACTCTTCAGATACTTGAAGACAACTATCATCTTCCTGAGTCTTCTTTATCTAGATTAATCACGCCCATTTCCTTCAATTAAAACTCATGTGAGGATAATATATGATTGTGATAAAATACTGTTGTGCTATAAGAAATGACCAGGCAGCTAGGTGGTAGAGTGGATAGAGTATCTGGGTCTGAAATCAGAAAGTCCTGAGTTAAAACCTGCTCTCAGACCACAGAAAAGTCATTTTACTTTGTCTGACTCAGTTTCCTCATCTATAAAATGAGCTGGAGAAGAAAATGGCAAACCGCTCCAGTATCTTTGCCAAGAAAACCCCAACTGGGGTCACATGACACAAATGAATGAACAACAAAATAAGAAATAACGAGTAGGACGGTTTCAGAAAAACCTGGAGAAACTTACATGAACTGAAACAAAGTGAAGTGAACAGAACTTGGAGAATACTGAATACAGTAACAACAATATTTTTCAATGGTAACTGTGAATTTTTTAATAAAACAATGATTAAAAATAATTTTAAAGAATTTATCATTTAAAAAAATCCCCATTGGAAGAACTGATGAGGTCCAATTGCCCATCAAAGCAGACTTTTTTTTAAATTTTCTTCATTTTTATAGTGTTTTCTTTTGCAACGTGGCTAATGTGAATTTGTATATGACTGCCTATGTATAATCTATATTAAGTTGCTTGCCTTGTCAAGGAGAAGAGTGAGGAAGGAGAGAGAGAGGATTTGGAGTCAAAATTCTAAAACATGAGTGTTAAAATGATTATTACATGTCATTGGAAAAAAAATAAAATGCAACATTTTTCATGTGGAGGAAAAAGTCTCATGTGAGGTTCTTGAAAGCCACGTGGGTGGCGGACATGGTCTGGAAGGTCTTGCTGAGCTGGAAATGTTTTGCCTTTGAACCGATGATGGGCAAACCTAGCTAAATTCAGAGAGGCTCATGTTGGCAGCTGGGTGATGGATCCAGTTGTCATAGCAACTGCAGCAGGTCATCTAGCGGAGGGCAGCTTGGTGTGCCTAGGGTTCTAGCACTAATAACAGGTAAGTCATTTCTCCTGTTTCTTCCCTGTAAAATGAGACAGTCGGGCTTGTGTCTCTAAGGCCCTTTACAGCTCGAGGGGCACAATGCTACCATCCCAAGTGCATTTCGATCTGCGTATGGAGGAGCTCACAGCCCCTTGAAGCGTTAAACTCCACAGGTGCTTTACAGGTTTTAGACACAGCTATGAGGAAGGGAAACAAGTCTCAGAAAGCTCAGGATAAGAAATACCGATATTTTTGCCTGGAAATTATCTCAGCTCCATAGTGGGTGATTCCCATTCACTCAGCCCTCTCTGAAGAGATTCCTGCTCCAAGGAAGAAGGTGACTAGAGTCCGGGGAGGAGGCAATCAGGGCTTCCTCTCATCTCAGGGCTTAGAAATCATGAGATTAATGGGCATAGTGCCCAGGGCTTGAGAATTTGTTCCCTCTCCCTGCTTTGCAATGATCATCTCCTTTGAGCTCTACCATAATTCTGTGAGGTATTTCACAGGCTGTTATTTGCCCCATTTTAAAGATGAGAAAATTGAGGTCATGCCATAGTATGGTCGGATCATCGGGTCTCATTTTAGAAATAAGGAAACTGTCGTTCTCCACTTTTCTGGTAGGCAAAAGTCAAACTCCTTTGTCTGGAATTCAACATACCTAACCCTCAACATACCTGTCCAAATTGCATCGAGATCGATGATACAGTGGATAATGGACCAGGCTTGAAGGCAGGCTTGAGTTCAAATGCAGCCTCAGAACCCTGGGTCTTTGCTTCTGTCACCCCTGAACCTCCAAGGTGCCCATCTGTAGGATTCTTCCCCATCCTTTAAAGCCCTGCTCAGGTGTTCCCCTTAGATGAATTCCTACTCTTTGCCAAGTCAACAACGGGGCTCCCCCCACCCCAGGTCACAGCGCCCCCTCTGAGTTTCCTAGGCATTATTGCTGTAACCTGAGCCCCTTTTTCCCCCCACCCCAGACTGTACACTGGATCAGGGCAGGGACAATTTCTGGATCCCCCGGCACTGGGCTCTGCACACAGAGGAAGCTCAATAATGCTTTTGAACATGCTCAGTCATGAAGTTGGACAATGGCTGAGTAGAGGAGATGACAAAAATAAGGGAGGCTACGGGGACCGACCCCCCCATATTTACTTTGTTGTGTGAATCTTATATACCTCCTTTCTCCACTGGGGTGCCAGTATTCATTCCAGATGTGATCTGCTTTGTGTCCCCAGCTGCAAAAGGAGTTCCTGGCCCTTACCACGGCCTAGAAAACAACTGGATTGGCTGTCGGGCAGTCCCTCATTCAGTCCTTCTGGCCATCGCCCTAGATTTCTGCCTCCCATCCTCCCTCGTCACCCCAAGCGTCACCTGGGTCTCTGATCCTACATCTCCCAGCTCTGATAGGGAAGTGGTTGAATTAACACAGCAAACACTGGACTTGTAAGTCCCTGGTTACCCCCACAACACAACGTCTTTGGCATGTAATCCACTCCCCCATATACACTGACTTCCAAATTAGAATTATGCTCTGGGAGAGCAGAGATTGTCTTGATGACTATATTTGGATACCAGCACTTAGAACAGTACCTGGCACCCTGCACACCCTTGATAAATGCTTTGTCTATGTTTGGTTGTTACTTCTCTACCCACCTATTATCTATTTATCCATCAATAATACCGATTATTATTCTATTGACTATTTAGTTCAAAACCCTCATGTTACAGGTCAGGAAACTGAGGTCAAGAGAGAGGAGGCGACTGGCTCAGTGTCACAGATAGAAAGTACCAGTGTCGGGATCCAAATCCGGCTTCTCTGACTCCAAATTGAATCCCCAGATAGTCAGTGTCAGAGGTAAAATTCGAACTCAGGTTTGCCTTCACTCCAAGTCTCATTCTTCATTCATAGCAACGGGCTCCATCTCTCAGTTTTACCTCCCGGTTTCCTTTGGGCCAAGTAGACACTTCATAAAGTGACTTGATTTGAATCGACATGCACCACCACGTCCAGAATGCCCGCGTCCTAAAAGTCATTGGCTTTAAGGAAAGGACAGAAAGGTAATGGAATCCTCCCCACCTTTTCTGTCCAATACAAAACCCTGACTCCTGAGCTTCCAACTCTCAGGCAGTGGAGTCTGTTTGGACAAAGGGTGGGTGCCTTCCCTTGTTCCCCACCCTGGCTTCCAGTCTGCCCACTGGGTACTCGGCCCGGCCCTGGCCCTGCCAGTGGGATGCTCGGGCTTCCTGAGCTCTCGGCAGGGAGGCTGACTGGGTGTGCCCGCCTCCTGCCCCACAGCAGACTAAATAAACAAAGGCGCTCTGCCAGGTTTCCTTCCTCTCCTTCCTCATCTGCAGGGTGCTCCCCTAGAGGTGGAGGGGAAGAGGGAGGAAGCACAGGAGGAGGAGGAGGAGGAAGGAGGTTGAGGATTGGGAGAAGTGAGATAGGAAGAGGAGGAGAGGGAGAAGAGAAGGGAGAAGGAAGGGAAAGGAAACTGGGAGGAAGAAGAGATGGTTTGTGAAAGAGATAAGAGAATCAACTGAACTGAAGAGTGTCTTAGGCCAGCTCTGTAGCTACATTGAGGCTGGGTGGGCCAATGAATTTCTGTGATTTTACAGTGTTGAGTAGAGAGGGGATTCGAGATCAGCTCATCTAAGCCAGCTTCTCACCCTGAGCCAGAAACCTTCCTATAACATCTCCTCTTACCCAATATTTGCTCGAGAACCTCCAGAATTGGGGAACTTTTTTGAGGGAGTAAATTTCAAGTTCATTTACTAAAAATGGTTATAAGTACAACCTCTCTGAGACACAGTTTCTTCACTTATCTAACTGCAACAATATAAGTAATTACTTCATTTTACTGTTGTTGATACAGATAAGATCACATTAATCAATCAATAAACATTTATTAAATGCTTACTGTGTGGCAGGCGTTGGAATAAGGGCTGGGGATACCCAAAAAAGGGCAAAACCATAGTCTCTGCTCTCAGGGAGCTCAGACTAATTCAAGAGAGGAACTGTAAACAGCTGATTTAAAAAAAATGGAAGGCAGGCTAGAAAAGCCCATATAGCAACTCATGTAAAATTAAAGGCCTAAAGAAAATACAATTTAGATTTAGACAAAAGTGGGAAAAATTACAGAGAATGTGCAGAAGGGGTTTTACTGTATAATGCTTTGCAGTTTTCAAAATGCTTTGTATAGATATTTTATATCAACAGTCCCAGAAGTGGGCACTGTGTTATTGTTGTTCCTATTTTATAGATAAACAAATTGATTATGAAAGAGATTATTTGGCTATATTCACACTAGTAGTGGTGGTAGTGGCAGTGGTAGCAGCAGCAGTAGCAGCAGCAGAAGTAGTAATAGTAGTAGCAGAAGCAATAGTAGTAGCAGCATCAGTAGCAATAGCAGCAGGAAGCAGCAGCAGTAGCAATAGTAATAGTTGTTATAGTAATAGTAGTAGTGGTAGTAGTAGTAGTAGAAGCAGTAGCAGAAGCAGCAAAAGTAGCATTAGTAGTAGCAACAGTAGCAACAACAGTAATAATAGTAATAGTAATAGTAGTAATAGTAGCAGTAGTAGTAGTAGTAATAGCAGCAGCAGCAGCAGCAATAGCAACAGTAACATTAATAGTAGTAACAATAGCAGAACAGCAGCAGCAGCAGTAGTAACCACTGACATTTATACTTCAATGTTTACAAAATTCATTATAAACATATCATTTTATCCCCCAAACCAGGCTGGGAAGTATTTGGTAGTATCTTCATTTTATAAATTGAGTAGTGGAGGAAGGAGGTAAACCCAGGTAATCTTCCTCTAAGCTCAGAGTTCTAGCTATATTATTAATACAAATTGTAGATGAAAATGTCAGTTATTATTGCTAATATTCCATGGGGAATTTTATTCCATTTTGGATGATATGGGTTGCTAGGAATTTCTTTTTGATATGAAATGAAATTTACCTTCCTGACAAGTGGCTGAGCTTTACTGAAAAGAACAATGGTCTCAAGTTCAATGGACTTAGATCAAATTTTGCCTTTGTCACTTAATCCTTGGACAATTTGGGGCAAGGCTTCTCTGCCTCTCAGTTTCTCAGTCTTTACCATCAGGGCTAGATTAGAGGGTTTCTTGATGCCCTTTCATCTGTAAATCTAAAATCTTAGAATCCAGTTTGGAATTCTGACTTTTACTTAGCAATTGTGTGACAATGATCTAATCATTTGATTTCTGTATTCTCATCTATTCAATCTTACCAGTGTTTGGCACATAGTGGGCGCTTAATAAATGCTTATTGACTAATCAACTGACTTATTAACTCACAGGGGATTTATGGGAAAATGCTACCAATATATAGTCAATTCTATACGTCAGAGAACTCTCTTCATCAGTCCAATAATTTTGGTAAGTCTTTGAGAGCTGAGAGCAGAGACATTAAGAGATTACCTAAGGTCAACACAGCCAACAAATACCAAAGGGATGATTTGAACCCAAATCTGGGTACAGCAATAAACCATGTTTCTGTTGCCACGTTGAACTGAAATCTCATTCCCTGTAACTTCCCCTTATTGGGCAGTGTTTGGAACAAGACTAGACTCTGCTGAGTGCCTGGAACACAAAAGAAAAAGAACAAAAGATACTCTGCCTTTAAGACTTAAAACTCCCCATGTAATGGGAGGGACCAGATGACTTAAGATTACACCTCAATTTAGTGTCAGATCCAGAGCCAGAAGTCAGGGTTCCTGGAGTCTAGATCGGTGTCACCTCCCCCATGCCATGTGGCCCTTTTGGAATCAGCCAAAGTCATTCTTACTCTGTCATCATCAGACTCTATGACTGCTTCCCCCTGCTATGGAAACAGTCCAGCAGAGCTGGAAATAACGATGAGGGAAGCTTCTAAGAATCAGAATGTTTCTGGGGAATCCCCCTACTCTGGTTCCTCTGTTCTTCAAAGGCCAATTTTCCCCAGAATAATACAGGATGTTGAAAACTAGTCATGGGAAGAAAAGGTTACAACTTCCAGACAGTATTAGTAATATCACTTACTGTCTATGGAGTATTATGGGAGGAAGCTAATGGGTAGTAAATGAGAACAAGGACTCAGTCCTTAGATCCAGGACTTCTCTCTTCTGCCAACTGGCTGAATGGCTTCAGAAAAGTCTTGTCATCTATCTGGGCCCTAGTTTCCTCATCTACAAAAATGGTAACAATATTGAGTTAGTATTTGATTGACTGACTGGGAATAATCAGAGTATTAGTTAATTAATAATAATAATTAATTTTAATAATTAAATAACTAACATAATTAGTTAACGATTCCCATCTTAGTGATGAACTATCTCATATGCAGTTCACTGCCCACATTTCATCTCCTTCTGCATCAATTGAAGACTTGATCACCTGACCTCAATTTCTTGGTAGCTTCCTTGGACACTCAGCTAAAGAAAGTCTTTCCTGATTCTCCCAGATGATGGTATTCCCCATTCCCTGACAATTCTTTTGCTTTAGTTTGCATAGATACAGAGAGAGAGAGAGAGAGAGAGAGAGAGAGAGAGAGAGAGAGAGAGAGAGAGAGAGAGAGAGAGAGACTGAGACTATAGGTGTGAAATATTTAATAAAACATCAGACTTTTTTGATGAGTTAATTTTGTCACACTGTCTTTTTCCTCTTTACTTTAAATTTTTTGTTGTTACAAGGAGTGAGTCTTTAGGTAGGGTGGTAGATATTAAGGCGGTATAAAAGTAAAAAAAATCAATTAAAAATTCTAAATGTTTTAAAGGAAAGGAAAGAGGGAAGAAGGAAGAAAGGAAAAAAAAGGAAAAATAGAGAAAGAAAGAAAGAAAAAAGAAGGAATAAAGAGAAAGAATGAAGTAAAGAAAGAAAGGAAGAGAATAAAATAGAAAGAAAAAGAAAGACACAAGGGAAAACAGAAAAAAGAGAGAAAAAGAAAGAGAATAAGAAAAGAATAAAAAAGGATGAGAGAAATAAAAAGGTGATCTTCCTCTATGCACTGTCCAGGTTATCAATAGTCTTCCTAAATGT
Organism: Antechinus flavipes; assembly: GCF_016432865.1. Lineage (NCBI taxonomy): Eukaryota > Metazoa > Chordata > Mammalia > Dasyuromorphia > Dasyuridae > Antechinus > Antechinus flavipes. The sequence continues at coordinate 470,799,350 of NC_067401.1, read as the reverse complement.
AACATGCAGAATTGAACAACATACTCTAGATGTTTGTCTGCTCATGGTAGAAGATAGGACTATTACTTCCTTATTCCTTGAAGTGTTGTCTTGTGTTGCTCTTTCTTTGTTGCATTGTCTTGGATCTTTCTTGTGTGGATCTTTATCTCTCAAAGCTTCAGTTTCTTCATCTGGGTTGAGACAAGTTTAGGAATTCATGATCTCTCGGGCCTTTTCTAGCTCTCCCTATCTATATAAATGCATATTCCTTCTTCTGCTACCAATCTTCTTTTTCTTAGAAAATCAACAGTCAATAGCCTACAGCTTCAGCCCTAATGTAAGTGGACTCCAACAATTTTCTCCTTCTCAGAATCTTGAGTCAACGAGAACATATGTGTCAGCGGGGTTTAAAGGACTGTTTGTTTACTGATCTAGACGGATGTTTAAACGGACCCTCAATCCCCTAAGTTAAATAACAAAGTCAATGGTGACACTTAGTAGTAACATTTCTAAAGATGATGGTCTTTCTACATTTATATTTCCCTACTGGAAGGCTCTCAGCAAAAGGAGACCTCCTTTCAGTTGATTGGACTGATACTTTCAGGAGAGATGCTCTGCTACATGTTGTTCCTTCCTCCCCCCTTCCCTTCATTTACCCTTCCAATACTCCTTTCCTTCCTTCCTCCTTTTTCTGTTCTTTCCTTCCTTCCTCCCTCTTTCTCTTCTTCCTTCCTTCCTTCTTTTCCTCTCTTTTTTCTTCCTCCCCCTCCTTTCCTTCTTTCCTTCCTTTTTAATTTTTCCCTTCCACCTTTCTTCTACAAATTTACACAACAAAATTGAGTGTCTGTGATTTTAAAATGATAAAATTCCTTCTAATCTTCAAATTAGCAAGAACTGAAGGGCAAAATACAATCTTAAGCCTGTTGATATTTTTGTCAACAATATCGAAATAAGGAGGAAGCTTGAAACATGGTGTTTTAACATATAGAATGTTCAAGTTAAATGTTCTAAGTTCTAAGGTTCCTTTCAGTCCTAGAATTCTATTGTTCTGGCATTCTAGCTGCAGGAAATTCAAGACCACACGCTGAAAGAATCACTGTAGACACTGACAAGACAAGCTCCAAGGCCTGATTCAGCTCTATTTTCTATTCAGATCACTCCAAGTGATTATTAAGGCACGGAGCAAAATTATTAGGGATGGGAGGGATTCAGAGATAGAGAATGTTAGAACTGATCAGTGCATGGAACTTCCAGTATGGAAACTCCCTCCAGATCAGCACCTTGGAGAGCTAAGAGATAATGGATTACCAAGCATCCTGATTGGAAGAGAGGAATCATGACCAGATTCTCTGGCTTTAGAAGCTAGTGCTCTAGCCACTGCATCACACTGCCTCTTGGCACTATTTACCTATATTGCCTTTTTCCTTCTGAGAGTACACCTTCAATGGATGGATGTATAAAGCTAGGCCAGTAGAAGACAAAACTTGGAAGTTTCAGTCAGATGAAAAAGACTGAGTCTGGGCTCAAGCACAAACTTTTGCCTTTTTTAAAAAAATCTGGCCTCAGATATTTATAAGCTATGTGAAACTGAGCAAGTCACTTAACCTCTATTTGCCTCAGTTTCCTCAACTGCTAAATGGGGATCACAATAATAATACCCACTTCTGTGAGAATCGCATGAGATAATTTTTAGAATGCTTAGCATAGTGCCTGGCAAACAATAAGCTTTATATCATCACTATCCCCTTCCCTTCTTCCTTCCTCCCTTTTATCTTAGAACAAATTAATCTTGGTTCCTGTTGGCTCATTGCACAGATGCAATTTTTTACCCATCAATCAATATGCATTTGTTAAGTGTGAATTACCTCAAGGAGCTGACATGTATAAGTATATGCAAAACAAATGCAAATAATACAAGATAATGGAGGGCTTTGGGAGAAGCTCTCCCAACTGGGTCCAGTAAAAGCCTCAGCCAAATTATGGCCTCAGAACAGTTTGTAAGGAAGCTAAGATTCCTAAAAAGTAGAAATGAAAAAAGATTTCATGGAGGCCAGTCTGTGCAAAGACATGGAGAGTAAATGAGACAAAATGTCCACAGCAATTCCCGTTGACTCTCTCTATCTCCATGGAATGATTAACATCTGTACCAGGCAAAGGACTCATCTGAAATATGAATTGTTTGCATGCTGAAGTAACATGTGCATTGCTGCATGTGATGCTAGTCTTTTATATTATAGCAACTAATCAGATAACACAATTGTTCATGCGTCCAAATCATAGACAGAGTTCAGAATGTCTTCGTTATATTCTAGAATGGGTATGCCATCATTCTGAATCAAAGAATTTTCGAAGGGGAAGTCATCCAATCATAAAATCAGAGAGTCAAAGCTAGAAAGAATCGTAAAAATAATTGAGTTTAATTTCCTCATTATACAGATGAGGAAACTGAGGCTGAAATAGGCAATGGACTTGCCTAAGGAAGATAGATCTGTGGTTTTCAAACTTCTCTTCTCAGAGTCTTTATAACTATTAAAAATCATTGAGGATGCATCCAAAGAGTTTTTGTTTGTGTGTTTAGTTATAGATATTTATCATATTAGAATTAAAAGTTAATTTTGAATTTGTAGACCATCTGAAAGAGTTTCAGAAACCCCCAGAATTCTCTGGATCACACTTTGACATCTATTGACCTATAAACAGTATTTCAAGCAGACTAAGAATTTAGATTTTCCTGATTCCACATCCAGTGTTTTATCCACTGTGCTCCCTACCCTATTCTTCCTGAACTGAGGAAATGGACCTCATATAGTGATCATAGAGCATTTATTAAAGGACATGCAGAGGCCCCATTCAAGACTCTGTGGCAGCTGGAATTATTAAGATCAAACCTTTGCATCTGGTTTTGCCCTAGAATCAATACCAATAGGCTCACCTTACCAAATGAGCAGCAAAACCAGCTTTCCAAGTCATCTGGGTGTTACTGAAAGCCTTTTGCTTTTTACACATCTTCCTTCTGGAAAGGTTTGGCTGTAAATAGGTGCATAAAAGTATATTTAATAACTGAAATGTTTATCAGGAAAAAAAAGGAAGTGGGTTGGCTAATATTTAAGTAAGCAACATTTCTAAAAAGATGTGAGACTTGGACAAGACAATGAAAAGGGAAATCCGGTGAGGAGCGAAATAGATAAGGAGGCTGTCAGGACCAATCCTGCTAACAAACTTCTCTCATCTTGTGTGTGTGGATTGAACCAGAATTTCTGAAAAAACTCTTGTGCCTAGAAAAGTGCTTAAAAATGAGTGCATCATTAATAACAATAAAAGGAAGAAGGGAAGGGAAGGGAGAAAAAAGGAAGGAAGGAAGGAAGGAAGGAAGGAAGGAAGGAAGGAAGGAAGGAAGGAAGGAAGGAAGGAAGGAAGGAAGGAAGGAAGGAAGGAAGGAAGAGAAGAATGGAAGAGAAGGATGGAGGAAAGAAGGAAAGAAGAAAAGGAAGGAAGGATGGAGGGAAGAAGGAAGGAAGGAAAGAAGGAAGGAAGGAAGGGAGGAAGGGAGGGAGGGAGGAAAGAAGGAGGAAGGAAGGAAGGAAGGAAGAAGGAAGGAAGGGAGGAAGGGAGGGAGGGAGGAAAGAAGAAAAGAAGGAAGGAAGGAAGGAAGGAAGGAAGGAAGGAAGGAAGGAAGGAAGGAAGGAAGGAAGAGACAGAAGTAGGAAGGAGGGAAAGGAAAGAGGGATCATTTCCCTTTCATGGGCAGAGTGGTGCGATGGAGAGAACACTGGATGCCATAATTTCCCAGATTTAGACTTGGAAGGAAGCTCAGAAATCTATTTCTTTTTACAGATCAGAAAACTGAGGCCAAGAGAGAGAGGTAAAGCACTGGTTCAGGGACATACAGCTATTAAATTGCTGAAACATAATTTGAACTCAGTCCCTCTGACTCTAAATCTCAGGCTCTTCCTGCTTCTTGGCATCCAGCACTCCCTACTCCTCTGTGACAAAGATAATATGAAATCCAGGCCGAATCATTGAGAGAAAGATTGGTGCAAAAAGCTGCTGAGCCCCGAATCCTGGAAGCTAGGTTCAAATTCTAGCTCTGCCACTTACTATTAAAATACCTTGGAACAAACCATGCTATCTTTCTAGTCCCACTTCTCTCATCTGTAAAGCGGAGTGGGGACTATATGACTTTTAAGCTCCCTTGCCGGTGGAATTACATTTATGATCTTCTAATATTTCCTTCTCTGGCTCTCAGCTTCTTTGCCTATTAAAGAGCAGCAGGATGAATGATTGCTAAAGTTCCTTCCAACTTTCAAGTTCTATGAGAGTAGAGAGATGCTTCCAGTTCCCAATAGTGAGAAGAGGGACCTTGGAGGTCATTTGCCAAATGTCCAAAATGCTGAAAATAATGCACATCTTTTGTGAAGATCCCTCACTTCAAGAAAATGTATCCCTTTTCCCTTTAAGGCAGAGGTGGGAGCTGCAGGTGGATACCCCCACATATCCTGTCATGTGTTGTTGTGTTGATCGGTTTTGCCGAACCGCTTTCCCCCACCCCCTTTCTTTTTTATTCTTTGTTACAGGAATGACTCTCCAGGGATGCAAGGAAGGAAGGATATATTTGGAAATGAAGGTGATGTAAAAGCACAATATATCAACAAAAGTTTAAAAATAAATAAATATTTCTTTCTTTTTCCTTTAAAAAAAAAAAAAAAAAAAAAAAAGCACTATGCAATTCCCCTGGAGTTTGGCAGGAAAAGTCAGATTCTTCTGTAACATTGAATGCTGATCTGATTTTGCTTAATTGAATTCCCCAACCCCACTATAAGTCCAAGAGTAGGTTGGACTTGCATTCAGCTCAAAGCCCATAGGAAAAGTCAATGGAGAACAGGCAAAGTACTCTGAGTTCTACTTCACCCCTCTGTGAATTCTCTTGGCTCCCACCCCCCCCATATTCCTCCTCAATGTGACTTTCTTCTCTTCTGAGTCCTGTGAAAAGACAGGATCCAGTCCCCCAACAATAGCCAGGACAGAACGCACCTGGCCACAAAAATTGGCCGAACGTACCGGATCGTCTCCGGGGTCGGGATGGTGCTGGAGTCCCAGGTGTTCTTGGCCAGAACATCAGTTCCTCTCCACCCAGTTTTTAATTCCTCCCCTCACCATGTGTTTTAGGGAAATTTAATCCATATGTTCCTTCCTTTTCATACATAACTCATCTGTCCACGATTTCAGTCATGGGATGACCAAAAATCAAGGGAAGGGGGAGGGCTTTCTCTCTCTTGACCTTCCTCAACCTCCATGTTGGGGGTGGGAGAAGAAAAATAAGGACGGGCAAAGATGGAAGCCAAAACTTACAGAATTGGCTCAGCACCTATGGGAACTGGGGATGAATGTCAGCATTATCTTAGCGATTTTAGGAACTGGACTCAAGTCATTAATTTCTCTACAAGGAGATTCCCATGTCTAGATGGCAGCAAGTTCGAACCCCGTGTCTGCCATGTTCTCTGAGCACTACAAGAAGGTGAAGGACATCAAGTTCATGTCATATGAGCATCAGTTGGATGAACTGGGGATTTTTAGTCCAGAGAAAGGAAGACTTGAGGGAGGTGAATATATTTGTTCACAAATATATGAAAGGCTGTCAAACAGAAGAGAGATTAGATTTTTTTCTGCTTGCCCCCCCAGATAGAATGGTGGGTGCAAGTTTTAAAGAGGAAGATTTCAGCTGCCAACTGTTAAGTTCTCCTTAAATAGAAGAAGCTGCCTTGGAGAGAAATGCTTCTGTGAGAAAGTTGTTCATGCCTTCAAGCAGAATCTAGATGAAGTCATCATCATCATCATCATCATCATCATCACGGTTAGCACTAAATTTATATATTATATATTATGTGTCAGGAACTGAGCTAAACACTATGCAATGATCTCATTTAGTCTTCACAACAACTCTAGGAAGTAGTTACTATTATTAACTGTTTTAGAGATGAGGAAACTGAGGCAGACAGAAGTTAAGTGACTTGCCTAGGATCACATAGCTAGGAAGTCTGAGATTTGAACTCAGAGCTTCCTGACTTCCTAACTTCAGTAATAGCACTCTATCCACAGAAGCCCCTGGCTTCTGTAGAAAGATTATTGTTCAGTTTTGGATCAGACTGGAGGAGTTCTGAGGTCCCTTCTTTGAGCTCATGCTATTTAAACTGAAAAAGAGAAGATTTAAGCAGAATAGAAAGCCCATCTTCAATTATCTTAAGGACTATCATAAGGAAAGAAACCTTAGTTACCTGGCAGGGTGAGGGAGAGGAAGAATTCACAAGAAGATAATAAAGACTTTATTAGATTGAACCTGAATGTCAATAATTCTAGATTGTCTGCAGTGAGATGGGCTGCCTTTAGAGGTAATGAACTCCCTGTCACTGGAGTCAATCAAGTGTAATACATCAGGAATACATGGAGGATTGAAAGATCTCTTCCATCACTAAGAATCCTGATCCTAAGCAAACAGTTCCCAAATTCTTTGATCCCCAGATGGTGGGATTAGAAGGAGGGAGTGGGAGATTTCAAGAGGCAGATTGGGGTTCAGTAGAACTGAAGACTTTCTTTCACTGTACAGGCTGCCTGGAGGGAGAGGGGCAGGCTAACTTTCTCCGAAGGTCTTCCAGCAGAGACTTAATGCATCAGGGATGTTGTGAGAAGGTGAGGATGGTCCACAGGGACCAGGAGCTCCATGGCATTTATGTGCTTTGGGTCTCCTTTTCCCTTTCAGCAATCTAGTGAGGTGACCTAGCCAGTGTAAAGAAGTTCAGGGTGAGTTCGCAGAAGATTAGAAAGTAAAGTTCTGTGTGCAGCCCGAGACCTTATCAGGAGGAGGAGAATGGCAGACTTTGCCTTGGCATCCACCCTCCCCTTTTGATATACTTGGAGTTCAAATGTATCACCCTCTGTTTGTACTTGCCTCATTTAAATTTTTTTTTTACTTTTTACTTTTTAAAAAGTAAATTTTCATTGGCATCTTTTGTTTTTCTATTATTCACACTTCCTGATTCCCCCTCTAAGAAATCCATCATATATATATATATATATATCCACTATACACACACACACACACACACACACACACACACATAATTTTTCTATATGTACTTTTATTTATCAATTCTTCCTCTGAAAGCGAAAGTGGCATTTTTCACATGTCCTTTACAGTTAATTTGGGTATTTATAATAGACAAGATGACTTACTTGCTTAGTCCTTCTTAAAACAATATTGCTGTTACCGTATACAATGCTTTCTTCCTTGTGCTCATTTTACTCTTCCTTGTTTTGTTCGAGTTTTTCCATATTTTAAAAAAAATCATTGCACTCGATACTTACAACATGGTACTATTCCATCACAATCACATATCCCAACTTGTTCAACCATTCCCCAATTGATGGACAGCCCTGAGATTTCCAACTCTTTACCACCACAAAGAGAGCTGCCATAAACATTTTAGAGCATGTAGGTCCTTTTCCTTTTTTCCAGTCATCTTTGGAAATAGATGAAGTAATAGCATTTCTAGGTCAAAGGGTATAAGTAGATATTCCTATGGGGGCATAATTCCATATTTCTCTCCAAAATGATTGGAACAGTTCACTATTTGCTTCAGTTCGTACATCGTACAGGATTCTCTGTAATCATACCTATAATTTCTTACAGCATTGCAATCTCTCATTATGACCATGAGCACTTCTCTTTGTATGTTGTCTTTCTCCATATCTAGATAGAGAGTTCATCTATTTGAACTCTCACCATCTAATACAGCTCCAGAAACATAGTAAGTACTTAACATAGTCTATCCATCTATCTATCCATTTGTTCATTTATCTATTCATCTATATTTCTATCCATCTATTTACATATCTATCTACCCATCTATCTATTTTTTATCAATCCCATTTATTCATTTATCTATTCATCTGTATTTCTATCCATCTATTTACATGTCTATCTACCCATCTATCTCTCTACATATCTATTTATCTACATTTATCTATGTACATATTTATCTACCTATCTCTTTCTTTATCTTTATCATCTGTTTATTTATATCTTGTGTCTATTTATCTCTTTACTACTTATCTACCACAATTTACTTAGCCACTCTCACTTGATCCTAGCTCTCACTCCCTTGTCCTTTTACAGATGGAAATCAGAGAAAAGAGGCTTTATCCAAAGCCACAGGAAGATACTGATCACACTGAAACTTGAACCCAGCTCTCCAGATTCTCAGACCAATGGTCATCCCATTGTGCCAGTTGTAACAATAGAAACATCGTCTTGCTTCTTCCATTGAATGCTCTTATGGTGATGATCCCATTACCAGTACAGGAGACCGAGAGGAGAAGGAAGGTACCTCGAGGACAAGAATGTCAGGACTTGTACTTTCTTTGGCTTCTCTGGTGCCTCAATCAAGTCTGCGTTGCTAGACAGACTCCCTAAGCTCCCAACATTTGTTTTCAACATAGAATAATGGACAGTGTTGGACTTGGAAAAAGAAAACCAAATCCTGAATTTTACATCTGCTAACTGTGTCCTTGCACAAGTAACGATCTCTCTGAACCATTTCAATTTCCCCATCTGTAAAATGACAGCAATTCTTACAGTCCCATCATGAACATCAATAATCCCTTGCCATCTTGGAATCGCAGTATAAATGTAATTAATTCACTTCTGCTCCATCCCTCTGGTACTTTGTCCTTCCCTGAATGACACTGACCATGGAGTCTTTGTGTTGAAGATTTCTGTGGAACAAAGACCCAGTTTCATTAATTCTAATTTAGAAAAGAGCACTCAAGCAGAATAGGGAAATTAAGTAAGACTAGAGGTGAGAGGGTGGCAAGAGGGCTTGTCTAAGAGAGTGTTCAGAATCCCAAAGGGATTATCAGTAAGGTATGAAGGAGGACGGAGGGAGACTGAGAAGGGAGATCAAGCTTTATTTGTTCTGCTTTACTTTTTTGATGGATAAGTTAATAATTAAGAAATAAGTTAATAATTAAGAAAATGCAAAAGGGGAATACATAGAATACATAGAAAAAAGCTTAAATAGGGGGTTTTGTTACTGCCTTGTATGATTTAATATACATCTAAAACTACAAAGTGGGCCTGACAGGCCATAGTTTCAAATATAAACCATTTCTGTTTCTTTTTCTTTTTTTAATTAAAATTTTGTTCTTTGTTGATGAATGTTAAGTTTATAATAAAAGAAGATTTATATCTTTAAAGAAGCAAAACCCATTTTGAATGTTCTCGTGAATAAGATGAAGGGAGACAGTATGGAGTAGAGAAAACTCCCTAGTATATCAGAATATGGATATCAAATATTTACTAGGTGTGTGAAATCAAGTTAGTCACTTATTTTGTGTATTCCATCATGTTAATTAAAGGGAATAAAAATGGACTCTTCCAGCTCTAAATCTATGAATCCATGTTTCTGGTAAAGGGGAGAGTAAACATGTCCATATTCCTGGACGTGTAATATGAAGAATATTTGTGAGGGAGTAAGAAGAAGGGAAGTCTGTAGGAAAAGCAATCTGCTTAGACATAATGTAAGCCCCTCCTGGATTCTTTCCTTCAGATAGCACTTGGAACCAGCCTGTCTTTAAACTGTAAATTCTCTGGGTGAGGAAAATAGAGGGGGAAATGAGAACTTTACATCACACCTACTAAACACCACAAATATCTTATTTGATTCTCACAACAACCTGCAGGGTAGGTACTGTTATTTTCATTTACAGTTTAGGAAACTGAGGCAAACAGGGTAAAGTGACTTCACCAGGGTCACACAGCTAGTGAGTGTCTCAGGCCAGATTTAAGCTCAGGAAGTCTTTCTGGTTCCAAGTCCACTCTCCATCTGCTATGCTACCTAGCTGCCCTTTAAACTCCATTAAGATATAATAAATGCTTATTGATTTGACCCTTGATGAGAGTCTCAAAGCAGCATATCTTGTGAGCTGAAGAACCAAGAGAAGTACCACATAGGTAGCTATTGTTTTTGGCTTACAATTTAGCCCATAGTTTTTACAGCTATATTTTAAGGATCACCAGTGTAGTTATTCCTTCAGCCACTGAGTTCTTTTGCCTTCCTAGATGGTCTTCATGACCGACTGTAGGACAATTCAGCCCCCAGTGGCCACCATTTTGTTGATGAGTCCCTCTTACTCCCCTCCAGTTGCCTTCCCCCCACCCTCCCACCCCTACCTATTCCCCACTTATTTAGCTTATTTTAATCTATTTACCTTATTGTAGTTCTGCTACCCTTATTGGCGAATGAATGAGTTCAAACTTTCCCAGCTGGGAGACAAGATCATTTCTCTCTTTTATTTAATAACGAATTATTAGGATCATTTTCCCCTCCTTTTCCACTTCCTCATCCAAAAACCCCTAATCTGGGAAATCTCTTTTGAAGATTTACTCAGGTTAAGAGATAATTAAACATTAAAAAAGGTTCTAAATTTGGGCTTATGGGTATATTCCTGCTAATTGTAGTTGTTCAGACAGGTGATACGGAAATTGATATCTTTTTGACTAAAATTTAGGTGACCCAATTCACATATCATTGTAATATATAGCCCAGCCTTTCAGAGTAATATCCATTTTCTCTTTAATTGTTAACTAATCAGAATTGATCGCCAACCTTCAGAAACGTCCATTGTCTGAAGGGCATAAGAGGGACAGCCATCCTTATTAATAAACATGCTGACCTTATTAATAAAATGATTAAATTACCCAGAAACTATGTCTCTTGGGCTTTTGAGCCATAACACAGTTCCCTTTCATTAGCCACATCCCATCCAAACAGCCATCTCTCCATCCCGGGCATCTTACCATCTGTCACTAGTTCAGAAAGGGCATGGTGATTACTAATTATGATTCTATTTATTATCCCTGTGAGTCCCAAGATCAAAACTCCCCTTCTATATATTATATACAATATATATTGTCTCCCTGTGTAAGCTTCTTGGGGGCCATATTCTTCCACTTGTAATCCCATTCCTAGTATGGAGCCTGACATACAAAAGTGATGTAATAAATGATTTTTCCTTCATTTCTTTATAAATCTGGCCCTCAGAAAATACACTCATCCCATCCTTAGGCCCCAAATCAAAACCTTCCAATCAATTAATAAGCAAGCATTTCTTATGTGCATGCTCTGTACCAGGCAGTGGTGAATTGGGATGGGGGACTGGATTTGAGTTAGGAAGACCTGAGCTTGAATCCTGTCTCAGACATTTACTAGTAGTATGACCCTTGACACATCACTTAAACTCTTTCAGCTTCATTTATCTCTTCTGTAAAATGAAAGTGATAGTAGCAGTTAATATATTCCAAGCATTTTAAAAATAAATGTATATATACATACATACACAAGGATGTTCCCAAAGTTAAAACTACCTTAAGAATCTTGGGATATTCTGTGCATATATATAGCTAGATGGATGGATGGAATAAGTACTTATTAAGCACCTACTGTGTGCCAGGTACAATGCTGAGTATTTTACAAACACCATCTCATTTGATGTATGAATGGGTCTATATGTGTTATACATATACATATGTATATTTTGTACATATATATGTATGTATAATATATATACCTGCATATCTTCCTGCTCATATGTATACGGAGTATCCAACAGTTGAAAGCATTTTGAGCTTATTAAAGTTTAAAGCTCACTAAGACCTTGAGAACTTCCTCTATGACGCTGGCTGAGTAAGAAGCATACAAAGAAAGGCAGAAACTGTCCCTGCCTTTGAGCTGGGAAGACTTGCCAAATTTGTCAGGGAAAGAGTTTTCAAGGATGTCTCATGGAGGGGGCTTCAGAGGACAAACAATCATCCTTGTCATTGTCGTTATCCCTTGTGTTAGTGACTGCTTTAGAGTTTACAGAGCTTTCATCCCCATTTTCATACTTAATCCATGAAATAGCAGACCACTTATTATAGCCCCATTTTGTGGAACAGAAAAGTGAAGGTCAGTGACTTGATTAGGGCCACACAGGGAGAAAATGGCCGAGCTGGGACAACAAGATGAGTCACTCTGGCCTCCCGAGCCTTCCCTTAGGCCCCTGGAAAAGTAAGCACAGACACCAAGAGGTTCTCCGTGGCCGCCAACAAAGCCCGGCGTGTTATTGTTTTGTTAAATTTGCACAGCTGTGATAAATTATCTGAAACCATAATTGTTTTCCTGGATCCTGGTAAAAGAAGGGTGGTGTGCCCTTTTCTCCTCCCCTAAACTTCATTATTTTTGCCTTATTTTTATTTCTCTTCAAAATGTTTTGAAAGTATTTCAGCTAGAGGAACATGGCAGCAGTAAAATGGAGAACCACCCCCAGAATAGATTGGCAAAGGCCACGTCCAAAATGCCACGTGTCTAGAACTTCTGTATTCATGGAGGCTGTGGGAAGATCGGTCTCACCAACTCAGATCTGGAAAATAATGGGTGGCCCTGGGAGGGATCTCACAGCTGCTTCCAGAACATTTTCCATCAATCTACCCATCCTTGCCATCCATTCATCCTTTTGTTCAAAGACTAAACACTTATTAAGTACCTATTGTGTATGATCCACTGGGCTCCTGGATCTTGTAGAAGAAGCATGAAAAGCAGGAGACGTGGCCTATGCTTTTCAGAAGTCCAATGTCCATGAGGTAATTGGAGGAAGGAAAACTCTTTTATCTTTTTTATTAGGAAATGGAATGTTGTCTTCCCAATGTAAGCTCCTACCTAATATGGTCAGGGATGTTTTAGCTCTTTAAACATTGAATAGGTACCAAGGGAGCATGTTGGCCATCCATTGACCATCCTTCAGTCTCATCACATGATTGACTCACCTTCTGGCCTGCTCACTGATCTTTCATGATCCCTTTACTCTCTTTCTCCTACAAAAGTCGTGGTAAACTACACAATCCCGCCATGTGGCTTTCCTCTCTAGTTGCTGGTGATTCCCCGTGCAAGGTTATCCAGAGTCTGCTTTGTATGGGTCTCGTACACACCCAAATGACTTATGTCCGTGTCATTTCCCCATTAGAATGAAAAATCTCCGAGAACCTGATTCTTTTTCTTTTCTATTTGTGTTCCCAACAGTTAGCCCGGTCTACAGCACAAAGTTAGGACTGTCTACATGATTACTGATCAATTGATGAATTGCTTGGATTTCACAAGACGAGGAAGAATAGGAGAAAAAGTGATAAACATTGTGACCCAACGGTAACCCAAAGAAGTCTGATGGTTCTGTCTAAGGATGGAGCAGCTCAGCCTTTCCCAAGGTGCCAAGAATCTCAGGGACTCATAGAGGCCAGCCAACAATGATGGACAAGATGGGCAGGAGGTCAGCAATAGTTCCATTATAACAGTCAATTAAAAAGCATGGAAGCAAAGGGTATGTCACACTGACATATTAAAGCTAAATAATGAATCTCCCTCAGCCCACAGAGCCAATTTGAAGGCAAGTCTTGCTTGTTATGTCTTGTTAACATTTCTTGCATCTGTCTCTTTCTCTCTGTTCGCAGCAGAATCATCTGGATTCAGCCCTAATCATCTCTCCTAGGGACTATTTTAATAACCTTCTACTTGGTGTCCCATCAGCCACTCTCTACCCTTTTCAATCAGGCTAATGGCAAAGACAGAAACACAGGCAAGATACAGGGCCACAAGTTAATGGGATAGCAGCGGAATAGATGGAAAGAGGGCCCAAGGGATGCCTTGAAGACAGCGTCTATTTTCTATTTTTATTTGTATCTCATTGGAAGTGTTTAATAAATGGATCGATTGATTGATGGCCTGTTTACTTTGATAGCTTTTTTCTACACACCAAATCCTTAGAGCCTGGGTCCTGAAAGAACTTTCTTCTCCATATAAAACTCCTCCTTGGATCATCTTTTAATTCCAAGTTTTAATTGGGTTTATTATTCAGATGTAAACCCTGGAACACACTTCTCCTTCCTGTAACTCTGGGTTCATATGGACAAGGCTCCATCTTTGGCTCCCAATACTCTTAGAAAGAGCAATTTGATCCTTGTCTCTATCCTGTATGATTTTTACTTCAGGAAAATCTCCTATGTATAATTAATGTCTAGGATTGACAAATGTGGATAACTAAGTTCTTAACTCCAACAAAATCATTATCGTGCATGGGATAGACTCTCCCCTAAACCTGTTCCTTCTTCTGAAATCAGTCAGAATAGAACTACCATTCACCTTGCCCTCTAAGAAATCACAGGATTATTTTTAATTGGATGGGAGAGATGAGGAATAGGGAAGAGTGAGTTATGATATCTGTAGAATCCATCTCCAGCGGCTCTTGAATCCATCATCTGCCACAGTCTCTCTTCTGACTTTGACACCATTTACTACAAACCCTCATTACACCTGCCTAGGATTATGTCAGACAGAATCTCTGTGGCTCTTCCAACCATGATCCTCTCCTTTCTCTAATCTAATGTTATCATTAGATCTGGCCACATTACTCCCCTTGGATCAAAAATCTCCATTTATTCCTTTTTACCTACTAGGTCAAGTTCACCATATTTTGCCTTAAATTCAAGCCTCCCGTACAATTTGGTTTACCCCTTTTCTATTCTTATCTCACAATATTCCAACTCTAACCTTTAAATCTCAAAGGAAATAAACCACCTCTAAAAGTCCTCTTATTTTGTCCTTTTGCCATTCTTTAGACTTGACACATTTTCTCCCTCTGCTACCATCTTTATTTGTTAAATTGCTAACCAGGATTGGTGAGTTTGGTAAGTCCATCACATGTTTCAAAATATTGAGCTATCCAGCCTCAGCCACGTAATACGGTCTAAGCCAGGCATTTTTCTAATCATTGCCTTCTATTGCATCATTGGTACCATGATACCTTCCCATATGTACTACCACCAGACACTCCTTCACTCTTAATGCTTCCCATCTATATATCCATTTCTATTACCATCTAGCTTTGGAACATGAATTAATTCATACCTCCATTGATATTTGAAAATCTCTATCAATAATTCCCTTTTGGTTCTCTTCACTATTCCTATTAACTTCCAAGACCAAAACACCTACCTGGTCACCACTCCCCTAGATATGATCTCACTCATTATTATTTTAAAAACTTATTATTTTTAAATAATTTAAAAAATACTTTAAAAATAATTTCCTTCATGACTAGAGCAATCTTATTTTGGTATTTCCAGAACTTAGCACATTACTCAGTACATTGTAAGCATTTAATTTTTTTTCATTCTCATTTATTTATTCATTCTTGTTCAACAGAAAAATAACTGAAATGAATGGAATTGAATTATCAAATCTTTCAAATCTCAATTCAAATTTCATTTTTCCCCAGGAAGATTTTCTTGACACTCTCTGTGGATAGTAACTTGATACACTCTCAAGACCTCACATAGCACTAATGCATTTTCTATTGGATGATATGGTTATCTATCTAGATATTCTCATTCCCTATTAAACTCTTACATCCATGAGGTCAGGAACTGTGTCTTACAGTCATACTCTTGAGCGCCCTCATTTCACAGAATTTCCTTCACATATGCATTTAATATATGTTTGATAAATGAATGAATGAATGAATGAATGAATGAACTCAGAATTCTAGTGCACTCCAGCATAAAACAATACCATAGGGTAGCATAAAACAAGTGGAAAGGATGATGGGCAAACAACCTCTGTGTGGAATCTAATGATAAAGAAGGCTCTCCAAAGAAGTTAAGAGATAGCAGATTGAGAGGAAATCACTTATCACAAAAAAGACACTAAACTTTCCATGTTTCAAGGAAGATTGAGCATACAATGTAGAGATGAAATCCTCCTGAATTATTAGCAAGCAATGAAAGGCCTAATGTTTTAGTGGAATAAGTTGTTGGTCCAACTCTCCAGACAAAGACACAAGTAATGAATGTGGAGTTTTAAATGGAGCTCCTCATGTATAGTGATGAGTGATGACAGATTAAGGAACAAATATAACAGTGCTAAGCACTGTGGATTTGAGATTAGAGGGCTTATATTTAAATTTGGGTTTTAATAGTTACTATCTGTTTTACAGAATCACAGAAGGGACCTCTGTAGCCACCTAATTGAACCCATACCTGAAAAAAAAATTCCTTCTACAACCTATCTAACGAGATGTCACCTATGCCTTTTTGGAATCCCTCTCCTGAATGGGAGGCCCATTATGGGACTTGTTAGGACTCTTAAATGTGTTTGTCTTTGGACTTTATACCCATTTATTTGAGTTATGCTTTCTAAGGGATCAAAGAATATGTCTAACCTCTCTTCCAGTGAATGACTCTTCAATTCACTATCTGACAAAAACTGCTGGAAAAAAGTGTAGACCAACATCTCAGATCATATTCCAAGAGACAGTCAAAATGAGAACATGATTTGGAGATAAAGGTGATATTGTAAGCACAACAGAAGATCAAGAAATGGTCTCCCTGTTAGATCTATGTAGAAAGGAAGAATCTGTGACCAATTAAGAAATAGAGAGCATTACAAAATATAAAACAGATAATTTTGATTATATTAAAAAGATTAAGCACAAACAAAGCAAATGCAACTAAGATTAGAAGGAAAGCAGAAAGCTGGAAAACAAGGCATCATTTCTCAAATACATAGAGAATACAGGCCATTTCCACAATTGATAAGTGGTTAAAAGACAAGAACAGGAAGATTTGAGATGAGGAAATCAAAGCTGTCTATAGACATGTGAAGAAGTGCTCTAAATCACTTTTGATTAGAGAAATGCCTGTTAAAACAACTGTGAGATATCACCTTATACTTATCAGATTGGCTAATATGACAAAAAATGGAAAATGATAAATGTTGGAGGGGTTGTGGGAAAATTGGGACACTAATGCAGTGTTGGTAGAGTTGTGAACTAATCCAACCATTGTGAAGAGCAATGTAGAATTCTGCCTAAAGAACTAGGAAATTATGTATATCTTATACCAATACTAGGTCTGCATCCCAAGAGATCATAAACCAGAAAAAAGATATGAAAGAACTTTTATAGCAGCCCTTTTCATGATGGCAGATAATTAGAAATTGAGTGGATGCCCATCAATTGGAGGAACGCCTGAACAAGTTATAACATATGAATATCATAGAATAGTATTGTGCAATGAATGCAGATCAAAATGTACTTTTTTCACTTTATTTTTTTTCATGTTTTTCCCTGTTGATCTGTTTCTTCTTTCACAACTGTGACTAATATGGAAATATGTTTTACATAACTGCACATATATAACCTAGATCAAATTACATATCATTTTTGGAAGAGGAAAAAGGAGGAAGAGATGGAGGAAATCTGGAACTCAAAATCTTATAAAGGTGAATGCGAAAAATTGTCTTGACATTAATTACTATCATATCAAACGGTCATGATTTTATGGCCAACATATTTCACATCCCTTAGTCTTAATTTGCTTATGAGGAATCATCCACGGATTTGGATAGGAATATATTTAGGTTCTTTCCAGTGCCTGATTCTAAGATCCCATGAAAAATATGAACATTTACCGTAAGAGGAAGAGAGAGATAAGGCAGAAGAATGGTTTTCCTCCCCAAAGCCCTGCTTGAGCACATCATTTTGGTGTGGGTATATTCATAAGCCTTAAAGGCCAGGAGTCAAGCTGCTAAAACTCTGACCTCTTAGAGATGCTTTGAATGCAGATCCACTGTGGACTTTGTGCCTCCTTTCTGAACACGAGACTGGCCATGTTTAAAGAGACTTGTCATCAGTTCATGCAGTTGGTGACATTATTTTCAGCCACAGTAGCTCATGAAGACTGTCTTTTAAGTTGTCAAGTGGATGCGGTCTGCATTCATGGAAGGAAGACTTATATGGACCAAGTCATGGATAAGGTGATTGCCCACACACACCCCATCACAACAAGTCATTGTCTAGCTAGACATTGGTCTGTACAACTAGTGCTTTTAGGGAAGGAGAGGGATTCTCCAAGGAGAGTCGGCCCTTTCTCTAAAATTGGAAATGTTGTCTATTGTACATACCACTGGCTATACAAAGACAAAAATGAAACGGCCCCTGCCTTCAAGGAGTTTCCTCTCTATCAGAAAAAGCGCTCACCACTTAAAAAATCATTGAGGGAAATTGATTCTCACTAGCTGTGTGACTCTGGGAAAAATCACTTGATCTCGCTCATTCTCTCTTCTCTCAGCTATTAAATGTAGATAACGACAGTCCCCTCCTCATGGGGATGTTGTGAAGATCAGAGGGATGATCACAGGTGTCAAGGGTTTTATAAGCCTCAGACATCACAGAACCATTATTATGACTCTAGAAATCTGAGAGGGGCCAGGATGATCTTTGCTCATGCTGAAGCAACCTTGGGCTGCAGTGAGAACCATGGTGGTTGTCTTGGACTAGGAAGGGGATAGGCCTGATGCCCTTTGCTCTAGTCTTACTAACCATATGGACCGGGTTAATTCTGGATATCATAGTTTTAAAAGTCCATTCATAAACTTGAGGGTGTCCAGAGATGGGCAACCAGGCTAGCAAAGAGCCTTGGGAGCTTGTAAGGATCACTTATAGGGAGGGGGGGATTCTGAACCTAGAGAAAAGAAGACTTTAGAAATGTGTTATCCTTTCTTATTCAGGGGTCCTCAAACTTTTTAAATAGGGGGCCAGTTCACTGTCCCTCAGACTGTTGGAGAGCCAGACTATAGTAAAAACAAAAACTTTGTTTTGTGGGCCTTTAAATAAAGAAACTTCATAGCCCTGAGCAAGGGGGATAAACGTCTTCAGCTGTTGCATCTGGCCCCAGCCATAGTTTGAGGACCCCTGTACTGTAAGCTGTCTTTCTTGTTGCTGATGTCTTTGTTCCCATTACTTAACACAGCGTCTAGCCAATAGCAACTTTTGTTTTTAAATAAATGCTTGTTGACTTGATTTTCCCATTATTAGATATTTGAAAGAAAAGGCTAAGTGGCCACTTGTCAGGTAAGGGATAGAGAGGATTACTGCTCCAGAGCCGGATCACTCAGCAAGAATTTAGTGTCAGACACATGCCTATGATCTGGGAACACAGAAAATAAATGGAGTAGATGGCATCCAGGGTTCAAGACTCGATAATTCTGTGAAGTTTAGGGAGAAAAGAGATAAAAATAGGCTAAAAAAAATTGGGAAGTTTTGGGGAGAAGTGAAAATTCTCAAAGGATTTGAAATGACAGAGAAGGAAGAGGAGAAAGAAGCTATTTTCTTGTGGATGGGGAAAATCAAGAGCCTTCTACGTGGGCTGTGGTCAGACTGGACTGGCTAGAGGAGAGTGGAAGGGGGGGAAGATCAAGCGGATCTTGAGGTCAGAGAGACAGAATTGGCAACAATTTGGGGTTGGCCATCCATCTACTCTATGCTTTTAAATAGCAGAGTCCTCCCTCCTCCTGCCTTGATTTCTAAAATATCATTCTATTTGATTCAGCAATGATTAAGTCGCTATTCTGAACAATTCACTGGGAGATACAGGATGATCGATGGGATGGAGATAGAAGGATACTGAAGAAAAAATTACAGGTATTATTAGCCTCTTTTTGTGGATGGGAAACTAAGGCTCAGAGTGCTTAAGGAAGGAGAAGCGGGTATGAGTACCAAGGCCTGGGAAGCTTTAGAGAGAGAGCAAAGTAAGCAAAATTGGGAATCAGGGGAAGACAGCATGCTCTCCCCTTTATGTGAAATCTATGCAACAATCACAGAAATCACAGTCCCTGCTGGACTCTGCCTCGGGGAAGCCTCAGTTTAAGGCTCAGGCTCATGGACAAGGTCGGCTCCTCTGAGCAGGAAGCGTCCCGGGGTCCCCAGCTGTAAGCACTGGCTCCCTCCTCAGATTATCTCCTAGTTACTTATCTTGGTACATGATGGATCTCTTCAGGAGCAAGGGAGCTGTAGGGAGCGGGACTATTTTTGTTCTCTCCAGGCTTTGATGTGCCTTTGATCCCCTGTGTCTGGGCCACTGCGGAGAGGAGGTGCTTAATCACCTGACTAGATAGGACAAAGTGCGACTCAGTGAGTCGGATCAGACCCCAGTTGGCCCCCACCCTCGTCCTTCTCTGCTCCTAATGAGGGCTGCCGGACTCGTCCATCCCCAGGAGGATGCTCACAGAACTCTGCGCAGATGTACCTTTGTTAGGGACTGGGACCCATTTATTTTTCTCAGATTTCAGATGGGTCCTCATTGTTTCCAGGATATCTTTCATTTTCCTCCTGTTTTAACTCTGTGTCATTCCCCACAGGAGCTGCTCTCAAGCTTCTCTTCCCTCTGCAAGCCCCCCTATGGTACCCCCCCTTCTTCCTTTTCAGGAGTCCGTCATTCAACCAGCATTCATTAAGCGCCTCCCATATGCCGGGCGATGGGCGAGACTCTGGGGATGGAAAGATCAAATCGGGTCCCTCCTCCCCAGGAGCTCACAGTCTAATGGGGGGAGGGGAGTGGGGATGAGGGACAACATGCAAACAAATATGGACTGAGAGCTAGATGGATAAGTAGGGAAAGAGAGAGGAGAAGCAGCAAGGTGGCCCAGGGGGGTAATTCCCTGCCTACAGTCAGGAAGACCCCGAAGATCTGGCCCAGAGGCCGCTAGCTGGATGACCCTGATTTGCTCAGTTTCCTCATCTGTAAAGTGAGCTGGAGAAGGAAATGGCAAACCGAAGCAGGAACTCTTCTCATCTGTAAAATGGGTAGCATACGGCTTCACACACAGCTCAGCTCATCCGATAACGGCCTTTCTGGGGGAGTAGTTCTGGGATCGCGGAGGGGTACGGCAATCTGAGCCATCATTCATAGTGGAAGGACGACATGTGGAACTGAGAACATCCCCTGGTGATGCTTTAGCTGGAAAATCGTGGAGATGAGGCTTTGGGACAATAGAATGGCCCCACCCGGCCGCTCCCGGCCTCTCCCTTCCCTCGCCTCTCCCGCCCCAGCCCCTCCGGGCTCCTCTCCCCCGGCCCCTGCTCTCCACAAGCACAGCGGGCCCTCTGGCCCCGGCCTCCTGCTCTCTCCAGGAAGCTGGTCCCTTGCTGCATCTTCGTGGGGATGCTTCCAAACCACTTCAAACCGCCGAGGCTTCCTGGACTGTCAGCTGGAATCATGGGGGCCGGGCTTCGGCCACCAAGGAAATCCCCGCGTGGTTTCCCCATGGCTTCCCTTGTCCCCATCTGGGAGCACTCTGGCCCTGGAGCAGTTGGGCCCAGATGTAGGGTTCAAAGCGTCCCCTCTATTAATAATCCCTTACTTCACAGGGCACTGGGAGAGTGAGGGGTCCGGGCCAACAACCGGGGCCCGCGGGAAGAAATCGCCCCGGGCGGCTTCTCATCTTGTTCTCATCTTGTTCTGCACTGGAGGCTTCCTCGGACCTCAAAGACTTGTCCCCTTGGCTTGGCTGGAGTGAGGGGATGGGGTGTGCAGGAGGGGAGAAAAGGGCCCGAACGTCTCCGGCTGTTTCTGCTACTATTTCACCCACTGGAAATGGGAAAATCCGGCCCCATCTCGGCGAGGAAAAGGAATATCTACCAGCTATCTATCAGCTCTAATTTGACCTATTTGTCTGTCTATCCATCCATCCATCCATCTCTATCTCTTTCTCTGTTTCCTTTTCTCACCATCCAAGTGCTAGGATTAGGATGAGAAGCTTGGCCCCCGCCAGGCTCAGCTGCATTTAGTCACTTAGGGTATCTGTCCCCTCTACCAGGGAGAGGGCGCAGCCCCAGGGCAGGAGTTCCAGACATGGGAGATTAACAGCTCCCAGACCGGGGGCCTGGATTCTGAAGTCAGGTCCTCTCACACCCTGGGCTGGGTGGGTCCGGGCTATCCTCCCCTGCCCTGACTTTGACCTGATGCCTCAGTGTTTGTGCTTCCTTGCTTTGTAACCTCTTCCTTAAGACTTTAGCCTCCGACCCCTTGCTCTGCCTCCAGGACGGCATCCTCCGGCGTTCTGCCCCTAAGCCTGTCTCTGTCTCTGCCCCTAAGCCTGTGTGCCCGTCTACCTTTGCTCTTTGTCTGTGTTCTGCCTCTGCCCCAGCCACTGCTGTGAGGATGGGGCTCCTTCTGCTGCTTTTTTTTTTTTTAATAATAAGAGCTCATATTTACGTGGCACTTTAAGTCTTGAAAAATGCTTTCCTTCCCTTATCTTGATGGATTCCCACCACTCTCTGAAACTGAGACTGTAATTAGACCCATTTTAGAGATAAGGCCAAATGTTTGTTGACTGAATGAGAACTTTAGAAATGTTAACAGATTGCCCAAAATCACACAGCTAGCAGGAGCAATCAGTTAGGTTTTGTGCACATGTTTTCTCATTTGATCCTCACAACAACCCAGCCTGGTAGGTGCTGTTATCACCCCCATTTTACAGATAAGGAAACTAAGACAGATTGAGGCCAGGTGACTTATCCAGGGCCACACAACTTGTAAGCATCCAAACTTCTGACTTCAAGACCAATGATCTCTCCACACAATACTGAGATGTTAAAATAGTCATTGAAAAAGCTCGTTCTCATGCTGTCACAGTGAACTGGGAATCACAAGCTTGAGCTTGGCCACTTATTCTCTATAACCTTGTCCCAGTTATTTAACTTGTCCTGAACTTTAAATCGCCTCATTGCCTCATCTGCAAAATGGGTGCAATAGCCCAAGTACCCGTAGGGTTGGTATAAAGATGGATAAAGTTGATTAATCAACCAACCAGGATTTATTAAGCACCTACAACATGCTACACGCTTGGATACAAAGGCAGGAATGAAGTGGTTTCTGCCCTTGAGAAGCTTATATTCTAAAGAGACATAAAAAGGAGATGAAATGGCATGGGGATGGAGTAGGAGAGGAGTCTGGGAGAGGAAAGAAGGTTCTGAAGTCCTAAAGAAATCAGGGTCTGGGCTGGGAGGACAGTGACAGCAGCCAGATCCACCTCCGCTGCTGGATGCAAAAAACATGGCGGTGTTGGGTAGGGGGCTGCTGGCGGCGAGGTTGGGGAGGGGGAATCAGGAAAGGCCTCATTTAGAAAGCTGTGATTGGGTTGAGTTTTAAAAAAAGAAATCTGGAAATCTAAGAGATAATGATGTATTTTAAAATGCTCTCTCTGTCTCTGTCTCTCTGTCTCTGTCTCTGTCTCTGTCTCTGTCTCTCTCTCCCTCTCTGTCTCTGTCTCTCTCTGTCTCTCTCTCTCTGTTTCTGTCTCTCTCTGTCTCTCTCTGTCTCTCTCTGTCTCTCTCTCTGTCTCTCTCTGTCTCTGTCTCTTTTTCTCTCTATCTCTCTCCATATATACGTATAGCTATAGATAGCTAGACACTTTCATTGACATACCCACATGAACTCTTGGATAACCATTAAATTGTGCTACCCATCATGCCCCTGAGAGCTGGCCCACCCTCTGACATCTCCGTGACCACTGCCCCAGCCCCACTAAGTAGGGGGAGATTAAGGAGAGAGGTCAATGACTTACAGATTGGCTTGGGAAACTTTTCCTAATATCCCGGAATATGTTTGTTCTCTGCCATTTGATGGATGTCCCTCCCTCCCTCCCTCGGGCAGATTTATCCCCTCCCCACGTTCACTGCCCATTTCCCAGGCACTCCGGGCCACCTCGAGGAAGCGAGAGGCAAGCTGTTTGCACAGCAGACCGACAGAGAACGCTTCATTCGGAGTCCTTCTTCTCGCTCCTGGGCAAAGACTCCATGGTCTGGGCAGTCTAAGGCTCTATTCATGGTCTCGAGCTTTGATTTATTTTGGAAGGAGGAAAATCTGAGCCGAGCTCACAGAGTGGAAATTAAAATATTAGAACTATGCTTGAAAATCTAATATTCCAGCGGGCCTGTTTTCGACATCACCCACTGTCTCTGATCAAAATGAAAGGCTCTTGAAAAAGAGCGGGGATTATTTATGGCCGAGGGAAGGAATGGGGAAAGACCCGGCGATATTTATGGCCGACTTCAAGGAATTCCACTCAGTGTACTTGGGTCTGCTTATGTAGCCTCAAGTTTCCTCTTTGGAGATTTCAAGACCCGTAAAGGGTAAAGATGGAATGAAATACAGCCGAGGGGGAGGTCCTGTTTACTTGAAGCATCTGGTCAAGAAGATTTACCCTCCATTGGCTTGGCTGGCTTTGTTCACGGTGTGGCCCTGGAATGGCTGCCTGACTCCAGCTTCTGAGCCCAGCTGCCTTGTGGCCTTGAGGAGGTACTTTTGACTTTCTCTGAACTTGGGCTGTTTTCTCCGTACAATGGTCAGATGCCCGCATCCAGGACATCAAGATGTCAATCTTGAACTTGGACCCAGATAATTGCAAAGGAGAAAACGCGACTGGGGATCTTGCCCAAGCTCCCCTCACTTAAATCCAACTCATTTTCATGTCTGACATCAGAATGAAGGACAAACAACAACTGTAAACTAAGGCAACCAATCCCACAGTGCTATTAGATGTTCTAATGGAATCAGAAAGGGGAAAGATCATTTGTATGGAGTAGATGGTCGTGGATCAGGGAACGGCTAAAATAAGTCAGGCAACGAGACTGTGATGATCTAAAGCTGCCCAATTAAAAAAACAAAATGAATGTGAAGACCGAGTGAGCTCCCTGGATGCCTCAGAATCAGCCGGAGTCGGGATAAGCAAAAGTCCTTGGTCTTTATTCTTGCTCTTTAGGAGAAGTGAAGGGAATGGATGCAGGATGTCCACGACCTTCCTTCTCCTCATCTACCCCAAAGTGACTCTGGCTTGTCTTACTCTGCTCCCAATCCTTCCCAAAGAGGGAGCCAACACAGAATAGTGGGAAGGGCCATTTTCCAAGCATGTGCTAACAGAGTGTTGTCCAATCGGTAATTAGCCTTAAGTGCTCGGTTGTCTGACCCCAGTGCATCAACCCAGAGTTTCAGCCCTTTACAAATGAAGATGAAGATGAGAGAGAAGCAGGGAAGATTTACATCAACATAAAGTGAGAGGACCAGAACCAGGAGAATAATAGACACAAGGAAAATAAATTGCATACGGAGAAAAATGACTATAACAATACAAAATGAAAGGACGGATCCCCTTCTCCTAGTATAGAACAGTTACTTGAAGAATACTCGTTGATTGAGCCATCTGTCGCATGGGGTACACTTCTTTTCACCCCTTTGTCTGTACTTGCCAGCCCAGGACTATTAGAAGGGAACTTGACGCACGGAGAGGCTGAAGATTCTAATTTCTCCAGTGATATGGAGCAGAACCAGGCCTTGCCATCTGTCCTGTCACTCCAGCCTCCGGGCCCCGCGACAACAGTTGTCTGGTCCGAAGACCTCTGGACCTTCCCGTTGACCTGGTCACTCTCCGTGGCTGATCTGTCTTTTGGGGGTTGTCTCCCCTAATTAGAGCGAGAGCTCCTTAAGAGCAGGAACTCTTGTTTTGTTTTGTTTTTCCTAATTGCCCCTCCAACTCTTAGCACAATGATGGGAACCTAATAAGTGCTTAATGAAGGCTTTTTCATTGTTAATTAGAATGACCAAGTTTGGCCCAGAAGAAGAGATGAGAAAATGGACTCCCTCCTATCTTGGCCGGGACAGGAGACTGAGGGTAGAATATTGAATGTAGCAGTTGAAGGCTTGGTTGGTTTTGTTTAACCACCTTCTCTCCCCTTTCCCCCCATTTCTTTTTTATTCTTTTTAACAAGATACGGAATTCTGGGCAGGAGATGGGGGAGGGCGAGCCATAAAAACAAAGGATAATAATAAACATGTTACCCAAGAAAGTGCCTCGTAAGCCGTAACACACACAATAAACGTGAGTTATGCTTTCTACCGACATTATAAAAATGCCAAACCTGGCTTCTCCCAAGGCCTCCTTGTTTGAAAGGTCCAAACGTACAGGGCTTTGCGAGCCTTAACGTGCCACATAAATATCCGCGGCATCGTTATTTTCTTTCTTGCTTCCCTACCTTAGGATCCGTAACTTCCTCAGCCTGGCCATTCTCTCAGCTAACACAAAGCCTTCTCTGTCACAAAGCAGCTCACGCACATTGATGTTGACTCTGTTTCTCCATCCAGCCTGTGCCTCCTCCCAAGGTCACGAGCTCCCTAATTTTCCTCCACTGAAATGGAGAGAAGATTCTCCCCCTCGCTCCGCGATTCCTAGGGGCCATCAAAATACAGTCCACACAGTCGAGACCCAGGAAAGGTCACGCAGTGGAGGAATGAGCTTTCTTTCTTACGGACCTGTTCCAGCGGCCTTGGTGAGCTTCAAAGTCCACCCTCCTCCTGAGCTTGAATCCTTCCTCGACCAAACGAGGGAACTGGACTAAATGGTCTCCAAAGTTCCTTCCAAGCTTTAAATGTCCATTTCTAAAGCATTCAACAGTTAACAGAGTATTAGCCATAGAGCAATTCTGTGAGGTTGACCAGGGAGGGAGTATGGTGCCCACTTGACGGATGAGTGACTGAGGCTAAGTCACTTGGCCAAACATAGAAGCATCAAAGTCAAGGATCAGGCCAGGTGCTGAATCCCAACTTTGGTGCTTAGTACCTGGGTGACATCGGGCAACTCGATAAACCTCTCTGTGCCTCTTGTTTGTGGTCCAGTGGAAAGAGAGGCGGCTCTGAAGTCAAGGGGTCTGGTACAGACTCTGCCTCTCACACCAACCGTGTGGGTGAATGTGGGCAAACCACTTACCCTTCCTGAGCCTCAGGTTCCTCATCTGTAAAACTGAAAGGCGTAGGACTAAATGTGCAAAAATAAGAGGATTAAGTCATAGCTCCAGACTTTAAATGCTCAGATCTCCTAAAGAAGTTATTAGGATACTCCTAGGACATTGTCGCACCACCCAGGAAAAGGGAGACCCTTGTACTCAAGCGGAAAGACCACTGAATTGAGTGTTAGGAGCTGAGTTTCACATTCTGGCTCCACTAATAACTAAGTCCCTCTTTTCCTCCCTCATTCCCTCATTCTTCTCTCTCTCTCTCTCTCTCTCTCTCTCTCTCTCTCTCTCTCTCTCTTTCTCTCTCTCTCTCTTTCTCTCTCTCTCTCTCTCTCTCTCTCTCTCTCTCTCTCTCTCTCTTTCTCTCTCTCTCTCTCTTTCACTCTCTCCATGTGTGTCTCTTTTTCTCTCTGTATATCTCTCGGTGTGTCTCTCCCACTGTCTCTCTCTCTGTCTCTGTCTCTCTCTCTCTCTCTCTCTTTCTCTCTCTCTCTCTCTCTCTTTCACTCTCTCTCCATGTGTGTCTCTTTTTCTTTCTGTATATCTCTCGGTGTGTCTCTCCCACTGTCTCTGTCTCTGTCTCTGTCTCTGTCTCTCTTTCTCCCCTTCTCTTTCCCCTCTCCCTCACTCCCTCCCTCCTTCTCTCTCTCGTTCTTTCTCTCTTTTTCTCTTCTCCCTTCTCTCTTTATCTGTCTCTCTTTGTCCCTGTCTCTCCTCTCTTTTTCTGTCTATCTCTGTCTGTCTCTTCCTTTCTATCTCTTTCTCTCCTCTGTATTTCTCTTTCTTTTTCTTTTTCTTTCTCCTTTTCTCTCACTTTTTTCTTTTTTCTCTTCTCTTCTCTCTCTCCATATATATGTACTTATGTACATATACACATATATGTCTGTACTTGCATGTACACATATGTGCGTATAGTTTTTTAAATAAACATTTTTTTTCTCTCTGCCCCTGTCTTAAGTGACCTTGGGCTTCTCTCTGAATCTGAGCAGTCCCTCTGTGTGCATGGGAGAATTCCAGTTGGAAGGGGACTTAGAGACCTGGTCGCCTAACCTGTGTTCCATCATTCTCATTTCTCAGGCCCCTCCCAGCTCCGACATCCTGCACTCTCTCCTATGCTCTGCAAGGCCGGGGCAGTGCCCTTGGAAGATAGACACGCTTGGTTAGTCTCACTCAGCTGCCACCCAGTTGGCACTGACCCCAGCCGATGCCTGACAGAGTGGCTGGGCGTTTAATAGATTGCTGATTTCCTCGGTACTAAATTTAGGCCGGGAAAGGGGTGTTTCTCCAACCTAAGGCTCCGGGTCGGAGTTATTAATGGGCCAGCTGTCCTGACAGCTCCAGGGAGTGGATGCTCTCATTCCAATATTTCCCACTCCGCCCCAGGAAAGACATTAGGGCATCATGGTGCTAAATCAGGTCTATTCTGGGCCCCTTCAGACACTTAAGTTTCCTTGATTCAGGACCTGTAATTTCTAAGCAAATGTCATTGTCCAACAGGAAGCGGCCATACTATCGCTTGGTCTAGTGGAATAAAAAGCTTTGATCCAGGTGACCCAGTGGAGAGACCGGGCCTGGTCTCTGGTCTCATTTCTTCCCTCTCTGCATCCCCAGCTCCACCACCGAGTCAGAGCCCGGGCCCCTTGTCTAGAAAACAGGGGGAGCGGTTGATGAAACTAATCTTGGGTATCATCACCCAGACCTTAGCGCCGATCATGGATTGAATCCTGGCCCTCTGTCCGTGATATTAGGCAACAGGGAGCCATGAAGAGAACATGATGGAGAAGTCATGGAACGTGGATGTGATTCCAGATATGCCATTTACTTCCCGTGTGGCCATGGACCAATCGGGGCTTCTCTGGGTCTCAGTTTCCTCATTTTTAAATGGGGTTGTGCTGGATGACAACTGCAGAGGCTACTAAATGTCTCTTGAATGGGATGACAGCATGTGTCTACAGGACACTTTTCCCATTGAAACTACCCTGAAGGACGGTTAATATAAAACTTCTTGAACACAAAACACTTTATTTTTTCCTGATCAAAAGAAAAATACGAGAGAATTATAATTCCCAGCAAATAAGTCATTTTTACATAGGCAAAAAACCAAGTCTTTTCCCTTTCTCACTGATCAAGGTCATATTATTCTCAGATGAATATTACTGAGAAATGAGCTTTGCATTTGATAAAGTACCATGATCTGGTTTAAAAAAATAAAATCAACAAAACTAAATTTGTTTGAAATGTTTGAAAAACAAAACAAAACTCAAAAAAAAACTTAAGTGCACAAGCTCAAATTTCCTGCAGCATTCATTGACACTCTCTAAGGAGCAAAGATGGAAAATAGGAGTCACTTTTTAATAACTTGGGTAGATGATTCCACAGTTTTGTAACATTGGGGAAAGGTCATATTTAACTAGTCATCTTTGGCTATTTATTATAATGCTTAAAGGTTGCAGTCGTAAACAGACCACTCGATACGAGAGCATTATTGTAACCAGCCCTTTTTTTGCCCATTACCCTGCACATTTTCAAATAAAAAACAGGATAAAGGTTTGTAGTTTGGTTTCGGGGGAGGAAACTGAAACCCAAATCTTTTAAAAGACCTGTAATTTGCTGCAAAGTAATCCAAAGGTAACAAACAAGGCATGAGGTTTTAAATATTGCTTGAATCCACAGACTCTCGGAATCATTCTGTATTAATTATAAAAACAGAATTGATGAGCAACTATAACTAGAGTACAGCCACAACCATTTATACCACCTCCATACCCCAATTATTTACCCAGGCTGTCTATTTTTTTTTTTTGGTTTGCTTTTTTTTTTTGGTGCCATCCAAACTTTTTATTTTTGATACAGAAAACACGTTACATATTTGCAACTGGAATGGTCGCTCTATCAGAATATTAAAGACAATCGAAATAAGGAATATAGGACATATTTATAGATTCTTGTTCTTTTGCTTCTGTTGTTTATATTTTGTTTTTAATTCTTGTAAGTTGTAGGAACTCCATAATCAAACAAGCTGAGAACTAGTCTTATCCAGTCAGGTCAGACTTTTAATATAAAGTACTTCTTCCAACGCATAGTTTATGCATTCTTTGCTCCTCTTTTTTGGAAGATTTTCAAATTGATTACTAAAGATTTTTGGCACAATACATCCCTGTCACATGCTCCAATGACTAAGAGAAAATTGCTCTGCTGATGCTGTATATGGTAGTATTTTTGGCATACATCCTATAGATTCCTCTGTCTATTTCCACATACTTCCTATGCAGCTAATTGTAGCATAATGACCAGGGGTAAAGGATTGTCCATTCTACAGAGTAGAAAGGCTGCAATTCAGTCAAATAAGATATTGCAAATCTTGGTCTACCCATTTTACAGATGGAAAAACAGAGGCTCATAAAAATGGAGCTATTTAGACCACTGTTTTTTTTTTTCCTTCATATTATACTGCTTCCTGAAGGAGAGAGCTCCACAATTCTTTATAATCATCATCAGCCCAATTGGCTGGAGATCATATGAAATAGTTTAATGGGTCTCAAGCCTGAACCTGCCAAAGCTCAGGAACTTAAATGAGTGTCTCACAGACTCCTGAAACTCAAACTCTTTGCAGTAAGATCATTTAAGAAACAAAGAAATAAATCAAACCTCTTTAATTTCTAATTTCCTCTGGATTGGGCCTAAATCGTCTATTTAGCATCTAATTTCAAATTAGAAAGCCACTTAGGAAAGTCCCCATGAGTCAGGAAACTTTAGAAGCTGCTAGTCCCAAAGGCCCTAAATCTCATTCCTCATTTCTCAACTCTTGGAGCACCAGGATTCCATGGAAGATCCCCAGTTTGGTTTGTGGTCTTTGTATAATTGAAGGAATTGGGAAAATTGGAACGTGGGATATTAGAGCTGGAAGGGACCGTAGAGACAGGGAGTGCATCTCAGTGGAAAGAGTGAGGAATTTGGAGTCAGAATGGAAGCCCAGCTCTTGACCTTCGACAGCTTATCATGTCAACTCGTGGAGCCTCAGTTTCTTCCAAATTTGTGACTTTAAGTAAAGAGTTCCGTGGAATGAATATCGGAACATAGAATTACAGAAATGGAAGTGATGTTAGAACGTAGAACACGCAGAGCTCATTTAAACCAAACCTCTCATTTTGTAGGTGAGAGCGGAAATCCCAAAGGCCACAAGCAAAGCTTGTCCCATCTATAAAACAAGAAAAAAGTGGTCCTAATGGAAAGAGTATTGGACTCACATCCCACTCCAACTCTTGGTTTGAGATTCAGATTGTGTAGAAATATATGGGGCGACAGAGAGGAGAAAGAAGCTCCCATTGGATAGTTTATTTTCCTTGCCCTCCCTCTCTTCATTTCAATTTAATATTGCAGAATTAATGGGTACAATGGGCCAGACTTGGTGATAGAGGGCTGCTAGAGGGGGAAGGGAAGACCAAACATTTATTAAGCACTTTCTATGTACCAAGCTAAGTGCTTTCCAAATACAGACACGCAATGGAAGGAGGCAGTAGAAATGACATTAAAATTAGAGTCAAAAGATCTGGTCTCCGATTCCACGGCCATTTACTCTCTGTGTGACCTTATTCGTCCCCAAGTCCTCCTCCACCTTTAAACTGGTCGTGGGATCCTGTGAATGTCAAGTTTAGGGAGCAGTAAATAAGTCCATTTGGCTAGAGTCCACGTTGTTTGACTGTACAGTAAATGGCACATCTTAGCTGATCCCTCAGATGCCAGGTCTACAAAACTCTGTGAAAACGAGTGAGCCGGTGTCCAGTAAGTCGATGAGCAAGCCGGTGTCCGGAATATTGATGAATGAGCCAATGTCCAGTGTATCAATGAGCGAGCCAGTGTCCGGTAAGTTGATAAGCAAGCCAGTGTCCAGTATGTCAATGAGTGAGCCGGTGTCCGGTATATTAATGAGTAAGCTGGTGTCAGTATGTCAATGAGAGAGCCAGTGTCCAGTAAGTCGATGAGTGAGCCGGTGTCCGGTATGTTAATGAGCGAGCAGGTGTCCGATAAGTTGATGAGTGAGCTGGTGTCCGGTATATCGATGAACGAGCCAGTGTCCAGTATATCAATGTATATCTGGAGATAAGACTCCCCATCCTAAACAAAGCAAAGCATCCTTTTGTTTCCTTCCAAGTCCGTTCCCACGACAAGGCGGCCGGCTCCTGACTCTCCCCGGGACATCTGTGTGCCCTTACACTTTGTTAGAGTGCCCTGCCCTGGCCCTGGACCAGCGCTGCCCAGAAGGACTAATGAGGATGGACGGCCACGGAGCCCCGGACAGCCTCAAATGTCGGCGTGGCCCATCCCTGAGTCCTCAAGGCCGTTTCTTTGGGAGACTTTATGATTAATATGATTTTCCACAGTTGAACCATAGCATTGCAAATTAACCAATTAGATTTAATGCGTGCCGGGCAGCTGGGAATTCCATGACAAATGGGCCTTTGTTGGCACAGTGATTAATTTTTGGACAACAGTACGTTGTTTTCTTTTTAAAGGAATGTTGTTCATCCTGAGAGAGAAGGCAGAAGCCTGGATGCGTAACAGTAAATTAGGTACCCAAACACATTTAGGCTTAATTGTTTTTTAAATGCCTTTCACTAAAAGGAGAGAAAGACATCATCTCCCTAGAAATGTGATGTCATACCAGCCAACCTCATATTTCTAATAATTAAAATGCTCTGCAGAATGTTACAACAGAGACTGTTAGAGTTAGAAGGGATCTCGGAACTAGAATGTTCAAATATAGAACAGTTTCTCTACCGGAGTTCTGTGCTTCCTGGGCCCCTTGGAGTTCTAATGTTCTCAAGTATCTTGGACCTGGAAGGGATCTCAGAATATAGAAGGTAAATTTTGGAACACAGAAGATAAATTATGAGAAAGTTCAAAACTAAAGTGTTTAAACAGAGTTCTGGTAGCATCCTTCTGGCTCCGATTCAGTAAAGCCGGCGCAGAGTGCCTTGTACAGAGGAGAGAGGAGGGGGTTTCCTTGGTTTGGGGAACTCCAGGTGAGGGATCTCCTTCCCCCAATTCAGGCCAGCACCTCCTCTTCAAAGAGTACTGTTAGTTACCTAGACAGGAAGCCCAAAATATCTAAAGGGGATTTGTCCAAAATCAGAGACAGAACGTTTCAGAGAAAGGACTGAGAGCTTCCTAGCTTCGGGGATGATTCTTTAGCCATGAGATCACGCTGCTACTTATTTTATAGCAGGTACTTGGCTAATAAGGTGATGATAATAATAATAACTGACATTATTTCATTAGATCCTCACATTATCACAGCCAGAAGGGTTCTATAGGGAGTACACGGGTGGAAAGTGTTGAGGGATGGAAAAATCAGGGATTTATTATATTATATTATATTATATTATATTATATTATATTATATATTATCTAACATTTAAGAAAACCGAGGCTCATAGAGTTTGTGTGACATAGCTAGTAAAAAGCAGACTTGAATCCAAGCTCATGCTCTGTTATAAGGCAAGCGCTGTTCTCTTAAGGATCCCATTGTCTATGAGAAAGGACTAAGGAGGGCCTTGTGCTGCTGGTTTTATTCTAAGTGTTCCCAGGAAAGGGCGGGAGAGCCCTTTGCGGAGCATGACCGCCGAGTCCAGAAGGGACTCTCTTTTTCCCACCCGCAAGCTTGACTCAGAGAGGGAGCATCCCTGACACCTCGCCATTTGTCTCGGCAGGAAAAGGAAGAAGGGGATGAGCCGGAGTCTGACGCAGAGGATGTCCTCGGAACCTTCCCCTTGACCTTGTCTCGGGAGATAAGGCCGCTTGATGGATGCCGGGGCCCTCGAGGGATGCGGCGTTCCACTGGACAGATGGAGATGTTTTGTCTGTCCTTGGTTTTGCGGCTGAATCAAGCATTTCAAAGGTGTTTGTGAGCCCCAAAGGGCTATCCTGACGCACAGTACTACATAACTGATTCATTGTGATTAATGGTGGCCAGTCCCCACTGCTCCCCCTTGGAGTGCTTCTCCCATGTCTCATCGTGGCACAAAAATGGCTTCATGTCCTCAATGGTTATGGCAGCAAGTGGAGGCTCGGGCGAGTCCGGTGAGTGGGAAACCTTTTGGTCCAGACTTGGCGATGCATTAAGTGCCGGTCCCTGGAGCACTGACTGGGGAAGTCTGAGAAAGCTTGTCATGGAGGGTGTTTCTGATGACAGCCATCTAGGTGACTTCCTCCATCACTGGCTGGATAAACAATTATCCTCTCTATTTCCTCCAAATACCTCCCTGAACGTTGCAATCTCCCCCATCCCCTCCACATCTTAGAACACCATCCACACTACCCCAAGTACCAACATTTTCACCAAAACCTCTGCCATTATTATCAGCTCCACCCCCACCCCAGTCACCTGCCCCTGTGCCCACCATGGGGAGATTCAGTGTCATTACTTCCAGCCCCAGCCCCAGGACCATCACTGTTCCCCCCCCCCACCATTCCCACTGTAACCATCACCACCATTCCCCATTGGGCCCCTCACCCCCTTCCCCAGCACCATCCTCACCACCCTAATTATAGCCATCATCACCTCCATCCCCGCTTATCCCCATCATTTAGGACACAAGCCCTTTCTCTGAAAGCAGGACACGATGGTTTTTAAGAGCCCATCTCCCCACACGACCCCCCGTCATGTTCCAGAGTCAGGAAACATGCTTAATAAGCACTCGTTTTTTTTTTCCCCTTTAATAGTGAATCTCTATTCTGTGCCAAGTCCTGCGGTGGACAGATTACAAATATTTACTAAATTGAAATTAAATGAATTCAATGCATTCAACTCAATTACATCTAATTGAACAAATATTTATCATCTGTTTTGTCCCCATAGGACTGTGCACAGAGTTGGAAGGAGCTTATTAAATAAATGTTGTTATTGTTGTTCTTTGGGGGAGATGGGATAGAGAAATGGGATTTCATTGGTATGGGAAATTTCCAGTCAGAGACTTGCTCCAGTGAGGCAAATGTCCAACCAATCTCTCCTCAGATAGAGTTGCCTGGGACACGGCAGCTTGAGTGACTTGCCTAGGATTACGTGGCTGATTCTGTGGGAGCTGGGGCTGGAACTCGGGCCTTCTGGACTCCAGAACTGCTGACATCCACCTCCTTCTCTTTCACTACACTGCCTCTACTTTTATTATAGCTTTTTATTGACAAAACATATGCATGGGTAATTTTTCAACGTTGACCCTTGCAAAGCCTTCTGTTCCCACTTTTTGCCTGCTTTCCCCACCCTTCTCCCAGCTGGCAGATCGTCTCATACATGTTAAATATGTTAAAGTATATGTTAAATACAACATATGTATACATATTTATACAGTTATCTTGTTGCACAAGAGAAATTGGATCTAGAAAAAAGGTTTAAAAAACCTGAGAAGAAAAACAAAAATACTGCCTCTACTTTAAAAAAAAATAGATGTGAAGAAGAATCAGCGTTTGAGAGAATCATGTGGGAAGCCCTGGGTTTTGACAATATTTTAATGTAGAATATCAGCTGCTCATTTTCCTTTTACAAACTTTCTGTCCAAAAGAAGGACCCAGATTCTGGATTGATGGTGAACATCAGGGATAACCATGACCTTGACTTAGCCATCCCCCACAAGTGAGGACACTTTTGAGATCAAGGACTCTTAAATCCCTTTATCCAGTCCCTATCATTCCATCTCTCACGTGCTTCACTCCTTCTAAGTCTATGCCCAAGATGATCCCTGATTTTTCCATCCCTCGCCACTTTCCACCCATGTACTCCCTATACTCTCATTTCAGGCCAGACCCTTTACTGACCCTATTCTAGTCTACACAGTTACTGGCTCTCTTGTCCTATTGTTGAGTGAACTGAGCCAAACCCCAGCCATGGAGCACTCCCACACTCTGCCCCTGCTCAGATTCTTCCATATGCAGCAGGAGGAAGTCGTTCAGAGAAGCTGAATTGCAGCTACATAAATTACACTGTAAGTGAATATTAACTAATATTAAGTGGGCCCTCACTGCTTCAGAACAATGCTTCTACTCCCAGTAATTGGTTTTCCTTCATGGCCACTCCAGACTTTCTCTAGCTTTGGATGTCCCATAGCAGCCCCTCACCACCTTCTTACTGAGCCCCTCAGAGTTTTCACGAGCCTTCCCTCCCTTGGTTTTCTGCTTCCCTTTCTAACTGCTCCTTCTCAATCTCCTTTGAAGGTCCTTCATCTACAACACATTCACTAACTGGGAAGGTTGCCCAGATCTCAGTCCTGAGCTCTCTGCTCCTCTCTCTCCACGCTCTCAAACTTGGTGACCCCCTCAAGTCCCATGGATTCAATTATCTCTACTGATAATTTCCAGACCTTTATGCAGAGCTCCTCTACTGAGAGCCTTACATCACTAATTGCTTCTTGGATACAGAGAACTATTTATCACATAGGGATCTCCAATTCAACACCTCCAAAAAAGAACTCATTATCTTTTTCCCCAAAGCCACACCTCTTCCAAACTTCTCTTACTGGGAAGGATTCCGCCATACTTCTAGTCTCAGGGGTGCTGACCCTTAGCTTTGTTCTGGACCCTTCACTTTCCCCCAAATAGGCGATTACTTGCTTGTCATTTTTGCCTCCATAGCTCTCTTAGGTTCAGTCTTGTTTGTCTCTGCTCACTGGGCTACCATCCTCGTTCCCCCCACATAGCTGGACTCGTTCGATAGTTGTCTGTCTCTTGGCTCCTGCCTCAATTATTCCATTTCTGATCATTCCTTCACATGGTCTGGCCACATCACTCTCCTCCCCACAACCTCATCACTAGTACTTTCTGCATCCCAGTGGTTCCTTACTACCCCTAGAATGAAATGTGGTTTTAAAGCTCCTCACAGCACAGCCCCTTCCTCTCTTTCCATCTTCTGCTCCCTTCCAGGCCATCTGCTTGGACCTCTGGGGTCTCTCACATGGAAAACCTTCTCCCTGTTTTGACATCTTTTGACCAGCTATCCCCTCCCTCACCCTTGACTGGACTCTCCTCCCTCACAACTTCTGCTTTTCAGAATCCCTGATCATCTTTTAGCTCAGAGCTTCTTGTTGGAGCCTCTTCTAGGAGGCCTCCCCCTGCATCCCCAATCCCCTCCATTGCTAGTGCTCCCTGAATTGCCCTTTTGTACATCTACTGTAAATGTGTGTATACATACATACCTATATGTATACATATATACAATTATCTATGTCTGTGTCTATATCTATGTATCACACTCCCTGGTAAACCATTTTGGCAGATGGACTAAAACCAGTTGAGGGTAACCAGTGGGCCTCAAAGCCTTTGGTGACTTAGGGTGTCACTCCAATAATGTGAAGGCTTCCCTGGCAGAACAGATGGATGAGTGGCCATGAAGGCGAATGGAGCAGGTGCTGGGGAGCGCTTAGAGCTTGCTCATCCATCAAGTTCGCCAAGGTCATCCTCTGCTTCTTGGGCCATCCAGTCTCCTTGATGTCTCCGCGCCTTGTCCTGTGCTTGGCTTAGATCACTGTGGAAGAAGCAGTAAGACGTGGCTTTGTGCAGCTGCCTCAATCCAGTTCAATTTATGTGCAAGTTAAGACTTCGTCCTGTGAGTCGTTGGTCCTCTTAGACAAAGGATGAACGGCAACATGTGTTGTTATGTTCTTAGATAATTAGAATGTCCATTTATCAAGGACAGGGTGGTTCGTTTTTACCATTTGGTCCCCAGCATGTAGCACAGCACCTGGAACCCAATAGGTGCTCAATAAATTCTTGTTAATAAGCTGACTGATTGATCGGTAACAAAGGAAAGACCGGTGGCTTGGAGGAGACCAGAACAACAAGAAGGCAGGGTTTCCTTCCAACGTTTTCAACATGTGTTTGCTTTGTGGGATCACATGTCTGAGTATTCAGGGTCTCCGAACAGCAGAACCAGCTGCTTTTAAAACCTATGAATATCTTAACGATGTGTTTGTGGACCAAAGATTATAAACTAGGAAAACTGGGCATTAAAAAAATAAACATGGGAAGTAGAGGGGAAAGAAAGCAAACCTGAAAAGCGGAAGGGATCTGGGAACCTCAGATACTGGGTTTGGGAAGGGCTGGAAACTTGCAGAAACCATAGGCCATCCCCACCCACCCAGTCCCATCCCACACGGCGAAGGAATTCAGTTTAGTGAACATTTATTAAACACCTGCTATGACCAAGGTCCCTAGTAGGCCCCTTGAATGTATAGATACATATATAATATATATACATATATAGAGTGCTAGCTATATATATATATATATATATATATATATATATATATATATATATATATACACACACATAGCTAGCATTTATCTAGCCTGTTAACATCTACAATACATTTTATAAATATTATCACCTCTTTACAACAGCCCTGGGAGATAAGTTCTATTATGATCCCCATTTTATAGACATGGAAACTGAGGCAAACAGCTTAAGCAGTAGGGTAGGTAGTAGGAATCATTTTCTTTAAAAGGCAAAATCTGAGAGAGTTACTGCTCTTAAGAGATTTACATTCTATTAAATGGAAGAGAGGAGACTGTGACTACAGCCAAACATGTGACTCCTTCTTTCTGGGTTAGAAGAAAGAGGAAGTAATACAATCACTTGCAAACTGAGAGAGAGAGCTCAGAAGCAGGGGTACCAACCCTTTCTCCTGAAGTCTTAGATGGGGAAAAGGACATGAGGTACCACAATGTCTCAGTTTAAAAGTTGAAGATTTCCTCTCAGGGAGTAAATCACTTTGCCAGAATAACACACGCAGTTAACTGAGGCTGGAGCCGTGTTCTTTAACTTCCCATCTAAAAAGTGAATTTAGAATTCTTAAATTGAGAAATATATGCCCAGATTTCATCCAACAGAGCAGATCCTGCTTTTGAGTAAGATTCCCCCATGATTTACTGCAAGAGGAAAGGATATATAAATATTATTTGCATTGGGGAAGGACATCAGAGGCTGCCCTCCAACCACTGGGCCTTGCACCCAATAGTAAACACGTAAGTGATTTTTTATTTTCTTTTTTCATTCATTTATCCATCCATCCATCATTCATCCGTTCATTCTTGATATATGTTTGCTAAAATAATGGGAATAAGACCATATTGAGCTTCTCTCATGAGAACGTAAGAATTATCACATCATAATGTTTGCAGCCAAAGATGCCCCTATCAGGAGTGGTGTGAGCAAGATGGACAAGGTCCCAAGTCATTCTCAAACCCTGAGTATTTATCTATTCCTTTGTACGACTGCTATTCATTAAGAATCAGCTGGTTAGAGCATCAGCCCTAAAGCCATTAGGACCTGAGTTCAAATCTGAGCTTAGACACTTAATAGTCCCTGGCTGTGTAACTCTGGGCAAGTCACTTAACCCCAATTGCCTCAGCAAAAAAAAGAAAAAAAAAATCAGTGATGGGAGTCCTTTTCTTCCTCTATGGAATACTTAGGATGATTTCCTTAGTCGAGCCTTTGGTTACTTTTCAGGGATTGGGACCTTGTAGGGATGGACCTTGTTTACTTTTTCTCAAATTTCAGATGGAAGCAGATTTTCTTCCTGGTCCAATCTCTCTGAAGACACGCTCAATGAGGGGGTCTGGGAGAGAAGGGGAACGTAGCACCTCCTTGGGCCTTCTGGCTTCCAGTCCAGGTAAAATATTTCTGCCCTCTCAAACCAATGAGGGAACATTTAAAAGTGCTTGGACTAGTGACTGGAATAACGTACTCCCTTAATATTGTTCCCAGCACCACACGCCCCTCTCCCCTTCAAACTTCTCCTGAAGGTCGACTCCTAAAGCAGTTGCTGGAATAATGACCTTGTGGAATCTCTGATCTACCCAAGGCCTAATTCATTTAACCACTCTCGATGTATCTCATATAATGTCTCCCAATGATCCAAACATTTCACTCATTGCACCTCATGGACACATTGATTCATGGAGTTAATAGAAGCTTCTAGAAATTATTTAGACCTAATTTATACATCTGCTTGACTGAATAAAAAAGCATTTTCACGTGATAAAGAAATATATTCAGCACATTATTGGTTTTATTTAGAACCTGCGAAACACTACTCAGTGATATATGCATAAAAAGTACGCACAGATGTACCTACCCCCAGATCTTCAAATCACCATGGACGTAGTCCATCTGATCGTCCCCCTAGCCCGCCCTGCCATAGTCTCTGAAGCCATAGCTTTCCTCTGGACTTCTGCTGATGGATAACCAGTGGAGGTAGAGCTGACTTGAGGTAAGAAGTAGAAATGCTGGTGAATGACACCTGAAAAATAGAAGCGAAGACCTCCCTTGGCTCAATATAAAGACATTTTAGCCATCTCAGATCTACAACAATGAACGGTGATTTCCTTTGGGAAAAAATGAGATCATCCTCTCAAGAGACGTCAAGGGGATGTTGGCTCATTGGGGAAGCTTTCAAAAATTTCATGTCTTAAGTAAGGAGTTGGACTAATAATAATATATATATGTATATGTAATATATACATATACATTATTATAATTGTAATATGTAATATTACTGTAATTACATTACATATATAATGTATATATAGTTATGTGTATACATGTTTTATGTTATCATATCTT
Source organism: Antechinus flavipes (assembly GCF_016432865.1). NCBI lineage: Eukaryota > Metazoa > Chordata > Mammalia > Dasyuromorphia > Dasyuridae > Antechinus > Antechinus flavipes. The sequence continues at coordinate 470,759,056 of NC_067401.1, read as the reverse complement.
CACAACAGCCCTGTGACATAAGTTCTATTATGACCCCCATTTTATGGACATGGAAACTGAGACAAATAGTTTAAGTAACTTGCCAAGGGTCAAACAATAAGTGTCTGAGGCAGAATTTGAACTCAGACCTTACAAAACCTAATCCAGAGGTTTGGCCCTCGGATGATTTTTAATGTTCTTTCCAGTCCCATAACGCCATGATCTTCCTTCTAGCCCGAACACTCATGATCTAACACTCTATGCTCTCAGCTCCCTTCCAGAACTAAAATATGTTCTTTTATCCTGTTTTTCTTCCTCCAATAATCAATGTTTTTGTCTTGGGATGTCATGAGTTCCTGGGCAATGAGTCTAGTGCAGCTGAAGTGCTCCTTCTCAGAAAAGTATTTGTAAAGACATAAAATAAAATCCATGGGATTACAAAGGAAACCAATTATATTTAAATATAATTACCAAAATATTGTTTTTGAAAGTTCAGGGACCCCAGATTAAGAACCTCCATTGTTGGATATTTCCCAGCTCTACTATTTTATGCCTTGAAATTCTATATTCAAGCATTTTTATATCTCAAGACCCTTCCCATCTCGGACATTCTATTCATTAAGTTCCCTTCAAGGCCTGATGTTTTATAGATTAAATTTCCTCCTTAACGTTCTATCTTCTAAGACTTTATGTCCTTACCACTCAACGTTCTCGTGTTCTCCGTTCTAAGGTCCCTCCCGGCCCCGCGTGCCGGAGTCCCTCCCGGCTCCGCGTTCCATGAACGCAAGGGTCTCTGGCAAGGAAATACATTGTTATGTGTAGCAGACGCCCATCTGTCCCATTACCCAGAACCCTGCACACAATCTCCATTGCACCCCATTAGTTGCCGGCTATTCCCTTTTCAGAGACAATCATTGGGAGACATTCCCATGTGTGAGCTTTATGATCATAACAGCTGTAACAGTTCATGGGAAATGGGGAGAGGCAGAGGACGAAGAGGTGAAACTGATGGGCGGCAGGAAGTTTGGGTCTGTAGTTTTAATTTGATTTTCTGTTTTACAACAGCCTGCTCTCCATTCATGGGGCAGAAATAAATGGGTCCATAAAAGCAAGCAGTTTTTCACAATTATTGGCCAAGGAGATGAAAGTTTCATTGTTATTCTTCCATTGAGTTCATATGACTATTCCCTCCAATTTAACCCTTTCTTAGCCTTAGGGCCACAGACTTGTAGAGGAAAAACTTGGACTGTTGCTTTAATACACAATTAGCCTGCAAACTTTATAGCACAAGTTCTTTACTCAGTCCCATAAATCTTTTTTTTAAATAACTCTTTCAATAGAATTCTTTTCCTTTGTATTTGCATGAATTTTGGTTTTTGTATTTAAAAGAATTATTCTGAATTCATTAACTTTACCCAAGAGGTTCAGGAACAAAAAAAAAAAAAAAAAAAAAAAAAAAGAATTCCTGGTCAAGGCAAGTCAATAGTAAGCACCTACTAAGTGGTGCAATGGATAGAAGAAGAGCCAGAGGTCAGCAAAACTTCAAATCTAGCTTCAGATACTTACTAGCTGCATGACCTGGGCAAGTCACTTAATCCCATTCGCCTCAGTTGCCTCACTTGTCAAAAAATGAGCTGTAACAGGAAAGGAAAATCACTCCAGTACCTCTGCCAAGAAAAAAATCCAAATGGGGTCCTAAAGAGCCAGATGCAACAAAGCAATTCAAATCCCAGCTCTGCCACGTACTGCCTGTGTGAGGTTGGGCAGAAGTCACTTCACGAGTCGCCCTGAGCCTCGGTTTCCCCATCTGTAAAATGAGAATGTTGAACCAGATGATCTCTAAGGTCTGTTCCATTTTATATCTATGCCTAATGAGGAAATGTCTGCTAAGTTCTAACCTTGAAGAAATTCTATATATCAGTAGAATAGATTCTATTAAGCTTCTGACTTAATTACTTCTCTCTTTTCTTCTTCCCTCCTTCCCTCCCTCCCTCCTTCTCTTTCTCTTTCTCTGTCTCTCGGTCTCTGTCTCTCTTTCTGTCTCTCTGTCTCTCTCTGTCTCTGTCTCTGTCTCTGTCTCTCTCTCTCTGTCTCTCTCTGTCTCTCTCTCTCTGTGTCTCTTTCTGTCTCTGTCTCTGTCTCTGTCTTTCTGTCTCTCTGTCTTTATCTTTCTCTGTCTCTCTCTATCTCTGGATCTGTCTCTCTCAGTCTCTCTGTTTCTCTCCCTCTCTCTCTGTATCTCTCTCTCCCCCTCTCCCTGTCTCTCTCTGTCTCTGTCTCTGTCTCTCTCTCTCTGTCTCTCTCTGTCTCTGTCTCTGTCTTTCTCTCACTCTCTGTCTCTGTCTGTCTCTCTGTCTCTGTCTCTCTCTCCTCTCTGTCTCTGTCTCTCTCTCACTCTCTGTCTCTGTCTGTCTCTCTGTCTCTGTGTGTGTGTCTCTCTCTCTCTCTGTCTCTCTCTCTGTCTCTCTCTCTCCCCCTCTCCCTGTCTCTCTGTCTCTCTCTCTCCCCCTCTCCCTGTCTTTCTCTGTCTCTCTCTCTCTCTGTCTCTGTCTCTCTCTCTCTGTCTCTCTCTGTGTCTCTCTCTCTGTCTCTCTCTCTGTCTCTCTCTCCCCCTCTCCCTGTTTATCTCTCTTTCTCTCTGTTTCTGTCTCTTCACATACACACACACACACACACACACACACACACACCCCTCTACATAATATAATAAGCTACTAGGAGAGGAAGGGGAGACTGTATGCTTTGATTCTTTCTTATACAACACATTTGAATCATTAGGGTTTTTAAAGTATTTTTCCAATTAACAAACATTTATATTTTTCCTCCACTCTCCACCCCCACTGGAAATTTTAAAAATTCTCATCATAAATAAGCAAAGTCAAAAAAGCACATCCTCGTGTTGACCATGTGTTTTGCATGTTTAGTCCATAATCTCTTTGTTCTTGGTCCTTTTTCTCCCAAGGACAGCGAGGATCTAGAACATGGGGCATGAGGGACAACAGCATCATGGTCCACTTCTCTTACGTTGCCGATGTAGAAAATGAAGCTTCTGAACATGTGTTGCTGAGGTGGCCACACGAGAACCCAGAGACAGAAGAGTGAAGATAGTGAAGGATTAAGCAGGATCACCAAGGGATCAGTATTGGGAAGGGAAGAGAGCTGTAACCTGGTCAAGGCGACAGCCCGGGATAATACTGAGACATGGAGGGATTAAAGGGATTGGGGATCATGGTGAGAATAAAGACTGGCTTTAAGAGGAATGAAGCCAAGGGAGATATGGGAAGAAAGGAAAAAATCATGATCCCATAAAGGAAATTCCGAATTCTTGAACGTGGAAGAGCAATATTAATGGATAATGACAAGCTCAAGGGCACGGACATGCTTTAATATAGCAAAGACACGGCTGAGGAACACAACGGAGTTGGGAAGATTGAAGAACTAGAAAGTTCAGAAAGTTGATGAACATGAACAGGGAGGTTGAAATCCCTAGAAAGAGGAAAAGGATCTGGGTGGATAGAACATCTGTGAACCAGACAGGGCGTGCCATGAAAATTGGGGGACCGTCCCAGGAAGCGAGGGACGCGCCTCTTAGAGGACCGGTGTGCTGACATTCTAAGATCACTCTCAAGAACCCGAACGATGAGCACAGGATAGATCAGGGAAGGAATGTCAGGAACAATGTCCCAGGATTTTTTAAGTATGTTAAGATCAAGAAGAAAATGGAAGTAGGAATTGAGCGCTATTTAGAGTGAATGGGATGAGGATAATAGAGGGTGACTAGAGAGAGAGACTATTCAGCTCTTGCTTTTACTGTTTTTGTAGCAAGGAAAATACACAATCAACCGGGAAAGAGAAACCAGAGCTTGGAAACCCTGGGTGAATGGCAAGAGACGAATGAGCCAATTTTAATCAATTATTCGGTCAAAAAGCATTTCTTAAATACCTACAATATTTCTGACACTGTGCTAACTTGTACGGTAGGGAAAGGGGTACAAAGATAAAGCTAAAATCATCTCATCTCTTGAGGAACTTACAATTGATCAAGGAAAGCAACATATATACATATATATATATACATATATATATATATAAAGCACACACACGTATACATATATTCATACACATATATAAAGCAACCTTTATGCAGATGCATATATAGGAATGTGTAGGTAGACACAGACACACAACCTAAAACACGTTGGAAAAGTGCCAGTTGGAGTGACCATAAGGGCTCCATGCACAGGGTGCCATTTGAGCTGATCCTTGAAGGAAATCAGGGATCCCAAGAGGCAGAAGGGAGGACCAAGAGCATCAGGGCAAACGTGGTGAGCTGGGAGATGGGGATTGTATGTGGAGAAGAGCAAAGCCAGTGTGGCTGGAAGGCCTGGAGGGGAGGAATGTATCAGCAGGCTGGAAAGGTGGCAAAGGGCCAAATTATGAAGACTTCTCATCATTGTTTAGTCATTTTTCAGTCTTGTCTGATTCTTTGTATACCTATGCTCAACATAGGTCTTGGCACATAGTAGGTGCTTGATAAATGCTTATTGACTTCCTTTTATTTATTGGATTGGAAATGAAATGGATTATTCTTGAGGTTAATAGATTTGATGGATTTCAGAGATTAGAAATGAAGGATAAATATCTTTTTTTTTTCTGTGTCTAGCTCAGGGTCTCACAGCTAGGAAGTATTAAGTGTCTGAGGCCTGATTTGAACTCAAGTCCTCCTGACCTTAGGGCTGATGCTCTATCCACTGCACCATCTAGCTGCCCCCAGAATCAATATCATTTTAAGAGAGGTGTCTAGTGGAGTACTACAGGATTTAGTCTTTAACAGATTTCTATCTTTGATTTTGATAAATGTATCATCTGAGCCTTAATTCAGTCTTGGATGATGGGAACCTGAAAGAGATATCTAAGATTTTCCCATCAAAGAATTCAGATTCATAAAAATTCACAGACCAGAAGGTTGGAGCGAGTGGAATAAAATATAACTGCTTAGAGAAAGATACAGATTCCTACAGATGGGCTAAATAAACCAAATATTTATTAAAGTACCTACTATGTGTCAGGCACTGTGTTAAACAATAGAAATATAAAGAAAGGCAAAAAACAAAACAAATCAACAGAAACTCTCTATTCTCAAAAAACTCATCGTCGACTGGAAGATGAACATGCAATTGTGTACAAATATGATCTATACAGGACAAATCAGCAAATTGGAGATCAGGCTCAACTAGTATTACAGAATTTCAGAAAGGGCTTCTTGTGGAACATGTGATGTTATCTGGCACTTGAAGGAAGTCAGAGAAACCAGGAGATATTGATGAGGAGGCAGAAAGTTGCAGGCCGGGGCCTTCCTTGGTCAGCAAAAACGTACCCTTGGGAAAGGGACCTGTATGTGCCAAAATGTTTGTAGCAGCCCTGTTTGTAGTGGCTAGAAACTGGAAAATGAATGGATGCCCATCAATTGGAGAATGGCTGGGTAAATTGTGGTATATGAATGTTATGGAATATTATTGTTCTGTAAGAAATGACCAGCAGGATGAATACAGAGAGGACTGACGAGACTTACATGAACTGATGCTAAGTGAAATGAGCAGAACCAGGAGATCATTATACACTTCGACAACGATATTGTATGAGGACATATTTTGATGGAAGTGGATTTCTTTGACAAAGAGACCTGAGTTTCAATTGATAAATGACGGACAAAAGCAGCTACACCCAAAGAAAGAACACTGGGAAACGAATGTGAACTATCTGCATTTTTGTTTTTCTTCCCGGGTTATTTCTACCTTCTGAATCCAATTCTCCCTATGCAACAAGAGAACTGTTCGGTTCTGCAAACATATATTGTATCTAGGATATACTGCAACATATCCAACATATAAAGGACTGCTTGCCATCTAGGGGAGGGGGTGGAGGGAGGGAGGGAAAAAAAAATCAGAAAAGAAACGAGTGTCAATATAAAGTAATTATTAAATAAAAATTAAAAAAAAAAAGTACCCTTGGGAGATGGATCATTTGTGTTTAAGAAACAGTGAGAAGTTGGTGCATCCGGATCAGAAATTATGGAGAAGGGAGTAAGAAGAAAGAAAATAAAGGTTACTAAAAGCCAAATGGAGGGCTTTATACTAGTAGAGTTTTATGATTGGGTGGGTGACATGGTCAAACCTACCCAGGAGGAAGATGATGATTGGGGTAGTTGAATTACAGAGGAAAGTGCTAAGGAAAGCTAAGACTCTGAGCACAGCCTGGATTTGAGTCTGGGTCAATTTTCCATTACAGCATAGTATTTGGTAGGGGAGGAAGAACTCGGAAAGAAAAGGAAGGATGAAATCAGAAGGGGAGAAAGGGAGAGAGGACAGGGTGAAAGAACAGGAGGAAGAGATAAAAGAGGTAAAGAATGGAAAGATGAGAAGGAAGATAGTAAGTAGAAAAGGGGAGAGAAGAAACAAAAGAAAGGAAAGGAAGAGGTTTGTGGTGAAAAAGCCATTTATGAATCCCTCGGGACCCCCAGAAGCTTACGACCATCAATCTCCAAGAGGAGGCTTAGCTCTGAGTTGAATATTTTATAGCAATTGTGTCCAGCTGACCACTCCTGCTCTCTGCCAAGTTTCCCAACTGAGAAAAGAGGGAACGGGTTGGAACTAGAGGCTGATTGGGTAAAGACATAAATTGGGACAAGATCCTAACCTTCCTTTGTCCCCATGCACTTTCGCTCCGCTCCGCCCTTTTACTCAGTTTCCTTATTTGTCATTCTCTCTGTGGCCGAGACCTGGGGAGCAGCCGAGACTGGGGATCAAGGAGGGTGACTCTGAGCCATCCCAAGACCCAGGCAGGCTTGGCCCAATGTTTTTGCCCTTCACATCATAAGCCCCTGAGTTGTTTTTTAGGAAATTGTATCCATCTGGTTCTGATTCATTTACACTTAACTCATCAAAATACTGTGTTGTAATACCTAATTGACGTCCAAGAAGCCTCTGAGTGGATTTTCTTAGAAACTGGGAAAATGTTTTTTTGCCAGAAGATGGAAAAATTCATGTCAAAGATTTAATTTTCAGTCCCTAATCCTGAGCCTCCTAGCAATTATGGGTAGCAGAGACACTCGGTACATAATATAAACTAAAGACCAATAGCATGGGGTAAAGAGCACATTTCCCATCAGCAGGTGAGCTCCACAAGGGCAGCAAGTGCTGTCCTTGTATTTGCGTCTTCGAGGGCTAAGACGGTTATTTTATTTTGACATAGTAAGCACTTAAGTGCTCATATTTATATGATATGTATGATAATTTAAAAAAGACATATGATAAAATAAAAATTTAAACAGCCTACAAGGTTGGGGCTAATGGAATAAGACATACCTGGATAGAGAAGGATATAAATTGCTACAGATGGGTTAAATAAACCAAATCAACTAGTATTTATTAAAGTGCCTACTATGTGTTCTCCAGTTGAGTTGAACTGTGCCTACTATGTGTTCTCCAGTTGAGTTGAACTGATCTTGAATAAATTGAATTTCGAACTTGGTTCTAGAGTTGAGCCTATTTTCTCCTGTAGGTGGGTTTGAATGCTCAGCTTTGACAACCTAGGAGTTTACATACTAAGCAGCTCTTTTCCGGAGGGGTCCCTGCTCAGGGGAAAATTGGACTCAAAGTGGCTCGTTGCAACTCTGAGATTTCTAAGTTCAAGAATTCACTTTTTACAGATAAAATCAGAGGTTCCTCGGAGCATCCGGAAGATCTTGATGAAGCTCCCCCTTCTCCTGTCCTGGAGAGAGGGGAACAGGATGCTGGACCTGGGGTGGAGAAGAGCTTTCCCAATATCATGATATTTATTGCAGGGGAAGAGAGGGTGAGTTCTAATACCATCTCTCATGCTCGTTATTTCTGTAACAAAGAAAGTCACTTGCCCTGCGCAGGCCCCAGGTTCCTCCTCTGTAAAGTTAGTGGGACAGACAAGACGCCTCTCAGGTTCTAGCTCTAGCCATAAATTGATGATGATTCGATCTTTTCTGCGGAGGGAGAGGGCTCTTGTGCTGCCATTGACGGGTGCAGGTCCCTGTCACCAAGGAGATGAAGAAGAAATGGAAATGGACGGGCTTCCTGGCCCTAAATCTGGAAGCAAGGAGAAGGCTGGGATGAGTGTTGCCTAAGAAAAGGTCAGCTAGCAACCAAAATGGGCTCAGCAGCTAGCCTCTGAAACTGGGTGGAGGTGAAGCCTTCAGTGTGGGCAGCCTTGGCAAGAGGGGTTGAACATTGTCCCTCTCAGCTCTGATACCCCCTGTTCTAAGCTCCCTCTCAGCCCTGACACCCCCTGTTCTAAGCCCCCTCCCAGCCCTGACCTCCCCTGTTCTAAGCCCCCTCCCAGCTCTGACACCCCCTGTTCTAAGCCCCCCACATCTCTGCTATTCTACTTTCCAAGGTCTCCTCATCATGAATGTCTGTGCTCTTTGGCCCCCTTCCAGATGATTGTTCTAGGACTCTGATGTCACTTGTCCTGGAGCTGTGGGGAAAGCCGGCCTGGGCCGAGTTGAGGGACCTCTGGCCATGGGGTACCCGTATCCCCGGTCACTTTCACCCCTCTAAGCCCTGCATAGTCACAAGGAAAAGTCCGTGGAGCTTTTCGTGGGAAGCAGATGAGTCAGAGCCAGAGGTTCCCTCAGAGTCTTGATTTATTTTTATTTTTCCTGAAGAGTCAGCACGTCTTGACTTGCCCATCACACATCCTTCCCACAAATAGTGATGTTCAGGTTACTCACATCTGGGAAGCAGGAGGAAACGAGGGAGGGGGAGGGGCCCTTTAAGCCAGGGGCCCTTAACCTCCTTTGTTCCAGGGACCCCTCGGGCAGTCAATCTAGTGACGTCCAGGGACCCCTTCTCAGAATCATGCTTTTAAATCATAAAACAACTACTTGGGATTGCAAAGGAAATTGAACCACCCTCTCAAAGCCTTGAAGGATCATTGTTTTTAGGGGACATCTGGCGCATGTTCGCTCCCCATCCAGGAAGCGTTTAATCCCAAGTACTGACCGATGCACAGAGGCAAGAAAGGCTAGAAAGTCTGACGAGCAGCCCCGCTAGTGTCCCCCGTGGGACCAGGGGACAAATCCTTGTCCTGCTGGGTCCTGAGCTGCTTCTGAATTGAGGCAGAAGACCTGGGTTTTTTAAACTTGCCTCTATTGACATGATTTATACCAGAGACCTCCTCCCTGGGTCTCAGTTTCCCTATTTGTGAAATGAGGCTGGGGCTTGATGCTTTCCTTTAATCCATAATCCTTTGATTCTATGATCCCTTTTAGCTGTAACCTTTTACTTTCAGCCAATTGGCATTTATGGAGTATGGACACGCCAAGCATTATATTTGTCACTGGGGATACAATTACAAAAAACAAAAAACAAACAAAAAACAAAATCTCCAACACATGCAAAACAAAAGTCCTGCCCTCAGTGGGCTTACATTTTAATGGGAAAGGGGACGTGTCTACACGGAAGCAAATATAAAATCATTACAAAGTTACATGGGGGGAGACGGGGGGACGATCTATTATCTTGTCTCTGGAAGTCTTTTCTAGAGCCAGACATTTTGGTTTTAAGGTCCTGGAAACTCCTTTAATTTCTGATGTTTGCTATCTAAGGGCTTTTCCAGCTCTGATACTGTTTTAATAATTAAATATCCTGTATCCTAAAACCCCCATCTCGAAGTCGTGCAAGTAAAAGCTAGGTACTTCCCAATATCCATCCTGCTCCATGAAACAATTATTCATCAAGCACCTCCCTTGGTCAAGGCAACAGGAGCTGGAAAGACATAAGTCAAATAGCCACTGACCTCTTCAATGGCTCCCATAAGCCCGTCTTTGAAAGCAGGATGTTTAATAATAGCTTTTGGTCTTTGAGGGCCAGCAGTATTCAAAATTAAGAGGAGGAAAAAGTCCAGGGTGTAAGAGATCCATTAGGAAAACTTACCTCTTCCCTCCTCTGCTTGTCTCTCCTTCCCCTGCTTCTCCTTTCCCTTCCCACCTGTCCAGTCCTGTCCAATCCTATGCTGTCCTTCCATCCTTACTCCTCTTCGCCCTTCTCATCTGGCTCTCCCCCCACCCCCACTCCCAGAAACACTTGTTCCTGATAAGCTTGAAACCGAAGCCATTTCATTACAATAATGATTCCCAAACTAAGCACGATTATTCGGGAAACTTTCAAAACGTGTTTTTCTCGTCAGCCGTCACGAAATGGTTTCCATTGTCTGCTTCCTTTGCAGATACTGATCAAACTCAGGGGACGAGGGAGAGGGAAAGAATGTCCAGAGCTGGTCTGAGACATGATTTCAGCTTTGTCCTTGGAAAGGGAGACCCAAGGGAATCTAATCTGAAAGACTTAGATCTCCCCGGCCTGTTCTAGTGAACGGTGAAGCTCGTGGGATGGGCAGACCTTCCCCGAAGCCCTTCCTCGTCTTACTTTCCCGCTTCCTGTCCGTTAAGAGATTGAGGAACGATAGGATTCTTTTCCTTGAATTTTTCCTTTGGGACCTTCAAATTCTGATAATTGTTTCATTAATTTAAAAATAACTTATATTTTTGTTTTTGTGTCTCATATTTCTGGGCTACGTCCAACACACCCTAATGTGACACCCTAACAAAGAACTAAACAAGTCAGGAGGGCAGGCAGCTCTCTGGGACTCCCCGTTCCCTTATCTGGGAATTCTCTCCATGGGGAAATCGCTCCCGAACCCAGGTCTGCACATCAGCTCAATATTCTTTCCACCAGTCAGGACTCTCTCGGCTCATTCATGTGGGCAGTGGTGCCCAAAGTGGAATAGGTCACAGTACAATTAAAATGGGGCCTAAAAGTAAAAATTGCATAAAAATTAAAATATAATATATAGAATATGTGTGTATATATATATATATATAGAGAGAGAGAGAGAATATATAAAAAATAGAATAAAAATATTAGAGCTGAAAGAACCTTTGAGCACATTTCAGAGCAGGGAGATATCTCAGAACAAAGAATATCTATTATGAAAGGGGCCTTAGAACACAGAAAATGGAGCTGGAAGGATGGTACCCAGCAATAAAGTGATGCATCCTAGAATAATCTTCAAATAAAGGATACTAGTGCCGGGAGGGAGCTCATCATATTGATAGTTGGAAAAGGATAGGGAATTCTAGAACTGGAAAGAACTGGTATTTAACATGTAATTCAAGGAAATTTTTTTTTAATCCATTTTCCTGAATTTAAAACCAGCTTCAAATACTAGCTGTGTGATCCTGGACAAGTCACTTAACTCTGTTTGCCTCGGTTTCTTCATCTGTAAAGTGCATTGGAGAAGAAAATAGCCAACTCCTCTGCTATGTGACTCTAAATAGGCACAAATGAACCACGTGTGTGTTCACGTGTGTGTGAAATCAAAAAAACTAGAAACAAAGCAGATGTCTCTCCGTTGGGAACTGGCTAGACAAGTTATGGCATAGGAATGTAATAAAATATGACTGTACCATAAGAAACGATGACTAAAATGCGTCTGGGGAGGTATGGGAAGATTTACATGAAGTTATACCAAGTGAAGTAAGCAAAGTCACGAAACCAAAATACTGTAAATGGAAGGGCTAAAAAATTAATTAAAAGAAACCAAGAGCTGTTATTATAATGACTGAGCTTGGCCATGGAGAAGAGATGGAAAGAATTATACCTCCTCTCTCCTTTCTTTGCAGAGGTGGGGGACTATGGGCATGGCATGGTGCATACATGGTTATTCTTAGTTTTCTAAGCTGGATAGTTTTGTTCATTCCCTCCTCTTTTAATTTTTTCCCCTAAGGGATGTTAGACAGAGAATATTTTCAGAAATAGAGGTGATAGTAAAACAAATCTGTGATTTCATTGGTTTGGGAAACTCCCAATGTTAAAATTCCCTCTACCAATGTACAATTTCCTTTGCTCTTTAGTGTTTATCCTTAGAGCTTGGACTGGGGCACTGATGATTAAATGACTTGGCTACGAGGATCAGGTAAGTAGGACACTCAGGGGCTGACGTGAACCCTTGATTCTCTCTCCACTCAACCATCCTGACTCTCAGAATAAAATAGATCAAAGAAAACCCCCAAATAATCAACATTGGTGTTTCCTTTTTTTAAGACTCAGAAGGGATCTTAGAGCAGAGGTGTCCAACTTAAGAATAGAAAGCCCAGGATGGCGCCATGCCCCCAACACTCCCCAGCGCAGCCTGAATCAGTTAAAATGCAATTGGAAAATGTTTAATGAAATAAATAAAAACACAATAAAGAATGGATAAAATGGCATTTTAAGCCTGAGTCAATGTTTGGTCCACGGGGTCCACATGTATGGATTAACAGCCCCCTGTTTATAGCACTAACTTAATCCATAGAATGTCAGAGGGGCCAAAAATATAAATATACAATGCTAAAGATTATGAAAGCCGGTCTAGTGGAGATGATGGACCACTGGACTTCAGGAAGCCCTTAAATGCTTAGTAGCCATGTGACCTTGGACAAGTCACTTACTGGCTCCTCAATTTTCCCTCCTCTATGAAAACATGGAAGTCGGACTCAAAGACTTCCAAGACCTCTGCTCTTTTGGGGGCGCCATATTGCATAGAGTACTCATCTTCCATAGTTCAAATTCAGGCTCAGACACTTCCCTGCTGTGGGACCCTGGGTAGGTCACTTAACTCTGCCTCAGTTTGCTCATCTGCAAAATGAGCTGAAGAAGAGCTCCAGTATCTTTGCCAAGAAACCCCCTAATGGTGTCACATGCCATCTGGAGGAAGGGATGGGAGGAAGGAGGGGGAAAGTTGGAACAAAAGGTTTTGCAACTGTCAATGCTGTAAAATGACCATGCATATGTCTTGTAAATAAAAAGCTATAATATAATAAATAATTCAGTCCTTAAAAAAAAGTATATTTGTGGTTAGAGGGGGAAAGGCTCTCCAGTCTTGGCTTGGTAGAATCTTAGATGATAAGATAAACTAGGAAAGCACCGAGTTTTGGGCCATAGGAACATAGATTTAGTCTCAGTTCACAACATTCGAGAGTTGGGGGACTCTAGAAGAGTCACAACTTTCCAGGCCCGCTTTCCTGACCATTGCTAGCCCAGCCCAACGTCGTCCATATGGTCTGTCCTACATCATGCATACATATGTCTGTGCTTGTGTACACTTTGTCACGTGTTCTAAAGGTCTATGTGTGTACACGGGGTGTCCGTGGGATGTGTGTACACATACGTGTGTGCTTACATACATGTATGTTCATTCTATTACATAAACACACATAGGAATCCCTTCCATGTATATTCTTTATCCTATATTATTTCGGAGGGTGGATATATCCACACACGTGTGTGTTTTTACATGTATGTGTGTTATATCTGCATATATGGCCATGCATGCGTGTACAGTTCTCCCTTCCCCTGGAGGTTTTGCTACATCACGGGTCAGCACAGGAGATTCAATGGGAATTTTGGGGAAGTTTTACAAAAGCCACAGGCAACACTCAAAGGCCAGCAGACAACACGGAGTCTTTGAGCAAATACTTAACCCAAATTTTCCAATATTATAAACAGTCTGTACAAGAAAAAAAGAAGAAGAAATTCAGACCTCTCTATTCTCTGGCACAAAGGGAGGGCCAAGCAATTTTAGGTGGATTTTCCAGCTCGTGGGACCGCTGCACTCTTGACCCCCGCGACGGGGAAGGGATAACTATAAATGCCGTATCCTCTGCACGTATGTGTATAGATGCACAGATACGGCCACGTCAGTAGCCCCAGAGCTGTCGGTCACCGCTGTTCTGACCCAGGCCCTGTCCCCCGGGGCCAGCCCAGGGATCCCGCCTCGGAGGAATTGCACAGAAATTTCCCTCTATTCTCCTCGAGCACAGGGAATGTCCTCAGTTAGCTCAGACCCGAGGCAGCCGCTACAAACGCTCCTTGTTTTGGTGCTTGTGAATGTGTGGGGGGTGGAGGGAGGTGTTGGGGGGGGGGTCCTGTCACCTGTTTGGGGCAATCCTAGCCCAGAACCCTCCTCCCAGAACCTGAAGATGGACAGATCAGGAAGTCATTTGGAAGTTAGAACCTTAATGTCATTTCAGCGTAATGGGCTTAGAGCAGACCCAGAAACCATCGGACCTCTGACAGGTCTCGCGGGGAGCTGAAGGTCAGAGTGGGCCCCAGCTGGAAGAGACAGAGAGGGACGTTGACAGCGTCCTTTGGGTTGCAAAGCCAGGATTCTGGCCTTGAGAGCTTAAGGCTGCCCGGCCGGGCCCAGCCTGTGGCTTTTGCAAAACTTCCCCAAAATTCCCATTGAATCTCCTGTGCTGATCTGTGATGTAGCAAAACCTCCAGGGGAGGGGAGAACTGTACACACATGCACATCCACATATGTAGATATAACTCACATGCATGTAAAAACATACATGTGTGTGGATGAATCCATCCTCCTATATAATATATGATAAAGAATATACATGGAAGGGATTCCTATGTGTGTTTATGTAATAGAATGAACAGTGGGAGTCAGAAACAGGGCTGGTCTGGCTGCCTGGGAGTCCGAGGGGACGGTTATAAATGCTCATGGAAATGACTCAAATCCAGCCCGAGTTCTCTAACCCCCGGCGGGCTGTGCTGGTGGGCTCTGGCCCCGAGGGGTCACGGCCGCTCACAGGAACAGCTCCCAGGCGCTGTTTCCGCCCCTCCGTCCGGCAACGAGAGCCCAGACACAGCCCGGCCTGTTTCTGACCCGGGGCTTGTGGTCTCATTCGCCATGGGAAGGGATGGGAACAGAAAGCTGGGAGCATGAGTGGGACGGGATCGACCACACGCTGCCGGCCGGGCCCAACCCGAGCCCACACGCTGGCGTCCCCGGCCGCAGCTTCCAGTGAGTCAGAGGGAAGTCAGGGAAGGTCGTTCACCGAGGGGACTTTTCCTGCACTTTCCTCCCGGGCGCTGACCATGCCTGTCGATCCTCAGCTGGGGATGTCCCAGAAATGGCTCCTCAGTGGTCCCCGAAGGGACTGGGCCCGGCCAGACACGTAAATAATTCCACGCCCTCTCCTCCGTACCACAGACCTGGACGGGCCTTGGAACAGCCTGGCTTCCGGGGAGAGACCTTAGCCCAAGGGGCCAGAGGGTCAGCCTTGGGACTCTTGGAGCTGGGGGCGCCTGAGCCCGGGGCTTCTGGAGCTTTTTGGCCCAGGACCCCATTACCCGCTGAAAAATGATCAAAAACCACTGGAGGCTCTTGTTTATGTCACCGCTTGGGTCAGTTGCTTTACTAGAAATTAAACATCTAAGTATTATTAGGAAAATAGCTTTGCCCTCTTGGGGCCCCTGAAAGGGTCCTGGGGACCGTCTGGTCGGCCTCGGTGACCGTCTGGTCGGCCTCGGTGACCGCAGGGACATCTGCGCTGGAGAATCATAACTTCAGATCAGAAAAGTCAAACGTTTCCTGAGGGTGGCCCCAAGCAGATTAAAGGCAATTGGGCAATGTTCAGCAAAACAGATAGAAAGGCAATAAAACGCAGATAAAAGCACATTCAAAAACGATTTTTGAAATGAGTCAATATGCAGTTCCCAGGCATCCTTCTGGACATATTAGCATCCCCATCCCCCACTTTCTATTTGAGCTTGACATCACTGTGCTAGAGCATGAATGGAGCCTGGGGAAGGAACTTTAAAATCTAGACTCACAAAGCTGAGAAGGGACTTTAGAATAAAGAATGGCAGTGAGATGGCAATGAGAAGGGACTTTAGAATGTAGGATGTTAGAGCTTGAAGAAAGTATCAGAATCAATCAAGGTTTCTGGGGAGGGGAAGAAGCAGAAGGTGAGAAGCATTTATTAAGCACCTATAATGTACCAGATACTATGCTAAGTTCCTTATAAATATAATTAATTAATTTATATATATATTTATATTTATATATAATTTATTTATTTATATTTATATGTGTATAATTTATGTATATATATTTTATATATATAATTAATGATTAGTTATAATTAAATAAATAACTAAAAATAAAGCAAAATGAGAGTCATTTTGAGCCTCATAATAATCCTATGAAGTATCTCTATTATTCTTAATTTAAAGCTAAGGAAAGCGATGCAGATGGAGATTATGTGACTGAGAAGTGTCTGAGGCTGTTTTTTGAGCTCATTTCTTCTTTTCTCCAGACTCAGGCCGCTAGCTGCCTCAGGACATCAGAAATGGCAGTTGGCTACTTTAACCTAAAATGTGTGAAAAATATAAAAAAGGGGAGTTCAGATTTGTTATCAAGCAGGAATTCTTGGATATTTTTTTAGCCATTTAGTCAAGCCTAAGTGATACTTTAGAGTGCACAAAATCCATAGGAAATCAATTCTACTGAAATAAAATGCATTTTTTTCTATACAAATTAATAAATCCAAAAAAAAAAAAATCCCCTGAAATCTATTCCCAAACTACTTAGGGGTCAGTGGAATGGAGATTAAAAATAAATGGAAATATTGGAATATCTTGAAATAAAGAGAACCTTTTTAATTAGAAAGGACTGCCCACAGAGGTAAAAGTTTGCCCCTCTGAATCCACTTGACTCACAGCACACTCATTTTCCAATTGAGTCACTGAGGGAAAGGAAGTAACTTATGCTTGGCCACATAGGAAGTTCAGGTCAGAACTGAAATCAAATTCCGCACTGGCTGCAGATGTGAAGGTCAGTCCTGGAGGCTGAACGTTCTTGCCTCCGGACCATCTGCCTCCTTTGCAAGGGGAGCCTGGGCAGGTCATGCAGCAGGGGGAACATTTATTTTCACACTGGGGTCAGACTCGCTGGTCACTTTTCAGCTTAAAACTGCACAATTCTGTTATACAGAGTCTGAAGGATTGGTTGTATTTTGGTAGGTAGAGATGAGGAAGGGGAGGACACTGCAAAGGGAGGGGAAGGAGGGAAGGAAGGAAGGAAGGAGGGAAGATATGAAAGGAAGAAGGAAGGAAGGAAGGAAGGAAGGAGGAAGGAAGGAAGGAAGGAAGGAAGGAAGGAAGGAAGGAAGGAAGGAAGGAAGGAGGAAGGAAGGAAGGAAGGAAGGAGGAAGGAAGGAAGGAAGGAAGGAAGGAAGGAAGGAAGGAAGGAAGGAAGGAAGGAAGGAAGGAAGAAGGAAGGAAGGAAGGAAGGAAGGAAGGAAGGAAGGAAGGAAGGAAGGAAGGAAGGAGGAAGGAAGGAAGGAAGAAGGAAGGAAGGAAGGAAGGAAGGAGAGAAGATATAAAATGAGGAAGGAAGGAAGGAAGGAAGGAAGGAGAGAAGGAAGGAGGGAAGATAAAAAAGGAAGAAGGAAGGAAGGAAGGAAGGAGGAAGGAAGGAAGAAGGAAGGAAGAAGGAAGGAAGGAAGGAAGGAAGGAAGGAAGGAAGGAAGGAAGGAAGGAAGGAAGGAAGGAAGGAAGGAAGGAAGGAAGGAAGGAAGGAAGGAAGGAAGGAAGAAAGAAGGAAGGAAGAAAGAAGGAAGGAAGGAAGGAAGGAAGGAAAGAGGAATAGGGGAAAAAGGAAGGAAAGAATAGAGGGAAGGAATAAAAAAGTCTAATGATGAAGAGAAAGAAAAAGAAAGATAATAATAAATAATTAACAATAAGAATCACTGGCATTTTAAGGTTTGAAGCCTGCTTTCTAAGCTGCCATCATCTTGTTTGAACCTCCGAGCAGATATGATCCTCCCTAAGCTGAGCGACTTGGCCTGGATGTCCCAGCTGATCAGGGGCAGCAGGGATTCAGTCTCGAGTCCCAGGTCTCTCTGTCTCCACCTCTGAGGCCCTTCCCAGGCCTTCCCAGCTCTCCCTTGAGGTGCCAGTGCCTGAGAGTAGATAACAGTCTCACAGATCTATCAGGTTTTCAGCCAAGGACAAGTGCTTCAGCCTGCTCCCTGCACTCACTCTCTGTGACTTTCCGGACCACGGTGCTCCTCATCTCTACCTGCCTCCATTTTATAGGCCGTTGCCCCTCCCCATTAGAACGTGACCTCTCTGAGGGCCTGGGCAGTTTTTGCTTTTCCATTTCTCTCTTTGGGCCCAGCACAGCGCCTGGCCCACTGTCAGCAACGAATAAATGCTCTCTTCTCACTTATCCCCCATTCATCCGTTATATTAGATTACTCCATTATAGGAACAATCTAAGCTGGGCACTGGTCTCCCCCAGCCCCTGAATGATATCACTGGGATTTCCGGTTCCCAGAACTTTTTTTGAACTCGGCTCTCGATCCTTCACTGCAGAGAAGCCCAAGTTGGCAAAGTCCGATAGGCCATGATGTCATGGGACATCGCCCTCACCACGCCCGCTGATGGCTGTGCCCCCAGTGACAGGTGCTGGAAGGGCAGCTGGCTTATTTCATACATGAATCTTGGGGCATTTCTGCAAATTGCATTTCTCTCTTTTTTTCTGGCTTGTATCAGGGCCAAGATTAGGATGGGCTCTGTCTGGAAAGGCCCAAGGATAAATTGAGTCATCATGTACTCTCCCTGCCCATTAAAATATTTTCCCCCCACAAAATACAAATCTTGAAGATTTTCCCATCCTTTTCTATTAAACATCCTTTGGGGAGGGCAGGAAGGGGATGGATGAAGAAGGTCGGCTCAGTTTCTTGGGATGAAGGAGCCCCTGATCAGAGTCTGGAGACAGCTGTGGGATGCTGAAGTTCTCAGCCCTGTTTTCCAGCGTATTGTTCCCTCCGGGAAATTATGGATCCCAGGATGACAAGATCATAATTTTTTGAGTTGAAAGGGGCATTCGAGTCCATCTAAACCAGGGTCCTCAAACTTTTTAAATAGGGGGCCAGTTCACTGTCCCTCAGACTGTTGGAGGGCCAGACTAGAGTAAAAACAAAACCTTTGTTTTGTGGGCCTTTAAATGAAGAAACTTCCTAGCCCTGGGTGAGGGGGATAAACGTCCTCAGCTGCTGCATCTGGCCCTTGGGCCGTAATTTGAGGACCCCTGATACCAATGCTCCTAATGTGACAGAGAAGGAAATTAAGGACCAATAAGGTACAGTCACAGGTATCAAAAGCAGGTTTTCTGCCTCTGGATCCAGGTCTTTGCATTGAAGGGACCCCAGAGAGACCTTTGTCCCATTGGAGTCAACAAATAAGAAGTAGCATTCTCCATACTTCCAAGAGGTGGAAAGTCCGCTCCTTGAGACCCAGGAAATTTCATTTATATCTTGAGGAGAAACTGTCTGCCTCAGACAATTAATAGCAATTTTAGCCCCCTCCCCCGCAATCACTCTTCCCCTCAATTTCCTTCTCTTAAAAATGTACTCAGTGATTTAAAAGGTTCTTTCTAGCTCTATCTCTATGATCTTCTGACTGCAAATTAAGTGTTTTTTCCATCATCTTCCATATTTCCTACCAGAGTTTGTATCTCAGTTTTCTTCCTCATTATTTTTATAACCTTGATCAAGAAAGTCATTTTCTTGAAACTTCAATTTCTTGATCAATACATTAAGACTAGATTAAATTGTTTTTCCCCCTTAAAGTCTCTTCCAGTTCTCAATTCCACACCATTCTGAGTCCTTTGAAGGAAGGAAGGAGTGGGCCTGGAGAGTCCCACAGGGATCAGGGCTTGGCCCTGCCCTGTTTATCAGTTTGGCCAGTGGTTTGGGGAAAAATATATGCTAAATTTGCACTTGGAAGAAAAAGGAATCTTGTTAGAATAAGGGGATTCAATCTAACAAAATGGCATGAATTAAGGAAAAGTGAAAATCTTGACCCTTTAGTTAAAAGCTCCAACTTCACAAGTATAAAATAATAGATATAGCATAACTTAGATTTCTATGTAGCAGTTGGTAGTTTAGTTTGAACTTCTCTATCACAACATAAATGTTTTTTCTTCAATTTTAGGAACAAAAAAAAAAAAAAACAGAGACTGAGAAAAGTTACAATACTCATACCTTGAACCCAAGAGCTTGACCCAAATCAACATGGACCAGACATGGCGGGACAGCTCTGGGCAGTGGGAACGCCTCCAGCTTTGGGGTGAGAGGATTGTCGCTTGAATTGGAACTCTTGATCTGGGGGATCACTGACCCCCAAGAAAGGACTGGACTAAATGTCCTCTGATGTCAAATCTAAATCAATGACCCTATGACCCTTGTGACTCAATGACCTGAAAATTCCATGTGATTTCTGACTCTTCCGAGTGCTCTAAGGTCCCTGCCACCTTTGATGTCCTATCGCTAAGACTTTGTTCAGGAGGAGCTACGGTGGGACTAGTATTGTTGTGCTAGTGGTAGTGGTGGTGCCATTGTGGGAAAAGCTGATGTTTGAACCTCAGATGAACACTGTAGGTTTAGAGCTAAAAGGAAGTTCAGAAATAATTTAGTCCAGGGATCCTTCATCTCTTTCTTTCATGGACCCTCTTCTGAGAATCATATTTTTAAATGCATAAAATACAACATACAGTATTATAAAGGAAAGAAATTACATGGAAATCAAGTCGTCAAAGTATTTTGTCAAGCATGTTCAGTAACCTCAGATTGAGCTCTCCTGATTCTTTCATTTTATAGAGGGGGAAACAGAGGCCATTAAATAAGGAGAAATGAAAACCCTCGCTCTTCAGCTAAAAGTTCCAATTCCACAAGTATAAAATAATAAAATTCATATTCCTTCATTCATTTAGGAAGTAAATGGCAAAATTGCAATTGGAGCCTGGGTTTAGATGAACTGATTTAGAATTTAGAATATATGATACCATATACAAGGAAAGCATCCTTCCCTCTCCAATGCCAATCTTTTTCTTCTCTGTTCTCTCTCCTGCCCAATTCTGTCCGTATTCAGTTTCCTCATTCTGTTCTGTGATTATTAAGGAACCTCTACCCTGGCTTTTCTAGATGGGGAATGCTCTCTGCTCTGGGCTGATCTCTCCTGATCAAACCTCTCTGAGTTAGATACTATCTTGGAAAGGACTGGACCAATTAATTCCAAGGAGGTGATGATGATCAAAATATCGCCCAATCCTGTATGTGGATACAAAGCTAGAATGGACCTTAGAACAGAGAATGTTATAGCTGGGAGGGAGCTTAGAACAGGGGATGTCAGAGCTGGGAGGGAGCTTGGAACAGGGGGTGTCAGAGCTGGGAGGGAGCTTAGAACAGGGGATGTCAGAGATGGGAGGGAGCTTGGAACAGGGGGTGTCAGAGCTGGGAGGGAGCTTAGAACAGGGGATGTCAGAGCTGGGAGGGAGCTTAAAACAGGGGGTATCAGAGCTGGGAGGGGGCTCAGAACAGAGAGTGTCAGAGCTGGGAGGGAGCTTAGAACAGGGGATGTCAGAGATGGGAGGGAGCTTAGAACAGGGGATGTCAGAGATGGGAGGGAGCTTGGAACAGGGGATGTCAGACTTGGAGGAACCTTAAAAGAGAGATTCTCAGAACTCTGGAAGATCTTAGAACAGAGAATTTCAGAGCTAGTAGGGACCTTTTAATATGGAGGGTCAAAGTCAGGAGGGTTCTTAGAATAAAGAATGTCAGAACCAGAGGCATCGTGGAGTGTCAAGTCTGGGGGGAGATGTAGAATATAGACTATCAGACCCAAAAAGGATGTTTGAACACAGGATGTTAGAACTTGGGAGACTTTACACTCTAGAATGTCAGAAGTGGGAAAGACCCTAGAACGCTGAATGTGAGAGCTGGAAAGAATGTAGAAATATCAAGAGCTAGAGAGGGTCTTAGAACACACTCTTGTGTGTGTCAGGGATCTTAGAAATGGATGAAGGGATGAGGGGATGAAGAAATGAATGGATGAACTGATGAACATGTGTCTGGCCAAGTGTTAGGTTGAGAACAAATATGTCAACCCAGGGCGACGCTGGGGACAACATATTTACGCTTCACACTCTCTGCGTTTGTGGGCTCAAAGACCCCAATTTACTCTCTTTACACACACTCCTCTCTTCTTGCAAATGTGTACATAAGTAAGTGGTCGGGTGAAAAAAGCCATGCATGGGGAGGAAAGGGTTTCCCTTGAAAGCCCCGTTAAGGCAGCCGCTCTCTCGTGTCTGGAATGAAGTATGTGAGCTCCTTTGAATGATTTTATTAAAAAGTGAATTAAAGGCCAGAGGTGCCTTTCCCTACAGCCCTTAATTTCCTGCCTGTGGGCCGAGCGGCGTGTGAGCAGCACGCAGGCCCCGGGACGGCTCTGTTGGAAACGCTGCTTCCAGATGCCCGGGCCTCCCGCCGCAGCCCAGAGCAGGAGCCATCCCCGGCCCGGAATGTGTAATATCGGGGGAAGGGACCGGGATGGAGAAACCATTTGGGGAAGTTAAACCCACCTCCACTTAAGCCGATGAGGTGTTGGAGGGAGAGGCTGACACTCTAAATCAATTCCCCGTGGAGGCGGGGGCTAGGGGGCCACCTTAGGAAAGGAGAGTCCGACCCGGGCCTGTTGCTCTACCTGCCCGTGTCCAGGGGAAGGGAGGGAATCCCAGGAGGCCGTGGTGGGGGGTAAGGATCCCAAGAAAGCTGCCGCTGACCCCTCCCCTGAGATCCCACCCGCCTGGGAGGATAGACTCGAGGACAAACCTCCAGGAGACCGGACTCCTGCACCAGCCCCGGACGAAGTCACTTAACTCTGCTGGGTCTCTGTCCCTTATTTAAACTGAGAGGGTTGGATTAGAGGGATCTCTGAAATTCCCAGCTCTGTAACCCTGGATTTAAAAAGAGCCGTTAATCCACTTTTCCACTGCGCCCTCAAGGCCATGGGGAGTTTCCATCACCTTCCACATGTGCTTCCCTGGGACTGGGAACGCCTTGAGACCAAGGACCCTCTTACTTTTCTATTTGTAGCTTTGGAAGGAGCACAGCCCTTGCATGCAGTCAGGGCTTAATAAAGATAAAGAATAAGTTCCTCCTGTATCCCTCCCTGGGTCACTTCTCCTGTTGGGCCCAGGTCCTCCTCTGTGAAAGGAGGGGCGCTTTCAGTCTGGTGATAATCTGTAATCTCAGGGTGTGGCTGGGGGCGAGAACGGGAGGGGCCGAGGCAGGACAGGCCAGAGCAGCTTGGGCCGAGCCACTGGCCAGGAGTGACCTCTAACCTGGGGGGGCCAGAGCTGAACAGAGCAGGCCAGAATCAGTGTGAGGGAAACACCCCAGTCAGTGCGTGGAGATCTTAATACTCACAATAATGGGTGATGGGTTTTATTCGCATCTGCGCTTCTTGACTAAAACATGGGTCCTTGTCCAAGTCTGTCCGGTGCTTGTCCAAGCTTGGGAACACCTGGGCAAAGAACTATAGTAATTATGTGATTTTACCAGAGGGTGAGTGCAAAGGACTCTTGTTTAACTGAGCTCAGGGCCCAGCCTGCTTGCTGGGGCTTAGCTCTGGGAAACAGGACATATCCTAAAATCTTGCCATTTTCCCTTCTGGCCAAGTCAAGATGTCATGAGAGGCCCGTTGGACCAAGACGAGATGCTGTCCAGGGGTTTAGAAATGACCCATCCGGCAACTTTCAGATGGAGGAATTGAAACTATTTGTAATCACGTGAAAAGGTCCAAATCATTAATGAAAGACAAAAGCAAATTAAGACAACTCTGAGATACCACTACACACCTCTCAGATTGGCTAAGATGACAGGAAAAGATAATGTGGAATGTTGGAGGGGATGCGGGAGAACGGGGACACTGATACATTGTTGGTGGAATTGTGAACACATCCAGCCATTCTGGAGAGCAGTTTGGAACTATGCCCAAAAAGTTATCAAGCTGTGCATCCCCTTTGATCCAGCAGTGTTTCTACTGGGCTTATACCCCAAAGAAATACTAAAGAAGGGAAAGGGACCTGTAGGTGCCAAAATGTTTGTGGCAGCCCTGTTTGTAGTGGCTAGAAGCTGGAAAATGAATGGATGCCCATCAATTGGAGAATGGTTGAGTAAATTGTGGTATATGAATGTTATGGAATATTATTGTTCTGTAAGGAATGACCAGCAGGATGAATACAGAAAGGCCTGGAGAGACTGACAGGAACTGATGCTGAGGGAAGTGAGCAGGAACAGGAGACCACTGTACCCAACAACAATATTATATGACCTGATGAATGTGACTCTTTCCATCAGGGAGGTGACTGAGCCAGTTCCAATGATCTTGTGATGGAGACAGCCATCTGCTCCCAGAGAGGCCGGTGGAAACTGAGTGTGGACCCCAACCTAGCATTCTTGTTCTCTCTGTGGTTGTTTGCTTGCATTTTGTTTTCTTTCATAGTTCTTTTTCTTTCTTCTTGATCTGATTTTCCTTGTGCAGCAAGATAACTGTGTGGTATGTGTATGTTATGTGTAACATATATTGGATTTAACATATATTTTAGCATATTTAATGTATGGACTACCTGCCAGCTAAGGGAGAGAGTGGAGGGAAGGAGGGGAAAAGTTGGAACAGAAGGTTTCGCAAGAGTCAATGCTGAAAAATTACTCATGCATATGCTTTGTCAATAAAAAGCTATAATTTTTTTAAAAATTAAAAAAGAAAGAAAGAAAGAAAAGAAATGACCCATCTGGGAAGTATGGCCCAGGTAGCATTGCTAGCCATTATGTGCTTGCAAGCAGAAAAGAGAGAAGGTACCTAAATTGTACAAGGAGAAAATACACTTGAATCTGCCTTTGGTGGTTAGCCACATAACAAAAGGGACAGCATATTCAGCCCTCATCCTGAATCTTAGGACAGCTGTCTATTCTGGCTGTCAGCTGCTTCTGGGGATCTACAAGATGACCCTCGAGTGGAGGTCCACTCAGGACCAGGGGCTTTCTTCAGATGGGGCAGGAGCACACACCCACAAGTTTGATAGCCATGAGAATACTCCGAAGGACTTAGAAGGGGCCCTTAGAAGACATAGAGATTAACAATTATGAGAAAACTTTGTATCCATCTTTGGATTCCGGTCAGCACAACATAGGTCCTTGGTTAAAAATCTCTAAACAGCACATGGAGATGTTTCTCACAATTGCATAATTCATTAAGTCAGATACGGATCAAACGCCTTTGAGAGCTCACAATGAACTAGCTTTGAGAAGGGAAATTTACATGTCACTAAGGTAACCAAGAAAACAAATATAAATCGCGGCTTAGATCAAAAACCAGAATCTCAAAAGCTGAGACTGGAGAAACCAATGCTAACTAACATCAAGTCTCCTTGTATCACAGTAACCCATTCTCAGTATTCATTCAATCAGTACATTTTGAATCTCAGATGTCTCACGGATTTATCTGATCCCTTAGATATTATTTTTTTGGACAACAGGTTTTATTCTCAGGACAGCTCTGAAGGAGGTTCTGCTTTTCTTTAAGTTTCAAATCTAAAAGTTAGTAAATTTTGAAACTTCAACAAATTTCAGCTTATGTAAGTTATTACTATAAATACTCAAAGCCTGAATGTTAGTGACAAGTAAATTTGGAAACCGATCATATATATCTTTGTATAGTCCTCAGAGAAAACAATCTTTCTCAAAATTCACTATTCCATTTATTTAGAAAATGTTTTACATTAAATCTTTTGTCTTATTACTTTGTCCAATCATTCCTCCCTTAGGAGGCTATGTCCTTTTTTTTTTTTATGATTTGACCATAAATGCAGGTTCAAAATGTAAGATGTTCGTACTTGCATCCTATCATAGTAACTCAGGGATGTTCAACTATCAACCTAGTATTTAATAGATTTAGTATTGTCCTTACAAAGTCTCTTTATTATAGAAATCTGCTATTAAAGGAAAAAGAGGACATAATTATAACAATGCAATATGTCATAATAGGGGGGAAAACTCCCTTAGCTCTCCTTGATAGCACGAGTTTTATCTGACAGCCAATCATGCAGTCACTTAAGAAACAAACCTTCAGATGACATCAGTTCAGTTAATTGCATTTCCAAATTATCATATATAAAATTCTTTAATCTTATCACCTTTGGAATTGTAAAACCACTTAATTATGCCAAAGGTAATGAGATTAATGATTTTTATGTGTGATAATTTAGAAATGCAATTAACTAAATTGATGTCATCTGAAAGTTTGTTATCAGGTACGGAATAATTATGTTCAATTAAAGAAATAATAATAATGTAATGTTTAATATAT
This sequence comes from Antechinus flavipes, assembly GCF_016432865.1. NCBI lineage: Eukaryota > Metazoa > Chordata > Mammalia > Dasyuromorphia > Dasyuridae > Antechinus > Antechinus flavipes. The sequence continues at coordinate 470,732,999 of NC_067401.1, read as the reverse complement.
GACAATCACTGTGTAAAGCACTTTACAATCATTATATTATTTTGATCTCACAACAACCCTGAGAGGTGGATGTCATTATTATCTTTCTTTTTACAGTTCAAGCAAACAGAGATAAGATTACAAAGCTAATAAACTTCTGCAACTGAAACATAATTCAAGTTTCCTATATTTTCCAGATTTCTTTCAACACATGTATTTAGGAATCTAATCTGAGATGAGAGGGATTGACAGGGAAAGGGAAAGGACTCAGACTTAGGAGAACTACAAGAGATCTTTGGTTTAAATTTTTTTTCATTGTAATTTTTAATTTAATTTTTTTTAAATTTTTAATGTTTTTTCTCTTTTCATGTGCAAAAATATTAAGGAAGATTTAACAGGAGGTTGCTATCAGGTAAAATCATTCGAGTATTTTTTCCTCCTTTCTTTACTCTGGGATTACTTCCAAACTTCCCCTCCCTTCATTGCCCTGGAACAATGAAACTATCAGTCTTCAAAGGAAAACACCTTCTACTTTTAACTTTTATAAAATTTAATCTTTATTTTTCTTTAAAACAAATTCTACAAAGTGGTACTCCAAAAATTATTAAGATATTTTTCAGAAAGGAGTGAGTTCCTGAAATTATCCCAAATCCCAGAAGTTCTTCCCTGCAATCTAAAAAAATGGCAAGTCTTCCAACTCCCAAAATATGCTAAGATGTTTTTAGAAGTTCTACAAACTCTAGTTTTCTATTGTTTTCTATAATTCCAACTTAACCAAAGCTGAAATGGCAGGGGAGGGGGAGGAGGGTCTTACAGATTGTTTTCTCTTTTTCTCTTTCCTTATAATATAATTTCCCTCAGAAAATCTAAAATGGGAGTTAGTCCTGATTATTAGGACAATTGCTTCAAGTATGAAAATTCATTAATCTTCTAAACTCTTTGACTATCACCCTTAGAAATTTTTTTCTGGCTGACTGCATTTTCAAAGGGTTAGAATCTACACGGACATTTTATATGACATAGACATTTGACATTTTACGGAGACAGACCCACAGACAAAATGACAAGACAGATACAAAGAGACACAAACAAAAAGCATGCTGTCACAGTCCATACAGAGGCACACGGAGGGACAATAGATATACCATTAGAATTTTGAGGAGGTGTGAAGTTTAAAACAAGAACAGCAACAAGAAGAAAGGATATCCTTCCTTACACTGATCCAAGTGTGATCCAAGATGAACCGGGTAACGAGAGGAGCTTTGGAATCTTCCTCATGAAGAATGGAGAACTCAACAAAGAGGGGAGCTCAGAGCATTAGAGCAGGAAGAAGGGCACAGCAATCGCCAGATAAAGAAACTGTAGGTTGGGGGGAATTGGACTCCAGTGGTGTCTAATCCAGTCCCACTGATCCCTGAGAGTCCAATCCCACTTCTGACACCAATTAATGTCAACAGGACCGAACCAACCTCTAACCTGTGGATAAACAGAGCAGAATAGGGATAGGAGAGTCAGGAATCAAATAGAAATTTAATTTCAAACTGAAGGAGATAGCTTGTGAACAAGGACATA